>NC_067227.1:4717500-5917500 GCF_019924925.1 Ctenopharyngodon idella
CCTCACACACACACACACACACACACACACACACACACACACACACACACACACACACACAGGTTTGTTTTGCTATCAAAGTGAGGACATTCCATAGGCGTAATGGTTTTTATACTGTACAAACTGTACATTCTATCCCCCTTCACTACCCATACCCCTAAACCTACCCATCACAGTCTGCATTTTTACATTTTTAATAAAACATTGTTTAGTATGTTTTTAAAGCTATTTTAAATATGAGGACTCATGAAATGGCCTCATATTTCATGTTTACGTTGTAATACCAGTGTAATACCAATGTCATTATACAAATTTGTGTCCTCATAAATCACAAACACACCTACACACACACACACACACACACACACACACACACACACACACGTTGGGTTTTCATGTTTTATGGGGATATTCTATAGCCCTAATGATTTTTTTATGCCATATATTCTATCCCCTACCCCTAAACATACCCAGTAAACTTCCTGCATTTTTAGATTTTCAAAAAACATCAGTTAGCATGATCCATAAGCTTTCCTCATGCGGACCAAAAAATGTCCCCACAAGAACAATGATTTTCGATATTGCCATCTTTGTGGGGACCCCCACCCCCCACACACACACACCCCACACACACACCCCACACACACACACACACTCACACACACACTACTCAACTACTGTGGCTACAACCAACATATGGAAATGCTTGATTTGATGTAGTGTGACTTTACATTGCAGAAATGAGTATATGTCTTTTTTTTTAGCTCCCTAACTGAAGTGAGAAATGTGATCCAGCCTAACTACTAGTGTTAAAAAACAGATATATTATTAAACCATTAACAGTCTACTGGAGAATGAACCATATTATTTACTGTTATTGGTAACACTTCATTTTACAGTGTCCTTGTTACGTTACATATATTATTATAATAACAGTATAAAACCCATCTATCTATCTATCTATCTATCTATCTATCATTGTTTCTTTTTATCTTAACTTTGTGAACCAAATTTATATATTATTAGTTTATTAAGCTGAATTTTATTCCCCATCCCCAAACCATAATCTCGCTCCATACTTCAATATTCTCTCTCTCGTCTCTCTCTCATTCTAATGCAGTCTTATTTTATTACAGTTTCTCTTGGAGTCACCACCCACCTCTAATAGAGCTGTTTCTTTCCTCACAGTGAGGGATCAGGGATGGAGAGCAGGCGGATTATGAGCCTTTGACAGACGATGAAAAAGCCAATGTGTGTTACTGCTCTGAGCCGTAAAGAGCTAGTGAGGGCTGCTGGGAGTCTGCTTGGTCCATTTCCAGGGTCAGGACGAGACCACGTTTGAGACGAAGGAAGAAACTAAGTAACTATGCTATTATGATGTTGTCATGAATTTCACAGAGTTATGAGTCAGCTGACATGTATCAGAATATTTTGTTTCTTATCATGATTGTGTTTGCTAATGTCTGTTGTTTAAAACAGCTGTGCAAATGCCTGTGTATTGTGTGTGTGTGTGTGTGTGTGTGTGTGTGGTTCAAAATGTCCCCACAAAGATACAAGACATTTTTGGTCCCCATGAGAAAAACAGCTTATAAATCATATTAAATTATGTTTTTTTGAAAATGTAGGGTTAGGGGATAGAATATACAGTTTGTACAGTATAAAAATCATTATGTCTATGGAAAGTCCCCATAAAATGTGTGTGTTTGAGAGAGAGAGAGAGAGAGAGAGAGTGAGAGAGAGAGTGGTCATCGACACCAGAGCTTCTGTGTGGTGTTTGCGGAAAGAGAAGTAAACACAATAATCCAACTGCCACATGAAAACCAGACCAACAAACCACAAACTGCACTTTAGACACAAGTGTTTATAAACCACATTTTTAAAAAAGGTATTGTTTTGTGTATTTCTTTTCTGTTTGTTTTTCTTTATGTAGTAATGCAGTACTTTTTGGTCAGTTTCCTAGTCCATACATACAAATTGTAGTATCAGCAATATAATAAAAATCCTGTTACATTTAACAGTATCAATAATCAGAATAATAAGTTCTTCATATGAAGTAATAAAATTAATCATTAGCATAACTGTAGGCTGTGTACAGTTCCCCCCCAAAAAAAACACATTTATCACAACTATCAGCTTTAAAATTTAATTCCATCAAATTTCAACACATGGAAATGTAAATATATTCAGAATCAGTATTAACGCAGTGGTAATGGCTGTAATTAAAGGGCCGGTTCTCCCCAAAGTGAAACTCACCCTGATTGTCTTGGAACACAAAAGGAGATATTTTATAGAATGTCCAAGCTGTCGTTAAGCTCCAAAAAAGGACCAAAAAGCTCTATAAAAGTAGATCATATTCTCATACATGATATTACAAGATTTGTAAAGTCATATGATAGCATGGTATGATGAACAGACCCAAATTTAAGCCATTATTCCAACACATTCTCATGAGAATTGGTGGCTTATTTGTATGAATTTGGGTAAAACTTTATAATAACTCACGCTATGAAGCATTAGTAAATAGTCAATTCATCATTTATAAAACATTAATAGACATTAGTAAGCCGTTTATACATACAGCTATAAATGCTTTGTTCTTGATTTATAAGCATATCTATAATGAGTTTAAAAATTGTATTTTCATACTTTATTAATGATCAATTTATCATTTCTAAATTATGTATTACATTATTCACAAACCAGTTATTTAAGAGTTGTCAGTGGTTCATAAGATCATTTAGGAAGTGTAAGTAAATGATTAATAAAATATTTAAATGTACATTTATGCATTTTATTATGTAGACATATAGAAATAGTTACTTAATGTGTTAATAAATGCTTTCAATCGTATGTATTCATTTGTACAATTTCAGTCATATGTGTTCATATGATCTGCTTGCGCCTCATTGACAGTTAGGTTATGCTTGTTTTTATTTATTTATTTATTTATTTTTTAGAAATAGTATATTTTTGGTACAACTTGCATCGTACGAATTCATACAGAATAGCCTCGTAAAATAGTTATATTTTCTCATGAGGTCAGATTGCATTATTGGGGAAAAAAGCAGATTACAGTGCTAATTCACATATAAATCTGTTTATAAATATCTGTGTGTGTATATATATATATATATATATATATACATACATGATTTTTTACTACAGTAATATGTAACTGGGGAAAGAGCTGAGAAGTCCCAAAAGCCCAGAGAATTAGTTTTAGGTTTTAGCTCTTTCCTTTTCCACGGGTCACATTATAGATCTGTGTGTGTCCATTGTAGCTGTGATCATGAAAGTGAACACAACACGAATGTGTGCTTTTACAGAGAGAGACCGCTGTCTTTCTAAGCAGAACCAAATCGAACTGTCTGTAGCCTAACTATAAAACGGCGAGCAAACCTTCTCCGTCTCTGAAGCAAGTGCTAGAGCTGTTCCAACACGGTTGCCATTTTGCTCGCAGTTTTGTCATTTCCTTCGGGGCTAAGATTGGCCCTGACTCTCCTAATCTCGCACCAGTTGAGACTTCAAGCGCCTGTCACCTCGCTCGTAACGCTCCGCTGCCTGCCGCTGATTGGCTGGAGGCAGATTTATTTCACCCTGTCACAGCCAATCGCATGACAGCGCGGCTCAGGGTTCTGTTTAGTTACAGTGACAAACATGCTGATTAGAGGCGGGACATGATGGATGGATGCTGGCGGAGGAGTTTTTATCAGCTCATAATGGGCCTGATGTTGCACAGACACACACTCACATAAAGACTGCCCTCAGGGGTCACAGACACACACATACACACACGAGGGGTCAGGAGCTAGCAAAGCATCTCCTGCCAGACCACACTCCCTAATGAAACGGCCCTGCTTTAAGTCATATACAGATACTTCATCATCATCATCATCGTCATCTTTGTCATTACACGTTTCCAGGCTTCGCTGCGCCTCCCTTTTGACACACAGAGTGATTGAGACCCATTTTGGGCTCAAGAAAATAAAGCAAACCGTAATGATGGGAACTTGCAGAACCCCTTGATTATGTCAAAGCATAAGCAATATGTATTCACTGTGAAGCACAGCATTGATGGTGGTTTCCATCTGCGTTGTATCCAGAGTGTTTGTGCCAATTTAAAGAGAATGCTGCCTGCAAAGTGTGACAACCTGGCATGAAGTCATGCCTGAGATTGAAGTTACTCCTGCTTCAATTCGCCAGGACTCCTGTGCAGAACTCTCCAGAACGCCGGAGCAGTCAAGGTTGCCTGAGCATCTGATAAAGGATTTTCTCATTGTGATGACCTTGTTCTGAGGTACTAAACCTCAGCTACATGCCTACCGTGAATGGATTCAGAAATTTATTTCAGAAAATGAACATTTTCAGTCTTATTTACTAAGTTAGCCAATTTAAAGATGATGGCAATCAAACAACTTTTGTTTGTCAGTTTTAGTTGTGTTTGCTAAGACCAGTGTTTAAACCTTAAGCAGCATAATTAGCCTCACACCACATGGACATGAATTATATTTCAAATCATGTGGCGTGTAGAGGAGAGAAGTGCTATTATTTTTCCAAGCAATCAGAACAAGGAAGTCTATAATACCTGGAGAGAGTTATCTGTTAGAATTTCCATTCATCACAATGACACTTACTCAGCTGGCACAAAATAGGATGTGAAATCTGCTGTCTTTGCTCATGGGAATTTCAAACATTTTTGATTACAATAAAATAATTATAATGCTAACAAATGCTAACCAAGTGTTTGAAAGTTGAGCATGCGAGCTCATTGGCCACTGATACAGCAGGAACCAATCAGCTGTGCCTTATAGATAACGATGTGATTACGAGCAGGTTGAGTTAAAGGACCTATTAGCCTGTGCCATCTAGAGTTTCGTGACAGAACTTTGTATATATACCATACCTTCATCATTTATTTTTGCTATATTTTAAATGTCTTTTATGCTTAGATATTATTGTTTTAATTTTAAACAATATAAAAATCCATCACAAAGGTAGAACTTTGAATAACTAAATGAAGAGTGAAAAAATATAAACTATTTCAGTATTTATTGCGTGGAAAAGATTCATATCCATATACTGTCCACTAGTTGTGATGTAATTTCTCAACTCCGAACTATTTAATGTACTTGTTTACCAAGGAGACAACAGTATCAGTGAAGCACAAGCTTGAGACGAAATCCACAACTGTCATTTTCCTTCAGAGAATGCTATTGAACATAAAACATTATTTCAAATGTGGTGGAAATTTTTATTACTTTCAGACAAAAAAAACAAAAAAACACCTGATGTATGTATGTATACACTGTTGTACAATGTTAGTAGACAAATGAAAAGAAATAGTGTGTGAAAAAGTGTGTTTTAACAAAGCTTTTTTTGTAAAAATGTTCATTTGCAGTGTTGAGGAAAGTTACTTTTAAAAGTAATGCAATACAATATTGTGTTACTCCCTAAAAAAAGTCACTAATTGCGTTACTTAGTTACTTTTTATGAAAAGTAATGTTACATTACTTTTACGTTACTTTTTCTTACCTGGGCTGTTTCTTTGTTTTTATAACAAAAAAGTTCTATTTTTGGCAAATGTGAAGACGCCAAAAAAGAAGCGCGTCCCCTTTTTCAACAAAAGTGAAATGAATAAGCCTCAGGCTGAAGGAAATGCAAATTCACACCTGTACAGTAGAGGGCGCAGCTCAAACAAACAAGTCTTTCAGCTGTGCTGCAATTCTAGAACACAGAGGAATAGGGCGCAGGAGAAGTAAATGAGTAAATATATGCTCATATTTAGTCTAGAACAAGTCTAGAATAACCATCATGTTCACACACAGCACACACAACACCTCTGCACTCCCGATTTCTCTCAAAATGGCAACAGGAGAGCTGTCAGTCAATTAATGGAAAAACAAAGTAACTTACATTACTTATTTGAAAAGGTAACTCAGATATTTTGTTATAAGTTCAAAAGTAATGCATTACTTTACTTGTTACTTGAAAAAAGTAACCTGATTACTTGCGTTACTTGTAATGCGTTACCCCCAGTATGTTCAGTGCCCATAACTGAAGAAAATCCATTTATGTTGCTTGTTATTGTTTGTTTGTTTGTTGAGATATATAGCTACACTTGAATGTCCATAAATGGACAAATTTTCTTGGCTACCAGCATCTACCAGCAAGGTTTACCCATGTAAACCTTGGATCAGACCCCTTGGATCATACTTAAGATTTTGACTGTATTCACAATGAAACAGGCAAAACGAAAAGAAAAGAAAAATCCTGTAGACTTGCAATGAAGGAGGGACCAGAGCCATATAGTATCCAGCACTTTTGACCTGGAAACATTTGCAACTGCATAGCAACATGCTAAAAACAGTTCAGAACACCTAAGAAAGTTGATAGTAATGTGCTAAAAACACTTCTGTTTAGTGAGCACACAGCAACACACTGGCAACAGCCTAGCATAATGTTTTGAACAGGAAGAAGCACTTAAATTCTCTGCTGAAAATTTCACAGAGGTTTACATTTTTCAGAAGGCAAAAAGTGAATCCAAATGAAATACATTTTTTTGACTTTGTTCGTTCAATATTGCATTTATGAGATAACATCAATCATTATGCGATAACATCTAACATCAAATCAAAGAACCAGATGTACAAGCAAAACCACAACTTAAAGTATTCCACAAGCCAATCAGCTGAAGCAGTCGCTGATTGAGTCGAAAGACAGGCAGAGCGAGAGCTCGAGGCAGCCTCTCATTTGCATTCTTTGAGAAACAGATGCTAACCAGCATTAATTGCTCCAAACGGCAATGTTCATAAAGAGTTATTGGACTTTAAATCCCAAGGTTAAGAAGTGTATACCCTCGGAGGTCTGGGATGCATTCTAGGGTCTCTCCCTCTGTGGCCTCTCCTCTGAGGTGGGACTGTTGGGTTACATCACAGGGAGTACTGACTCTAAATTGGATGCAGAGAGTGAGAAGTTCAGCACTACCCTGGGGCAAGGAATATTTTTCCATTTATTTCAGAGAAGAATAAAAGAGTGGAGGGAGGGAACAGGGGAGCGACATACAGACAAAGGGGGCGGAACACATTACAGGTTAAGTAATGAGTAATCAACAACAGCTCCGTTTTTGTACACCTACACTCAATCTTGCGTGCAACTGAAGCATGGCAGAGCGCAAAACAGGACCTGGCTGGAGTCAGAAGGCTCTCCACCCCGTCCTCACTGAGAGAAAGCAACAAATTATAATTAACGTTGTTATAACAATGTTACAACACGTTGTAACAAGTAATTAATGATCATAGGATGGTAATGAATGATTTTTGTTTAGTTTTACAATGTCACATTGCTGGTTTGCAATAAAATACTTACTGTATAATACTTGCTATATAAAATACTTTCTCCTGTACTAACTTGGGGGCCGTTTACACAACACCGTTTTCAACTAAAAACGGAAAACTTTGTATTTGTTTTGGCTGTTAATTTACACAACAATGGCGTTTTGGGGGCCTGAAAACACTTTGAAAACAAAGTGCACATTTTTGAAAATTATACGGTTATTGTTTCAGTGTAAACTACAAAAACACGAATTTGGGAAAACGGTGAAGTCATGCGCATGTGTATTACTTGTTCATTCTATAGGCGTGTAGTGTTTCTTTACAAAGTGACATCGCCAACTACTGGCCTGGGATGAATAATACAGCGTTTTTAATCATTTTCACGGATCTGTGCAAACGGGGATTGTTTTGACAATGTACGTGAAAAACACAAAGGAAAAAGTTTTCTGTTTTTTAGTACATCATTGTTATGTAAACGTACCCTTAATATGCAGTCAATTCAGGAATAAAACGCAACAACTAACCAACCTTTAGGTTAGTTCACCCAAAAATGAAAATTCTGTCATTGATTACTCACCCTCATGTCGTTCCAAGCCCATTAGACTTTTGTTCATCTTCGGAACACAAATGAAGATCTTTTCTAAGAAATCTGAGAGCTTTCTATCCCAGTTACGCAACTACTACTACGCTTCAAAAATTTCATTAAGAGATCATAAAACTAATCCATATGAATTGAGCGGTTTAGTCCAAATTTTCTGAAGAGACTCCCTTTAAAACATGAACAGATTGAATTTAGGCTTTTATTAACATTCATCAACTCACATTGTGGTAAACCTAAGCTCAAGCATGTTCAGTTGATGCATGCGAGAACCAATGAGGTTCATTCTCGTGTGTTACGCAGCAAGTTTGAGCTTCTGGAAGAGGTTTGTTCTCATGTGTCAAGCAGGTTCGGTTGAGCTTCTGTTTGTGTTCGCTGATCAATTTTTATATGTGAATAAAAGCCTGAATTCAATCTGTTCAATGGAATAGTTTTATAATCTCTTTTTGAAGCGTCAAAGTGGTAGTTGCATAGCTGTCTATGGAGGGACAGAAGTCACTCAGCTTTCATTAAAAAGATCTTCATTTGTGTTCCGAAGATGAACAAAAGTCTTACAGGGTTGGAACAACATGAGGGTGAGTAATTAATGACAGAATTTTCATTTTTGGGAGAACTATCCCTTTAAGGTACCAATATATACCCTTTATAGCAGGTTCTACCCCATTTTTCAATGTTGAGATATTGAAACATTGTGAGCTTGACTCAAACTCGTATCTTCCACATGAACACCATGGTACAATTTGCCACTAGGCCATAGCTGCTACACATGCACATATTCTTTGAAAAGCTCTCTCATATCCATTCGCATTTAATTATCCAAACATTCCAAGCAGAAAATTGACATTGACTCTCTGGTCCTTCAGTTCTGTAAGAGCACAATGCAGCGAATGTACCGCAATTTGGAAATTTTACAAAAATTCCTTTATACTTGTGTTTTTTTTATATCATGATGTTAGCAGAGGCTCACTAGCAGCAAAAGTGTTTTTCAACATGAACACATTAAGTACACAGTACCTAAAAATAATTAATTAATTAATTAATTAATTTTACGTAAGTACATAGTAGTTAAATACACCTAATATAAAGTAGAAGCAGCTTTTTTCATGTGTATACTGCGCTAGACTATGAAATATTTTACTTGCATTTTTTTGTGGATAAATATTACAAAACTTACTTCAAAAACATACTGTCATATTTCACAACAAAATCATAAGAAACCAGAAAATACTATTAAAGGTTGCCCTTTATTTTAAGGAGTCCATGTTACAGTGCAATTATTCAATTAAGTACTGAGTAATGTTAATTAAGATCTACTCACTATAGGATTATGGTTAGGATTAGGGATTGGTTTACTACACTGTTTCACTTGTTATAGTGTATTTTCATGACATTACTGGGCGTTAAGAGTTTCCTATAGTCTGTGTGTGAGTGTGAAGACACATTTCCCATAACACACTTCTCACTTCACACTCTCCCAGTACACACAATAAAATTATGTTTGGTACTAATCACCTGATCATTGACTATATTAACGCCTCATTCACCATCAATCGTAGGCACAGAGGATCAGATCCAAATACTATGACCATTCCATACGCAACCACAACAATGATTTTCACAGTTGATCATTACTCACTAGCTTCGACTACTGTCATTCTAGCAGATGGGCCCTATGTAAATGATTTGATTTTGGCCTGGTGTCAGAGAAGCGCTGTGACTGTAATCTAGTGAAGGCGAGAGTGCTAAGCCACCATGAAATAGAGGTTGGAGTCTGGGCCCGGGTCCAGTTTGCTTTGTCACTCTGCCAAACCATCTGTATGGACCAGAGGGAAGCCCAGACATTTACAGTGCGGCCCATACTACTTGAATTTATTTTCAACTAATATTGTGAATGTGAAAGTCAAGCGCTTTTGATTTTGGGTTCAAGACCTCCTAGTACCTACAGATTTAGGGCAGTATTTTGCCTGAGTGCTTGGGCACGTTCCAAGTCACCGTCACTCTTTGACAACTGAGTATGAACAATTGAACCTAAAATATATTTGCTTTTTGAGGCGTTGACATTTTATCATTGGCCTGCCTGAATCTTATTTAAAAACAAAACTGCACTAAAAAGCAAATTAATCTTTACATTAAGTGTTCCATACACCACTCTCTGTCATATTTTGAGAGCTTGACTGAATAATAATAAATAGTATAGATCAGCATATGTTTATGGGTTTATAATCTTCACAAATAGCATTCAGTTAATGGATATTCTTAATATTTTATTATGTTGCTTGATATCAATATGTTTAGCTCTGCAGGTTTCCACAGATTTAAAACACCAATTATTTACAAAAGTTCTACACATCCCACCTCCTTTTGGCTAATTTGAGAAAATAAAATTAAAGTAATAATGCAAAAAAGAAAAACAATTCTGTGGATTCTGTTCATATTTTAACCAACAAAAATTAAGTTAGTTATGTTTGTTAATAAAACTTATTTTTTGTTGCATTGAGCTCATCACGAAGAGCTAAAAATTTAGGTGGAAGTATGAATTAAAGGACAAAGCAGTTAATATACTTGGGGTTTTGAAATCTTGATCATTCTAATCTATTTCACCACATCTATCTATTTCACCAACGTGACTAAATTACTCCTTCTTTAGTCTCATGCTGCATTTTTGTGAAAAATTGCTTTCTTATGTAGATTTTTTTTTAGTTCTGCTGAATTTTTTTAGTTCAAAGAGAACACATTGTGTTTATCCGCCAATAAATCTGGGGTGACAGCCAAAATATTTGAGCCAATTTTCTGGACTGAAGATCTGATATTCAAATCTGTGTAGACAAGACCTCTGGATAATTCAGCTGCATGTGAATGTCATGTGTCCAACAATCTGTAAAAGAAAAGAAAAGAAATTGCTTCTTTTTTTTGCTGAACAACAATAAAGTATTGAACACTAAAAACAGTTTTCTTGTTTTACATTTTAGGTATTCTTTTGTAATAGTAAATGATTTAGATATTGTGGGTAACACTTTAGGGCCCAGTTCTCACTATTAAAGGGTTAGTTCACCCAAAAATGAAAATTCTTTCATTAATTACTCACCCTCGTGCCGTTCCACACCCGTAAGACCTTCGTTGATCTTCGGAACACAAATTTAAGATATTTTTGTTTAAATCCGATGGCTCCGTGAGGCCTACATAGGGAGCAATGACATTTCCTCTCTCAAGATCCATAAAGGTACTAAAAACATATTTAAATCAGTTCATGTGAGTACAGTGGTTCAATATTAATATTATAAAGCGACGAGAATATTTTTGGTGCGCCAAAAAAACCAAAATAACGACTTATTTAGTGATGGCCGATTTCAAAACACTGCTTCAGGAAGATTTGGAGCATAATAAATCAGCGTGTCGAATCATGATTCGGATCGCGTGTCAAACCGCCAAACTGCTGAAATCATGTGACTTTGGCGCTCCGAACTGCGGATTCGACACGCTGATTCATGATGCTCCGAAGCTTCCTGAAGCAGTGTTTTGAAATCGGCCATCACTAAATAATTCGTTATTTTGTTTTTTTTTTGGCGCTCCAAAAATATCCTTGTCACTTTATAATATTAATATTGAACCACTGTACTCATATGAACTGATTTAAATATGTTTTTAGTACCTTTATGGATCTTGAGAGAGGAAATGTCATTGCTCCCTATGTAGGCCTCACGGAGCCATCGGATTTAAACAAAAATATCTCAATTTGCGTTCCGAAGATTAACGAAGGTCTTACGGGTGTAAAACGGCATGAGGGTGAGTAATAAATGACAGAATTTTCATTTTTGGGTGAACTAACCCTTTAACTTGCTTATTAGCATGCATATTAGTTGGATATTGGCTGTTTATTAGTACTTATAAAGCACATATTAATACCTTATTCTGCATGACCATATTCTACATCCCTTAATCCTACCCAGTACATAAATTTAACAACTACCTTACTAACTATTAATAAGCAGTAATTAGGAGTTTATTGAAGCAAAAGTCATAGTTAATAATTAGTTAATAGTGAAAACTGGACCCTAATCTAAAGTGTAACCATCATACTAGAACATATGGCTCTAATTAAATGAGAAATTATAACTTTTTAAACATAATAAGATTGCCCCTATTAACCTCAATGTAGAATCTAACTACCTTTTTTAAAACTGTAGATAGTTCACTTAAAAATTAAAATTCTTACAGAAAAAGGAAAGGTTTAAAGGTTTGGAATGACATGATGACAGAACTTTCATTTTGGGTGAATTATACCTTGAAAATTATGAGGAGCTTAATAGCTTGACAAGCAGTTCAATAACAAAGTATACTGTAGTTTTCCCAGGACTGGAAGGTTGTATGCACTTAAACCCATTCTAGATATTTACACCAGTGTCCCTTGTGCAGTTTTCCCACTGCAGTGGTATTCATTAGATTTTTCCTGTTTTTTTTTCATATGTATCAGCAAGACTGATGGGCTCTTGATAAGAGCATTAGATCCTGTCTTGCGCCTCAGGCTTGGTTTTCTTAAGGTGTTGGTGTCCTTTGAATTCCCCGTCCTCTCCCTCTTCCATGTTTTGATTTCTACTTAAAGTCTGATGTCTTTGCCCTCCCTCTGGGGCACCATTAGCTTGTATGCTAATAGGGCTATGCATATTCTATTAGTGCTGTCATTGCAGGATGGGGGACATATGTGGTAAGGGGCACTTTGGGGGCAATAAACCCAGCAAGGGGGCTCTGGCTGCTCTCGTACCATCAGTCATCTTCCTGTCTTGAATGGGGGTGACTTATAGACTTCCTTCCAGCCATGACTTGGCACAGTCTCTCAGTTTAATCACTGACTGCACTGTGATTGCTGCACTGCCATTTTGGAACATAAGCTCTGTTCCAAATCCTAGTAAGTTGGATACCATATAGCATTTCAAGGCAGCATAGGTGCAATTGCAACACGAAGACTGTTCTAAAAGGACAGACAACATAATAACGCTAACATACCTTTAGCCCCAAATACAAGGATTTAGACTTCTTAAGCTAAGTCTAAGCTTCTTAAGACTTCTTATTTGTTTTGGTGTTTTGTTTTTCTCTATCCTCTGAGATCCTGTATTCGTCATTGCGTCATGTGTCGGGTCAGAGGGTACTCTTCTGCCGCAAATCGATGCGTACGGCCGTCTGCCGCAAGCTAGTTATTATACTTAATAAAGTTTTAATTATGGATATTTTTCTTACAAAAACCCATTGCTTTGCTTCAGAAGGTCTTTATTAACCCCCCTGTTTCATAAAAAAAGCAACATTGTGAAAAAAAAAGCTGAGAAAATAGCGCTTTTGTCAAAGACTACGTCCGGATGAGATTCAGAACGTTGATCAAAACACAGATCGAGTCCATCAACACCCCCAAAGTGTCACAGTCCTGTACCTCTTCATTGGTCAACATTTCAATCAGTAACATTAGGCATTTTTGATTGATTTGCTGTTTAATGTTTAATGATCACATTACTTTACATGTTCGTAAGCAATGCTTCTATTGCTTGTTTCTGCTTCTTCTTCGCCTGTGTTTTGATCCGGAGATTCTGTACCCTTTCAGAAGATGTGTAATAGTGCCCCCTACCATATAACAGTGAAAACATGGAACATGGGAAGGGTTGTCTCATAAATGATGGAAAATTCCCTCATTGGCAGGGAAAGAGTTAAGTAGATTTGAAGTAAATTCCTATGTACACTAAAAGCAGACTACACAAAAATGTACATACTCAGAATTAGGAACATATCTGTTTTCTTTATAAATCAACATTTTCAAACAAAGTAAGTTTATAAGACAGTATGTAAAACTATGTGAAAAAAGTTTTTAATAGGGTTATGTTACATGTTTGGTTTATTTGTTCATGTTTAAAGTTTGTTTTTCATTAGTCACGTCTCCTTTGTTCTCAGTTTCCCGCCACTTGTTTGTCACCTAGGTTACTCATTTCAGTATTGTTTGTTACCATGGTTACTGGTACTGATCCAATTTGCCTGTGTTTCTGTTCCCTTTGTCAGTTCTCGTTTACGTTCAAAGTATTGTGTTTTTCTTCTGTTTGATTCCTGGTTCCTGAGTATTTTTGTCGTTAAAGTCTACCTTCCAGTATTCTTCCTCATCGTGAGAGTTTATATACCACGTTACATAACAGAAGAACTGACCAAACAATCATCTTCTTTGGAGCCTGCGGAAAAATGGTCAGCCTTTGGAGAGGTGGAGGATTTTCTCGAGCTTTCCCATCAGGTGAGCTGGCCTGACGCCTCCCTCAGTGCATATTTTCAGATGGGACTACATGAGGATACAATTTGTTATAGCGAGCCAGCTTGTTATTTCTCTTTAGTTGAGTCGCTAAATCTCGTTCTGACCTGGGGGCCAAAGTTGCAGACCTGCCGTTTACATCTGTCAGGTTAGCGCTGAAGTCCACCTCCCTTCCTCCATCTACAGCTCGTAAGACCATCCCAGTCCTCAGTCCAGTGAATAAAATGGCCTCGTCCCAAGATGGCCGCCATTCCAGAGTCTCGTCCCAAGATGGTTGCCTTTCCAGAGCCTCGTCCCGTCATGGCCGCCATTCCAGAGTCTCGTCCCAAGATGGCTGCCATTCCAGAGCCTCTTCCCGTCATGGCAGCCACGCATGTGCCTCTAGGAGTATTGGTGGAGTATGAAAGGATGTCTTAAAGCCCAGATATGACTCCAACCTCTGAGTCCGCACCAGTGTCTGCTCCAGCCCCTGACCAGAGTCCAGTGCAGGCTTCAGCCCCTGACCAGAGTCCAGTGCAGGTTTCAGCCCCTGACCAAAGTCCATTGATGGCTCCAGCCCTTGAGCATGTTACAAAGTCCTGTCCAGTATGTTTTCCAGAGTCCTGTCCAGCATGTTTTCCAGAGTCCGGTCCAGTATGTTCTCCAGAGTCCGCTCCAGAAAATTCTCCAGAGTCTGCTCCAGAAAGTTATTTGGTTTATTTGTTCATGTTTAAAGATTGTTTTTCATTAGTCACATGTCTCCTTTCTCAGTTTCCTCACTACTTGTTTGTCACCTAGGTTACTCATTTCAATATTGTTTGTTACCATGGTTACTCATCAGTTCCCTCGTTTGCCACATCTGTATTGATCCAATCATCTTTGTTTGCACTTAGTATATATTTGCCTGTGTTCCTGTTCCCTTTGTCGGTTCTTGTTAACATTTATAGTATTGTGTTTTTCTTCTGTTTGATTCCTGGTTCCTGAGTATTTTGTCATTAAAGTCTGCCTTCCAGTATTCTTCCTCGTCATGAGAGTTTACATACCACGTTACATAACAGTACTCAGTCAAAAGCCAAGTATACTTAATTATAATAAAAAATTATAAATTATTAAAATTAATAATTATACTTTTAAGTATATCTTGATCAAAAACATTGAGTACTTTTCTGTCATTATAAGTCATGTAATTTTAAGTATATTTCTGAGAAGTACATAGACATACGTAGACATATACTTTCTTATTTTTAGTTTAAAAGACACTACTAGCACATTTCTTTTTTGTAAGGGTGCAGTCAACCATATTATTCAGATATTATTATAACAGGTATATTTCAGGTGTCATTAAGCACACTGTTTTTTTTAACCAAACTTTTCAGAGTAGTTTAAGGCTGAAAGTTCTCAGTGAAACATAATATTCCACAAGAAAAGATGTAGAGCATTGTATTTCATTACATTATAGTAGATGTTTCACCAGTTGTGATTCTTTTTTGGAGAGCTTTTAAAATCTTGATATTTACTTTATGTGGACTTTGATGTCACAGTTCATCGTAGTTGCCAGTGAAGTGTTTGGTTTTGTGCAACATTCTTGTTGAAAAATAAAAGTTGAAAAGTAGTTTCAGAGGCGGAGCAAGTCATTTTGATGAAAGATTACAAAGGCAAACATTTTTTTTTCTTTTGGAATAACGAGTACCAATGAATTATGGACAACAAAACCAGCAATGTTTAGGTAAATAGGGCACATTTTAATTTTATGTTGACTTTAATACTGTTTTGCATTTGCTCACCAATATTTGTTTTAAAAAAAATCATAAATAATGTCTATAATTGAATTATTTAATTGCCAATGCAATAAAACAACTGCAATTGTTCTAAACCTACTATCCATCTGCACATTCAACAGTCTCTCCCTCCCTTCTGCATCTAACCGATAAAGTGCTCCTTAAAATTGAAAAAACATGTCAAAGTGTGCTTGCACATATAAGAAGCTGAATTAAAGCAGAGCTGAGCTGAAGTGGCAGTTTTGCTAGGAAGAGCAAGATGTGTTTCTCTGCCGTGGTTCTGCTCTGCGGCAGCGCTCTATTCATAAATCTCTTTAAGTACTTTAGACAAAACAAAAGTTTAGAGATGATGTCACGATACGACTGATTTGTTTGCGTTCATTCTTGATGATGTGCAGAGGTCATTGTTATGGCCTGTTAAAAATGTTTGCACTTCTTTCGTTTTTCATTTTCATCTTGCTGTTTCTAGCAGCATCCTACAACGGTCACGAAAGAAGGAATAAATCATGGTTTAGATAAAACGACCACTGAATTATATGCCACAAAGAGACAGAAAGCACAGAAAAAAAAAATATCTCGTTATGCTTCTACCTAAAACAGATGAAGCTTTTATGGAAATGTGGAAACAATTAGTTTTAGGGTCCTCTTTTAGAGTAATTCCCAAATGAAACTCGCTGGCCCTGTATTTATGAAGCCCATTGCAGAGGACTCTAATGAGGCTATTAAGGAAAGGGTTGGCCGACTTTGATCTAAATGTGGTGATTTTTACAAAAACATCTCATCATGATAGATACTCATAACTCAGAGGCCTTAATTGTGCTTAATTTGTTTGGAATAGGAATGTGCTTTCAATTAGACTGTGCATTCTGCCCACATGTTTAAAGGAGCCTGTCAGGGAAAATTAAGAACTAGTTTGCTTTGGAAGTGACTGTTTTTTATCACATTTAAGAGAGTCTTGAACAGAAGGCAAAGGATAATTAGGCTCTAAACAGAGGCCTGGGCAAGGAATGAGGAAGAGATGGGGATAGAATGAGAGGGTAAATTAAAAATGTATGTGCTCGGGTGGCAGCCTATAGATCCAGAGGCTGAAGTCTGCGACTAACGTTATTGGTGTGACTGCTTTTAACTGGTCACGCCATTTTGCATGCTTAAGGGCTAGAAGAGATGGTAATTTCATTGCGATGTACTGTATCAAACTCTTTGGGAGCAGTGAAACATAATTTCCACAGAAAGCACAGGTTGAGCATATTTTGGTGTCATACATGCTTAAAAATTGCATTTGATGACAAAATATCCAACCAGATGTCACTTTCTTTACAGAAATATAGCAAAGGCAAGTAAAACATTTCAACATTCAGGTTCTAAATGATACATTGCTCAAAATGTAGATAAAAGTACACTTCTTGTCAAATGTTAGCGAAACTACACATGTGATACACTCTAGGACTTTTCACACTGCACTTAACCCCGGGTTATCGTCGTTCTAAACACCGCTTTTAACCCTGGGTAAAGGAACGTTTCACACCTGTAATTTAGAAGCGGGGTTAGCACCGTTTTTTACCTGGGGTTATGAAACCTAGATCCGGAGCAGGGTTAGCACCGCTTTTATGGTGTTAAAGGGTTAGTTCACCCAAAAATGAAAATTCTGTCATTAATTACTCACCTTCATGTCGTTCTACACCTGTAAGATCTTCGTTCATCTTCGGAACACAAATGACGATATTTATGAGAAAATCCGATGGCTCAGTGAGGCCTCCATTGGCAGCAAGATAATTAACACTTTAAATGCCCAGAAACCTAAAGACATATTTAAAACAGTTCATGTGACTACAGTGGTTCAACCTTAATGTTATGAAGCGACGAGAATACTTTTTGTCCGCCAAAAAAACAAAATAACGACTTTATTCAACAATATCTAGTGATGGGCGATTTCAAAACACTGCTTCATGAAGCTTCGAAGCTTTACAAATCTTTTGTTTCGAATCAGTGGTTCGGAGCATGTAAACTGCCAAAGTCACGTGATTTCAGTAAACAAGGCTTCGTTACGTCATAAGTGTTTCGCAATTTCAATGGTTCACCACTGGGGGCATGACTTTGGCAGTTTGATATGTGCTCCGAACCACTGATTCAAAACAAAAGATTCGTAAAGCTTCGAAGCTTCATGAAGCAGTGTTTTGAAATCGCCCATCACTAGATATTGTTGAATAAAGTCGTTATTTTGTTTTTTTGGTGCATAAAAAGTATTTGCTTCATAACATTAAGGTTGAACCACTGTAGTCACATGAACTGTTTTAAATATGTCTTTAGTAACTTTCTGGGCATCTGAAAGTGTTAATTATCTTGCTGTCAATGCAGGCTTCACTGAGCCATCGGATTTTATGAAAAATATCTTAATTTGTGTTCCAAAGATGAACAAAGGTCTTACGGGTGTGGAATGACATGAGGGTGAGTAATTAATGACAGAATTTTCATTTTTAGGTGAACTAACTCTTTAACCCCGCATTGCGGTGCCAAACTTGTACAGTGTGAAATGATGCGGTGTTAGAATAGATAGAACAGATATCCACTAGCATGCCTCATATTCACGTGCTTTAGACAGTCACGGAAACACTGCGCATTGTATATAAACAGTAAATTCAACGTTTGAGAGGAAAAATGTCCATTGCTGACAGAAAACACGACAATTTGAGTGAAGAAGAGACCGTTTCATTCTTAGCTTTATAATCCGAAATGTCCATTCAGTATAAACTCGATAGTACAGTCGGCAATACAAGGATGCGCAATGCTAGAGCTGTTATGTAAACAGGTCACGTGCTGCATTAATCCAATCAATGACACTGACACCGCAGCTATGCAAATAAGGAAGTTAACCCAGGGTTTAGGAATGTACAGTACAATGTGAAACGTCAGTTTATGAATACCCAGGATTAATTGTTAACCCCGGGTAAATTATGAGCAGTGTGAAACATGAAGCAAGATAACCCAGGATTCCGTTTACCCGGGGTTTAGAATGACCCAGGGTTAAAACCCTTCTGATAACTTAAATAGAACGGAATTCATATATCCACTAAAAACCAGTTGGAATTCAGAAAAAAAGAGAAAAAATTCCTGCTGCATTTGTTTGCAGATGGGTCTTTTTTTATCTAATGCAATAACAATGTAAGTGTAGTTTAAATGTCCAAATACTTTTGGAGGCTACTATATTCAAAAAATAGATGTTTCCACGGATTTCCCCTTTCTTATTTTTTCAATGTTCATTTATTTTTCAAGGCTATAGAGTTATATAAAAAAATCCGACACAATCTCATGGCAATTTGTAACTATTTCACATTTTGCTGAATTGGTGGCTAACTCGTGCAAATTCATACAATCTCATTTGTACGTTTTCGTACGATCTGTTTAAACACCAGTGACGGTAGGTTTAGGAGTGGTCCTTCATAATGAGATTCGTTTGAAAATCATACGTTTTGTACGAATCAAATCATACGAATTCATACGAAATCACCACCTTGTAAAATACTTACGTTTTCCCATGAGATTAGGTTGAAAAAAATCTAAATAATGCACAATGTATATACACAATGCAGAGGTCATTGTTATGGCCTGTTAAGAATGTTTGCACTGCACATATTAGTAATAATAATAAAAAACATTATTATATAATTAGATGTAGTAGCCATACATCATAAGCATTTTTTGTAAACCATCTTTACATATTTAAGTATTTATTATTCTCTAAATATATTATTGATAATGAACAATTATAAACAAAACTAAATAATGCTTTGGAAATTCTTAATATTATTACCAGTATGTATTATGGATTGAGCTGTTTATGTAATAAGAATGATTACTGTAGTTTCATTACATCACATGCACTGTGGCACACACACACACACACACACACACACACACACACACACACACACACACACACACACACACACACACACAGGTTTGTTTTGCAATCAAAGTGAGGAAATTCCATATGCGTAATGGTTTTTATACTGTACAAACTGTACATTCTATCCCCCTACCCATCACAGAAAACATTCTGCATTTTTACATTTTTAATAAAACATTGTTTAGTATGTTTTTAAAGCTATTTTAAATATGAGGACTCAGGAAATGTCCTCATATTTCATGTTTACATTGTAATACCAGTGTAATACCAATGTAATTATACAAATTTGTGTCCTCATAATTCACAAAAACGGACACACACACACTGACAACTTAATATTGTCAGTCATGTGACTACATTTACCAAAGATTCCCCCTCTGTCTTTCTCTCTCTCTCTTCTAAGTGTCTCTTGAGGTCTCTGGCGTTCTGCTCCATTAGACGTGTCTCATCATATCTGCTGTGTGTCAGTGCATCAGAGATCATGTCTACTCACATACTCTTAGCGCTCGACCACAGGGGTTTCATGTCTAATGGCTTGAGAGAGATACTGTGGACTCACTCAAGACATCACATCACCCCTGCGGCACAAGGGATCTCTTTCATTTGTGATGCATTGTGGATAATATGACAGTGTGTTATCTTGTTCAAGGAGCCAAAGCTGTCATGTCATTAATTTGTGTCACACCTGTTTTACAAAGGTTTGCTAATTGAAGTCATAAAATTGCCCAAATGTTTTGAAAAGCAAGCAAATGATTCTTTTTGTTGGAGAGACACATCATCTTTTTTGTTCAATTTAAGGAGGACATAAAGAAAACTAAGGTAAGACTTTATTTTACAGTGCCGTAGTTACATGTTACTACATGTACTTACTATAGTAATAACAGTAAATTATGTATAATTACAAGTAACTAACCCTAATCCAAACCCTAACTCTACAGTAAGTACAAGTAGTTAATTAATAGTACTCAGTACTTATTTGAGTAATTACAATATAACTACGGCACTGTAAAATAAAGTGTAACCAAAACTACTGTATGCTTTAGCATTCCCATTAATCCCAATGGCAGTTTTTAATGGCAGTGCATATTACTATCTTGGATTTTATTTTTAATTTGAATCAAATTTTGTGTGAAAATTTCTTGGCAAAAAATATATTCATATAACATCTGGTTCATTAATCAAATTGTAAATGAAAGGTTGAGTTTATATGTGCTGTATACTGCACATATTAATATTTGATGCACATAAAATAAAAATTACACAGTACACATACTGCATATTGCAATATACAATACATATTGCAGAAATAGTATGAGCGGATTGTATACTATAACAAACATAAACCAAGATCTGTGTTGTACTTTCATTAGTTCGAACACAGTAAATGGAAACACAAGACAACTTGTTACCATGTTGTAACTATGTTATTACTATATGTGAATCATTTTAACTATTAAAATACTTTTACTGAGACAAAATCATGTAAGTAATTTAATTTTGCATTGACAGCAAGTAAGCTAATATATTGTAGATAATTAGATTCATTTTGACAGTCACCAAACTTAGAGTTAAACTGAATTAAGTAGCTTTAGTTCGACTAACCTTCATGTGTCATACTGAAACAAGTAGAAAGGATAGAATTAATGAATTTTTAAAAAATACTGATTGAAGGAGCACATGGTTTGCATTAGAATCATCTTTAGATGTCGGTAACTCTGGGAGTTGCAGCATATATTGTGGTTTGTCAAAAAAGGGGGATTAATAAACTCTGAAAAAATAATACGCCAAAGGAAGGCGCATATTAATATCTCTTCTTTGGAATCCAGGCACCCCAAAGCTATTAAGCTGTTCCTGCTCCCCCTTTCGCTTTGTTCTTGGGAAATCATGCCAAAAGACTTAATTAGGCTGAATAATAGCCAAGCATGCGCGGGGCGTAATCCCTTCCACTGACGGCGTGTGTTAATGGTTTCCTTGTCACTCACTGGACTTATAAGAAAACATGTTTCCTTTCAGTACTCTGATCTGCTCTCCGCAGGCTCCCTGGCCCTCTCCACTTCTCCTTTTCTTCTTTCACTCTGCCTCTTTCTCCCTCTCCCTGGCGTTTTGATTCAGCTGAAGGGAATTATGATGAATCCAGCTAAAGTCTGGCACAAAGTCCGCCTTCAAGTTCTCAAATGAGAGAACAAATTACTCACTTCCTGTCCTCATATTAAGTAGGCTTCTTAGGCTTTTCGTTTTTTTTTTTTCTTCTACTTTTTTTTTTTTTTTTTTTTGTGCAGTTAATGAAAAGTTATTGTTTGCTCTGGAACAAATTGTTTTCTTAATGCAGTAAAAACATCTAAACACTTTTTTAAAACACAATAATTTTTCTTAAGTAGCGAAATTATGTAAGATAAGACTTTGCACCATTTAGAAATGAACTGAGAATGTTCTTTAAATTCCAGAATTTGATTTAAAGTAGGATGCATTACTCAAAGAGGATGCAGAAATAAATTTAAGGAAGTAGAATTAAAATAAAAAGTGTAAGTTTTAACTAAAAAGGAAGACAAGCTTTGAATGATGGTTTGTCAAAACCTGTACCTAATTTATGTATACTTTACTTTCATTGTATAAGCCAGGATTTCATTTCCCAGAATGCCATTACTTGTTGAATTTCTTGCATATTACAAAATTCAACTTCCTTTAATTCCGATTCCAATTACAATGCAACTTCCTGTGGGGTGTTGCCAATTCAATTTAAGTTAGAAGTCATGAGCTGGAAGGGAGCCAGCTCTTCAGTTTCGAATTTTGCCCTCATTCTCATTACTGCAATGCAATGCTTTTTAGATTTTTTTTTCTCAATAATAATTCTATTTAGATTCTGATTATGATAATATTTAAATTAAAATAGCATAAAAAACTACATCTATATATAAATACTTTGACTTAATTTACTATAAATATTGCATTAAGTAATGCAAATTAAATTTTTTTCCATCACCACATGCCAGGGTCATGTTTGTTTCTTTTGTGTTTTGGTTTGATTTTCCCTGTTTCCTGATTGCCTGTGTTTTCATTGCTTGTTAGTCGTCATGGATTCTAATTTAATTACTCATCATTTCCACCTGTCTTCATTAAGTTTCCTTTGTTTTCACTGTGTATTTAATCCCTGTGTTTCAGTTGCTCTTGGTTGGTTCTTACAGTCTAATCCTGTGTGTTCCTGTGATCTCCTGAGTATTTTGGATAATTAATAAAGTGTGTTAATTGAATCTTCTTCGTCTTCATGAGTGCTGACCAGCAAAGTGTGACAGAAGAACGGACCTTAAATGGATCTAGCAGCAGTTCCACTTCCACCAGAGGGCCAACTTTTGTCCCTATACCAGGAAGGACAGCCACTGGAGAATTTTATTGAGGACTTTCTAGAACTGTGCCACCAGGTGAACTGGAATAAGAGCACGTTGAAGATTTTGGAGCGGGCTGGACGACCACCTAATTCTCCTCATGCCCATGGGGGACTCCAGATTATCCCTGCTCCAGTACATAAAGTACGCATTGTGGATAACTTGTTCTCCCCTCACCATGGAAGAAGAACCGCCCTACAAAATGGATAGCTGTCCAGTTGCTCTGTTTAGAGCCAAAAGATCAAGCCCTTGAGGACCACACAAGAGACTTCCACCACGTCCGTCACCAACCACTCTCTTTTTGTGTGTTCTATTTTAACAGCTTAAACGAGTGGACTAAGGCATGCATGGCCATTGATGGTCCTTGAGAGACATTTGCTGCCTATGGGGAGTGGGTGCTGATGAACTGCAGATCGTCATTCACCGTCTGTGCTGCAGAGGAGGACATCACCAACCACACTTCGGAGCCAGAGCCCAAGCCAGCCGCTTCCTATGCCCTCATGGATGAAACGCCAGGATTCACCGCAGACATGGAGCCTGAGCCTGCCGCGATGAGCCTGCTCCCTCCTCTACCTAAGACAGCCAGCTCCTCTGCTCCGCCTCTGCTGGTTCTCTTCAGTTCCTTGGCTTCTCCTCTGTTTAGTCCACTCTGCTGCGCAGATCTGACTTGGGTCTTCCGGTCTCCAGTTCCGCCTTGGCAAGTGGATCCCCTGGCTCCACCTCGAGCCACTGAGCCCATCACTCCACCTCGGTCCGTTGACCAGTCGGCTCCACCTTGGTTCCTTGCCCCCTCAGCTCCACTTGGAACAGTCGTCCTCATGGCTCCACTGGGCTCCCCCGTCCCTCCGGCTCTGCCTATGCCACAGACTTTCGCGTCTTCAGCTGTGCCTCATTCCTCTACCCCTTTGGCTCTATTGGGTTATGCCTATGCTATCCTCCCACCATCAGTTCCTCCATGGGCCCTCGTCCTGGCTGTACTCTGGGTCGTCATCTTGCTCCTTCATCCATTTCCTCCGTGGTGTTTTCGGCTCTGCATCCTCCACCAGAGCTGGAACACCACAATGAGGATTATGGGGCATGTGCTTAAATATCACAAATTAAATTCTGAAAATGTCACAATACAAAACGTAAATATTTTAAAGACACTAAAATAAACACCATTTTCTTTAAGATGAACTTATAGATTTAAAAAAAAAAATGTTTTAAGGTGAAACAAGGCACAGACTTTTTTCAGGTCACAGACAGGTCTGAAGGTTTCACCCAATATGTAGTGGAGATATTGACTTTAATTAACTTGAAACACTTTATTTTTTACATACATTGTAGAATGTCACTTTAAATGTAATGTCATGTTTATCATGGTATAACATTGGCTGTTTGCTTTATAAAATGCAGATATGCTAAAACCCTAAAGCTAAATCACTTTCTGCTATCTTTAGCAATGATCATTTGAATGAGGGTAAAAGATTTGCCCTTCTGCAGTAGCCATCACATTGTCCTCTGGCACAGGAGATATGGAGAGCACAGGAGCGTGACATGTGGGCGTTTGCTTCTGTGTATGCATGTGAGAGAGAAAAGATCTTGTTTTAGATATAAATCAATAAGTGGAGCAAGTAGACTGGGCACAGCCATGCATTTTCATTGTGGAGCGACAGCCAGAATCAACTAAGCATGACCTGCCATAGGCAAAGCTACTCTACACAACAGCCAAACAGCATGAATATTGAAAATGGACTCCAAGCATGTCGATCTCTTGGAATTGAGCGGCAGAGGTGGCTAGATTTGACACTCGCTGGAAATAAATGGCCCCTGACATCTCTTATAGGTGAAAGTCATTCTAGCAGTTTTTAAGTGCCAAGTATAAATCTTTTAAATTATAAATCAATGAATAGTTAATAGAATAATAGGAATCTTTATAAATATTTAAGTGGATTAGGACTAGCGTGTATGTGTGTGAATGTGAGAAGGAGAGAGTCTTATATAGATGAACTATAGCCAGAGTGTAGGCACACACTTCTGCTTTCCTCAGCTTTTAGGTGCAATTATATGTTGGCTACACAACACAAATCCTTTTAACATGTAATTAATAACATAAATTAGCTCAATGTCCTTTGAATATAACTCAACAAATGCACTAACAAAAATATAGCATGTTTTGTCAGTTACACCAACAAAAGTCAACACATTTTTAAATTGTATAAACGTTTTTTTTTTTTTTTGTTTTAATGCACCATATATATATATATAAACCATAATATTTTTGTCGGTGCATTGAAGTACTATGCACATTACATGCTATATAAATATGGCAGCCATTTACCTTTTCCTTATAATGTCAATTATATCTGGTTTAATACTGCTGCCCTTTTTAGTTACCTTCCCTTGTGAAAAAAAGTCCACTTTAGCTTAGCATACTTTTAAAAATTTGTACTAATTGTGACAATAATACACTGTGCAAACTAAATGTAATGTTTTCAGATACTTAATTTTAGGTTAATTGCAATGAAATAAATAAGTATTACAGGTTAAACTATGCAATTAGCTGAACTTTAAAGTGCTTTTTTGATCCACTTAAGTAGGACTTAAGTACATCTTTATATGTAACTTTTTCATAATTACTTCTGTTGTACACTTTAACCAATATGCATGTACCAATATAACCAATTAACCAATATAAAGTGTACTGCCGAATATACTGACAAGCATTTATGGTAAATTTAAATATGCTTTAATCTCATTTCTATTGTAATTTGGGTAACACTTTATTTTAGGGTTCTTTAACTAGTTGCTTATTAGCATGCATATTACTAGAATATTGGCTGTTTATTAGTAATTATTAACCATATATTAATGCCTTATTCTGCATGACCTTATTCTACAATCTTAATCCTACCCAATACCTAAACCTAACAACTAACTTACTAACTATTAATAAGCAGTAAATTAGGAATTTATTGAGGAAAAAGTCGTAGTTAAGAGTGAATACATGTTACAAATATAAATAAAACATAAAAAAATATGCTTTATGTTAGTCAACACATCAAAATAAGTGTACTTCTTTAAAGCATAACAAAAGATTAGTGAAACAATTATTTAAAAAAGTAAAACTTTTCAAAAGAGTACTTAAGAGACATTGACATGAAAGTGTACTCTCTTTAAGTACACTTAAGTGGCTTTTTATTTCATTAATATTATATTATCTGCAAGTACAGTTCAATATACTTTTAAGATTTCAATACACTACAAGTGCACCTTCAGTTAAACACACTGCTGTTTCACAAGGGTTATTTTGACTTTGGCTTGTGATAGGCCACTGTATAATGTATATATAAATGCTTTCTCTGTGCATTTGCTTGTGTAATAGTACCTCATTTGTTCATCAGAATGATCAAATGTGGTGTTTTCATTCTTGCTAACTGACCGAGATACGCAACGTAGTGTTAGTGCTATTGTCATTTGTCATGCCAAATGAGTTTGGTCATATGACCCGTTATCGGCACAGTCACCATGATTTGGAGAATAAGCCGTGTCGTTAGTTTTGCTGACACTGCATGCTTTCCCAGGGGATAAATTAGCTCCATATATTTAGGGATGGATGACAAACCCTGTCATATTAACAAAGGAGGGCCGCTGAATAGATCACTGCAGACGTAAACAGGCCCCGCGAGACTGTTTCCACACAGAGAGTCTTTATCTGTTTGATGTTTCGACGTCTTTTTCTCCCACCAGGAATTAATTTTGCGGAACATTACCGCCACGCGGTTGTCTTTTTCATCTGCTCGGCTGGAAAAGTGACACTAAAGGTGACAGTTCAATTTGCGCGGAATGGATGGCTGCTATCAGCGCCTTGCCGAGTTGTTGATTTTTATTTTGCCTGCCAGTGCTGTTATGAGTTCACCAAGACCTCCGAACCGCAGTCATCTCATCTGCCTCCGCAGGGATAAATCCACGCTCGTTTATATGGCAATGTCAGTGCCGTGTTTATCAGGGAAATTATCCCACATTTCCCTTCATCCCCATGAAGGGATTGGTGATCTATATCTTCAATTTCGCTGTTCTTGCAGCTTGTGGGATTGATATCTCTCTCGGTAAATGATTTTTTTTGCCGCCTTCCTCTCTTGTCACCTTCATTAGCTGGCAGTGTCTTAATAATGTCGCCACTGGCTCTGGTTCACGCTCCTGCCACTGTGCAAGGACTCTCCTTGCCCTTGGGTCACCTCCTACTCTAATGAGCTGTTTGCCCAGTCCACTGATTAATTAATATGGTTAGCCAGGCCCTCTGAAGCTACAGATGGCAAACCTTTGTATCAAGATACAAGGCAATTAGAATGTCCCTGCCATACAAGATGACCAGTGACTGCTGCAAATAAACACACAAATAACATGAAAACTACTCTGAAGAAAATGTGAGGGTGATTGCCTGCACAAAACTCTTCAGCGCCTTGCTATGGTCTTTTTTTTTTAACGCACTGGTAAGTTTTTTTTAGGCTGTAGTGGGTACACTTAAAAATAAAGGTTCTTTATTGGTGTCGATGGTTCCATAAAGAACCTTTAACATCCATGGAATCTTTCCATTGGACAAAACATTCTTAATAGTGTAAAATGGCTCTTTAGAATACAAAAATGTTCTTCACAATAAGAAAAAAAATTGTTCTTTTAAGAACTGTTCACTGAAGGGTTCTTTGAGGAACCCCAAATGGTTCTTCTATGGCATCGCTGTGAAAACACCCTTTTGGAACCTTTATATTTAAGAGTCGTTTCTTACTTGTCTAATGCCGGGTTCAGACTACATGGTATCAGCCCAATTTTGGCACAATCTGTTTGACGTATGGTGTTGTAGTGATTCGTAAATGGCAATGGCCATCGAGACGCAAGAATCGATCGTTTCATCTCGTATAGTGTGTCATAGTGGACGACAACCAACACTGTGTCTGCGATGCTTCGCGATGTCACGACAGAAAGACTAGCATGTGTAACCCCTCCGGTCGTACTCACCACACTCTGAGCAGGACTCGAACCGGCGTCTCTGGCATGGGAGGCAGGTGCTCTAACAAGGACGCTAAAGACCGTAGCCTCTAACGTCTGTCACTAGTGCGCCTCTTGAGATCAGGGGAGTGAGGTTTACCTGCACAGCTCTCAGTAGCTGGCCTCCGTTACACTCACCCCCTAAACCTCACTCCCATCTGGGTCACGGCACCAAATGTAACCTCAACAGTCAAACTGGTCCCTCTTCGAGTGGGACTCGAACCGGCGTTTCTGGCATGGGAGGCGGGTGCTCTAACAAGGACGTTTAAGACCACAGCCTCTAGCGTCTGTCACTAGTGCGCCTCTTGAGATCAGGGGAGTGAGGTTTACACAGCTCTCACTAGCTGGCCTCCGTTACACTCACCCCCCTAAACCTCACTCCCATCCGGGTCATGGCACCAAATATAACCTCTCCAATTCAACTTGCCCCTCTCCGAGTGGGACTCAAATCGGCGTCTCTGGCATGGGAGGCGGGTGCTCTAACAAGGACGCTGAAGACCGGGGCCTCTAGTGTCAGTCACTAGTGCGTCTCTTAAGTTCAGGGGAGTGAGGTTTACCTACACAGCTCTCACTAGCTGGCCTCCGTTACACGTTTAATTTTTTTTCAGTCCTCCACGATGGGTTACGTCATATCTGTGAAGTTGACCAATAGGAGCACAGAAGCTCTTCCATACAGCTTTTAAACATGGCAAATCGAGAGAGAGCGATGATGGTATTGGTGCTGTTAGGTGGAATTATGCAATAGAGGAAAGGTTCATGGAGCTATGGCAACAATACTCCTGCCTTAATGATGTTTCCTCAAGGGACTACCATGACAGAGTGAAAAAAGATAAATGCTGGCAAATGATAGCGGAGGCTCTTCAGCAACCCGGTGAGTACTGGAATTAGCACTAAGCTAACACGCTGCTTCGGTAGTTTGTTTACGTTCTTGTTTCCGAAAGTCAGTCGCTAGTTCTGCCATCTCGATGACATCACGCACGTCGTTAAAGATGGCAAGCGAGGATTGGTCGGAAAGCAACGTGTAGTCTGACATGTTTCTTGTCCATGATACGACAAGAATTTAGGAATCAAAATCGCATAATTTGACACAGTGACTATCGTAACAGACAAAATATTATGTAGTCTGTTGTGTAGGCCACCACTAAGACTTCCAACTAATAAACTAACTTCAGTTGGCTAAATATTGAAAACAAACCTTCTCCTTTCAATTGTATGTTAATGAATAGAAATAACTCATTGAGTTACTCATTGACTGTGATGCAAAGCTGAATTTTCAGTATCATTACTCCAGTCTTTAGTTTCTCATGATCCTTCAGAAATCATTCTAATATGCTGATTTGGTTTTCAAGAAACATTTCTTCTTATTATTATTATCAGTGTTGAAAACTGTTGTGGTGCTTGCTTAATATCCCATGTATAAAATTTTCCCATGTATTATTTGATGATAATACAATATAATATAATCCTCAATACTATACATCAAAATGGGGTTTTCCACTGCATTATAAAATATTAAAAGCATATATAATTTTGACAGTCACATTTATATACACTACTGTTCTTTTTTTTTTTTTTTTATATAAAGAAATTGATACTTTTATTTAGCAAGGATGTATTAAATTGACAGTAGAGTGACAGTAAAGATATTTATAATGTTACAAAAGATTTCTATTCCAAAACACTATTCTTTTGAACTTTCTATTCATCAAAGAATACATGAAAATAAACTCACATTTTTTAATATATATATTAGGCAGCACAACATAGATGATAATGAGAAATATTAGCCAATATTAGCATGATTTATAAAATATCATGTGGCACTGAAGACTGGAGTAGTGATGATGAAAATTCAGTTTTGATATCATAGGAATAAATTACATTGTAAAATACAATAAAATAGAAAACACATTTTAAATTGTAATATTTCACAACAGATCTCTGCATGGGTCTGTACTTTTCATTACTCTCTGAAAATCACAAGACCACCTTCAGTGGGTACTGTATGTGAGATACTTCAACACCTACTGCCGTTTCCAAGCACAGCTGACCACATAAATAAATCCATAATTGTATTTTTACTGAATAAAACTGAAATAAAAATAAATAAAAATGAAAAAGAGATCATACAACACTGAGCTGTTCAGATGTTTGCTGATGATAAACACTTCCTTTTTAATAAAGATAATTATTGGAAATGTCTTTGGTGGTTTTAGGGTACTGTAGGATATGTTTATAAGTTGTGTATTAAAGTTACTGTACCATACAGACACAAATGTAAAATTAAAGGTCTTACTTTGTTTCTATCTGCATATTTCTTCTTTGCACCACACAAGTGTGTTACAAATGCGCTGTAAACGATTATATACAAAGTCTTTTTTTTCTTAGCATTGATGTAAGTACCTAAATTTTACTTAATACATAATAATGGACTAAATATTACATCATTATATTTAAAAGACTTGTCATAAGACCTAGTGTACAGGAGACTGAGGTTGTGTGTGTGTGTGTGTGTGTGTGTGTGTGTGGGTAAATCCTAAGCAGGGCTAATGGAGGAATTCTTTAACACTGGGCTACTTCCTTTATCAACAGCCGAGAGCCTGTAAAGGCCAAACTCAGCACTCTCTCGGAGCACTGCAAACTGCAGCCCCAGCAGTCTTCTGTTAATGGGATGGAGAGGAGAAACAGAAAAAAAACAAAAATTCAGCAGATTTTTGCCAAACATTTTCCTGTCTGAGCCCTGTCAAAACAGCCCGAGCCAGATCCTGATGGGGCAACATTTAAATCTTTAAGCAGCAGAGAGAAAGAGAGGGTGGCCCAAAAAAGTACTGATTAATGTTTAAAGAGAAAATAATGGAAAAACAATGTCAAGAAAATGCAAAAAAGGACTGTTTTTGAATGTCTTTTATTACAAGGAGTGGCTAAATAATATATTACAGGCATGTGTTTTACAGCAGGTTTTACATTGTGAATATTGAAACCTTAAGTATGCAGAGAGCGACCAAGAACCATGTCTGGAGTGGGACTTTAATAGAGTGTAATGGAATATTGTATGTGTGTTTATGTATTATTCTTGTTATGCTCACTCTCCTATGTATCTGTCTATATTAATGTATTTTCCCAGATAGCATGAATATTAACACTGCGGTTTCACATGATGTCTGTGAAGGGTCTGCTATTTGTAAAACACGTCATCCTGCACATTGCTGAACACATCATTTTTCACATGCACAGTTCAAGTTCCTGAAGTATACCAACTTGACATTGGCAGACATTGGCCTGATCTTGACCTTCATGCAAACTGGTATCTATTTTATGACTCTAGTTAAACATAAGTGTGTGTTACCGAGCATAAGACGTTATGTGAGGCACCAGGGTACATCTGCCTGAGGGACAATGCTTAATGCACTGTAACTTTTCTTTGTATTTGTATTGATAAGGTCACCTAGGAATCTGCATTTTATTGGGTCTTCTGGCATCACCCTTCATCTTCACTCCTGAATTTCAGCTGAATATCTGAATTTCAACATAATCTTCTGTTGGCAAGGGGAGTAGCAAGTAGCATGTAACATATTGTGCCAGTGTTTGATGTCCAGGGAACTACCCTCAAACTTCTGTAGCAATGTTTAGAAATGCATTCATAATACTACATTCTACTTCACTGTTTTGCATTAAAAATCATAAGTTTGACACTGATAGGTTTATTTGTAAGAATTTTATAACACTGGTGCACTTGTAGTGTACTTCAAATCTTAAATGTGTGTGTATATATATATATATATATATATATATATATATATATATACACACACACTTTTAAGATTTGAAGTACACTACAAGTGTATATATAACTATGTAACTAGTGTCATTCAATATTACAATTAAAGATAATATACTTTAAATGTAATAAATTGCAACTTCATCATTACAAATTGTGATTACAAATATATTTAAATATAAAAAAGTGTTTTAAAAGTGTATTTTAGTTATCATAAATGCTTGTCAGTACATTCAGCAGTACACTTTAACCACATTTCAAAGACAATAGAAGAAATTATGAAATAAAGATGTACTTAAGTCCTACTTGGTTAGTAAAAAGCACTCTTAAGTTCAGTTAACTGTGTTTATTATAAATGTAATCTATAATACATTTTCATTTAATTAACATGTAATTGTGACAGTCATGTTTGGTTCTCTGTCCTATTTAGTTTTAGTCATTAGTTTTAGACATTTAGTCATACACTTCCATCTTGAAGCATGTCAAGGTGGAAGTGTAAGGTATATGGCGATCCTATGATGTCCTTATCTTATTTCTTTTCCAGCTGTTCAGGTGAATCTAATAAGGAACTGAGAAAGGTGTTATCCCTAATAGCTACCTTCTTCAAACAAACAAACCTCACAGGGCTGCTGTAGTAATAGAGTTGTTGCACTGTCACAAGCCTGTTAATGTCTTTTCACATCATAGTCACGGGGTCCATCTTCCCTGCTGCTATTAGTCTATTAACTGCACTTAGTATTATTTGAGGAGAGTCTGAACTTGTAGCTTATAGACCCTTTCATTAGGTCTTTTTCCATATTCTCCCAGTGGAGAAATTGTAGTTTACACTAGGGGGAGCTATTTAGTTAAAAGAGCCATTTTGTGCTGGGAGACACTAAGCCTGATTAGCAACAACTTACCTATGCCAAATGTAAGGTCATGGGTTTGTTCATTCATTCTTGAAGCACTGATCAGGATTTAGTATGTTATAGAAGTATATTTGGTGGACATTTGCAATGTTGCAAGTATAGTGATTATGTGATGCCATTATTAATTCATTATGCATTAATATTGTCATGAGTTATGTTAATGAGTAAACCTTCTTATTTTTTATATGTTGAAAGTAATACAAATAAAAATATTAGCATTTTGCTACCTACACAAATCACTTAACAGGCCAGTGCCCAGTGATTGTTTCCAGAAATATCGTTTGTAACATGTATGTTGATTGACATTTCTCATGAACTGCATTACAAAGGCCTTTAAATGGTCAGATTCATTTGAGACCAGGAATGCTCAGGTAACACCAAAAGGTGTTGGAGAAGCAGTCTTGCGGCCTTGAATATCCATTACATCTAAGATGTCAAAGCTAGGGTGTTGCATTGCCCTCATCAAGCAAGCTGAGGAACTTCTACAAACCATGAAAACACAAAACTGCTGAAAAATCATTAAAGGTCCTTCAGCTGGAGTATGAGTTATGTTCATGGTTAAGTTTTGTGGTCTACTGGCTGTTTTGGAGCAAGATGTTCAAGAGCTGCAGTCTTGAGTTTCTTTTGGTCGTTCCTAATGATCAGAGCTCATATTAAAGCAGTTTAAAATCACAGGCATTCTTTCAGTTTCCATGAAAGATTTGAGTTCAAATAGAGCATGCATAGAAAAGCTAAGCAGATAACCTGGATTCTAAATTGCTTAGTGCTTTATCCAGCTCAAAATGAGTCATACTGGACTTGTAAATGCCCAGCTAATGCAGCATCATTATGAGGGAGCAGACACTTCTGCAGTTGTTCAGACAAAGAGGTCTTTTCTTGAGTAATTGGTGATTACTTTTGGAACAGGCGTGTCTACGTGCAAGTGTGTGGAGGGCTGCTGGGATTGGCGGGTGTTTTGTGGTCTGCTGACAGCATGTGGTTGTGATTTGTAAGGGGAAGGTGTGCCACTGAGCTTCAGGTGTGACTGAGAGCCCCCAGTTATTCTCCTGTGAACAAGTCAACCCAACATCAGCAGAGTTTACTAAACGCCCATAAGAAAGAAAAATTGGATCTCGGCAACATCTCAATTGTTTCCTATTGAAACAAATAAGATTAAGTGGAGATTAAATTGAGAAATTATCCTGGGAAAAGTCTTCAGTATTCTCACAGGTCTCCTAGAGTTTCAAAAAGCATCAATGTCCCAAACTATGCTCAAATGATCTCAATATTTCATCAATATTTCTCATCAAATTTTTCCAAGACCAAATCTCCTGAGCGATTCCATATTGTTTGAACACAATTGTCTAAATGTTCTCTACTTTGGTTACACCTAGAAAAGTATCTGAGACAAACTACAATGAAACAAAAAAGAGAACTCCTTGAAGCTCCTGAGCTATGAAAGAGGAACATCTGAGCATCAAGATTTTTCTTCTCTGGGTGTACTGAGAAATATGCTGAACCAGTTAATACAACATTTGCATTCAGATGTTCCTGCCTTGGATCTTTGTGATTACGAGGAACGTCAGGCAGCTTTTCACCTGAACCCCTTGGCCTTTCCTCTTCAAACATCTCGATTAGCATAAATGAGTTTTACTGTCTGATCTTTCTTGGCCTCCTGCACACTTTTCAGGTTGTCCATTTATCTGTTTCAGTGGCTGGTCAGGTTAATTAGTATGTAAAGCGGCTGATGGAATTCAAAAGCAGAGTCACTAAAATTACAAACATCAAAGGTCTTGCACCTGCACCAATGACAATGGCCTTAAGTACGGCCCTATCCTTGGGCAGAATGGTTGATCTATCACCTTTAAAGTCGCCTTCTGAATTTCTTTGCTGGGTCACTGCATCTTGCATCTCTGATTTGCGGAGCCAATTGCTTTGAGGCTTGGGTAAGAGCCAATGTCTGATACATTCCAGTAATTCATCCACCCCGAGCCCCCCGAAATGTGTTTCCTCTTCGTCCTCATCATCATCTTCTTTTTTCCCCTTTTCTTTCTGTGAGCAGACTGAGGGATCGTAATTTAATTGCATGTCTTGCTGTTTTTCAGGCTGAATGGGTAGAAGGCCAATAAGCAAAGGCTTGAGCCCCCTCAGAGAGAGGTGGAGACCTCCGGCATGGAGCCAAGATTGAGTTCTTATATTGTTTCCTTGGAAACTGTCCTTTATGGAGTTTTTGATGAAGCCCTTACGATTATCTCAAGTCATGGATAAGACTGTTCACAAGAACATAATATATGTCTGAAATCAAACTGGGGTGCGTTTCCCAAAAGCATTGTTAGCCAACTATGCTTGCAAGTTCCATCCCTACCATCCTAGTTCCGGTGTTTCCTTAAACCATAGTTCCAGGTGAAATAGTCATCTCAGAGAAATTACATTGTGTAGAAAGTTGTTGACTGAATGAATGAATTAATTTCCTTGTGTTTTTTAAATGTTTCACAAAAAGTTGTGAGCATTTTTTCAGTTTCCTTTTCTTTTCTACACTTCTTTTATGAAAAAAAAAAAGCATTCGTTTAGATTTTTTTTCATTATGCTATGTTTACAAATCACAAATTAATAATTGAATTACTATGTTAAATTGTACTCAAAACTTTCCATTTTTTCAGATCTTCTTGCAGGTTATAGTTATAACCATCTTTTGTGTGTGTACATTATTCAGGGAACAGATTTCACTTCAGGGCATGATTGTAAAGATTGAGGATGAGGAACGAAAGCATAGAGATTTCAAGATTTCAGATTACATTTTAATCTAGCCTCAAAGCAGATTTCTACATGACGAAACATCAGTGAGTTCATACATTGGAAGCGGTTGGAATGCTGATACAACTTTCACCACAATTCATCATGACCAATAAAAGTATTTCAGAAAATCAAGAAAATTACACATACTAACTTTAATTGTAGAGGTTTATACAACTAATACCAGTTTATACCAGTAAAAAGTACTGGCATACTTACTTTCCTCTCTGAGCAAGAGACTGTAAATATAAACATGTAAATAGTGGCTGCTACATGATGTGTTGAGTGCTCATGGGTTACGGTTTAAGCTAGTTAGACAGGAATTACAACAATATAACAATAACATTAATATTTTACAGGAGTTTATGCTGTCATAGAACTTGACACGGGTTGCATTTATTGACAAGAAACAGCACAATGTTCCTTTATTTAATGCAGGTCTTCTGGACTGACATGCTAAGTGTGGCCACTAATGAGACATAAAATTTTGACATACAATAATCAAGTAACAAAATCTAATGAAAACATGTCCAGGGGTGCGTTTCCGTACAACAACGTACTGTAACTCCCTGCTTCACTACCATAGTACGATGCATCGATTGAACAAATCAACTAGTCACAACTGTTTCCCGAAACCGTATTGTCACAAACCTTTTGTTCAGCCACGTTGGTGAATGTCACACAGATGGAGTAATAACTTCTTTAAATGAATCCGTTTGAGATCGAATTAATGCTAGATTGTTTGCTATAAATTACGGACATGGCATCTGAGGACTAATTCTCATTTTTCTCAGTTATTTTGCTTTCTTTCCAGATTCAATTATAGGCTCGTTCTTACGCAGACTACCAGAGCACGTACGCACGTGCGCACTCTTCAAAAACGGTGTTTAAAATCTATTGACAAACTAAAATACGTAAATTACATTTGTATATTCGAAATAAAAGATATACATTGTTCTTAATGTCAGCTTGCTTATTTTGCTTATTAAGTCCACATGTCATAAAAACAAGAAACTATGCTTCTAGCCACAGCTCGAGAGCTGTAGTTCCAACCACACAAGTTTGCGAATGTTCATTTGAACTATATAGTGGTTTCGGGAAACACCAAATTGTTGAACTGAAACATCAATTGTTGAATTGATGTTAGTAACGACGGAACTTGCGATGTTAGTTGGCTAACAATGCTTGTGGGAAACGGAAATTTCAATTTCTTTGCCAAATACAACTTCATATTTCTTTCTTTTGATTTTGGGGTATCATAGCCTATTAAAATATGTCCCGGGCATGTTATTGACAATTGAGATTCACTCGCACTGTAAAGTGGAAGTTTATTGCACTTTGAGTATTTTGATGATATTTTCGCTACCTTTTCCCCTTTTGTCTAAATCATCAAAAGCTCTAATACAGCATTGTACTTTAAGTCAACACAGAATAAATCACTTTTGTGGCTATAATTAAATATCCTCCTCTCTAAACCTCTACACTATTATGTTCTCATTGAGGCCAGCAGATAAATCTACACTGCCGGCACCGATTCACTACGGCACATTAAATTCTTTTAGATCAATTAAACTTAGCAGCTCAGTTTACAAGTGACCACTCTTAATGTCCCTCCTACACTCCTACGAGTGCACAAGAAATTTATTGCACCTTTACTAAACGAATAGAAGGCTAAAAACTCCCAGAATGGCCTTAAAACCATTAACGGCTTTAAATACTATACGTTTGAAGTACAGTTTTCAAAATCCCAGTGTTTTGTTAATTTCAAACCTATGTGCTAGCTGTTGTGTTATGTTTTGTTTTGTTTTTGTCACACCCCACACTTACATCATGATATCTGTGTTCCTCCATCTGCTCTTTGTTCTGACATGGCCCAGTAAAGACAGCAACATTTTGCAACGATTTTTTATCATTGCTGTTGTTTCAATTTACGTATGAAGTCAGTTCTCATCAAGTTAAGACAGGAATCTAGCAGAGAATCCACAGGTGTAGCCTAGTTCATCACATTAATTATGAACATTTGACAGACAGAAAGTGTCACAATACTTATTGTCTTCATCTTGAAAATCATCTATATTTTATATTCTCTTGTGAAAAAGAAGTACAATTTAATATACATTTAAAAAGTCTAATCCGTAGGCTACTTATAACAGAAATAATATACTTTAAAAAAATATGAACTATTTAATTTGCAGTTGAACTTAAGAGTGCTTTTTTGGTCCATAGGACTTAAAGCTACACTGTTTTTTTGTTGTTGTTGTTGTTCAAAATTAACAATATTTAAATAATGAGCCAATACATCACCAATCCTTCTTCCAAAACGTGTTTTTTTGTCTTACCTTGATTCACTATGATAAGCCGATTATAAGTGTTTATATTTTAGACCTGACTGGATGTTTTTCATGGGAAATTGCGTAAATACATCAGTTGCCCGTGCGTGTCTCGTCATATCCGTAAATAGAGAAAAGTTGCTTCAGCTACTTCAGCCCTGTCCCATATAGACCCTTTTACAGCCCACGTGATCAAATAGTCGCGCGCGCATTTTGGCAACGGAAGTGGTGTTGTTCCCCAGTGGTTCTAACGTATTCATAAGCATCCAGTGATTTATATGCTTGTAATTTCTCTCGGGTGTACACGCTTGGTTTCTCAACTAAATACGTATATATATTTTGGCCTCTGTATATTTGGCCATCTGCTGTCTTCTATCCACTCCACTATAGTACACGGATCTGGTAGCCGGATACCATTTGATAAAGTCAACTTTTAAAATAACTTTCTCTGTCTGTGTTGCTTAATCCGCTCGCGTAGCTTGACACGCTGCTGATTCTCGCCATAAGGCGTTTCTCAATGTCAAGGAAGGATCCTCGGAAGCCAGAATTTCGAGGATGCTACGTCATCGACATCCGTCGAAGGACTGTTCCAATGTCGAGGATCCTCTGGAATTTCAAACAAGGACTGAGTCCTTCGTTCGAAAAATATCCCATATACAGGAAAGGATGCATATGTGTAGCCTTCGCGCTCTTCGCGCTCTCAAATCACCCACAATCCTATGCGCGCAGCTTTGCGATCTTGTTCAAATTTTTTTTTAAAAATGTCGGACGTTAGCGGGCAATATGCTTTCAAATGTAAGTATATTTACGTTACCAAACATTTGTTATAACTGTAGTAAATATGTCAGATAAATAAAGTTTAACGTTTAAATGCCAGTACAAATTACTACCGTATTGATATTATAAATTATACAAATACAAATTACGTTATTGATGGCTAACTGAACCAGACCGTCATTTAACAATTGTTAGCTTGGTTGCCTTTTCACTGACGTAATGACGCAATGACGTGCACTTGCTAGTCTGTTCCATTTACGTGTTCTCCGAATGCTAAAGAGGAGCCTCGCCTAGCCTCTGAAAGAAGTGACTTGGAAGGACCAGTCCTGCCAAGGAAGTATCCTTGACATTGAGAAACGCCTATAGTTTCGTTGCCAAAATGCGCGCGCATACGTTGCTACGTCATCATTGTGTACAAACAGTAAAACGGGTCTATTGCACACTTCATATGCACTTTCAGTCTTATGCACTTATGCTGCGTTCTAGAAAGATCGTATTTTGGATTTTTCCCACATCTTTCTAGAAAATAACGTCTGGAACGCCACTCAAAGTCGGACATTTGGCGTGTGAACTCAGCCGACCCCGAACCCCGGGCTGCGTTCAGCCCCGACAAAACGTTTTTTAAACGGAAACGGTGGTGCGTTGAACACCCTGTTCTGATGACGCAAGCGTTGCAACTATGGCAGCTGAGAAGCCCATTTTTTGTGTTCTTTTTGAAGAATTTTCAGAGCCTGATGAAATCAGTATAAATACGTGTTTAATACGCAAAATACGCTCAATGTTACAGTCACTGCACTTGCTGTCCTGAATAAAAGAGAACATCCCAGTCGAGTGAAGGGATTTGTGGAAACTGTGGTTCCTAATTATTGTGATCCAATATTTGCCTCGCATTTCGGAATGAAAAGACAAACATTTCAGATGAAGGATAATCCACTTCTTACCTCCAAGACTGTGTTATGATCTATATGACCTCATTATTTTTATTGTGAGTATTAGGCTTATCATTATTGCTGATCACTGTGCTATGATATTGTAATATTTAACATTATATAATCAGAGGAGAATAGAAAAGTTTATGAAAGTGTTACTCCAAAATACAATAGCGAAATATATAAAATATGTATAATATTTTTATGTTACATTCATACCCATTGTGCGAGCTGTCTCTTTAATACCGCGTGGTTTTTATACATGTTATTGCTGATTGGGCTAACATTTTTGACACACCCACCAAACAAGAGAAAAGGTATCTCAAACCCCGTTGCACACGGTTTCCAGGAAACATGTCGTTCAACCCGGAAACCGTAGCAAAACGTTGCGCACCGATTTGAGCTTGAACGTGCCCCAGACCTTAGCAAGACGCGTCATTTGACGTCACTTCCAAGATGTCGGTGCATCCTGCTTCCAATGAATATTAACTTAAAAACAAACTTTAACATTGGATGTTAATGTACTCTTACATTCGTTTTTTGCTTTCGTAAGCTGTTTTCAATGTGACTTTATGTTATTTTATTCTGTTTTGCCATAATTGACATAAAAATGTGTCATGGCGACATCATGTGGTCAACATGTGAACGTGACGTATTGTGACCAGAATGCACTAAGGTCTGAAGTGGGACATTTAATTTGGGATATTCCCACGTCCAAAATTGCTGCCGCGTGCGCAAGTCCACAAGACCGTAGTGTGTCCCATTTGTTAATTTTAGGTTTCAGAAGGGTGCTCGAGAGCGCCGCCTTTGCGGCCGATGTGCGCCCTCGATGCGCTGCACTGGTGCGAGCATCGAGAAAGGTTGACATGTAGCAGCTAAATCTCGAACCTCTGGGGAACCACCCGTTTTTTTGTTTTGTTTAAAAAAATGCCAAACAGAGGAGAGTCTGCAGGCAAAAAGAGAACGCGACAGAGCTCGTAATAAAACGAGAATCAACACTGGCTTGGCTTTTCGGAGATGGCGAGAACTGAGGGATTTAAAATGTTGAAAAGCGATGCAGAGATGGTGTTTTTATTACTCAACAGGTGAGTAACGTATTTTATTGAACAGATAAATTGTCAAATGTAGCTCTCTAACAGAATTAAATGTAAAAAGCAGTGTCTATTGTGAATGATTCATTTCATTATGGTTTTTGTAGCGCTGTACTGGAATTTACCGTGTCTGTTAATGGGTATAGATATAGTAACGTCTTCAGCTTGCCATCTTGAGATGAACCACTAGAGGGCAGTTAATAAACAAAGAAGTTACTTAGTGTAGCCTATCTTTATATGTTATTTTATAATTATTTCTATTTTCTTTGGAATAGGGTTAAAGTGTACTACCGAATGTATTGACGAGCATTTATGGTAAACTAAAATATTCTTTAATGTCATTTCTATTGAAATTAATTACACATTTGTAATGATAATGACATTGCAATTGACATTTAAAATATATTAACTTTAATACTAAATATATTATACTACAGTTAAAATTATAATAAAGTACTTTACATGTATCTTAGTATGTTAGTCAACACATCATTAAGATATTTTTCATTTGACATTACATAGTGACCTTTTTAAGTGTGTTAAGAAATATAGTCATGAAAGTGTACTCTCTTTAAGTAGGCCTACACTAAAGTAGCATTTTATTTTAGTAATATTATCTGTACATATACATAGTACATATTTAAAATATTTAAGTACATCACTTTTTTTTTTTTTTTTTTTTTTTTTTTTTTTTTTTTTAGAAGAGTTGCAAAACCCACACATTCATACATTTTTAAGTCTGACTTAATTGTCCAAATCCTTTCTGGCACCAGTAATGTTTCTTGTCAAAAGATGGATGATCATTGGTAAATAAGAGAAACAATAATCTGATACCATATTTCAATCTTTAAGCCAACTTCCAGTTAATGGTGCAGTATCTCTTGAGTGCATTAATGTTTGTTATCAATGGGAAATAAGTCATGAGTTACAGAACAAATTACGTTTACGACCCCATTGTGGAACAGGCATCTGTGATTTCACACGCTTTATGTAAAATTTACAGTTGCAGTATTGAATGACATGGTGGCGGGGGTAACGTGAGTCATGGTGCGGGCTAAGCGGCTGTCTTCAGTGAGCGCCGTGCATGCTTTTTTCCTCTCTCCGCGGCTTTACGGCCTCTCCCTGTGTGAAGAGGTGTGACCAGAACTGAATGCTAAGTGTTATAGACACAGATAAACGCTACAGTGCTAGCCTAGCACAAGGCTGATGGGAAAAACACATGGGGATGGAAGCTCACTTTCCCAGGAAGCTGAGTAGAAGATCTGTGGTCGGGGGTTTTGACGCTGGCCAGGGCTTAGTCTGAGCTTTGAGGCCCACTGAAGAGTGGGCACTAGAAATGCCATTATTATTTGTGGTTAACCTGATAACCAATTTTACAGTCAACTTTGTGTCTAAGATGATGTGCAGGATATTTTCTTCCTTTCTTTTTGGAAAAATGAGCCATTTGTAAGGCATCCTGAGTGGCAAACATTCATGTTGAGGGTTTGTGTGTGTTATTTGATTTTATTTATATATTTATTGCTTTTTAATCAAAACCAAGACCAGTAAATACTGGAGTTTTTAACCCTTAGGGGTAGCTGACATGTCCTTTGGTATGAAATGCTATACTCCATTATTGCAAACAGCATTTTCTTGTTGTTTTATAATTATTGTCTTTGCAACATTTATGAGCTCATATTAATTGACAGAGTACATAACAATTTGGGTAACACTTTATTTTAGGATCTTTTAACTAGTTGCTTATTAGCTTGCATTACTAGAATATTGGCTGTTTATTAGCACTTATAAAGCACATATTAATGCCTTATTTTACATGACGTTATTCTACATTCTTAAAGGGTTAGTTCACCCAAAAATTAAATTGCTGTCATTAATTACCTCATGTCGTCACATATCCGTAAGACCTTCGTTCATCTTCGGAACACAAATTAAGATATTTTTGATGAAATTCAAGCTTTTTTATCCCCCATAGAAATTGACGTAATTACCACATTCAAGGTCTAGAAAAATAGTAAATACATCGGTATAATAGTCCACGTGACTACAGTGATTCAACCTTAATGTTATGAAGCGACGAGAATACTTTTTGTGCGCAAAAACAAAACAAAAATAACGACTTTATTCAACAATTTCTCTCTCCCCTGTCATTCTTCTATGCTGGACAATTTTAACGATGTCTTTACTACTTTTCTGGACCTTGAATGTAGTAATTATGTTGGTAATTATGTTGCTTTCTATGGGGGATAAAAAACCTCTCGGATTTCATCAAAAATATATTAATTTGTGTTCTGAAGGTGAACGAGAAGGTCTTGCGGGGTTGAAACGACATGAGGGTGAGTAATTAATGACAGAATTTTCATTTTTGGGTGAACTAATCCTTTAATAATACCCAATGCCTAAACTTAACAATTACTTTACTAACTATTAATAAGCAGTAAATTTATTGAGTGAAAAGTCATAGTTAATAATGAATATGTGTTCCCCATACTAAAGTGTTATATGAAGGCAAAAATGTACTATAGTGAAAATGTCATACACATGTACAAGAATGTATAAGAAAATGCAATCAGTTACATATACCTTTTATTTTATTAATTATTATATGCAAGTATACAGCTTTTTAAAAAAAAAAAAAAAAGCTGTGCTACTGATAAAAATGAGCATGTATGGCTAAATCTGGCACATTTACATGATAGACTTAAGTGCTCATGTTAACTAATGTGCATTGTCCCTTTTAAAATAAAGAATACAAAATAAAATTTTTAAAGTTAATTATTTATTCTTTTTAATTAAGCGCTCTTCTTTTTGTTTTGCATGTTTACATAAGACAAAATCCCTTTCTAAAGTTTTCTTTGGTAAGTTATATTACTCCTGTCGTGACCCTGTAAAGCCCACAACAAGCACAGTAAATTCCTCACAATTATACCAGAAAAGTACTGTTTACATAGAGAAAAAGGATCTCAAATAACACATTTAATACATTTGATCCACACTCTAACCACAATCTTCTAATGGAAGAATCAATTTAAGCACTTTAATAAAAATACAAGCTTCATATTTCATATTTATTGTAAAAACTATTATACACATTTAGTGTTTTTCTGCTGTTTAAACAGCAGTCACAGATATGCTTATCACAAACATGCCTTTTACATTTACATTTTATTTGTTAATACTGCATACTTTACACATTAGGGGCCAGATTTACTAACAGCTTGCGCCAAGCATGCACAAACACTCTTTTGGCATTAAAAAACTACTGTCAGGATTTACTAAACTAATAAGACACATAAGGCCTGGATAGTTATTTTTGCACCTGACCTTATTGCATATGCATTTGCAGGAGTTTCCCTTTCAGATGCAAAATTTATGGGAGGAGAGTATTTAAATGAATCATGCAAGGTGATTTACTAAGGTTTGCGCTAGTCAATTTACTGGTATTTGCGCCATTATTTACCGCCCCCAAAAATTTGCCCTTTTGGTAGATTGCGTTGGTCATTATAGAAATGATCCCACTCCGATCAGCGCTTTTTTGGAATTGCACTCTCATGCTAATTTGCCCTGTTTAGTAAATCTGGCCCTAGTTCTGTAGACCTCTCTTCTCTTCTGCTGTTGATGTTTGGTACCGTGAAAGTGAGCATCAATAAGATCTCCATTACATGTAGTAACATAATATAAATAAATAAAAACTACAGTAGGCTACAGTAGGTGTTCTGTGGTTCTGTTTCTTCTATGCCCAAAAAAATGGTCCTGCATTTTGAAGGCTGATAAATAATAGTCAACTGTGAAAAAATATGTCAAACTATATGACTTATTGCAGAAAAAATTGTTTGGGTTCTTGGGTTGGGATTGTGGATGTGTTATTTGGTTTATATATTTTATACAGACCATTCAGACATGGCTTTGCTTCCACGGAGGACCTTTCAAATGTAGCAAGACAGAGAAAAGAAAGTCTGTTTTATATGGAACTATGCAGAGTTTTCCACCATGGTAAAGGTTATGTCCATCTGTGATGAGAAGGACAGAAAGAAAAGTTATAGAAAGGCAGAGAGACATTTTCCTGCATCCCCAATCCCCATGTGTCAATGTTCCACCTGGGCCTCAGTCCACTGTGTCAAGACTTCCTCTGGTAAAAAAAAAAAAAAAAAAAAAAAGAGGTTACTTCTTCAGCATGCAATAAATGTGCAGTAAAGTTGGCACGGATCATATGCTCAGTGTGGGTATCGCTCCATATACTTTAATGATACACCAAACTAGGTCATATATTTTCAAATATTTCTCTCTTATGTGCTCATATTCATATTTGGGGGTAGCTGAAAATGGTGCTTTTTCACAGTTGTGAATGTGACAGCCTTGTGAAGAATGAGATGTAAATGTCCTAAATGACATCTCTCAGTGGACTATAGCGATATGGGATCCATGGTGACCACTGGATCTGCTCTGATGATCGTGGGAGAATTGACCACACAGATGATGGTAAACTCATCAAAACTTCGATTAATAGTCAATAAATGTAACAGGAGTAATCGGACAAATTCAAACCTGCAAGTTTTCGACAATCTTCCCTTTGGATGCAAGGCAAATAACATCCTATTCAAGACAACATAAAAATTATCAAAATGATCATATCATCAATTTCTGAAAAACGCTTTTGAAAATTTAAATTAACACCTAAACAAACAATTTTGTTAATGTTGGCTAGATGTCTGTTCTGTGTGTGCTGAAAAAAAGTGTTTGTACATAGTCCTTGCTGTGTAAATAGGAGAAAAAACAAAGTAGATTGGACTGATCCATGGAGCACCACAATACACTTGTAGCCAATCAGCATAGGGGGCGTATACACTGATGGGGGAGGAGTGAGAGTGAGCAAGAGGACATTTGAAGAAACACTGTAGAAAGAGAGATGGCTGAGATATTACCAAAAAGGAAAAGGTCAGTGGGATATAATTGGAAGAAGAATGGTTATAATCAGGCAAGAGCTTTAGGACCCATGATAATCTTGGAAAAGCTTTCTAGCGCTGGACAGACATTAGAAAGTGGAAATGCCTGTATGTATCACATAATGAATTATGAAACTTAAATGTGCTGCAAATGCAGTTTTGTGTCACACAAATACTTTATAAAAACTAGAATTAATATAGTAATTAACAATGTTATGAACATGTATTTGTGTGCCGCCATGTGTTGCCATTTAATTAACTGAAGACGACCCTTCTGCATTACCTTAAAGGTAGGGTAGGTAATTTTCGGAAAGGCTAGCAATAGCGAGCTTTGAAAGAATAAGATCCCACCCTCCCTTCAGAGCACTCTACAAAGCCATGCCTCCTCCAAAACACATGAACGCATACAACAGGTGGCAAACAAAGCATCATGAGAGATGCCGTTAAACTACATCATGTCTCAAAGCACATCACATTACAATAATAATGAACATAAACAACTTAAAGAGCACTGACCTGTACCACCTGACTGCTGCAGATTCATTTCGGCGTTGATAGTGTTGCCATTGAAATGCATAAAGTATAACGTCACGGTTTCCATCTCTTCCAAATTATGGTAGTTATACCGTGAATGCAGCATAAGCTCGTTGTTTTGGTTCAGGAGGAACTGTAAAAAGTGGCTGCTGTTTGTGGTGCTCTGTGACTGACGTCTGTCTAACTCTGCAAAGCATGAAACGTGCTGATGACGTATGATGTCTGTGCGAGCAGGGTGCGCAGAGGTATGGAAATGTATGCTGAGGCAGGTAGGACATTGTATCATTGCATTCGGACTGAATGCAATGATTGGACAAACATTTTGTGGTCCTACGCCTTCCACAGACAATATATGCATACAAATAAATACATTTAGACCACTTAACTTAGTGACTGCTATCAGAATGTGAAGAGACATTCAACCAGCATAACAAAAATGTTTCTGGAACAAATCGCCTACCCTGCCTTTAAAGGAGGTGAGGGACATCTGTTTAACACAGGGACTTGACAAGGGATCTGAAAGCTTTACTGGTGTATTTGATAGTTTGGGAGGGCATGTAGCTGGTGGTGACAGTTTCTGTGTCACATCAGTCATATCAAACCCGCCAAACTTCAGAAACAATCATACTGTAGAAGCATAGATTTGATTTGTCACAGCAAATGCACAGATTTCAGTTTTCAGTTTTCTTGTCTACACTGATCAGCCACAACATTAAAACCACTGACAGGTGAAGTGAATAATATTGATTATATTGTTACAATGACACCTGTCAAGGGGTGGGATATATTAGGCAGCAAGTGAACAGTCAGTTCTTGAATTTCATGTGTTGGAAGCAGAAAAAATGGGCAAGAGAAAAAATCTGAGTGACTTTGACCAGGTCCAAATAGTGATGGCTAGACAACTGGGTCAGAGCATTTCCAAAACAACAGGTCTTGTGGGGTGTTCCCAGTAAGCAGTGGTTAGTACCTACCAAAAGTGGTGCATGGAAGGACAACTAGTGAACCAGGGTCATGGCCGGCTAAGGCTCATTGATGCACGTGAGGAGCGAAGGCTAGCCTGTCTGGTTCGATCACACAGAAGAGCTACTGTAGCTCAAACTGTTGAAAGACTTAATGCTGCCCATGATAGAGAGGTGTCCGAACAAACAGTGCATTGCAGCCGACCAGTCAGAGAGCCCATGATGACCCCTGTCCACCGCCGAAAGCACTTACAATGGGCATGTAAATGTCAGAACAGAACCATGGAGCTATGGAAGGTTGCTTGGTCTGATGGATCATGTTTTCTTTCAGATCAGGTGATTGACTGTGTGTGTACGCGTCATTTACCTGGGGAAGAGTTATCAGCAGGATGCACTATGGGAAAAAGGCAGGCCAGCACTGGGGTCCTGGTATTTATGTGGATGTTATCAGAGCCCCTTTTAAGACAAGTCATTTCACTTGGTGGCCATCTTTTAAACTCTTCTCGGGCAGCTTTTTCAATCATGCAAGTGCAGCTTCCTGTCTCTTTGAATGTGGAAACATCAAATTCTCCAAAGCTGTTCACCAGGCTTAGGGATTAAATTTCATATTTGAAATCACCAATGAAATCTGACAACAACCATATCATAAATGTGGTGTCTTATGCAGTATTAAAAAAGCTTATTTTTCAGGCTAAAGCAGCCAATGTCCATGCACAGTCCTAAGTGCGCGTCTCAAAACACTGACTGTTTCTATAGCAACTGGAGCTTCTAAAGGCAGCTGCAGTGACGCGATGACTTTACTAAACGGCGATTAGCTTTTTTATTCAGAAGGTGGGACTTATTCTGCCATATTGCACATTGCACTTTCTCCCATTAATAGTAATACGAGCGCACCATCTTTCTATATATAAAGTCTTTGGCGTTATATTGACACATGCCCCCTTCCTAAAGATTGTGGCTTGATTAAAAAAAAGCAACATTAATATAGTATTAACCTTCAAAACTGGGACATAACATCTTTTTTAAAAACAAAATAACTGAACATGAAACACTAACAAATCTCCCCCTATCAATATTGTGCAAAAACACATAAAATATCACTTGATTTTAACATTTACTATCTGTACCGAGTCTGCTGGGATCCAGGAATCTGCTGTACCACATTTAGTTCTGCTAATATAATCAGTTATTGAGTTCATATAACTTTTTTCTATTAAGTGCAGTGAACATTCAGCATTTGAGTGAAAATCTGCAAATCTGACTGTTAGGTTTCACAGTGCACATGTATATATCCCTACCAGAAACTGTCACTCTCCTTTAAAATGGCCCATGACCTCTGAAAGACAGGCAAAAAGAAAGAGAGAGAAAGAGATAGGGATAGAGAAAGAGAAAAAGAAACTTCAGTGGAAAAGAGCCAGTGAGGAAACAAGCCTGATTTATTATCAGCAAAAATCTGCAGCAGATGTCAGAGTATGACTGACCCTCTGCAGACAATTAGTGAAATGCACGGAAAGATATGACGCTCTCAATATGCTTGTCTTTCTCTCTTCGTCTTTGGACCTTCATATGCAGACTCCTCTTCACCTCTCCTCATCCTTTCTATCATCAGCCTCACAAACAGACTGATGTCCTGTATACAGGAAATACAGTTAACTGTATCACTTGAAGAAACGGAATTGTTTTCTAGTGATGAGTTGCGAAAAGCTTTGGACTTTAGATAAGATGATATTTTCAGGCTTTTCACCCTACACACATTAGTCATTATGCTTTGAATGAAGCCACATGCAGTAAACAAGTACCAGAAGTGATAGCAAAGAAACGTAAACAGTCATGGATAAAATCTTAGAACTGATAAAGCAGCTGGCTCTGATTCATCTGTGCCTGAAACTTGGAACACTTTGTGCAAAATCATGTATGACAACATCCTATGAAAAATTAAGTCCAAGCCTATTGCCCGCTGCACACGCTTCAGCCACTGTTTTGAGCTACATGCTTTTGGCAAGTAAATGTTACCCATAAGCTGTTATTTCTCACCACAGAAGAGTATATTTAGGTTAGTGGGTTACAGATGTTTGACCAGCGTTCATAACACTAAGCAAACTGAAGCACGGGGCCAGACGCATAAGCAATGTTTTATATTTCCAGTTTTTCATGTGGCCTTGCCCAGTTTTAGAAAACAGCATCTGGCCTGCCAGTCTCAGAATTATGAAATTTAATGCAACCAATAGCGGAATGAACACAAACATAGCAGAGGATCAGTGGTCGGAGGTACTAGCAGAAGGTGGCGGGTCTCCCCCTGTCTGAAGAACAATTTGTAATGCCATATATCTTACAGTTTGTATATTTGATCAAGTTAGTGTAAGGATAATATTTGTGATCTCTTTAGTTGCTGTCTGTGGTGGTTCCTTCCTTCTTCAACTCAAGATGAGGAGTTTCCTTTGCTAAAAGCAATTTTGTTTTGAGATACGTCAAAAAAGGTACTGACAGATATCAATTAAACAGGTGTGCGAGAAGTCACCCTCTGTAAACCAATGAATGACGTCTACTGTAATAACTAGCCAGAGTTATCTGCTCATATTTACATTTTGTTAACATCCCCCAGCTAACATAAAACGTTCTCAGAACTTTGGCTAATGTTCTGTCAAAGTTATGAACAAACATTCTTCTGGTAACATTAATAGAATGTTCATTCAGTTACCTGGTATTTAGTAATGTTCTCAAAACGTTTTTAAACATCATTCATGGAATGTATTCTTTCTGAAACATTTTAGTCAGACGTTTTTTAAATGTTATTTCTTGTTTCAAAATGTTCAGAAAACATTCAAAAGTAACATTTCCATAATGTTTGCAAAATAATAAAATGTAAAATTACTATAACCATTCCATTCCCATTTTTTTGTCTGGGCCTAGCTCTTTCTTGGCACAGGACTTTATTTACCCATAATTTATAATGGGTACTCAGTTCTGCAGACAGGAATTTTGAACTAATCAACTGAGCTGCACATGCCATGTGACTAATTAGTCTGGAGCAGCAGAAAGATGACGTCAGGACAACAGTGATTGGAACTCAAACTGTGTTAAATCCTTCACTAGGATTGAGCTGTGACATGAAAACAAAAAATTATAAATCCATTTCCTGATGTTAAGTTGTTGTTGTTTTTTTTCTCATTGTAACATGTAACAAAAAATACTTTTATTTTCTAAGTGTAGCATTTCAAGTAACTCTTCATCAATAATTCAACTTGGTGGCTTTCACAGCCCTCATTTTATTTGACAAACAAGCTGTCAATCTCTATTGCATGGCACATTCTTTTTTAACTAGATGATGCAAGTGAATGAAGTGCAACAATGCGGCTTTCTGCTGTAATGTAATCAGTGGTTAAATGTTTGTTTTATGGTATTTAATGGTCCGTGAGTGAAATAATAATTAAGCTAATGGCTTGTGGGATATTTAATGGTTAATTTATATGAGGCAACTTTAGTTTGCCATATCAGTGATCAATGTTGCTGCCATCTTATACAAACAAATGACACAGTTTTGGACCTGTGGGAGTAATAAACAGAATTGTTTTGATGACAGAATATAGTGGCTGATTTATTATTTACAGTTTCTACTTTATCAAAAATGCATTTCATTTTCCATCTAAGTATTACAGAATCCCTAAAGAGACATGGTGATGGAAAAAAAAAAAAAGAGATAGGAGTAAAAACTATGTCACTGCTTTTGTGAGAAACTTTGCGAAAAGTTTGCGCTCCTCAGAGAAATTTTGCAAACTCTTTGCGAGGGAACGCAAAGTTTCTTGGGGAACACAAACATTTTGCAAATGAACGCAAGGTTTCTCTGGGAACACAAACATTTTGCAAATGAACGCAAAGTTTCTCGGGGGAAATGCAAACATTTCGCGAGCAAACACAAAGTTTCTTGGGGTGGGGGGAAGCAAACATTTTGCGAGCGAACACAACGTGTCTTGGGGAGGGGGGACGCAAACATTTTGTGAGCGAACGCAAATTATTTCGGGGAAACAAACATTTCTCGGGGAGGGGGGGACGCAAACATTTTGTGGGCGACCGCAAAGTTTCTGGGGGGGAATGTATACATTTGCAAGACAACACAAAAGCATTGACATTCCTCTCATCTCATATTTTTTTCCATCACCATGTCTCTGTACATTTTAGATGAAGTTCAGTGTCTTTTTTTCAAGTAATATTAACTCTAAAGTTTAGACGTTGTATCCACACATGCTGCGGAAACAGTAAGGTTATTCAGAAACAAATATTCAGCATTTTGAAAAAGAAATATTACCATTAATGTGCTAAAGCTGCAGTGTATTCTTTATATGCCACTCCCCTGTCTTCCATTGGTGTAACAAAGCAATCTATAATACATATCGTATATGATGGGTTTTGTGTCATTGATTCAAGTGAATGTGAAACTTGTGTGTCCAGTAAATGTTCCACAGTAACATTTATTTTCTATACTTTCTTTAATCACAGAGCTCTTATAACAGGGAAAAAAACTGTTCAGAAATCCAGAGAGGTGTAAATAGGGGAAATAAATCCTTCTCAAATGAGCTTGGTTTAGTTTGGCAGGAGAATGAGGATGTTAAAAGTAAAGCAGAAACATATAAATCTCAACTCTACTCCCCCTGCTGACTCTCTTGTATAGTACAATTATGAAGTTTTGGGCTTAGCCTACTTTAAACGGGAAGATTCTACACCACCACCACAACCGTGTATGCTAGACACAACCCCAGCACACCCAAACCGAGCTACAAGTTAAGTCTTGCCGAAAAAGCCAACTAAGGGCACACAAACACCAAAGCAGAAGTCTGGTATTTCAAAATCCCATTTAAATCTGGAACGGTTTGGAATTTTGAACATTTTAAAACAAAGAAAAGTCTTGCCATAAAAAAAAAACTATTTAAGTTTGCACTATTTCTAGGTCACTAATCCAAATAAGCAACTTTGTAATACTGACGATATGAAAGGTCAGATTTTCTTGCTTCTTTTGTAGTGTGCTGGTTTTATCAAACCATACTGGACAACATGAATCATCAGGTACTGAACAAACTTGTGGAGTTCATACCAGCTTCTTTTTTAAAGCTAAACCAGGGAAACACCAAATACTAAGACCTTCTGAAATTCAACTTTTCACTACAACAACATTTATTTATAAACACACCATAAAAAGATCCAAATGCTGAAAAAAACATTTACACGCTGGAAATAATTTAAATAACTTTTCACTTATAATTTGTAGTAAACCTAACCTTAACCCATGTGCTTACCTTATATTACTAGTACTTTCTTGGGTAAGTACATTATAAGTACTCATACTGTAAAATAATGTGTAACCAAATAATGTGTATAAAATATGAATATAAAATATAATAAAATATTTGGTCCCTCTTTATATTTGCTGCTATTGAGGTGGGATACGGGTAAAATTAGGGACAGGTTTGTTGGTATGGTTAGGTTTAAGGTTGAGTTAAAGGGTAGGTGTATTAGATGTATATAGATGTAATTACAGAGATTAGTTACAGATGTAATTACATGGAGGCATTTTTTAAATACAAGTACAATGTAAAAAAAAAAAAAAAATGTATAAGTGCATTGTAACAAATGATCAGTATAAATGTTATTACATAGTAGTTAAAGGTACTTAATATAAAGCGGGTCCAAATATATATATATATTTTTTTTATTAAATTAGACTAGCAGAGAAACATCTTCACTAGTTGTGTCAGACCTTTGGACCCCACTGTATATATGTGCATGTATAATGTAAAATGTACATATTGTTTGACAATGTAAATCTTTGTTTATCATGTAAATAACACTTGTTTGAATCTTGAATCTAATGGAAAACACAAAGCACAACATACCATTAATTTGAATGACCATTATTAATGAAGTCATATTTAATTAGAAGTAAAAAATATATATATAATTTGTATCTTTTTCATCCATTTATAATAGCAAAATCCAATACAGTTAATTCTTATTGGCCATGATTTTAGATCTCCTTTTGCCATCTGTTTGTAATGCTGTATACTCATTATTTGCGTATATGTAAGGTTGAGTGGGCGTAAATTTCCATGGACAGGTCATGAGCAGGTCACAGTGGTTTCTCTGGTTGCAAGTTAGCTTATTTATTTATTTTTTTTCTTTTCTCTGACTGTCTGTTTGAATATGCTGTGTGTAGATTCCCTGGACTGAGCTACTTGGAAATGAAATGCAAATGTACAGATCTATTAACTAACTTTGTTCCTTGTTTTTGAGGATCAAAGCTCGAAACTCGCGTAAGCTTCATAATGTTTGCGTAAACGGACTGAACGTTTGAAGTGACGGAAATGTAGAAAAGCCCCCAGCACTGCTACTGTTGCACCGATCCAACGAGGAAGATATTAGCACATTTGTTTTTTGTTTTCACGGAAGAAATACATTTGTTCCCAAGACAAGAACAAATCCTGAAACAGTGCAAACATTGTGGAAAACCTGTTTCAAACACTAAAACTGTGTCAACCAGTGTGGAAAATCTCATTCTAATGGGTGCATTAACATTGTTTGACTTCAGAAAATCCGGCAGCCCTTAGAAAACCCTATCCTTCACGATGTACGTCCTGCATCTCTGATAGTAATTTTGTTTATTATTGAGCTAATGTGTTGCGTGAATGTCAGTTCACGAGTGTTAATGAGGTCTACACCATCCCTTAAGTACCATATGTCATCAAGTTACTGTTGATTTTGCAATCACAGTTTTCCTATTTTGAAAAGATTAGTGAACTAACATGTGTCCATTAAGATAATCCTAAAAGCTTTTTACACTTAATGCTGTGTTGGCCACCCCAACCGTAATTATTAAACGCTGCACATTGTGAAAGGATCTGTCTTTCAAAATTTTAAAACAGCTGTGAAACTCAAAGATAAAGTAGATTTTTACAACTTCCATGGTAATGAGTAATAAATTCAGTCAATGGACTTAATAAATAAATAAAATGTGATGTAAATGTTCTTAATCAAATGTATCATATTCAGTTTGGATTGACTGGTTTTGTATAGATTTTGTTAAAATGTGACGATTTTTACTACTAAAGCTTAATGTGAAAATGTTTCTTGATTTTAACAGTCGTACTGTAAAAAATACTCAATGTTTTCTCTAAAGAATATGCTGTTTTAATTCATTTGAGTAGGCAGCTAGGACATGTGTTTCAAAAGCCATGTCTATGAATAGACTAGAAAATTTGTAGTGGTCATGCGTAGACCAAGGAAATTGTTTGCAATGTGACAACATATGGTTATATTGCACATACGAGGACTGACGAGGGAAATCTCTGTTACTGGAAACACTTAAAGTAGTGACATAGTCTTTCTGGGAAATGTCTGCACATAAAATGATTTAGCAAAGTTCATTGTTGCCCATCATTGTCGGGAGGGGAAAGAACAGTTTACTTTTTAGTGTCATATGTTACATATGGTGCACATATTACATGTTATAGTAATTACAATAGCAACCAGAACAATAATGCATAATTACATGCAGCTTCACAAAATGATTACGTATTAATTACATGCAGTTCATGTGTATTACGTAGTAATACTTATGTAATTACACTGTAATTAATACTGTAGTTTGGCCACAAAGTAAATTGTTTTTGTAGCTGATTTGTATTGTTGCATACAGCAGGATTTAGTGTTTAAGAACTGCTGCATGAATACTTGACTGTATCACTGCACTCAATTTTATTTTATTTAGAAAATCAGATTGGAATATCCTCATGCTGTACATGAAAAGCAGGTCTGGAAGGAATCAAAATAAGAGTGTGAGAACTGTGGTTTAGCGGTTAGCGCACTTGTTCCTCATGCGGGACTCACAGGTCTGTTTCCAACAAGTACTCTAATATTATTCAATGCAAAATTAATATTATCACCTTATTCTTGGTGCAAGTAAGGAAATCCTGTTAATATAAGAGTGAATAGGATTTCATTTATCAATTATCAATTCACTTAATGACACATATGCTGCTGGATATCATTTAACTCACAGAGGGTGAGAAAAAAACAGTGCTATATTTTGAAATGGTTCCTAAAGGACACAGTCCCATGGGATTATGCATTTTACAGAGGGGCTACACCTCCCCCGAGGCTTCATTAAGTCTCAGAAATACCCAGACACTGTTCACACGCTGTAAATCTACGTGCCTCACGTCACAGACCCGCTGCAGCCGCTCACCTCCCAGACCTGCCCACTCACCTTTGACACGACAAGACGTTTTTATTGTGCTGCCGCTGAAAAATTGAGTCTTTGTTTTCATGTCGAATTTCATGAGCTTAAATTGGTAACTGTTTTACATCACAGTGCCCATTTTACACATATTACATGTAAATCTCATTAATTACATTTACACTGAGACACTTACTCAGTCTTTATCAGTTTTTATTGTTAAAATTTTACACATTTTAGAATATGAAAACATGAAATAATACAAACAGATGTATGTTAAACTTATATGTAAAACGGTCCAATGTTTGAGCTTGCAAAAACAACATCAGGTGCATTCTGGGGTGCTATTTAGGAGTTCCCAAGTCAACTCAAATTTATTTGTATAGCACTTTTCACAATACACATTGTTTCAAATCAGCTTTACAGAAGATCATGATATTAATGTTTATATATCACAATATCTCCTATAGCATTTAGCAGATTAGAACCAGGCAATAATGTAGTTTACATTTACATGCTGGTTACTCGTTGACTGGTTTCCTTACTCACCCATTTGGTAATGCTTCATTTTAGTGTTTGTCACACATACTACACATTACTAAAATGACTTACAATAGTATTAATAAGAACTATATAATTACTAGCAGCTTAAAAATAATGACACTCCAAAATGTACATGAAGATATTTAGAATTATTCTGTAATTATTTTAAATGTAATTATATGTAAATACATGGCAACATGAACACCAATGCCAGCATGTGTGACCAAACATTTAAAATAGTAACATGATAATTAATAAAAAAAAGTGTGACCCTTAAAATCTTAAAAAAAATTGTGCATATGCATTCAAATGTATCATACTTCAGACAAGGTGATCATTCTTACATTACAGGAAGTGCAACTTTGGAAGAATGACTGTAAGATATTCCTTATTTAATAATGCATGCATGTTTTCTTTTAGTATTGTGCACTGGAGGCGGTGTTATGATGAATTTGGGTTGTCCTGTGCTAAGTCTTGGGAAATCAACCCAGATACACAGGGGACAAGAGTTCTGAAGTAAGTGCTATTTTTCACCAGGCTTTTGGCATCAAGGGTTTTTTTTATTTTTTTTTTTCTCAGCAAAAGGGATGCTTCAATATGCAGAGAAAATAAAAACATACAATAAACAAGGCTTTTAATGGTGACTAAACAGCAACACAGAAAAAGGTTATCTTCTAATAAGAACCTATGTAAAAAGTAATAAGCCAGCACACAGTTGCTGTGTGCGAAATTGAATACTTTCCTATATAGTAGGTGAAAAACAGTAAGCCAACAAAGTAATATATCCGAATACATCACTGTAAAACCTAACAGTGAAAAATGCTAAATGAAATAAGTTTATTTTACTTAAATTTTTTAAAAAGTTAATTCAACTTAACAAATATTTGTTAAGTGAACTCAAAAACGAATTATATTAAGCAGAACTCAATCTGAATATGTTACTAGAAATAATATGGTATTTTAAACTCCAATGATTTAAGTTACAGAAATTCATTTAATGTAGTTGCTTACGTCTATGGCTGACCACAACAAATTTAAAAGAAATCGGAACTTATTCCATGGTTTCTAATTTCTTAAATGTTTTCCGAGAAATTACGTTTGTATAGCGTAGGTTATGATTTTATAGCTTTCATAACTAATTAACTAAAAGCTAATCGAAATAAATACATAAACAATAATAAATACATGAACCTCCTGTTTTGTCATCATTGCTTTGTACCAATGTTAGTTTTTACTTATTCTTATCTAACTTTATTACTTTGGGTTTGATAAACTTAAACCATTTAAGGCAGTCGGTTTCCTCAAACCATTTAAGCAGCTATATAGTTGTTAAGACTTGAATTCAAACTGAATGAGTGGAATAAACTTAAAATCTTTAAGTTGAGTTTACTCTAATAATTAGTGAAATAATACCAGTGAAAACATGGTAGATGTAGTACATCCGAATTTCATTCATACTACACACATATAGAACAAACTTTTTTAATGGACACAAAGTAAGTTTAAAACCAAATGTAGTACCTACTATACAGTATGCAATTTCGGACACAGAATTTTCACCACAAAAAACACTTAGCATGTGAGTTACATTTGAATTACTCAGTATATCATACACTGTAAAAAAAATAAATTTGTGAAATGGCAGCTGTCAATGTAAAAAAGCACAAATAGTGAATTTACTATTTTCAATGCTGAATTTCTCTCTCGCTATTCTTTTATGGCTATTCATTAGCACATTACTGTATGTAATGAATCATTTGCCTAGTAAACACACACTCACAAATATAATATATTTAGTCTCTTTTCATGAATATATTGTGAAAAGTCATTTTAAAGGAAAATAGCATTTTGACCTAGTAGCATGACCTTTGTACTTCCCTTTAATATAATGTGGAACTTGAGGAGACAGGTGCTTTTGAGATTCCTGTCCCACACCAAACCGAGGCAAAAATCACAAAGAAAAGCTGTAAAAGACAGAATGAATGGTCAAGCGAGTAAGGCCTTTTTAAAGAATAGGAGAAGGTGAAAAAATGGGAAGAGAACGAGAGAGGGAGAAAGAGGAAAAACCCCTCCCGCGGTACACAATGCTTATAGCTGGGGTTAAGTGCTAAGATTTCGTCCAGTGGGACTCGGGGTCCACATTTAAGCCTTCCATGGTGCAGGGGCCACCCCAGTCATCTGACATAATCACAATGATGATATACAGGGACATTAGAACAGGGAGCCGCTGACATGCCGAACAATAGCTCCTCACAGCAGGACCGGCCTTTCTGGGCATCCAGGTGCAGTCCCAGGCCGGCAAATTCCTCCTCTCCCCCCCTTCGGCTCTTATTGTGTGGCCAGAGATGCTCTTTCAGGAGTGGGATGAAGGGGGGAGAAAGAAAGAGATCAGAGGTGGGAAGAGAGGAAGAAGGTAATAAGGTAAAAATAAAAGTTGTAAGGTAGAAGATTGTGAACCGCTCCTCAGTATCGGCATAAAAAAAAATAATAAAAAAAACAGAGTTTGGTTGACGGAAACACATTCACTGATGCCAGAAAGTGAAGGGGAACAGAATAGGATCTTCTCCATCAGGTCAGTTGAGCTTTTGAAATAGAGAGAGAAAGAGAAGGAGACTTTGAGAAGGGAGTCGAAGATTCATCTGTCAACAAGAGTTTAGAGCTCTTGGGGGGAAAAAAAGCGTAGCCCCTGGTCTGGACGCACAGACGCTGCCCTGTGTCTGCTCACTCAAACGTGTGTCCAGCAGGGCTGACCGGGCACAGAGCTGCCCCTATTACCCACAATCCTGTGCTCCTGACAGCCTGGGCCAGGCTCAGATTTGAAAGCTCCAGTGAGCAAATCCTTGACATTGCACACATTAGAGTTTAGCCCTCTCCATGTGTGGTCCATGTGTGGAGTCTTTCTTTAAAAAAAAAAAAAGAAGTAAAAATCCTTCTATCTATTAATGGGTCAAGCAGTTACCTTGTCACCAGACACCTAAAATCCTGTTTCAAATTTGAACAATTTGAGGGAAAAATGTTTTTCCAAAGTTAATTAGTTACTCGTGAAAAATACATGCATGTGTCAACATTTTTGCAAAAAATGTACATTGCCCACGGCAGTTTCAATGTGAAATGTCTTGTAAGTGGCGCTAAAAAGCACAAAACAGATAAACCGAATGTGCCAATATTTTATTACATTGTATAGCACGAATAGCTGCAATTCAGAAATGTAATGTGGCACTAAAAGGTTAGTGTTCTATCGGGTTTGAAAATGACATACCATTTACACTAAACCATATCCTAAACTTAACCGATAGGGTTACCCATTTTACCTTGTTTTGTCAAACCACGTTTTACTGGATTTCTCTGGATACTAGCCTAGAAAAGCCATACACATGTAGCTGGATATGTAATACAAATGTTAAAATGTATTAGTTTGTAAATCATAAAAGTGTTTGGGGTAGTATTATGCAAGAAAACGTGTGAAAATTTTGTATATAATGCCCACTATACAAGATGATATATAATATAAGTCTCTGGTGTCCCCAGAATGTGTCTGTGAAGCTTCAGCTCAAAATACCCCACAGATCATTTATTATACCTTTTTTACAAATTTGCCCCTATTTGGATGTGAGCAAAAACGTGCCATTTTTATGTGTCCCTTTAAATGCAAATGCGCTGCTGCTCCCAGCCCCCTTTCCAGAAGAGGGCGGAGCTTTAAGAGCTTGCGCTTCGGTTGCTCAACAACAACAAAGCTGGAGAATCTCACGCAGCCAAAATGACGATTGTCAGTAACGGTGTTCAGCCTTATGTTGTTCAAACCGGAGTCGACACTGATGGAGAGACTCAGGAAGAAGTTACAACTTTTAGAAGGCATCTGGACATTTCTGAACGGTTATTGGATAAATGTATGTAGTTGCTGTGGAGTTGATTCAATTCATCGACTAGCATGTGCTGTCATGTTAATCTTTTGTGCAAACCCAGCATTGAATTGACCCTCGTTTGTAAAGCAGTTTGGTGTAAAATGACGGCATGATAACAACACTCTACTACAACACCTCTTCCTCTTCTCTAAAGCAGCCCAACATGGCCTCGCCCCCTTTGTTGCGTGTTCCCGGGGGCGGGGTTTATGTAAATTTTGGGGTTTGTGATGTCACCAACCCGGGAAGAAGCTCGTTGTAGTCCCTACAAGTCCTTTGTTGTAGTCCTTAAAAAGCGATTTTCTGTGGAAAAAAAAAAAAAAAAAAAACTCTCTTTGCATTGAGCTTCATAACTTTGCAGATGTTGTTTATGCTCTAACAGCAACATTACACACTAACTAAAGTTAAAAAAGTGAAAACATACTCAATGACCCCTTTAATTGATAGGCCTAATCTGCCCTGTATTCATAATTTGTGTGAAAAGGAATAAAAGCTGTTGGTGTTTTACTGTCTCTAGTGTTCAGTAGTAAGTATAGGTACGTTTCTGCGCGTTTTTCCAGAGGTTTAGTTTTGAAAGGTGTTGTTGATCCAAGAGATTCACTCTCCCAGCCACCCTTTTGGACAAATCTATCCCCTCGGAAAGCAGGCCTGAATAAATTGAAAAGAAAAGGTGACAGGAGTGTTGATTAATGGCTGTGGTGTCGTTCGCACAGTCGAGTCTAAATAAAGGTCTGACAGGTTGGCATCACGGCTCGGGGTCGGGTCCACCAACATGCCTCCATCTTGGAGAGAAATACATTTTAATTAAAGCAAAGCATAACTCGATCCTGGAAAAGTGGAGAAAAAAATGGGCTATTTGCAGAAAGATTTATTCTTTGTTCACACTTCATTTTCCCCCTCACACTCTTTCACTTTTCCTTTTTGCTCTCTCCGTCCCTTCATCTCTCTCACACACTGACTGCCGACCCTCTGCGTTTAACGCTTTGAGAGTATTTTCATTTTTTAACATCAACGACTCTTTGTTTATGAGCGAAGGCTAGTGTACCTTTAAGGAGAACGTAACTGCACCGCCAACACTTGTCATATCTCCAGGCTGCATTTGTCACACAGAATAATCATAATAGCCAAGAGAGCATGTTCTTAAAGCCGTAGTTATGAGTAAAGCGCTGGAGAGTTCACTGGCTATGTGGTAGGTACGACATGAATTGTGAAGATTTAAGCCATCCAGGGCCGTGGCGGCCTCGTTTTCGCGTGTAGATACAACATTCCTCTACGGCTAGCTGATCTCCCCTCTGAGCCGCGGGTGAATGCCTGCTTAAACTCAGCCGGTGACAGAACACAAGACATGCACGCAAATTAATTCATATTTTGCGTGCCTTCCTTTGCTCAATTTGTATATTGCTACTTGAGTATGATGGAAGAAAGAGTGCGAGACGCATTTTGTAACATAAATTATAATCTTAAAAAAGATTCCAAAAGGGGGTTTTCGCAGTGATGCCATAGAAGAACCATTTTTGGTTCCCCAAAGAACCTTTCAGTGAACAGTTTTTTAAAAGAAGCATTCTTTTTCCACTATAAAGAACCTTTTGTGCAATGGAAAGGTTCCATGGATATTAAAGATTCTTCATGGAGGTGCCCATAAAAACCTTATATTTTTAAGAGTTTCCCTCTATATATTCCCTAAGCCTATTGTATATTTTATATATATTATATATTTTTTTTAAAATTCAAACCATGCATTGGCTTAAAATAAAATATCTTATTCAGAAATAAGGATTGTCCTGGCACCAGCTTGTCTTTATCTGTACACTCTAAAAAATGCTGGGTTAAAAACAACCCAAGTTGGGTTGAAAATGGACAAACCCAGCGGTTGGGTTAAATGTTTTATTAAACTCAACTATAGTTTAAAAATGACTGTATTGCTTGATTAAAATGAACCTAAAGTATGTTGGAAATTAAAATGTATTAATATGTTTAATGAATAATAATTAAACAATAAACATTCATTAAATTGATTATTAACAAATGTTCACCTTTTGATTACACCTTTTGATTACTAATTATGTGTCTGATTTTTAATTTCCAACCTATTTTGAGTTTAAGCATTTTAAGCCAGCCATATAGTCATTTTTGATTTGGGAAAACATTTAACCCAACTGCTGGGTTAAAACAACCCAATCGCTGAGTTTGTTCATTTTCAACCCAACTTGGGTTGTTTTTAACCCAGCGTTTTTAGATGTATGATGTTTATTATGGTTTTAATTTACAATGTTCATTATAAACCTCTCTTTCTAAGAATCTAAGACTCATTTATACTGTTCATATAAATGTTCAGAACTGAAACGGATAAGTTAATCTTTATTTTATTATGAGGAAGGTGGATATGAACTGAACTTGAATCTGACACATCTTTTGATAAGAAATGGTGAGGTAAAACTTGTTCTTATCCAGAATTCATCCCCACACAATTTTCTTTACAAAACAGATTCTTCATAAGTTACATCTGGAGCTTGTTTTCATGTGAGTATCCTCATATCAATAGTAGCAATGCTGATTCTGGATCAGTGTCGAATGTTCCTCATGAGTAAGGATTATTGAGGTAGGATGGAATTTGAAACAATGTAATACGCGGCGTACAGTGGTCTGGGATGCTGGGGGTGTAGCTCACATGGGAATGACGGGAGAGGAGAAGGAATGCTGGTAGAGTTGGTAGTGGGACAAACTGAATCACTTTGTATGAGGAACACAGGAGGGCAGTCTTTAGACACTAATAGCAGTCCCACATGAGGAACTGCACAGTATAGCACCTATTTAATTTAAAAAACATCAAAATACAAATATTTGAACACTTAAAAACGCATAAATGTCACTGCATTAAATAACAAAATATCAAACAAATGCATCTAGCTTCACTTTCCTGAGCCATTTTTGCAATGGCTTATAATCAACTGGTGTGTCAGTGACTTTCAGTGTCCTATATAGGCGAGTAACCACAAGTGTAGTTCATCACATGAACTATGATCATGTTTGACAACCAGAAAGAGTCCAAATACTTTTTGTCTTCTTTTTGATCAGTATATCTATTGCTTTATCAATTCGAAACCAAACAACTGTCTTTTTTGTGATGCTTTGTTTGCTTTCATTAAAATAAATGTGACTTGGTTTGATATTTTGCAATCTAATGCAGTGATATTCGGACATGTTTACAGTGCATATGGTGCAGAGTGTCCAAACACAGCTTCAAAGAACTGCTTCAGATTGTAGCAAATCAAAGCAATACAATACAAAAGCTGATATTAGGAAAAATGTTGAATGTTCCTGGAAATGGACAACACGAAATGTCTGTGCTCTTTGCTGTTGTATTCTGAAGATGAATTTGTAACCTGAGATATTCAAGCTTCATCACAAAGATTGGAATCAAAACTCCCACTCAGTTTTCCAGTTCATTATGTATTTGGAAATGAATTATGATTGCTGAACTGACTCTGTAGCGCGTTCAGTTTCTTTACAGTTTGGGGACACTTTTTTTTAAAAAAAGCTTGTTGCTTTTAAAGAATATTTCAAAGACTGAAAGTGTGCATTACACACTTCTCGTCTAATGTACTTAATAAGTGCATAACATTTTAATGCATTTTAGTGCTTTTTAATGAAATTATATCCACTCACATTCATGGTATTATCTTAAAATCTGCTCATTTTGAGTAAACTGGTTATCTCTTGTTTGTGAAAGCTTCATAAATATCCCATCTTCAGGAAGAGGTTGCATTCTCCTCAAAGCAGTAGAAATCTATCTATCTCTGCTCTTTAGAGGAAATGAGCGCCAGAGAGTGAGGTGTTTGCATGTGTGTTGTGATGTGTAGTTTGGCCAGAGCAGCAGGCTGATTAATCTTGCTGTCACACGCACACTGCCTCAGATCGACTGCCTAATAAAACTCATAAACAGGTAAATAAGCAGCCCAGCTCGAATCTTAATCCCAGCAGCGCATACGCAACGAGAGGCAGTCTTCAGCTTAAATGAGGGACAATAAGAGTGATTTACCACTCTGCGTGTGTGAGTGTGTGTGTTGGTGTCTTTGTGTGAGTGTGTTTGAGGGCATGTCTCACTAGTATTTGCATTGGTTTGGTATTCTTTGTGTTCGTTACATATTTGTCAACTGTCATGACGTTCCCTCACAAGCACATGTGCATGGGTTTCTCCATTGTGAAAGCTCTTTAACGACTGCAATTTGCTTTTGTCTCTTTTTTTTTTTTTTTATGTCAGCAACAAAATATGAGAAATAAAGAAGTTCTGACTACCTAAATAACCACAATGTCATCTTTAACTGTGCACAAATGTTCACCTTTTTAAATTTATACCACACCTTTACATGCTTGACCTAATGATGTTTTAGCTGCTGTCATGACTCTAGGCCTCCATATGCAAAAACACAAATGTGTTGATTTTGCTGGGACGTCTGGTGAGGAGATGGTCCTAATCAAAAGGAAACTATGCGCAGTCACTCCAGGAAGGGCTGATGAGAAAGAGGAGGGGAACACTGAGAGGTCTTTCACTGAAACCTGCTCTCTTCCATTTATGAGCCACTCAGGCAGTCCCATCTGCAAGTCAAAGTCAACACTCAGCCTGAGCAATGAATTCATTAGGGGGACTTTGATTTTTGGTTAGTGTTTAAATTAATTAATGTTGCCATTCACACTTCAGACATTTAAACCACCCCCTCTGCCAAGCCTTGTTATGTTATAGATAGCCTATAATAAGTGTAGGCTATCACTGTAAAACCCGATAAGTTCAGAACACTCCATTTTTGTAGGCACACCTAACCTCAAAAAATGTAAGTAAAGCAAATCAAATTTTTTAAGTAAACAATAATTATAAATAACAATTAAGTCAAACTGAAAAAGTGTATTATAATTTTATTTAATGTTTAAGTCCACTGTACTAAAAAATATTGTTTACCCTACAAAACTTCAACATCACAGAAACACCTTTAAATTAGTGCTATCAAATGATTAATCGCGATTAATCGCATCCAAAATAAAAGTTTGTGTTTACATAACATGTGTGTACTGTGTATATTAATTATGTATATATAAATACACACACATACATGTAAATATTTATGTGTGTGTGTATATATATATTTGTATACAATTTATAATGTATATAATTATAAATATTTTATATATAAATATAATTTATTTTTGTTAAATATATACATGTGTGTATTTATATAGGCCTATACATAATAAATATACACAGTACACACACATATATTATGTAAACAAACTTTTATTTTGGATGCGATTAATCGTGAATAATCATTTGACAGCACTACTTTAAATACCAAAATAACCGAACATTAAACAATAACACATCTTCCCCTGTATTAATCTTGTGCAAAAACACAAAAAATAACACTCAATTTCAACATTTACTCTCCTTCCACAGTGTGACACGTAAAGCATGCTGGGAACTTGAAATCTGCTGCAACTCAGTTTAATGTTGAATAGATTCTTCTGATAATGTCGGTTAGAGCAACAACGTGACTTGGATGACGTCACTTTATGTAATTATAAGGGTTTACTCAAAAATGTTGAGCGACACAAAAATAAAACTAAACTCCTCGTTCAGAAAATGTAATTGTTTTAAGTTGCATCAATGATTTAACAGACTTCAAGTGCAGTGTACTCAATCTTTATAAGTTAGTAGTACTGTTCGGTTTAGTGTGTGTATCTATAGGCCTAAATAAAAATGATGCATTGTTTTTAAAGGGTTTGGAAGGGTTTCAAGAACATTAATTACCGAGTAGTTTAATTAAACCCACTGTGCACAAAAAGGAAGCAGTTTTCCCTCATGAAAAGCAAACTTTTTGTTATGCTATAAAATGTCTGTTGTACATCACGCAACTCAACTCAAATTGTGTATGTGTGTTTCTTATCTTCTGCTAGAGTGGCACATCTGACTTGAAATCGCCGATTCATGCCAAAAATATGTGTAATCGATCAAGCTATGTGAGTTGTGTGCGCGCGCTTAGGTTTTCAAACATCATGTGTCCCGTCACGCACCACTGACAGACGCAGTTTATTCCCTCATGTCCAATGCGGATCCGAGACTTCTGCTGATGCCCTTCAGCCATTTACCCCGTGTGTTCTATTGAGCAAAAACAAAATGTTATTGAACACACAGCTCCTAAATGTAATAAATGATTAATTAACCTTTTCATTTAGCCCTGGTCATCAGAATAACACAGTAAAGGTACTGGGGGAATGTTGAAATGTGTCGCATTGCACAATCGCGGTGGCTCTCATGTACATCTCTGTTTTTTAAATAAAGATAGATAGCATATATAATAAGTGCGTCTTGAAATGATTAATTTTGATATGATTTTGCCTATGCATATTATCCAATAATATTAAGAAAAGCCCACTACTAAAGAGTTTGTATGTGATTCGCATCAAATTTTACTGACATGTAAGAACTGCATGTGTTTTCATTTTAAACATGATGAATTCGGTTATAACATCATAAAAATGGTTGTAGCAGGATTCTTAGAAAGTACAACGAATTCATAATTTGAATATGTTGAATACTCTTTATTTCAGGCTGAAGAATTTAACGTTAAGAGTGAAATTAAAACATTTACAACATTTACAAACATTATTATTATTTTTATTTGTATTCAAACATTTATATTAACTGAAATGTATTTCTATAATTTCTATAATTTCTTTAACAATTTATATATTAAATAGAAATGAAATACATATTATTTTATGAATATTTAAATAAATATTTGTTTATTGTTGTTGTTGTAAAATCACGTATAAATTCCAATTTGTGTCAGTACAATGTCTGCACACCTGCATTGACCCTCTAAACGATTAGAAATCAGATCATTTGATCATCTTCCTGTTTGCCGATATTTGAGCACATATTTGGGATGTAAAGAGACCGTGGTGTTCCCGCAGACAGAGTGATTGATCACATCATATTAGGGGTCGTTTCTGCACGGGGTAATTTTCTTTGCTTGCCTCGGGCGATCCTCACATGTGCGTTTCCATGAAGTCTCCAGACTCCGTCTCTTTTCATCTGCAGGGATGACAACAATAACAACGACAACAACGAAATTTACCTTTCCGAGACGGGATTTTGACAGGAAAAGCACTTAACGCAATTTCTTCCAGCGCAATTAATCACAAGCGGTTATGAAGATGCGTAATGAAAGCGGGCGACTCATTGCAGTATAATTAATGTAACATGCCATATGCCGCTTATTCAAGACTTGTGGCTTATACACGTATCATATATGCGTGGGGTTGTGCTCAATATTACAGCTGTTACACTTTTGTTAAATTAAAGTACTGTTATAATGCAAACAAAATCAATGTAGCCTAATATTTAATTTGACTCTATAAAACAGCACGGCAGTGACAGACTATACAGGCATGAAAAGGCTGATTTTGATCATTATTGCGCGGAATAAAAAAAATTGATGTTTATAAGCGCTTATCAATTTTGCAAACCTTTTTTTTTTTTTTTAAACAGTAAATTATTGTCTTACGTTATGTATTTATATGAGATGTGTGCATTATAGAAAATGTGTTTGTAGGTCATGTTGTGTTTGTAATGCTGTACTGTAATATGTTTGTAGGTTATGTTCATACTGTGTTGGGATGCTGAGATAATTTGTTTGAAGGTTATGTATGGATTAGGTTATATTGCATGTTTAGATCCTGTTTGTAGGTTGTGTGTGCATTAAGTAGCCCGTGGCGCCTGTAGTCCTTCGCTTTGAACGAGGGACAACGGAGGAAAAAAGTCTGTCTAGGATTAGTGGTCAGATTTCCTATTTCCCATACACTCTCAAGGTCTTGAACCCAATTAATGGCTAATAATTACCCAGGGAACTTAACTGTAGTTGCTCTCGCGGTTTCATTAGCTGTGGAGCGCCTTACGTTATAAGGGCACAGGCGTGTCACCAATTCAAATGCGCGCGATGGAATGTATTAGCCTACTACATCACTACACACACACTAATAGCCTATATATTTAATAGTCAGGTTTGTACTAAAGTTTGAATTCACTTGAAATCTGTAAAAGAGCTTTTGTAAGTGTTCGACACGCGCCTATTTGTTTTCAATTATTCTGCCTCACCTCTCCATTCTCAGAGTGTTTACGGCAACCACTATTGCCTTCTTTGATAATGTTTTGTTACTACAGCCATTGAGTACCTTTGCCAATTTTCTGATTTCCCTCTCTCTCACACTCGCACACACACTCTCTAGGACTGTGTGTGTGTGTGTGTGTGTGTGTGTGTGTGCAGTGGAGAGAGAGAGAGAGAGAGAGAGAGAGAGAGAGGGAACTTGCCTGAAGCCCCGTCATCATGAAGTTGTGTTTACTTTGCCATTACATCCACTGTATTAGCATGTAAAGATCAGAGCGCAGCCGTAGTTGTCGCAACAAGTGGGTTTTTTCCCCGTGTATTCCGACTGTGGCCACTGCTGCGTGGATATCATTTCACATATTGAGTGTGGTGAGATCCTATCAGTGCGTAACACATAAGCCGAGCCCTTTCCTACCATGAATAAAGATTTGGTTTCATTTGCTTTCGACGAACGTATAGCAATAACAACAGAGACTTATCTTAGCTATCTAATTCTTATCAGTTTTATTTATAACAAATATTATTATTAATAGTATTTAATTTGTTTTACTTGTTGGTATTTACACTGTTGTTTTTATGATTAGCTGGCGATTAATAGTAGTTATAATTTTTTGCTCAAATAAATGAATGGTAAAATCAAACGATGTGTGCCCATTAATGACGGTATAAATTGTTGCAGTCTGTTGTACCCATAAGCAACCACACAAATAAAATCAACAATTATAAAAAAAACAAAAATCAATAAATTAACAATAAAAACAACTTCCTTATTTGTTAAAAATGTTCCTTTTTGTAAGTTTAACCCAAAATATTGTATTAAAACACTTTACAATTAGAATTCATTGGACCGAACACCGTGACAACAACAAAATGGCGGCTTATGCATTTTATTTAGTGAACTTAATAAAATACACTTACAACTGTAGACATATTCAAACATATATAATGGGTTAATATATTTAAAATTACATAGATTTATGTGATTGATTGTTTGTGATACTCAGTTGACAAACCTCTTGAATTCTGCTCTTAATTAAGCCTAATTATGATGACACAAACTCAGTCACTGACATCAGTTCTCAGTGTGGATGTTCCTGAGGCCTGGTTTGCAGAACACCTCTCTTCCGGGGTCTGGGCCAGCATCCCTCCCTTCCTGTGCTAAACCACAGGAAAATGGCAACAATCTGGAAAGAAAATAGTCCAAATGCGTAGTTACATAGCCGTCACGTTTCCAGGAGCTTGTAAAAAGGCAGACGTTTAAATGACGCAGAAAACTATTCCCCAATGAGCTAGTGATGAGGAGCAACACTTTTCTTTACAAGTGTAATTACAGTTAAATGCCTTTACAAAGGTGTTGCTCCATATATGAAAAAAAAAGTCCAGCCCCAATGCGTGAGAGAGATTTTCATTTGAATTGTTGCGTAAGGAATGGGCGAATGGCGTGCTTTTACTAAAGAAAAAAAGTGGCACATTATATATATCAAGTCATCTTTGCTCGCTCTAAAATAAAACAACAGTTGAATTATAGGCTAAATGATATAGATTAATAATTCAACAATGTCACATTTTTAATAGCCTACCCAACACCTGTACATCTTGTGGGCAATTATAATTTATATGTAACTTAAAAAAAAAAAAAAAAAAAAAAGGATTTCTCAAAGAAATAAACTCAGAATTTTTGTATATCACATATCCAATTGAATGGCAGTACGTGTTTCGTATCGTATCATATGTCTTGACAAGAGAAGGTTTTACCGATAAAACGTTTAATATGGAGTCAATCAATAAACCAATAAATGTCATTCGTCAGTGGGGGCTTAGTAACAAGATCACCTCTTCCTTCAGAGCAGGTAACGGCAGGTTTATATATGTAAAAGTGTTTAAAGCATTTCGCCTTGTTAATCCATCTAAACCTCTTTAACGCGCCAAAAACAGATGAGCCAAATAATGTGCAAAATTATTATTTCATTTATGAATGAAATAGGCTCTGGAGTTTATTTGCACAAAATCAAAAGGCAGCAATCCACCAGAGAAGAACATAAACGTTTCGTGCCTCATTCGGCCTAATATATTTATTTGAGAAAAAGACATTGTTTCACAATATGTTTATGTGCTAATGTTTACAATCATATTTATTGGTTTTAATACGCGAGGAGCTCGGACCTCTTCAATATCATCATCTTCATAAAAGCATAAAAGAGTAACCTATATAATGCCTATATGTCGGGGAATGATATCAACGGAAAAAGACTCGAAGTTAGTGGACATGGATTACTGTTAATGGCTGCTTTAAATATCTTGAAAGACACCTGCGCGAGCCCATGTGCTCCCACGGGATCTGATGACAACACGAGATCCGATTTATTGCAGAATGGTCTTCTAATTACAAAGAGAAATAATAAATAAAAATTGTCAGGTTAATTGCCGTCATCTTAATCTTGTACTGTAAATTCCAATACAATTGAGAAAAAAATATTATTATTATTATTATTATTATTATTAATAATAGGCCTAATAATAATAAAATAGAATTGTATTAGGCTATATTTTGGCAAAAAAAAAAAAAAAAAAAAAAACGGCAGCCTGTATTATATAGTTTTTAATAATGCAAAACGCAAAATAATTCAAATATAGTTAGCAAGTAACGTCAATTTCCGACTTTCCGCATCATACTGACTCCTATCTTTTGATGTCTAACAGGATCTATATTACGTGCCAATTGCAGAAAATAACTGCGGATGTTGAGCCTGCTGTTGCACTCCTGAGGCTTGATTCTGACAGCACGCCTACAGCCTTACAGTGACCATTAAAATGCAATGATTGTGCACATGCAAACATGACTGCACTTTGTTATAGGCTACGTACAACAAATAATTCAACAGAATCATACTTACATGAGTGTATCGGTTGCCTTGTCGTTCCCTGCTTGCTTTACCTGCACATAAACTGCCACGAATTTGTACATAGCAATACTGATGTACAAAACCTAATCTAGACCTAAGACCCAAACAAACCCCAGAGTGCATTGTTTCAAGAGAGAGTTTATATGCATACCTTCTCAGTGCGGATCCCACGCGTGCACTCATACATACAGTATTTCTACTCTTTTTACATTACACACATACACACACTCTCTCTCGCGCGCGCGCTCTCTCTCTCTCACACACATACACACATGCACGCACGCGGGAGCTCCTGGCCGTCTGGAGTCTAGCGCGCGGAGACTCGGGTGGCTCTCAATAGCAACACTGAAACTGAACACACCTTTTACCTATTTATAGAGCTCACCTAAATTAGTAATGTTAATAGTTTATATATATATATATATATATATATATATATATATATATATATATGAGGCACTCACTAATGTTCTTAAATCTACATCAGATACAGGGACTTTCACAATAAAGTTAAAAATGAATAATATGCCCAGAGAACATTCTACTATTTTCATTTTCTGAACCAGCATGAATAATAATAATAATAATAATAATTTATTTTATGAAGAAATATGCTTAGTATAATTCTTTTTCAACAATATTTTCATGCTTTAAATCGTCGCTTATTATTTGAGTGCGTGAAATGTTCGCGATCACCTTGCGTTTGAGGGCTGCGACCTTGACCCCATCCAGGATTCAGTGTCCAGTGTCGTACCGAATTCCGCAGGTCCCTGAAAAATAGCACTTATTCCTCTTCAGGAGCTCAAGAAGGGGAGGTGGGGGGCGATCCGAGATGTTGCGGAGCGAGTGGAGGAGGAGGGAAAGAGATAAGTGATCTAAAGGAGACACGATAGGACAAAAAGTGATGATGATGAATACATTGGAAAGTTTTTGGCCCTGACGAGGGTGTCAGATTGAATGGCCTGTGCGCATGTGCGAAGGTGTCCAAACTGACAATGCTCGTGAGATGAAGATAGCGCTGCTGCTGCTTCTGAGCTCAAGGAGGACGCGAGGAATCTACAAGCCGACAAGATGAGATCCAAGGCGAGGGCGAGAAAACTGGCCAAAAGTAGGTCCTTATTGCGATACTTTCGCTCCTGAGCGGCCGCACGGCACTTTGAACCCTTGCGCACATCACCAAAGTGTCATTTTCATTGATCAGTTCCTGCTGAGAGCGCGTCTTTGTCCGGTGCGTTTGTTTTTCAGCTCTCAATTGCATTGAAATCGCTCAAACTCTCCGTGATCCGCGCGTCCACCCTTTAGAGCAGATGCTGCCGTAGTGTGCTTGTTCACAAGTTTCGTTTGTGGTGGTGCTTTGGCTGAAATGATCAGGAGAGCGTTTCCACGCCGTGTTGTTTCACTCTCGTGTTTTAGCGAAGTCGAGAAACCGTAGAGAATTGTTACGCGAAAGTTAGCGAAGAGTTGTCGAAAGGGATAGTAACTTTTTTATTGAGTGGTTCCAGGTCTTGTGAAATCATATTCCTGCTTGTTGAAATAGTGGGCGCTCTAGCACTGCTCATGGACCCCAGGACGCACAGACCGAGTGTGGAGATCTCCAGAGCTTTCTGCCTGTCCACTGGATGCCATAGAAGAAGGAATATGAAACAAAACGGACAATTCATTCTGATAATCTAAAATTAGGAGGTCGCGTTTAGGAATCCTTGTCCTCTGGGGTCTGTTGCGGTTCGGTGTGCTTCATCTGCGAATGGCAAATCAATAATGCATATAGGCTGTATGTCTTATTGAAGAAAATAGAGTCAGCTATTTTCTGGACTCTTTCGAAGGCGAGGAAAAGTGTGTAAATCTCCTCTGGACTCTGCACGATGTCTTTGCTTATTGTTTGTTTGGCTTTCATTTGTATTCCGACTTGTTTGTAATAGGTAGGATTTCACACTCAAACTATTTTCTTACATTGAGTGCCCGTGAAACTTTTGCATGCGATTATAGCATTCAGAGCAATGTGGACAATTCATTAGAAAAGGCTTCATTATACTTAAATTATGTAGCAATTTAATAAGTGTTATAACGAAGTTATAACGAAGTATAATGTTATGAGCTTGATATATCTGTTTCCAGAGGAAAATGATCATTAAAAATAATTTCTTTTTAACTGAAAAACTAGTAGACTATATGAAACTGCGCAGTTTTGAAAATGCTCGTCTTATGTGTTTCAATGACCATATGTACGCTGCGACAATTATTAAAATATTAGGACATTTTAGTAGCTATCTGAACATATGCAGTAAAGCTCGCGTGGGCCTGATGACCTGTTGATTCAAATTGCCGGGAGAACAGCATACTCGGTTTGTTTTGAGACAGAAATGTGGGCCTTGATATTTTCTCATGCACACTTCAAGACTTCTGTAGCACACGAGACTTGTGAGAATCGCTATTAACAGGTCAGACTGTCGTTTTTCGTGTTTTGTTGTTGGTCATTCAAGATTAATTCGCTTTTGTGTTGGAGGTCAACTCTCCTGAGTGCTCAAACCATATATATCAGACCTTCTTTTATTTACATTTCAAGGCATTTATTGTGTAGTTCTCTGAGAGATTATAGTTTCGTTTTTGTGTTGGAGGGCCTGATCTCAGTTTTTAAAACACAAGCGCTCATTAAAGACTACTGATATATGGCGTATATTCTGTACTTCCCTTATTTCATCTATAACTTATTTCATTTCGTTGCTTTGAATAGCTAATCAGTGTTGTGCTCTTCCATATTCGACAGATTTACTTTATGAATGCATTCAATCTGTGTGTGATTTCATTGACTTAAGATGTTTATTACGGGTTCCCGTGTTCATATCATCATACAGATATAATAGGCCTACTGTTTCAAATGTATCTGCATTCATTTTAATTTAAATGATGAACAGAGTATACAGAGGATATAAGAATGTGTATTATTATTATTATTATTACTATTATAGCATAATGCATTATTATAATTATTCTTTAAATGTACATTGTTTTCCCCTAATACATTCTCTTTAAAATATACGTCCAAACTATTTAAAAAACGCAAATAATGTAATATCAATACATTACAAAATTATTAGCTATTATTATCATTAGCCTATTATTATTAACTCAACAGTTTGCCGCTTCGTCATTACCAAAAGCAATTGCAGGTATCGCCGAGAAGCTTCTTAAATATAAGTTTTTATACGACACCGACGGTCATTGCTTTTAATTATTTCTCATACCTGAAGTGCAATCAAATATCATCGCCATAATTGTGTTTAATTAAACGATATTATAATAGGTTAATGTGGGATCCAAGTAAGGCACAAATCACCATCTGGCGGCTGGATCATCTGCTAATACTGAACGAATCAAGTGGCCATAAACGCAGGTAGTTACAAGAGCTTGATTCATAATGTTAGGCCATTCATTCATTTTTCGACGAGCGTTTAATGCTTTCAGATTTAACATTAATATACTGTGGTTTATTTACAACCACTTAGTTCAAGCTTCGTCTTTGATATATTATTATTATACGATAGTTTAAGTTGAGTTTCACAGGGAAATCAGGTTTGTTCTGGCGCCCAGGTATATTCGCCTGATACAGGCTCTCCCTCCCTCACTCTCTCTGTAGTTAATTTGAACCATTAGTAACCGTTTTGCAATGATAAAATAATATTTTAATTTAAATCAAAGTGTAATTCTAGGGGGGGAAGTGTGAGCAATTTGTGTAATATATTTATAATATTATTGGAAACAAATATGAATTAATTTGAAACCATCTACAGTTGGAGTTACGTGTCTAATCGATAATGAACTCAAACGAGGCCTGGCTCTGTCACGAAAAACAATGGTGAAGGATATTTTTTTTCTGGATTTGAGCGACAATAAATATGCATTAATTCATTCATTAACCATTTCACACGTATCCGACTCTTGGTGATTCTATGGGCCATCTCCCGCCATACGCGAGAGACTGTCCATGAATTTTCTTGGCGATGATTTTTCCAGGCTAGGTCATATAGGCTGTATGCATACAGTAGGCTAAATGACGTCACTGAAAAAGTGTGTCGGAACACTCATAATTAATTACAATATACAGTGAAGTGACAGATATAAACTGCCACAGATATATATTCTAAAAATATGGATATTTTTACGGTACTTTATTTATTTATTTATTCAGCACATTCCAAAAATATTTCATTTAGTAATATACTTTTTATATTACTTCTTATTTATAATTTGTTTTAATCTTATGTTTTCATTAAAAGGGCAAAATTCTTCAAACTTTTTTTCTCTTTCACTTCAATGTGGGCTTTTTTCTTTTTTTGCTGTTTACATTATGATGCTGTTTTGAAGAGAAAAAGTTGCACACAGAAATAAAATAGCAATGAATAACAAATCAAAAAAAGTTCTTGTACAGCCTATGTTGTTTTGACAGACATAATAAAATCAAGCCATAACACTGTAAAGCAACAATAGAAGCTGTGTGTGATGTCTTGCTAGAAGACACAGCCTGTCAGCACTCAAAACTGGGCTTTTACTGGCAAAATGGCTGACATTTAGCTTCAAGCTAGCTGAATGTGTATGTGCCCAATATGCTTTCACACATGAGAGCTGGTGAGCAGACTAATGGTGCATGAGCCATTAGAGATGTACAACTCCTCGCATGTAATCTGTGAGATGTAAGTTTGTGTTTGATAAGAACTTCTTGTTAAAAGCCATATGAAAGTGCCAGTTAGACTGGAAGAATTGTGAGAAAATCATTTAATGTCTGCGTGTGCAGTGCATAAGTGTGTGAGTCCATAGAACAACCACACAACCACACACACACACGCACACACGCACGCACACACAGGTGAGCATGTCTTTGTTCCAACACTGACGTATACTGACTGACATTAACTATAATGAAACCAGTTTAAATTTGTATTTGATAATGTTACAATCATCTTGGCATGTAATACTGTACATAGAATGTATGCGTTCACATATTCGTCCTCAATGGGAGCCTGTAGGGCAGCTTTTGACCAGACGGCCTGCTTAGTTAACCCCAATCTTGAGCGAGAGGAAAGGTTGATGGGTGGCTTATGGAACGCAGGCAGAGCTGGCACTGTTTCCCGTCGAGAGCCCCTGCCCACCTGAGCTCAGCTCACTGCGTGAATCGCCCTGTGCTTCCCAAAGGTGAGGCAGCTCGATCTCAACCTTGCTCACATTTGTCACACGTCATTCATTCTACTTAGTTTTTTTTTTACTGTACTGCGCTGTTATTGTTCGCTTGTGGCACCTCTTTATGACATCACAGTGACTCGTTCGTGGGAGGGCCTTTTACGCGTGTGTCTAAACACTGTTTCAGCTGTTCTCTGCCGCACTGGAACTGCACACCCTTTTTTTCTTTTTCCTTTTTCGTTCACCCAGTTGTAGGAAAAGTCTAAGCCTATCACTTGACTATGTTTTGGCAGTCATGTGCATACCTTAAAGATGACTTTAGTGTCTTGCTGTGTTTCCTCCCAGCATAACGTAGTTTATTTGTTTTTCAAGCCTTGTTTTTTAAGAAAAAAAGAGGATATTTAAGAACAGGCCCCCATGCTGTGGAGCAGAGTAGGGTGCAGTGTGCAGTAGGGGAAAGACAGCCATTACAGAACTGTTAAAGCCATGTCTGCGAGAGAGACGTGCTTATCATGTTACAGCCCAGGCTGTCTGCAACTCCTTGGCTGTAGAAGCGGACACACTGCTGTTTTTTAAGGTGTTTGAGTGAATTGCAGCTCATTATTCTTTCTTGCTATGCATGTTGTCTTGTATTTGTTATTGAACTCTAAAGTAATAATTTATTTTGGATAATTCAATTGCTGAAAATATTTGCATTGGATTTTTTAGTCTGTTTGCAATTATTATATATTTTTAATATATAATTATTACATTTATTTTATTTTATTTTAGAAATGTTTGCTTGAACTTAATACAGTAAATGTACACTCAAAAAAGGTTTTTTATTTTTTATTTATTTTTTTACAGTGCTGGTCAAACAACCTCACATTGAAGGTTATTCATTTTAAATAATAATAATGCAATCTATGCAGTCTTTATGACATTTATGATATTATATAATATAATATATGATATAATATTATAATATCTATGACAGGGACAGTTTATATATAATATTTTTTTTTCAGTGGAAGTCTTTAACAATCACAAAGAACTCAAAAAAAAATGTAAAAGGTTTTAGGAAATGCAGGAGTAACAAGAGCAGCCTCAGGGGACTGGCATCTGTGGGAAGACATATATAATAATCACGGCATTCTCAGAATATCCTTTTCTGGGATCAGCATCTGCTGCTCTTGTATAATGCAAACAAACACTGGTTTTAACTCTTCAGCAGGTGGGCACACCGTAAAAAAGAATTGTTGGTTTAACTTAAAAAAGTAAGTTACCTGGTTGCCTTAAAATTTTAAGTTCACTGAAATAAAAAAATTGAGTTAATACAATGAAGGCAATTGGTTTAATCAACAGAAACGCAAAATATTATGTTATCTGAACCACATTAATTATCTAAGTTGATTTGACAAAAAAAAAAAAAAAGTTGTGATAACAAATCACGAAAATAATAATTTTTTTTTTTTTTTACAGTGGCTAAAAAAACCCTACACAATGAAACATCTTCTACATTGTGCGACCTCCGAAAGCTCCGTTGCTGGATTTGGTCGATACTGTACAAGGAAAAAGTAGCTTTGTACACCCACCGGGAAGGACTGTGAGAAATAATTAACCCTGCATCATGTGTTCAGGGTTGCTAATTTTAGGCCGTAAAACGTCTTGGTGTCGTAACTCCTGCCCAGAAAGTGCCAGGAAAGTTTCCATCCAACATTTCGAGGCACCCAGTTGTGCTGCGTTTTAATGGGGAGCCAAATTAATATTGTTGTGGATGGTCAACACCCTACAAGCTGCGCAAAAGCTGGGCTCGAAGTCGACTCTCAAGGAAAAAAAGGTACAAAAAGCTGCCATTGGGACGGTGCTCTTTAAAAAGGTTCTAATATGTACCATTTAGGTACTAATATGTACACTTTTGGTACCAATATTTACCTTTGAGGTACTAATATGGACTTTTTAGGCACAAAGGTGTACCTTTTGAAAAGATATTGCCCCAGTGACAGCTTTTGTACCTTTTTTTTCTGAGAGTGTGTGTTTATGTCAAAACAACAAGAGATTATAATATGATAGGAGTCCATTTACGTGCACTGAAACGAAACATACTCCGGAATTTGTTTCCAATATTTGGAGGGAAATTTTCTTTAAAAACGACAAATTTTTCCCTGTTGCATGTAGCAACATAAATCTCCCTTGGAAGCGAACACATTTCCTATACAAAGCAGGCTAGGCTGGTGGTTTTGGCACATTTTGGGATGTTTAGAGTGGCAGTTCACCCCTGCAGTGAGGACATACACGCACGCACATATTCTGTAATTCCCCGCTGAAGTTCCCATGCGGCTACCGTAGGCTGTTTGGCCAGACCTTGATGTTGCATCCTTTGGCGATAAGAGAGTGGATGTCATTCCCCAGCGGGCCACTCGAGCAGAGCATTACCGCTCGCCGCTCACTTTCAACTTTACTAGAGAGCACATTTTCAAAGGGCCCGGCCTCCACATTTATCTTTTGAACTCATCTTCTGTCCCTCCATCTTTTGTCATTACGGGGGAAGATGGGCAGCTCTGTCTCATTAAGATGGTATGACGTGCCGTAATGGCGGTGGTAGAGTCGTTTTGTACTTTAGAGATAGAGTGCTTAGATTTGCTTTGATAAAGACGTCTTTCATGTTCCCAAAGACCTCTGTCAGCCCATCATCATTTTTCATAATTGGACAGTTCGGTATTCTGGGATCCACTGTAATTGAAGCATCATTATCCAGTGACTTTCTCAGGGTGAGGCAGCCTATATTTGCTTAATGCTTAACTTTTCTTTGTACGCATGAGCGGGGGTGGGATCGTGCGCTGTGTACCAGATGAATGCTCTTGCTTACTGCCCCTTCAACTATTTTTGTCCATGAAAATTGGCTTAATTACGTGAATGGTTGTTTCTTTTTGCTCTGCGTCGCAACACAATTAGTCCATCTCCCTGGCTGCAATTTGTTTTCATAAAAAACGAGAGTGTTGGCACGCTGATTATGAAGCTCTTGCTCTCGAGGGAGAGGCGGCACTATTGGTGTGTTAAATTTCATTAACTACAGTGCGGCTTACTGGAAAAATATATAAAACCTCAAGCTGCCGCCATTTTCTTTAACCACTTTAAGGCCGACATCCTAAACAAATCATTACTGGCACACACACTAAACCCTGGCCACTTGCACTTTCTGCCTTTTTTTTTTTTTTTTTTTTCTGTACAGGTGAACACTTAAACTTCATGTAAGCTTCAGGCTCATTAATCTTCATTTAATAAATTGTCCTAAAATAAATGTTCTTTCAATAAATTGTGCTTTTAAATACCTTTACACAGGACAGTATTTTGCAAAACTGTATATATTTATAAAAACTATGTGCAAAATGTGATGCATTTTATGTATTTTCATAGGGTTTTTGCATAATGTGGTCTTTACTGTCACCTCTTGGTTGGCTACTAGATCTAAAGCGTGTGGCATATGGGTGTTTTCTCTCCAGTCAAAAGAAGAAGAAAAGAAAAAAAAAACGAAAGCCCTCGTCAGATTGTTAGTGAAATGCTGAGAAGGGGTTTTTAGGGAGTCAGCAAAACATTTCAAGATGGGCTATTAACTTCAATCTCGAACTGCGATTTGCCTGTCCGTGAAAGCGCAGGCTCTCTCCAGCGAGGCTCCGGTTCCAGCGTAATGATGAGGCTGTGTGTGAAAATATTGAATTGCAAAAACATCCAGTGTGTGAGCTTGTGTGAATGTGCCTTTCAGCGCAGCGCCGGCGCTAAACTCGCAGTGTTTGAGTGATGGACAACAAATGGCATTTTGTGCTGGGCAGACGCCCCATCTCTGGCAGTCAAGCTGAGGGGCCGTTATCAGCTGCGCATCTGACCCCTGGATATTTCACCGCCTCTGTCAGACATCTGACACTGCAGTCTGACGCGTCCTAACGAATGAAATGGAAACCTGAATATGGCTTTTTGTCAGTCAGAGGGAAGCATGACTTCAGTACATCAAACGTATGAAAGTTTTGCTCAGAGCTTTGAGCTGTGAGTTGAGGAAACTATTTTATGAAGCTACAGTACATGCTACTCATAATTTGAAATTGCTTACTTTTAAAGCATTAAATACCAATTCGACCAAAATGTACACTATAAACCACAAATAAAACTGCTGAGCTATTGTAAAATTGCAATTGTAGTTAGTTTACTCACTACAGTTAGTTTGATCATTTACTCACCCCCATGTCATCCAAGATGTTTATGTCTTTCTTTCTTCAGTTGAATAGAAATTAAAGGTTTTTGAGAAAAACATTCCAGGATTTTTCTCCATATAGTGGACTTCAACAGTTACCAACGGGTTGAAGGTCCAAATTGCAGTTTCAATGCAACTTTAAAGGGCTCTACACGATCCCAGCCAAGGAATAAGGGTTTATCTAGCGAAACAATCTGTTATTTAAAAAAAAAAAAAAAAAAGTCCTTTTTAACCACAAATGCTCATCTTGCACTATGCGTTACGCATGACGTAATCATGTTGGGAAGACGTAGGTGGAATTACCAATCCAGTGTCTACAAAGTGAACGTGCAAAGACTAAGTCAAACGGCCTTTACAAAAAAATATAAAACAACGATGTAGGACGATTTTGAAGTTGGAGGAGAAAATGCCCTACCGTGGTATTTCCGCTTACATCACGCGTGACCTTTCCAACATGATTACGTAATGCGTGGCGCATCGCAGAGCAGTGCGAGAATAGCATTTGTGGTTAAAAAGTATATCATATTTTTTTTTTTTTTTTTAGAAAATGACAGATCGTTTTGCTAGATATGTCCCTTATTCTTCAGCTGGGATCGTGTAGAGCCCTTTGAAGCTGCGCTGAAACTGCAATTTGGACCTTCAGCCCGTTGTACCACAGTGCAGTCCACTATATGGAGAAAAATCCTGGACTGTTTTCCTCAAAAACCTTCATTTCTTTTCAACTGAAGAAAGAAATTTTAATTCTGAAGTGAACTAATCCTTTTAAAATGACCCCTTAAAGGTTTGTGGAGAATAATTTAATAAAATATGTGACACCCAAGTGTAATATAATAAAGAACATTTAAAGCAATACTAATGCATATTAATATCTTTGCCACAAACCCAGATTGTTTTAGTTTTTAGTTTTGTGTTAATAAGCAGTTTTTATAGTGTATATATATTAGGCAGCGTCAAAGTCTCTAGTGGGTGCATGCCTCTAGTTTAGGTCCATTTAGAGGCTTGTTGCTGGTTTTGGGCCCTGTGCAATAATGATAATGAGAGAAGCTGTTGAATTCTGGGAGGGTCTACAAGTTGGCCGCATGTCAGGCTCCCCCTCGCCCCCACACCCTCTCGGCTATACTTCCCCCGGCCCTTTTCTCTCTGTGAACCGCATGTTGGCACCGGTGTCCCTTTTCCGACTGCTGTCCACTTCTTCAGCTCCTACCCCCTTCTCTCTCTTGTGTTTTTCTTCTTCTTTATTTCACTCGCTCTTCCTCTGCTCTGGAAGCTCCAGCGCAGGCCTTTGAAAGGATGCGGCGCTTTGTCTCGGCGATAAAAGATGCCATAGTTTCCCTTTTCCTCTCCTTTCTCCCCGTCCCTCAGCGGCTCTTGTAAAAGTGCAAATTGTCCCCTCCGAGGGGTTGTCCTCCTGGCTTCAGAAGGCCCCGATTCCAGCCTGTTAATTACGCTGAAGATTCCATCTCTGCAAAAAGAGCCGAGATTCCCACAACCACCTGGCCTTCTTTTCTTGTCGGCTTTGATGGCAGGCACCCCACCCCTCTCCTCCTCCTCCTTCTCGTACCACACTTTTCTCTCTCTCACTCATTAATAGAGGTTTTGAATTGCTTTCTGACCCTGACAAACTGCTCTTGCTGAAAAGGAGATGAGAGCAGGAACAGGAATGAGCACTGGTGGGGGCAACAGTGTTGATGGGATTGAAGAGAGTTGGTGCAAGTATGTATCAAGTCCGCTGCTGACTGTAAAGGTAGCGGTTGCACAGACTAGTCAGTTAGCACTGCCACTGGTTGGATCTGTTTTGAATCTATGCATTCTTGTAGCTCAAACAGTAGAGCATGGCACTAGCAACGGCATTATCATGGGAATGCATGAACTGATAAAACGTAGGCTATATGTTGAATGCAATCTAAGGCACTTTGGGTAAAAGTGTCCGCCAAATGTATAAATGGAAAAGTCACATGACTTCAGTTGTGCCTGTTGTATACATGGTGACAGCAGGAGAAAAATTCAAATCAACAATTAAAAAAAAACTGCAGACGAAGACAAGAACACTTTCTGTGTAAACAGCCCTGAAACCAACATTAAACAGACTGACTAATTTATTGCTGATATGGATTGTTTATGTTCAGTGGAAGTAAAGCAGTTTATGCAAATATGAAAAACAATATTATTGAGTTTTTTAAAGACACTTTTTGTCTATTCATTGATTTACTAGTCTGCCACAATAATTTCATATCTTAAAATAATGTAATTAGGGTGCTTTTCTCAATGAATTATTAATAAATAGTATTGAGGAAATTAATAATATATATATATATATATATATATATATATATATATATAGATAGATAGATAGATATAGTATATAGTGTGTATATATATATATATATATATATATATATACTTATATAGTATTATATACTTACATTATATAGTATATACTTAATACTTATATAGTATTATATATACACACTAATAATGATTAATGATGTGCTAATTAAGCAAATTACAAAATAGCTATTTTAAACAGCTCAGTTACATTTTGACAGCCCTAATAAATCAATATATTGACAAACTACTTTTTTTTAAGATTTATATTTTAAATCACTCTTAAATTCAGACATGTTTGAAACAACATGAGGCTGAGTGAATGCTAAAAGAATTCTCATTTTGGTGCAAACTATTCCCTTAGTGAATCTCAGTTTGGACGTTTTAGGTCAACAACAGAGTGACAATCCCGAAACAAATTTGTTTTCCATTGAGTTTAATTTGCAGTGCTCTATTGAAACCCAAGCACCGATCAATATGTTCTCATCCCACTCCAGCAGTGCAGAGCTCCACGTGAAAGAGCAAGAGAGATAGAGAAAGGCAGGATTGAGAGAGATCAAGGCTTTGGAAGGTAAACAAATTGCTCTATTATACCCTCTGTGTCTATGACATTATCATGGGATGGTCTCAGGGGAGAGGCTTTCACCAGATTAGAAGCGTCTACAAAGGGAAGAGGGACGTTCCTGCACTGTACTGGCAATGCGCCACAGTCTTCGTCCACCCGGGAGATAATCATTAACTCCCCCACACAAAGACACACGGCAGTTTGCTCGCTAGCTTGCTTCTGTTTGGCCTGTTCGGACATTCTGCAGAGGGCAGGCCAGAGTCGTCCACCTAGAGGTGTAGCGCACGTGCTTGAGGAGAGAATTACACCTGCCTTTTCAAACAAATATTTAGGCAATGTTTGACCTTTTCACTCTGACCAAGTTTACTTTGAAACTATGCATACAATTTCTATCGTTTTCTCCACAGATACACAGAACAATAAATTAAACCAGTAAACCAAAGTTTTTAAGCTATGTTGTTTCCCCTTCTTCTAATAACCAGTGACTATGAGTGAATTGTTTGCAACCATTTGCAATGTTTTGTGAGATGAGTAGTTCATTCCCTTATAAAATAATTTAGGTTAACGGTCTTAAAGGGGACCTATTATGCAAAATTCACTTTTATAAGGTGTTTGAACACCGATGTGTGTCCGAAGTGTGTGAGAACAACCAGCCTATAATGGTAAAAATCCACACACTCATTTTTTTTATAATTCTCATAAATGAAAAGCAGTCTCTTTAAACGAACTGATTCCTATTCCCCCCTGCGATGACGTCGTTGTAGGGAGAAGCCCCGCCCACAGCCGGTGACGATCTGCCCTATTAGCATAGACACATCCCTGAGTGAGAAGCACAGAGTCCGCCATTTCTGTATCCTCGCTGTAGCAGCTGGAGTTGTACAATGTCTGCGCCAAAGAGGCATTACAAGTGTTGTGTTTTGGGATGTACCAATGCACATACGAGTCTCCATAGACTCCCATCACTGAGGACATCGTGGTTAAATTTCATTTTCGAAGAACATGTCCCGAAGAAAATCGGTAAAGTCTTATACATTTGCGTCAATCATTTTGTGCCGGACTGATTCACAAACTTTTCAATGAGTCCCGTTCGAACATATAAGGCTGAACACAGCTACTGACAGTTTCTGACATTTTCAGTGCGTGAGATTGTCCTGTTTTGTTGTTTCCGGTGTTGTGGCAATCTGTCCTACACCGATATGCCGGAGCATATCGTCCTCTTCTTGAAAGCTGGCTGGGAGGACCAGCTCATTTGCATTTAAAGGGACACGCGCAAAAACGGCACGTTTTTTGAGCTAAAACTTCACATACACACTCTGGGGACATCAGATACTTATTTTAAAATTTGTAAAAGAGGCATAATAGTTCCCCTTTAATCTTTTTAAAATTATTTTCAGATACTTTTTTCTTAGAATCAAGCAATTGAAAAAGTGAGCAGTCAAGGTTGTAATTTGCAATTACAAATGAGGATGAAACCATACCAAAAAAGAAGAAGAAGAAAGAATCAAGCAGCTAAAATAAGGCATTTTGGCTGCTCCTTTTCCATCAATGAGACCTTTTCTCTGGGCATCTCAGTGGATTTGTGTGATTTAGAGCATTTGGAGGGTTGCAGAGGGCAGTGTTTAACTCACACAAGTCTACTTTGTGACTTCTGATATTTGCTTTTTCTCTCTCTCACTCTTTTTCTCTCCGTCGACTCAACCCACATCCTTCAGCTCGCATAAAGTGAAGATCCGGTTTCGGAGTAGTGTTTTATGAGCGGTTAGAATACCAGCCTGTGTGGTTTTTTTGTCCTCTCCTAAGCTGACCATTCACAAATGTCTCTGAGGTTTTTGAAGATGTCAATTAAAGTTTTAATTGGAAATAAGTTATTCGAAACAAATGCCTTTTCTTCCCGACGACAGCCTGTCAGTCAAATTGAAGTTCCTGATGTTGGCATTATTGAAATTATTTTCAGGCTTTTGAGGTTTTTAGGGAGTTCCACACAGTCTCACAGCACATTTTGTTGTTGTGACAACTTTGGCAACTGTTACAGCTTTACAGAGGGAATGATGTAAACAGGCAATATAGCCACGGCTAGGGTTCGGATTTCAAGCCAATAATGCATGAGAAAATAATTGTATATATATATATACACACAATATACACTTATATACACAATACTAGGCAGTATCTTATACAAAGCACTCCAGTTTCAACATGTCTGGTGTTGCCAATGTGCAGCAGCAGTCAGATGAGCTCCGGACAGGCCTACAAATGTTTTCTGTTACGTCTCCTGAGAAACAAAGACTTTTGATCACACTCAAACTGACTTTTGCTTTTCTAGCCAATTATATGATTCATTTCCTCAGCTATTGTGAAATTCAGTGCAACATGTCATCATAATAGAAGTCAGAGGTGCGGGAATTTTAAAATGCTCTTGACAGCTGCCAATATTTATTTATTTACTTATTTTTTGTGATGTTGCTCATTGTAACTGGTTTTTGATCTGCATTGCTCTGTCCCCTTACTGCACCTAAACGCCACTTGGGGTCCATTACCCACATTTTGTTTATTATTCTTTGGTGTTTGAATGGCATATTTGGAATGTCAGGAGGTTAAAGGTCATCAGTTTAGGTTGTTTTAGAGCACACCGGTTGCCCTTGCTACTTACTACAGTTACGGCATGTGGATCAAGTTCAACTATGTGTGTGACAGGAGATCTGGCTAATTTTTCTGGTGCGGAGTTAGTTAGACAGAAAATCAATCAAAAATGTAAAACAGGTTTTGGTCTGGTCTTTGATGGGTCAGATTTTTTTTGATAATTGTTTTTCAGACAGCCGTGACCGCACGTCTTGATTTTGCAGAGTTAGCCGCGTTCCTGGGTCAACATATTTTGTTGATCCTGGAACAGCATTCCTAACCATGTCCCTACCCCTAAACCTACCCATAAGTTATCCCTAAAATCAGAGGGAAATGATAGGTGAATAACAATGATGCAGAAGCACCTAACCCTGATTCTAAGTCTAAACTTGACATAAACTGTGAACTTGTTCCTCAAAGCTGATTGGTGGATTGGAATGTTGTTCCAGGATCAACAAAGTTGCTGGTCCAGGAACATGTTGTACTTGGTGAAACTGAGTTCTGCGCCGTGACCGCTGTTAACAGATTCTATGTTATCACATACCACACACTTTCCTTGACATTTGCAAATGTATGCAAATGCCTGGAGCATTATCATTTATACACATGCGTTATGTGTATACATTGCAGTATATGGGATCTCAATACAATATAGTTTTTGGTTTAAACAGACACATAGAGCATCTTTCACTATGTACTTAGTCAGACACGAAGATAACCTTTACCCCAAACCAAGACACACAGTAATACATAATATTATACCACTAATACATTTTCTATTGTATTTCTTAATGAATAGAATATTATTTGCTATATATTTTAAAATATTTATCTTTAATATATTTTTGTTCTTGTCTTACACTTGATTGTCATGACTGTAAACTCGACTTTTAAATGATAGTTCGGAACCCCTAAAGCGTTTGCTATAATCTGGGAAAAGCACACGCGCACATAAACGTGCTGAAATGGTAACAGTTGCGAATCCGTTCGTCCCTCCCTCCGTGCATGTCAGCACTCTCTCTTTTAATTAAAACTAGGTGTGGGACTCCTGCCTGTTCTTTTGACACCTCCCTATTTATCTACCGGACACAGTTCAGGGCGAGACCTGTGCAGAAGGGAAGATTTTTGTTTTAAGAGACTTTTCTTTGATGCCAAGTTCCTCCTGAAAAAAAGAGCCACCACATCTGACTCGAGTTTGCTGAAATAACAGCAAATGTTTGTCTTGTATTGTATGGCACGCCGTTTGAAAAGCAATAAAGCCCCTCTTCCAGCGCCTAAAGCACCTCTTAATAAAATAGTCAAGAATAACTGCTTTACCCTAATCTCTGCCATAGATTACATAGCTTGGGGCGGGAAATTAGCAGCAGACCCCCATGGCTCTCTCCGCGGCTAGCAGCAACGACCGGTGAACTTTACATGGCTGCTTTATGTCTATGAGGGCAGCGTCCTTTTTATTGAAATGATATTAGAAGCAACATGTGGCTAATGTGATCAAATTTTCCATGGCCTGGTCCCGATCAGGGGTGAAGAGGCTATGGCTACAAACACACTCATTGACAAATAAGAGCCCTGCTGCTAAAGGTCAAGGGTGTGTTAGGATGTGAGTATGTGTGTGTCTTTAAGGAGTGAGTACTGTAAGCATGTGTGTTTGTCAGTAAAATATCTAGCAATAATGGTAGAGAGATGTTAACTAAGTTTTAATGGATAGTTCCAACTCTTAATTCTAATTAGATGAGCCATGTTTAAACCCATTTAAAATGCAGATAAATGCATGCCTTTGACAGTACATTCTATATTAAAGGGTTAGTTCACCCAAAAATGAAAATTCTGTCATTAATTACTCACCCTCATGTTGTTCCAAACCTGTAAGACTTTCATTCATCTTCACAATAAAAATGAAGATCTTTTTAATGAAATCTACCACTTTCAAGCCCTAGAAAGGTAGAAAAGACATCATTAAAGTACTCCATGTGACCCAAGTGGTTTAACTTCAATTTTATGAAGCGACGTGAGTAAATAAAGTGGTAAATTATGTGTTTTTTTTGTTTTTTTTTGCGCAAAAAAAGCACTCACGTAGCTTCATAAAATTGAGGTTAAACCACTGGAGTCACATGGATTACTTTAATGATGTCTTTACTACCTTTCTGGGGCTTGAAATTTACATAGGCCAGTGGAGAGACAGAAAGCTCTCAGATTTCATTAAAAAGATCTTCATTTTTGTTCCAAAGTCTTACGGGTTTGGAACGACATGAGGGTGAGTAATTAATAACAGAATTTTCATTTTTGGATGAACTAACCCTTTAATGCAACAAGCATGTTGTTTGGCAACAATACAGTTATTAAATTATTACAATTGATGAAATAAAGATTTTATAGCATTGTACATGCTAGAGTTTTAATAAAAGAGTTAAGCCATTGAACAGTGTGTTGCAGTGATTTTACCACAGTTAAGAGTGTTCACATTGTGCATTCATGAATCGTTCACAATAATAGCAGTTACTTGTTGTAATTTCTTGAATTTAATAGGAAAGTTCACCAAAAAAAAAAGACTTTTACTCACCTCATGTTCTTCCAAAACTGTATAACTTTGTTTCTTCTGAACACAAAAGGAGATGAATGAATGAATGAATGGGTAACACTTTACAATAAAGTTCATTAGTTAACTACATTAGTTAACATTAACTAATAATGAACTGTACTTATACAGCATTTATTAATCTTTGTTCATGTAAATTTCAACATTTACTAATACATTATTAAAATCTTGTTAACATTAGTTAATGCACTGTGAACTAACATGAACAAACAATAAACAACTGTATTTTCATTAACTAACGTTAATGAAAATAATTCAATGAATGAATGAATGAATGACAAACATTGGGTCATTTCTCATAATATCTTGTTTTATGTTTCACAGAAGAAAGAAAGTTTTTGTTTGAGCTATCACTTTAGGACAGATGGGCAACTTTGGTCCCAGAGGGCCACTGTTCTGCGGAGTTTAGCTCCAACCCCGATACAAACCCATCTTCCTGTAGCTTTCTAGTAATCCTGAAGACATTGATTAGCTGGTTCAGGTGTTTGATTAGGGTTGAACTCTGCAGGACATTGGCCCTCCAGGATCGAAGATGGCCATCTCTTCTTTAAGTAGTCCATGTGAACCCATGAGACAATTACAGTTAGTACAAGTAAATAGGGATTTTCAAAATGTTGCGAAATACCAGTTTTCAAAGTTTCCAGGAACCTGACTTGAACTTGCTTTAAGTGTAGTGAATGTGGATGAGAGGTACTGACAGCTCTATCCACACAAAATTGGGAAATGAAGTTACAAGAAGGCAGTGAAGACCTTTTGCAGATGCATGAAATTGGTTGCACTCCCCGGTATTAACATGTAGACAGAGACAAAGAAGGATAAATAGGAAAAAGAGAGAGAGAGAATTAAGAAATACATAGGGAAAGAGAACAGTAAAACAAAAACAAAACAAGAATAGAAATACTGTAACAAAACACAAAATCTTCATGTCAGAAAAAATTGTCAAATGTGTTTAAAATTAAGATAGTTGGTATCTTTTCAAATATTTTGTTTGAAGTTCAGGTCCAACCAAATAATCTGTTTGGAATCAAAAATGAAAGTGCAGGATAAAACATTTCAAATGTTAATAAAAGAGATACTCTGGAACATGTTTTTACTGCTGAGGGTATAAAACCAAAATTTTAAATATTATTTTACAGAGCACCTGGGCTTTATACGGCCCCTCCTGTCCCTCCACGGGTTTGTATGCAGTAGTGGGGTTTATTTTCCCAAGCGCCTCTCGGGTATGATAGAATTTGAGTGCTCACACATATGAGCTCATCGCTCTACTGGTGGGCCACAACTGCAAAATGTTAACTGTCATCAGGATAATTTAAGTATTTGTAAGTTGTTTCCTTTGCACCAAACTGAGCGATATCTCACATTACCTTTTAGCCTCATCGCACACTTTTGTCTGTAAAGACACCACCCTGCCATCCATTGTCCACTAGATTCACCATCAGCGTCAATGACCGTGCCAGGTTCCTTCTTGAAGTACTAATAATGAGATTTATGCCAAGCGTCTTTTCCCTCCCCCAAATGTTTTGCGGCGTCCGCAAAGCTTGATTCAATTACAACGCTGGGTTGTTCTCAGATCTCAAGTCCGTTTTCAATTGAAGGAGGTCATGCTTCGTGTTTCTCATTGTCTTGACAGACTTTTTGAACTAATCAAATCTGGGGGGTCACAACTGGTTTTGTTTCAGGTCTTCAATTGTACGCACGTTCTCCTACCCTGCCTTAAATTGGATTTTCAATCAGGTCGGTGTCCGATAGCGTCCAGTGTCCGCTTTGAAGTGGAGGAACTTTCTCTGTCCCCTCAAGCCAGAGCTCCTTATCTGTTGCAGTGAAGGACTATTGTTTCAATCAGCCAGACATTGTTAATTACCCTTTTCATTGGAGTGAAGAGGCAGGTAAAGACAAATCCAATTTGACCACGCTTGCATTTGACCTGGGACACAACCCCCAGGCCAGTGGTCTTGAATTACATGACCTCTGGAAAGTTCCCTGACTTTCAACAAACTGCTGGCCTGCTCTTTTTGAGAAAAAAAAGTGTGAATACAGACAAGACGACACATTTTAAAGGGTTAAAAGTGTTTTCAAAGACAAAAAATAGTTGAGAAAGGATTGGACGGGCAGGTTGAGGATGTTTCTTCGGGAGTAAAAGTGGTGCGAACAGGACAGAGAGTCTGTCTGAAAGAGGCTATTCTTCCTCCCGTGAGCACATCAGCTTGTACAGCTGTTGAAGCAACGAGAGCAATTATCACCCGTTTACCGCTGTTGATTTGTGAGGGCTTTCTCTGGCGCTCTGTGGAATGCCCTTTTTTTCTAGGGTTTGTTTTTGGGGGGTTTTCTCAGCTCACAGACAGCTTTCAGAGGAGGATTTGCCTAATTGTTTGATAGCATCTGTCTTTCTGTGCCTGAGGAGGAAACAGCTAGCCTTATGCTAACATGTCTTTATAGAGAACAGGACTGTATTTAGGCCAATTACTATGTCAGTTTCCAATAAATTAAGAATTTGAACATTTATAAAGGCGAAGTGTAAAGTAGTAGTAAATTCAGTAGTAGCCAACACACACATTCTTCATTGGTTCATGTGTGCTGTGTATTGTTATTTTGACATTGTCCTTTAAGAGAAGGTTTGTTGTTTGCAGTTGTGGGGTCACTTTAGTTTTTTTTGGCTTGAGGTGATAAGACGGGCTTTAGGGACATTAGGGAGGGGGTACAGAGGTAATGGGCCTTACTAAAGGTGCTGGAAGGCAACTGAAGGGCAGAGAGATATTTCCCTAGTGAGTGAGAGTGTGTTTCTGACCTAGCTATACATTAGGGACAAAAACTGCTGCAAAATGTCCCCAGAAGTAAGCCAAATCTGACAAAACCTCTTTTTGAGAAAGTCCTCAAAGGGAAAATGTGGTCATAAATACTATAAATAATTATATATTTTACAAATGTCGTTTTCCCAGTCTGTAATAAAAATAAAATAACCAAAAATAATCATTAATAAAATAATCTACACAGTACCGGTCAAACAGTAAGGTTTTTTAATGTTTTTGTTCCTCAAAAACAGTAATATGCTGAAATATTATTACAGTTTAAATTAACTGGTTTCTGTTGTAATATATTTTAAAATGTAATTTATTCCTATGATGAATTTTCAGCAGCCATTATTTCAGTGTTTAGTGTCACATGATCTTTCAGAAATCATTCTAATATTCAGATTTTTGTTGCTAAAAAAAACATTTCTTATTATTATTAATGTTAAACACAGTTGTGCTGCATAATATGTTTGTGGAAACTGTGATTTGTTTTATTTTCAGGATTCTTTGATGAATAGAAAAGAACAGCATTTATTTTAAATTTTTGTAATATTTATTAATTTTATAAATTAATTTACTGTCTTTTTTGATCTACTTAATGTGCCCTTGCTAAAATTATTATTATTAAATCTTACTTACATAAGTAAGATTTAATAATAATAATCATGATATCATGAGTATCATGATTACCAAAAAAAAAAAAAAAAAGCAGCTAAACCTGTTTACATGATTGATAATAATAAGAAATTATCTTAGAATGATTTATGAAAGATTATATGACACTGAAGACTTAAGTAATGACTTTGCATCACAGGAATAAATTACATTTTAAAATACATTACAACAGAAATCAGTTAATTTAATAATATTTCACAATATTAGTGTTTTTACTTTATTTTTGATCAAATAAATGCAGCCCTGGTGAAATTAAGAAACTCTTTTCAAAAAAACATAAAAAAAAAAAAAAACGTTTCCAAACTTTTGACTGGTATATAGAAAAATGTCACCAAAAAATCATAAAATACACCATGTTTAATGTCATAATATTTGTCTTATAATTGCTTGTATTTATCTGCAGCTAGTCTGTGGTAAATATTAATATATTTAAAACCATTACAAGTCTATGATATTGTATGTGCTCTTTTAGAAACCGTGAGTGTGTGTGTATGTGAGTGGAACTATCGCTTGAGTCATTCTTCTCGCTCAACTCTCACCCAAATTAAAGCTCAGCAGGTATCTGGCCAGCTCTTAAACCCACATCTCACCCTCCTTATATCTGTTTCTCCAAGCGCTTTGTTTCCCCTCAGCCTGACTTTTCAGGGAAAATCCTCATATTTGTGGCTTGTGTTGGCAGCACGCTGGTGCTGAAATGTAGATTTTGAATGTGACCCTGACCCCGTTCGACACAGAATTGTTTATTCATGTCTTCTGAACTTTTTGTTTGTTCCAAACTTCTCATCCAGTAGAATGGACAGATTCAGCCTGAATGTGCCCCACCAACCCATCTGTCATTTGCTTCATTCAGGCATTTTTTTAATGAGCCGCTAGATCGTTTTCACGTCGACATGCGTATGAGAGATTATGGCTCATTTGAGCTCTGTAGACGCAAACGAAGAATAAACAAATCGATACCATCCAGTCACAATACCTTTCTGGAGCATGCAAAACTCATTTCCAGCTTGCCCAAATATCCCCACTTTTCTGTCCGCAGGACGCCCAGAATAGAGATGCTATCTGATCTGAGTTCAGAAATGAAACATGTCATAGCAAATTATGAGCATGTTTTTTGAATTACTTACTCTTGGGCTGGCCTGAAATCACGGCGTTTCAAGGCGGGAGACAGAGAGGAGTGAGACAGAGAGAGAGCGAGTAAAACGGACAGACTAAGAGAGAGAAAGACAGAGTGTGTGTTTGCTCTGGAACAAATAATATCACTAGGGCTGACTCATGCACTGCACAAATGAGAAATGATGAGAAGAAGCCCGAGTCATTCCTTTTTGGCTAAGTTTGGAGCATCATTTACTGAAACTGGCCTGGACCTCTGTGCAATAATAACCACATCCTCCAAGCATCTTCAGCAAGGCCTGTTTTTATAGCTGGCAAAGATGGGCATGGGCTTGTTAAGACCTAGACTGGTTCAGATGGAGCGGGCCAAAGGGGAGCAGTGCCACAGAAAGAGTCATTCTGATAAAAATGTGCTTTACGCACCAGAGAGATGACTAGTGCAGCTAAAAGAGACACATCTCGTAGATGGTTATGAAACAGAAAAAGTGTTGTTGTCAAGCATGGTGAGAGATTTTAAAGGGTTAGTTCACCCAAAAATGAAAATTCTGTTATTAATTACTCACCCTCATGTCATTCCACACCCGTAAGACCTTCGTTCATCTTCAGAACACAAATTAAGATATTTTTTGATGGAATCTGAGAGGTATATGACTTGTCCATAGACAGCAATTTAACTACCACTTTCAAGGTCCAGAAAGGTACTAAAGACATCGTTAAAACGGTCGACGTGACTGCAGTGGTTTTACCTTCATTTTATGAAGCTCAGTATTGGCAGAGGCTGTAGGGTGAATTCAGGGTGATTGGGACACATTTTGCCACCGAGATGAATTGGAAAAAGTGTCCCAATCAACCTGAATTCACCCTACATGTGAGCAGCACGACGCATGTGTGTGATGCTGACGCAGGAGCCGGACAATAATGAGTCGGCATTCTGATGTAGAACCTGGAAGCGCTGGACGTAAACAACGTATGAAAATGACACAGAAGAGAAGATATTGTTGAATAAAGTCATTATTTTTGTTTTTCTTGGTATTCTTGTCGCTTCATAAAATTTAAGGTTGAACCACTGTAGTCACGTCAACTATTTTAACGGTACCTTTCTGGACCTTGAAAGTGGTGGTTAAATTGCTGTCTATGGACGAGTCACATACCTCTCGGATTTCAACAAAAATATCTTAATTTGTGTTCCGAAGATGAATGAAAGTCTTACGGGTGTGGAACGTCATGTGGGTGAGTAATTAATGACAGAATTTTCATTTTTGGGTGAACGATCTTTTTTTTTTTAATGCCATTACCCATCTAATACCCATCTTATTATACACATTTGGGTCCTCATAAACCACAAGAACACACACACACACAGGCACGCACGCACGCACAATATAATAATTGCTTAATTGTCATGAAATAATGTACTAATGCAAACATATTGTAATGGTCAAAAATTAGTCTTCAACCAAAGTATAATTTATTATTATTATTTTATTTGATTTTGTGCTAAAATATTACCAAGACATGTTCTTCCAATTAGAATCTAAAAATTTTTTCCCCAGTAAAGAAATCACCTTTTCAAGTTCCAAAATTATTATTCCTAACTTCTTTAGAAACCTGCTTGAAATAAACCGGAAACCAATATGCTATTCTGAAGAACTTCCAATTATTACTCACTCTCAATACACTCACTACCCCCCCCCCCCCCCCCCCCCCCACACACAACTTTTAGTTCCCAAACTAACCTTTCAGTGAACAATTCCTAAAAGAACCTTTTTTTTTTTTTCCTTAGTGTGAAGAACGTTTTAAAAATTTAAAGGTTCCATGGATGTTAAAGTTTCTTCATGTAACCATAGATTCCAATAAAGAGCCTTTATTTTTAAGAGGCATAATACTGATTATTATTGACATTGAAATTCAATTTATTAATACATTTTTTCTTTGCAAAGATTTTGCAAATTTTAAATCTTATGACCAAAAATAACTTTACAAAAATGGATGGCTGGAATGAGGGGTATAGACAGCACAAGGGCAGATGGAGGAAGTGGGGTCTTAGCATGGCTGGGGGTCATTGTTATCAAAGCTGGTGTTTAATGGGTTCCTGACCCTTTCTCGTAGAAGACATTTTGTAAGTCCGGCAGCTGAATAGATCTGAAGGGTACGAGCAGGTATGAATGCAGGAGGGGATTTGCCACAGGAACAATGACCCATCATTTCCTCTTCAAAACGGGCAGCTGGACAATGCTACACTGTACTGTAACGAGAAACATCAGCATGCACTAAGAAAACTCTTTACTAATGTGAATATCAAGACATTCACATAGCTATATTCCAATCTATCTACCTTTTAAGGGAGAAACCTAAATTAAATTGAACTTAAAAACACTCTACATAGCTGAAGCTTGCAATTTAAATCAATAGGTTAGTGTTAACAGGTTAGGTTAGTGTTTTCTCTTAGTGTTGCTAAGCTAACGGTATGGTACTCTAAAAGTATAAAAATACATTAACTAGTTGCAGTGCATTGTGGGATTCTCTTTTCTGTAAAGAATCCACACGAAGGTGCCTTTTTGGGCCTTCCCATCGCCAGCTCGGTGGGTTTTAGAGTGATAGTTTTCAAATTTAATAAAGTAATCTGCATCTCAAATGTATGAAAACAAATACCTTTAGAATAGAAAACGTACTCAACCAGCGTCACAAATCCAAATGTACAATGCAGCTTTCTCTGAACAATTTTGAACGGGAAAAGACCCAACAGAGATACAGCTGCCAAGTGCCGAGGCAAATATTTATTTTACCAAATTACATGAAGTCGCCTCTTTTTCTAGAATGTGCCCCACAATAGCATCTGTACATACACAAAGTGCCCATGATGCTCCAGAACAGCAGACCTCTTCGCAGGCACGCGGTTGGGAGGCATACTCAACTCCGACTGAGATATCCATCTGGGGTTTGTCATGTTAGACATCTGCCTACGTCTTTTTCTCTTCTGTAATTATAGGAATATTTATTTTCCTTCAATCCACTCTGGGAAGACGGCACATCATGTGGCTTGGGTTTTGTGGACGTTGTGAAGGACCAGGAAATGGCCTGTCCAAGAAGTGAAGATTTGTGAGTCTAATTTTTTGGAATTGACAAACAAAAAAGAGAAATAAAGGAGAAAAGGTTTATTGTGATTTGATGCAATGAGAATTTGCAATTCTGTTGCATGTGTTCGCTTGAGGAAATGAGAAGAAACAAGAAGAGCATCTCTGTATCTCATCACATTTGCTTGTTTTCAGTTGATCCCTCGGTGTGTAAATCTAAACACTTCATCCCTTTGAGGTAAAGATAAATAGCAAAATCTATACATTCACTTATTCATAATCTATACCTTCACTTATTCAGCTGGTCTTTGATCAATATCAGTCAATGGCTGAGATCAGGCTTTTTCCATATTGATCATGCATATATTCCATCAGATTGGTGAAGCATTTAATGTTGAGTTATTATGTGAAGAGTAATGATATATATTCTCGGCAAGGCCCAGGCCGAGATAAATCATAACATAAATAGAACAGTTTAATTTCCTTTGGTGGGTTTGGTTAACCTTGACATGCTTATTTGCACTGATGGTTGCTGCCCACCAAATGGCATAAGAGAGACATTACTTACATAAAACTCAGTGTAGACCAATACATGTCTATTATGTCTCTGCTTTACTGGAGGACGCTTCAAGAAATCATGAAATGGAATTTCTGATGCATTTAACTTAAAGGTACACTATATGTAACTTTTGACGCTCTAGTGGTTAATAAACAAAACTGCATGTGTCTTGTGGAAAAACATGTAATCGGAACGTCTTTCTGTTTATGTATATGACGAGTCACGACTGGGCTACTCCGCAGCGGTTGGCGTCTCACTCAGTCTAAAATAGTCAGAATATAAACACTTATTATAGGCGTAGTGACTCAGGATAAGACAAAAACATAAATTCATGATGTATGACTGAGTAAAAAATATCAATTTTTCTATTTTAATCGATTCTTAAATCCCAAGAATCAATTAGTCTATCCTGTTTTCAATTGATGAATGAATGGAACACTTTAGATGCGCCCCCCCCATCCAATAAACCACAATAAGCTTTGTGCATTGTTACTTTTGATATGAAACAAAGTCTCAGATTTCAAATTCTGTCAAAAAAATAAATACCCTTTTGCCGCTGTTTAATGTGGTGTGACAGATCGCTGTAGCGCACGTGAACTGATTATCTCTTCCGCTTTAATACCAGTTACAGCACAAAATAAATGTGAATGAACATCTGAAGGTATGTTAAAAGATACAGTACAACTTACCGGAATCCGTATCATGTCTCATGTAATAGCTTAATCAGTGTTTCAACTGCTGAAAGACGTCAATAAAACAGCTTATGTGTCAAGTAATGTCACATTTACCTCAGGAAAACCATATACAGTGACCATAAACTCATTAGTCAGATAGAAAAATGAACTCTAGAGAGGAGCATTTTGCTAAATATATGCACCATATTACATATTCATTATAATTTTTAATGTTCTTCAATATTTAATGAATGTTTTAATAAATCCGTCAAGTTTTTATGACAGTCACCATTTAAATGTTTATATATATATATTTTTAAAAATAAATAAATAAATAAACGAATTGGAGTAGAAATATAATTGTGATTGTAAAGTTAGTATTATAACTTTATTATTATAAAAACTTCCTTGAGTGTAATATGAGTACGAATCAGTTAATTTTAACCTTCAATATTATAGTAATGTGGTACTAACTGACTCCCATGTATAGTTTACAGCATTAGTTGGGAGATTCCTTTTTCCTTGAGAAAAATTGCCATGTACTGTACCTGATATACAGTATATCAAAAATAATCGATACTGAATCGAATCGAATTGAATCTGAATCGGATCAAATCTTAAGCTTGTGAATCAAAATCAAATCAAATCATGAAATTTGTGTCAATACCCAGCCCAACTGATCATTACATAAATTTTGTACATTTTAAACAACAAAAAAGGAACACAGTGTACCTTTAAATTTGATGTATTTCTGATTTAGTTGTGTAGTTTGGCCAATTGCTTTGTTTATATGCTGCATTCAATTTAAAGCTGTGTGTGAGATCACTCAATATCTATGACTTCCATTGCCCAACTCTTGGAAGATGACCAGTGTAGAAACAAAATAGCAGTGCTGGTTCTGCAGTTATTTGGTTGCTAATGGAAGGCTCTTGGCAACCAAATTGCAGGTGATAAATGATGCTAGTGGCAGCATTTGTTCTGCAGGTGCATGATTATCAATAGAGAGGATCATTTACTGTGGTTTACACACCTGCCTCTGCAAACGTCTGTGAAACAGAACTTTAGTTGGGTCCAAAATACTCAACCTTGTAGTGTATGAATTTAAGGTTATTTTGTCATTCAAAATCTGAGTCTGATAGCCCCTCCCCCTCTGCTACGTAATTAAAGGTACACTTGAGTGCATGAGTGCATTTTTTGCATCATACGGGTATTTAAAGTGCACTTTTTCTTTTTGGAATTGTCAGTGTGAACAACACTACTCACACTATTTATACTACAAAATGTCATAGAATAGTGCATAAGTATGTAAACTGGGACCCACCTTTTGACTCACTGATGCATTAAAAGTGAATGTTTACCATTAACTGTGTACACAGCCGTGGACGCCGTCATATTTGTGTGACGTCATGCACCTGCATCTCTGCAAATTTTAAAGTTGTGATGTACTGGAAGTAGCAACAGATTTTTTCTTCCATATTGGGGACGTAAATCTGAGTGATTTTTTTTGTTGTTGTTGTTGTTGTTGTTGTTGCAAGTTTCCAAGTTGCAGGTCTGATTTCAAGTGCCGTGATATCATAGGTGGGAGCCTCAAGTTACATGGCTTGAGTCTGACTCGAGTCACTAGTTTGTGACTTACTTGACTAAATTAACAAAATGAGTTGACTTTCACTTGAGAAGCAATGACTCGACTCGGATTTGCATTGCATGACTAGAGAATGACTTTTTTTAACAATAGTAATTAAATTATTATTATTATTATTATTATTATTATTTTGAATCTTTTTCAATTTGCACAATTTATCACGATTAAATCGCACCCAATTTGGCAAAGGTTTGATTATTTTATGCGCAGCTTGTCAGAGCTGTGCGGCTCTGTGATCAGTAGTAAATGCCTCTCCATGTGAAAGCCAGAGGGCGCTCTTGCGCAGAAACACGTCATAGAAGATAACACGTCATATCGCTGTAGCTGAATAAACAAAAGATAGAAACGCTTTGATTGATTAAACATGACTAATAAACACATGACCACCTTATTCTGCGAAGGAGCCACATCATCTCACAGAAGGATGCTCAACTGTCGTTATGAAGTAAAAATATGTTATTAAATGTTGTCTTTTGTTAGACGAGATGTTAAATGCTTCTCATGTCTGGAAAGATGTTTGACAAGTGTTACTTTTTCAAATGTACATTATAAGTGACTCAAACTCGCAGTGCTTTCAGATGGATTAGCATTTGGAGCCATACTTCACTGCCAAGCTGCATTTAAGCGATAATCGCGTTTAAGTTCAGTGTTATTTTCCATATCGTGCGATAAATCGTGTAGCCCTATTTTGTCAGTTTAGCATGATTAATATCTAACTATATATGAGCTGACATTAGCCCTTACTTTCCTTTTAGTAACAATGGAAAAAATACAGTTTTTATAATATAGCAGTGATTCATTGATTAGTGATATTTCCCTTGTAGGTGATATTTCATAGAAAAGAAAAGCAAAATTAAACTCTATATATGACATTTAGCCTAAAAAGAATATAATTTATGTTTATGCATCACACTTGTGCATTTACCTTCAACGGTTATACATTGTCCTTCTTATAATTGTATTATAATAATTCAGAATAATTATAAATTATAAAGAATTATCATGAATAATTATACAGTGTGTCTGATAATTGTCTGATAGAGCAGTGAGGTGGAGAGAAATCACATTTAGATTTTGATGCTACCAACCCAAGTTCAAATCTGCATTTTTTTTTGCTCTCTCATTACTCTTTCTCCATCCTTACAGTTTACTGGCTTCTCTTCACTTGCCTTCGTTCGTCTCCGGCTATGATAGTGTCTCCTGACGCGCTCCAGCATACAAACGTCCTGAGCAATGAATGAACTTGGCACATAAAACTTTTTTCTTCTCTCCTCTCATCCTCTCTCTTTCTCTCTCATTTGCTTGTTCTCTCTCTCTTTTTTTCATCCTCGCCTCCATTTCCATTCTCCTCACAAATGCAGACGATTCACAGAAAACAAGAGATAATGGCCAGTGTCCAATCGGCCAGAGCTAATCAGCGCGCATCGTGGGAAAAGCCCAGGATGAGGGGCGAAAAACAGCCCATTGTCTGGAGGAGATTAAAGTCCCGAAAAGACGGCATTGTCTGACGAGGGGATAAATCTTCCTGCTGTCACTCAAACCTGAATTAAATTCTCCTTCGCCTCTAAAAGAGGCTTATCTCTGCTCAATAGCTTGTTGCGCTACAAGCCCAAAGGAATGTATTTGGTGAACTTGTGTTGCTGACACCTTATGAAGAAAAAAATAAATAAGGAGCAATGGGCAAAGAGCAAATCAGGGTGTTGTGGAGCTCAGGGACTTAAAAGAGGATGTGCATTTGGGCAGACCGGGATCACGATAGCCTCTGGAGGGGGTGCAACGCTAAGGGTGGTTGATTGACTGTCCCTGGGCCTTTGAAAGCTAGCAATATTCATTCCTTCCTTCGATTCCCCTGACCCTCTCCCTTTCCGATGCCAAGCGGCATTTGGAAGCACGTCACACGCCGGAAAAGAGATCCGTCTATGGCACCATTGGCCTGCAAAGCGGTGGCAATATATGAAAAGCCCATGGCCGCATCACTTTATCTGTCCTCCAGCAAACGCCCTCGCCAAATTCTGCTCCTTCTCACTGGCCCTTTATCTGCTCTCCAGCAGGCTGCCCTGCCAAAAACTGATCCCTCACACCAGGGCCCTGGAAGGATCTTCATGTTCTGCGTGCATTTAAAACAGACCTTGTAAAAGCTGCAAAAGAAAGAAAGTGAAAGAGAAAGAGACAAGGAAAAAGGAACTTCTGTGGACACTGCCCCTCTCTGAAAAGAGAAAGTGGGTGTCCCATTTTTCAGCAAGTCCTTTCTGTGTACTGAAGGAGGAGAGTAAGGATAGATATTGATGATTCATACAGGAACAAAAAAAGAAAGCACACAGCAGAGAGAGAGAGAGTCTATTCTTTACCACCCGCTGTCTGCTCCCTAAACAGGATTTTCCGCTTGCCGTTTTTGCATCTCGCTGTTGTTGTTTATGCCCTCTTTTAATTCCCTTCTTTCACAATCCCGGAGCTGTGTTCTTGCCATCTCTGGCCAGTCTGGACTTGGCTCCTTAACAAGCAAGGCTTACACCTGCTTACAGGATTAAATTAATTAGCACGAAACAGAGATGGTGGGGGAATAGAGGGAAGAATTATCACAATGAGGCAGCTAGGCCATTGTTGCCCAGTCATGGCATCCTCTAGAGCGGATGCTGGCTCCGTTGTTTTGTGGCAAACGGAAGTTACACCAGGAGGATACAAAAGGAGCAGGCTGATTTGTTTGGGTGTTTGGGTGTTGGGGCCTGAGGGTAGAAGGATCTGTCAAGGTGATGTTTGACTGGCCTTATTCAGTGATGACCGGGGCTCCACGAGGAGTTTGTGTTCTAAAGCCATGGAAACACATTCACTATTCATTGGGTCTCTCTTGAAAATAACGGTTCTCCGATGGTTCTCTGCAGCACCTTGGGTTCGGCAGAACCCTATACTTATCAAAAACTACATATGGTTCTTGAGTTGATTATATAGCATGGTTCTTTGGAGACAAAAATGTCATTGATGTGAAATATAGGTTCTTCAGATCAATCAGCGTATTGCTTCTAGTTATTATTCACCAATGAAGGAGGTTCTTCAAGGCAACATGGAACCTAATTTGCGCTTTTCGATTGCATGGAACGGCACAGTACGGCACGGTATCGTACCGTACAGTACCGATACTAAATGTGACGTGTAAACACTGCAGATCACTGATTGGTCAGAGAGAATCGTCACTACCAGCGTCATTGGATTGGAAATGCAAGACACCAAACCCGCAAGATTTAAATAGTCAGTAACAGCCACCACAGTATCATTTGTTTGCACAACTATTTTAAACAACTTGATTTAAATGACTGTTGCACGCAACTTGTAGCTCGTTGGTAGCCGAGGAGCGGATCCATGGCAGCAGAGGCGGCACAACTATAACGATCAGTCTATAATCCCACCCACTTTGAAGCGGTACTAAACTGCGGTGGAAAAGCAAACCGAAAGTAAAGCGAGCCGAGCCAAGCCGTGCCGTGCCGTGCCGTGCCGAGTTGTACCAAGCAGTGGAAAAGTGCCATAAAAAATGCCACCATAAAAACTTATTTAGGAACTTATCTCATGTTGTTCCAAATATTTAAGACTTTCTTCTGTAGAACACAAAAACATACAGTAACCATGGACTGTCAAACCCTAAAACATCTCAATTTACTGACTACTACATCTCTATGGGTGGGTGTATGTTTAGTTTGTTGCTCCAAATGTCATTTGATAGCAACAAGATGACCTCTGTCTTTTTTGATGTGGGTGGTTTAATCCAGATATTCGAGGTTACTCCTTATTTGGTGAGCTGACTTTTATTTAACAGGATTATTTCTAAGTCAGGACAGGTAACCCCAGCTTCGTCAAAGGAAATTCCTCCTCCATGAGGTATTGAAGCCCCTTTGGCAAGTGTCTGCCCTCATCTGTCTCTCTTTCCCAAGGATGTCAGAGGAGCAGTAGAGGAACACAGGACAGAATACCCAAATCCATCTCACTAAATGCTTGCAGATGTGTGAACTGTGTCCTTGCCATGTTTTTAGGCGCTACCTCAACACTCTTTCGGCTTTCGCTGACCACAACGACAGGGAGGGGAAAAAAAACAAGAATATTTTGAGTTAAAGTTCTCAACCCAGCGTGGCATATTATTTATGTCCTAGTGGGTTTTGTGATTATATTTGCTAAAATATTAAGAAAACACCAACAACGTTTTCTTTTTTATCTTCCTCACTCATTCCCCCCCCCTTTGAGGTGGAGAGGATAGATAGTTAAGGTCATTTTTTCCCATGATTTTTTATGGTCATTTGATTCCTAAGAGGGCTGATCCTTCCTAAAAACACATCTACTTGGATGTCGCACATGGACGAAAGAGGAAAAAAAGAGTGTCTCAAACAGATTGTTCAAAAGAGGCCTGAAACAGAACCACTTGACCTGCCACCCAGGCCATGTTATTACTGAATAGATAAAGACACCCATGCTTTCAAAAGTAAGATCTATTTTTGTTTTGACTAGTTCCAGATCAGCATTCAGGAGGTAATTTGAGAGTTATCTGAATGGTTTAGCCTGACACCAGACAAGTTCGCCATACAATTGAGCTTTGAACCAAATGGCAACAAAAACTGATTCTTAGTACTGCTCCTATATTTTGACATTTATTGTAGTGTATACTATAGGGTTTAGTTAGGTTTTGTTAAAGAGCTTTTCTTATAAATAGCCCAACACAGTCTTACAGAATCAGATTTTCAAAATAGTTTTTGCTCTGATTTTGAGGAGAAAGTGGTAAAATGTATTGGTGACACTTCAGTATGGGGAACACATATTCACTATTAACTACAACTTTTGCCTCAATAAACTCCTAATTTATTGCTTATTAATAGTTAGTAAGGTAGTTTTTGCAGCATTTAAGTTTAGGTATTGGGTAGGATTAAGGGATATAGAATAAGGTCATGCAGAATAAGGCATTAATATGTGCTTTATAAACAGCCAATATCCTCGTAATATGCAAGCTAATAGGCAACTAGTTAAAAGTTGCTTTCCAGACAAAGTGCTTCTTATAAGACATCTTGGAGACGTCCGTGTGCTATCTGCGCTCATACTATTGTGAAAGCAATATCAAACAAAGAAACATGGAAAGGACAGGGATTTGTAGAAGTTTCTGAATGAAATGGCATTCCAATTCAGATCATTCTACATGTGGTTCTCCTTATAACCTGATACTACTATTCTTTTCCTCAGCATTCAGTTGCGGAGCTACTATTTCTCATTTAGTCAACTAGAACCGGCAAAGAACAACACGCCTTGTTAATAGGCCTAGCTCCATTTTTTTAAGATCATCCTCTGAGAATTATGGGTTGAGTACACATATAGTGGTCTCTGGTAAGTGGCAGGAGCACTCTGGTGCAATCCCTTCCTTATGACAGTGATTAGAGCCACGCAGATAATGAGCGGTCTGAGCCCAAGATTCCAACGCTAACCTTCTAGCTTAGCAGAGAAGTCTCAGTAAAGCTTAGCACATTCTTAACCTGCCTTGAAAACGCACGCTTAATACATGTAACCAAATTAAATGCACATTGCATGTTGTATTTGTGAGATATACGCCTATGAATATCGATTCATGATGTTGTTTGGTACATTATGCTTTGTGATATGTAGAACATTACTGCCAGGGTGTGTGTGAACGCTAGCAGCTGTGAGTCACTTTGGCCTTCAACAACATTACAACTGTCAACTGACCTGATGATACAAGGGGGATCGGTTTACACACTCACTCACCCTTACTACACACACACACACACACAATGTGATATGATATAAAGTAACTACCTCTAATGTTTTCTGATTCTATAATTGTAATGCACTGTACAACATGTCCTACGCCTCACCGACCGAATCAGCCTGCCGTGTGATATCCCTACTCAAAATGGAGGAAGTGTTAACTCAACTGGAACGGTTTTGTCCTGTTAAGATGAGAAGAAAAAGAGGGAAAAAGTGGGAGAATGTGGATAACAGGACTAGTCACAGCAACCCTGATCCCGTCAGGTATTCACGCTATTGTCAGCACGTATAACGGCTGTCCGTCCGTCATCCCCGCGGTCAGACGCCTAATCTGTCCTTTCAGTGTGCTCTGAAAAGCCCCCAGCGCCACGGCCCCGGCGACACGCCGATTCACCATTCACCCTCCCCTGCCGAATGCAATCACCGGACAACCCCGCAATAATGCACTCCCTTTGAAAAACAAAATAAAGGTGGTCGCCTCGTTGCGGTTAGTCCCGGCGAGATAAATCATGCACTCCAAATTAACTTCCATTCAAAGTGCTGGAAAAGAATAGGCGTCCGCAGACGGACGGGCTGCTCTGAGAGCATGATGATTCGACTTGATAAATGTCAAGGCGGATAATTTGAGGGCTCTGATTAAGATCTTATCGGCCCGGGAAGTTAATAGAAAAGAGTTAATCAAAAAAGCCGCACAGGGTTCTGCCGAGTATCTGCGGGAGAGATCCCGTTTAAATTGGCTTCACTCGGGTCCTCTCAATTCTTGCCCTCACAAAGAGGTTGACATGTCCAAAGGTTAGTTATCCCACCAGGTTCGCTAATGCTCAAAAACAAAACCGCTTTTAGAGATTGCCTGGAAGACACGATTAGAAGCCAAGCAGGTGATCTCCTCACCTTTTATTGCTTCATTCAAGAACTTTTTGAAAGACAGTACAAAATTATTTTTGTAAAAATTTAAAGTAGCCCCTTTAAAATTGGTGCATTTTGGTTACATTTCAACAATGGACACATTACCTAAACATCAGTGTTGGGAGTAACGCATTACAAGTAACCTGAGTTACGTAATCAGATTACTTTTTAAAGTAACTAATAAAGTAACACATTACTTTTGCAATTTACATCAAAATATCTATGTTATTTTTTTCAAATAAGTAATGCAAGTTACTTTTTCACATTTATTGATTGACAGCTTTCCTGTCCTCATGTTGAGAGAAATCATAAGAGTTGTGTGTGCTGTGTAAACATGATGGTTATTGTAGTTCTAGACTAAATGTGAACATGCACTCATCTCACTTGCACGAAAACATTCAGTATTCCTCAAAATGAATAAAAACAGTGAAATGCAATCTCAGAATTGTATGCAAACCTGTAATAATTAACTATATTAAATTACACAAATATACTTTATGCATTTAATCTCAATTTTTTAACCAATGTCTTTGCTGCTGAACTTCAGTGATCCAGTTCAACCATACTAACAAGTAAAAATGACTTTAGATTTAGAAATAAATCTAAGTGTTGAACTTTCTTCTCCTGTATCCTATTTTTCTTCAATCCAGAATGGCAGCACAGCTGAAAGGTTAGTTTGAGCTTCACCCTATACTATACAGGCGTAAATATGCATTTCCTTCAGCCTGAGGCTTATTCATTTCACTTTTAGTGTGAAAGGGCCTTAACATTTGCCAAAAATAGATTATTATTATTATTTTTTTTTTTTTTTTTTGTTATTGAAAAACAATCAAGCAAGCCCAGCCCAGGTGAGAAAAAGTAACGCAAAAGTAATTTAACGCATTACTTTTCATAAAAAGTAACTAAGTAATGCAATTAGTTACTTTTTTAGGGAGTAACACAATATTGTAATGTAAATTTCCCTAACACTGCTAAACATCCTGTACACGAATACACCATATAGGCTCCATTTATCAGTTCTCCAATCTAGTTTATGCCACATTTAATTTGACGCAAATGGAACAAGGTTGTGGACAGATTATCTATTCAATTTGTCACACTGTTGTATACCTGGTTGTTGTCAAAGTGCCTTAATGACAAGTCAATTTATCTTGGTGGCAATCTTGGTATAAGCATAAAGCTACAAATTATAACGAAATACTGAAATCTCCAAAACAATTTGCCATGTTCAACATAATTTCTCACTTTCATTTTCTAATGAGCTGTCTTTGCTTTCAAAAATAAATGTCCATTGTGGATATAAAAAGACAATAAGGGTTTTAAAACATGATCCATTTGGCCTCTAATGTCTATATATCCATGCATTAATTGATTTGATACACAAGCCGTGAAGGTGATTTTCACATCTATCTGTTGGTTAAAAATAAACAAACCTGCCTTTGTCAATCTTTGATCAGATGTGTGGGGGAAAAGTCACGTGTGTCTTTTGCTGGGAAAAGCTGACAGATAAGCCAGAGGTGCATCTCATTTTAGCGACTCAAGGACACATATTATCCACTCAAAGCAAAATTAGTTCCCCAAAACACCTCTCACATTGAGCTGACCTTTGCCTTCAAAAAACAAAGAGCTTAGAGCGTTTGTGTGCAACAGTAATTGGAACAGCAGTAGATTTTTCATTTTCACAAATGTAGATTTAGACTGTCTACTGACATGCTGACACCTGTTAGAATGGCCTACCTTCTCAAACTCAGGGTGGGGAGATGTGTGGAGATCATGGAGATGATCTTTTGTCTTGTTTGCTTCCAGTTAGGTGGTAGTAAGCACAGGTAGAGCAAATAGCAGCTAAACAAACAGAAGAAGACAGTGGTGTGTGATAAATGATGAGACCTGTGTGAGCACAAATAACTCAAACAAGATCAAAAGATTTTGTCATCTTCATGTAGAAGAAGAGTTCATACTGGTGTTGCAGAAGCTACTTAACATTATGAGTAGCTTGTTTTAAAGTAGATAAACTACAGTCAAGGTTTTGAATATATATATTTTAAGTAATTATAATTTAGAATTGAGCCTTTTTTTTGGTACAAAAACTAATAAGTTTACATTAAATAAAACTGAAAAACTAAAATGCATCCTAAAAGTTTAAATTAGCAGGGAACATCAGTGTCCAAATTAATGTTCCGCTTTAAAAATAAAGACCTCGTTGGAGTTGCTTCTGACCCTGATCTTTTGCTTCCATATTCACAGAAAAGAAACTTTATGAGTAATCCACAAGACATTTATACAGCTTTGGTACATGATCTATAAAGATCCATATGAGAACTCAAACAGTGTCAGTAAAAGTGATCTGCCAGTGCAGGGGGCTTGTGTCTGTCTACAATTCGGGTTTCCAGCCAAATGTTCTTACAGCTGCAGCAGTAAAAATTCAAGTGAAGGGCAATACGAATCTCATTTCATCTCTGTGAGTAATTCAACTTTCATCTCTGCTTCAAGACATTCACTCTGTGCTCTCTATGCTGCAAAGTTGCACGCTTGCAATATAGACAGCTTTATGAATTCTGTTGCATTGCTCACTTTAAGTGTAGATAGGTGAGATTATATTATTTATGACTTTTAGAAGACGTTTAGAAGCATTATTACTGTTGCTCATTTGTGGGGTTAATGCTTTGGACCAAGGAGCCAAGCTTTTGCAAGTTAGCATGGCCCTGTTGTTGTAACTATACCATTCAGCTGCAAACAAAATCTGTTTTCACTGATGACAATGATGCGGAATGCTGTGTTGTCAGTACTCAATCCTAGTTTTCAAAATGACCTCAGAATTGCACCCAGAACACCATAGAAACTGCATAGCAACACACTAAAAACACTCAGAACACCAAAAACTGCACAGCAACGCCCTAATAACCACCTAATCACACTAATTTAAACAGTAAGTAATGCTGATAATAAAAAAATGACAAAAATCAGGATATATATATCGACTTATATATTGATATATATTTATAACCTATCCCTAACTGTAGAATTACATTGTTAGAACAACTTTGTTCACACAAAATTAAATTATTATGATAGAGGAGCCATATAAAGTTGTGAAGTGTCTCCACAAGGACAGTAATACCACTAAATTTTGACCTTTATAGAGACATTTTTTTCAGTCCCCATGAGGAAAACACCTTATAAATCATACTAAATTAAGTGTTTTGGAAATCTAAAAATGCAGAAAGTGTAGGGTTAGGGTATAGAATATACAGTTTTTACAGTATAAAAATCATTATGTCTATGGAAAGTCCCCATAAAACATGGAAATCGGTGTGTGTGCGTGCATGCATTTTGTGATTTATGAGGACACATTTGTATAATGACATTACACTGGTATTACGACTTAAACATGAAATATGAGGACATTTCATGAGTCCTCATATTTAAAATAGCTTTAAAAACATACTAAACAATGTTTTATTAAAAATGTAAAAATGCAGAATGTTTTCTGTGATGGGTAGGTTTAGGGGTAGGGGTAGTGTAGGGGGATGGAATGTACAGTTTGTACAGTATAAAAACCATTACGCCTATGGAATGTCCTCACTAAGATAGCAAAACAAAGCTGTGTGTGTGTGTATGTTTGTGTGTATGTGTGTGTGTTGTGAGTACAGTGATAGAGCTTGGATGCAGAGTGTTTGACAGAAGTGAATTAATTGGACCCCCTTTAGATCATTTGTCTTTATTGCGAAGGCTAATTGGAATAGAAGCAGGTGTTAATGGCACCAGCACAGTGACTGAAGACTGAAACTCCAATGCAGGCCTGTAATGGAACTCTGTGAGTGAACTTAACCATGTTTTAATTAGATTTCATTCTGAAACTAAACCTCACGTTTCTCCTGTTTGCCCTCTAAAGTGAGCTGAATAGACTCAAGAAAGTGTGTGTGTGTGTAAAGTGAAGTGACAATTTTGTGTTAAAGGCTTTTAATTGAAACATTTGTGACTGTTTTAAGTCAAGTCAAGTGAATTTTTTTTTTATATAGCACTTTTCACAATACACATTGTTTCAAAGCAGCTTTGATCTTAATCTTAATAATCTTAAAGGGTTAGTTCACCCAAAAATGAAAATTCTGTCATTACTTACTCATCCTCATGTCGTTCCAAACCCGCAAGACATTCGTTCATCTTTGGAACACAAATGAAGATGGTTTTAATGAAACCTGAGAACTTTCTGTCCCTCCATTGACAGCCTACGCAACTACCACTTTCAAGCTCAAAGCACAAAGGTAGTAAAGACATCATTAAAGTAATCCATGTGACCATGTGAATGCATGTTGGAAATTAACAATTTGTAAATAAAGTGGTAAATTATGTTTTTTTTTTTTTGCGCACACAAAGCACTTGCGTCACTTCATAAAATTGAGGTTAAACCACTGGAGTCACATGGATTACTTTAATGATGTCTTTACTACCTTTCTGGTGCTTGAAAGTGGTAGTTGCGTAGGCTGTCAATGAAGGGACAGAAAGCTCTGATTTTATTAAAAAGACCTTCATTTGTGTTTCGAAGATGAACAAAAGTCTTTCGGGTTTGAAACAACATGAGTAATTAATGACAGAATTGTAATTTTTGGTTAAACTAACCCTATATAGTTTACATTTTGTGATGATACAAGTAATCAGGCAGTGATAAATAGTATGTATCGCCCTACACAAGTACACTATAAAATTAGACATGCATGTATATCCAACTTTATATAAAGAGCTGGGCGATGATAAAGTTACATTTTCAAATGAAATATAAAAAAAGTCAGGCAGGTGAGATTTGCTATAGTATATATCGCTTTATGTGAGTGTGCTATATTTTATAGTTGCTGTATAATGTTTCACACACACATGTATATTGCACATGAACAAACAATATGTGCAAAACTTTGTCAACATGAACTTAGTCATCAAAATTGACCCTAATCACTTCCTGATCTTATTTTGCATCGTTTAGCAGATTGGGTTTAAGAGTTAGATTGGGAATTAAGATTTAAGAATAGGTAAAACATCAACTATACTGTATGAGTAACAATTTCAGAATGTGTTTTGAGTTGTTCTTTGTTTATATGGCATTTGGATTTTGTTTACATTGCTCTGATAAGGCATCTCATTGTTCGGAGTGAGGCCGAACAGGCGTTTGTGTGTCTGGAGGGCTGATCCACTATAGCCTTGTTAGCATTCGGAAGCTTGGTTCATCACAATGTGATGTCAGCAAGTTTTAATGGCCAACACGTTTTACCAATTATACCACATAGGGATGAGAGTGGAAAGTCACTGGGGTTTTGATGTGGTGTTTACTTGTAGGAGGGCTGTGTTAGCATAGACATGTTGGTGTGTGGTCTGTGTACTGCTCGCCTCAGTGCAGAAGCTCACCTGAGGCATTCAGGTGTGTGTGTGTGTGTGTGTGTGTGTGAGTGTGTAATACATTGTAAACCAAAAGGAGGAATACTGGTTGCATTGCACAATGTGCCTTTGTTTCTTGTGTGTCCTGTGAGGCTTAGCGGGCTGCATATTTTAGCTGAAATGTTGCTTGATGTTTGTATAAAAAGTCAGCTGACCTCGCTTAGTCATATGACTCTGGGAGCTCGCATTATTTAAGGTTTTTTGTAGCCTTTTACTTTTGAACTAATGTTATGAAGCAGCCATTACCCTCTGCTTATTCACTATGATACAATAAATATAATAATTATATACACATAAAACCAAAGACTGTCAATATGTTTTAAAGGAAAAAATGTTTTCTAGGGCTGATCAACCAAAATAATAATAATTATAAAACAATTATATCTAACATTATTATTAATAACCTCCAATTTTATAGAAATTATATTCACAGAATATAATTTAGTGTAAAAATATTTATCATTCTTTCCTGCTAATAGTTTTGATTAGAATAAAACCTGTCAGATTGGGCAGTTGCATACGGTCTAGCCTAGTTTTGTCAAAAGTACCGACCGCGATAGCAAGTCGGTACTGAAATTTTAAAAAATGTGACGGTTTGATTGCTGTTGAGTGAATTCATAAACACCTCTGATTGGTCATTGTGTTCACGCGCTCATCAGATATGCCTGTGATTGGCTACAATGATCAACGCTTCAAAAACATGTTGTAAATAGACATCAATGACCGGTCCGCAGATAGACACCTGCTTTCAAACACTCCCGTGTGTAAGCGCTCGGTGAAGAGTGTCATGACTATTTACTACAAGCTTTTGAAGCGTTGATCATTGTAGCCAATCACAGGCATATCTGATGAGCGCATGAACACAATGACCAATCAAAGGTGTTTACAACCAGACATGCAATCCACTCAACAGCAATCAAAGTGTCACATTTTTAACATTTCAGTACCGACTTGGTATCGTGGTCGGTACTTTTGACAACACTAGTCTTTAAACGCAATACGAAGCTCAAATCGAACCTCAAATTTTCCATACGCATATGGTCGGAATTCCACACAGCTCCCATACTGCTCTCCACTATAAATCAATATCCTCCGGTCTGTAGTTTGTCCGAGATTGTGAACTACACATTTGCTTCCACAGTCAGACTCAATACCATAAAAAAAACAGACTTTACAGATTACTTATTATTGGCTGCAATACATTCATAAAGAACACTTATACAGGAAAAAAACAAAAAACAAAAAACAAATGTCTTGCTGAAAAAAATATCTTAAGCCTAAGGTGGTTTGCTGATCTTAGCTACCCATAAATAAGGTTAGCTGGTATACTTTGTTGGTTTTATAGGGGCATTCGTCAGCTGGTTAGACCATCCGGTTTACCAGCAAAACCAGCTAAACATCAGCTTGGCCCAGCTAAACTAGCTAAGACTAGCAAGCCACCAAGTCAGGAGTGAAAAAAAGTGCTAATGTGCTTCTGTTTTGATGTTGTATGTTTAACAGTGTAGATCAGCATTTAACACTGTGAATTTGAGGTGAAAACAATCTGTGCTATTGTGATCACAGTTTCTGAGGCATGCGTTTTTTGGGAGTTGAGTGCTGATAGATGTAATGTTTTGAAATTATGCTCCTCATTGTTCGTCGTTAAATCAATGTTTTAGCCTGAAGCAACGTCCAAACAAATTACTTTCTACACACTGTCATCACATCCTCAGAACTCCAACTGTCATCCACCGGGATAGAGGAGTGTGTGAACACCGTGCCCCCACGGACCTCTTGACACAGGGTCCAAACACCACACACACACACAGGCAGGTCTCGGGCCGTCTCAGAAGCATTACCGAGGGTCTTGCGCTAATGGTTGCCATGTGCAGTTTTACCAGCGTTTAAGGGGCCGCCCGTCTCTACCTCTCTGCTATCATACACTTCCAAAAACATTACCACATAATACCTTAATGCCTTTTGTGTCTGCGCGGGGTTTGAGGGAAAGGTAAAACAGGAGGTAAATAAGGATCCATGTTTGTTCAGGCTGCAAAGGAAAAGTGCCTTATTGTTTTCAAGCCTTCTTCCATCACACTTTTTTCATCCCCGTATCCACCCTCGTTCACCCACCACCCTTCTTTCTTCTCCTTTTTGCAGGCTGTTAAAAGCAGTGAGGCCTGTTGGCTGCCCTGCCGCTCAGACTTGGAGCACAGTCAGCCTGCGCGGAGGAGAAAACTGCAAATTAGACTTTAACACGAAAAGGATTCAGAGATTTCGTATTTTGTTTGGATAACACTTAAGCACTGATATCTTCCGTCCAGTTGGCTAGCCTCCGCAACTCTGATAAATGAGAGATTCATGCTCTTTTTAAAGGCCTTATTGCATTGTAATGAAACGCCAAGCAAAAATGCATTCTGACTTCATTTGTAATATAAAAGCCTAGCAACATTTACATTATAAAATGGATAGTTCCAACTATCTGATTGGATAAGCCACATTCAAAGCTGTTTTAAAATGCAGATAAATGTGCATTTGTTAACGTATATTCTATATTCATGCACATTTATATAGAATATATATTGTTTTATTTGTAAAGTTGCTACATTGATTGGCAACCATGATTAGCCTACAGTAGGGCTTCACAGTGTGCAATAACTTGGTAATGCGATATGCGAAACAACTCTCGGTTACATCAATAACAACTCTCTAAAATCAATTTAAATTATATTTAAAAACTGAAAATGATATAACCAAGATACGTTTCTTGTTCTTTTGGCACTAAATCATCAATGTTTCCTCATCTGAGTCTATTCTCTGCTATCTGTGTTGACTTAAAATTTTGACTTTTCATGATTTTAAAGTATTGAAGTCATTCAGTTATCACAAGCTGGTGCGACATTTGTATATTTGTGATATTTCGATAATTTTCTATATATTGTGCAGCCCTTTTTTTTAAATTCAGATAATTATAATAAATGTTACTGCTATCACCATTTTATAAAATCAATAAGCTGCTAGTGATTTTATCATGGGTAAGATCTTGTTTTTAGGCACAGTGTGATGTGGAGAATGTAATTTTAATTTGTACTTCAGTGTGTAAATCAACAAGAGCCAGTGTTACAATTAAACTGAAATCTTTCAGCTTTGCAAATAAATGTTTAAAATATGCAGCTATCACACTGTTGTGAAAGTATAACACTTACTGTACATTACAAGCTTTAGCATGAAGCCACTGAGAATTATCGTCCCTGTCTGCACAAGGATACCAGGAAGGGAGATAAAAGAAATTTAACGCAACTATCTATAAACCACTGTTTACATGTTATAACTGAGTTATGCAAACTATGTATGTAGCGAATTAAATTGGTAATGCTTAACCAGCAGTCCCTCCACCTAAAAAAGTAGTCCCACTTCAAAAAAGACATTTTAGGCTGCATTAAAATATGTTTCATCATGTTTCACTGATGAAATCATACTGTAGGTGCTTTAACCAAAATACATTTTACAAACTGAATGAGAAATCAAAATTAATCTCTGTGGACTTCGACACAATACCATGGATGCGCTCGACAGAAATTAAATTGAACATAACCAATAATAATCTTAATTTAATTCTGCTTTTGAGCAGCATATAAACTCCTACTGATACAGGAGATGCATCAGTGGGTCTCTGTATGTTTGCTCACTCAACTGTTTTTTCAGGCTCCTTTCTCTGTTAGTTGACGACTTTGCTCAAATCAACAGAAGTCAGATGTTCTAGAAAATAACATGTTATTAGAGCGTTTTATAAATGCAAACAGCAGTGATATTATGTAAAAGAGAAAAAAAAAAGGTACAATACAGGTATTTACTCAGGCCAAGACGCGCCATGAGGGAGTTTTTAAAGGAAGTTCACTGCCAACAGTGCACCTTTAGATACTGCCGTCAGATGGAATCAATGGAAAGGAAACAGTCTCTTATGAAAAGCGGGCGAGATCTTCCTCTCGGCTCTGTGAGGCGGCCTTGTTCTGGATCGAGGCACTGCACTGTTAAAACATTGACTGCCTTCTAATCTCTCTTACAACAGTTGATCTGTGGAAAATATGAAAGATGAAAGTGATATGACAAGAATGATAGAAGTCTTGTTCTTTAATATTAATATTATCCGCCCTCACCACACTACTTTTGCCTGAGTTTTTCTAAAATGTAAATTGGCGGCTTCTGTTTTCTTTTCTGTTTTCTTATTCCCATTATTAAAATTCCATTTTTTGCATATTCCGAAGAAAACCTGACTGGTGTTTACTCATAATTGCAAAGTTCTGTCATGAAACTCTAGATGGCACGGGTTGATAGGTCCTCAATCTGCTTGTAATTACATCATTCTCTATAGGGCACAGATCATTGGTTCCTGCTGTATCAGTAGCCAATGAACTCACTGCTCAACCTTCAAATACTTGGTCAGCATTTGCTGTAGCAATTGTAGCGTGCTTTCAGAAACCCTCCACCTTCCCCAGCTCCACCTGTATACATCTGCTATGGGTAATTCATGTATGCTATATTGTACAGCAGCAGCATGTCTTATGTTGTGTATGTTTCGGCAGTAGCAGCAGCAGCAATAACAGCAGCAGCAGCAGCGTAGCAAATCTATTCAGCCAAGACCAATCAACATTGTCATATCTATTACCATGCCAAACACTCTGAGACTTGTCATGACAGGACTATGATGCTATGTAGTTGCTAAGGTGTTTCTTGTTGTTGCTAGGTCATTGTCAGGTGGTTGCTTGGTGTTTGGTAATTGGCTTGAGTTAAAACCAGCCCAGGCTCATTAGAAAAACATACCTGTGGGAAAATTTTTGCAAAACGAAAATATGTAGCGCCATGTATGTTTCGTGACAGTTTCAATGTCTACTGAGTGGCACTAAAAGCGTGTTCAGTTTTTTTCCGAAACAGATGAACGTGAATATCCAAAATGTATTTGTTTACAAATCATGCATTTTTGTAAAACATGTTTTGAGATCATAACGTAATATTGTGCTAGGAGACGTGACAACAAGTCTTTATTAATCCATAATCTGACCTGGTAATCATAACTGTGTATGAAAACGATTAAAAGTGCTTGCTGTTTTACTGCCTCTAGTGTTCATTTTTTGTTGGAAATTGCAGTGGTATGTATGTTTTGGTACGTTTTTCCATGAGATCAGGTTGGTAAAACAGTGCACACCGACTCTTTATGATATGCTCGGATCCGTCTTTCACTGAAAGTCTATGGGACTATTATTTCATTACTATTTAATTAATAGCACATTTCAAAGTAGACTGCTGTATAGCCAAACCACATTATTGTGTGTTTAATCACAGAAAGATTGAGGAGCTATGGACTAGCTATCGAAGCCCGTTGGATTTAGTCTTCATTGTGTTTGCTTTAAGTGGGAGCAAGAAAAGACAAACTTTCCCTGAGCCACTGACAGAGGATATTTATATCGTTTAGAAGGCCCCTTGAATGTGCCACAGCGAGGGCGGTAATTGTGTAGGCCTGTTAGAGTTGATTACTAATTTGGAAACCGACAATAGAGTGCCGATTACCCGGCACTTAAACACAATTAGTGAGAGCCGATAGGAGTCAATACCAATACCGAAGGCCTGGAGAGTTAGTCAATAACTGACCCTTACTTTGTAGCATGCCATGTGGGTTGGTATGCACTTACCCTTCCCGGCTTTTAAATATACCACAGTTTGATTTAATACTAATTATACATTCCTAGAATATGTATATGTGAGTTGACTTTTTTTTAAATGAAATTATTTTAAAAAAAAATAACTAGAGTGTATATCATACAATGAATTGAATAAACCTCTGTTATCAACATGCTTTCAGTTTTTGAAGTAAAATACATTCTTTCATAAATACAATACTTTCTTTCTTTCATATCATAATGAAGGGAACTAAGGTTTAATTAAATGACTGAAATAAAAAGTAATTTTCTATATTTGTTAATGATTTCTGTCAAAATGCATAGAAGTTTTGTTTCAAAAAATATTATTTTATATATTGTTTAAAATATTATAACCCCTTATTCATATCAGCCAGGTTCAACCAACATTGCGGTGAGTCATGATCACAGAGAGGGACCAACTTCATGACTATGAGTTTAGTAAGTCTCATAGAAATATGATATAATTTTTATGACATGGAGTGGTTAGTTCAGGTTGTTAAATGGTGTAATATACCATGTACATTGTTTTAAAAGTCTATATTAAATATAAGGTAACACTTTACAATAAGGTTCCAATTGTTAATATAAATTAACATTGAAAAGTACTTCTAAAGCATTTTTAAAGCTTAGTTAATGTTAATTTAAACATTTACTAATACATTACTAAAATCAAAAGTTGTATCTGTTAATATCATTTGACTTCAGCTATCGTGATCTAACAATAAACGGTTGTATTTGTATTAACATTAACAAAGATAAATAAAAACTGCAACAAATGTATTGCTCATTGTTAGTTAATATTAGTTAATGCATTAACTAACGTTAACTAATGGTTTCTTATTGTAAAGTGTTACCAAATATGATACAAAATGTGAAAATGATATTTTTTAAAACATACATTTCAACTGTGCTCATAAATGATTTCTGTTAGCACCAGTTTGCTCAGACTCAAAACGGTACTCAGGGGTAAGTGAGATCATTTAAACAAATCAATACGATAAAACACATGCAAGCACAGAGATACTCTCTCTCCCAAAACACACGGAATGTAAGAGAAAAAGAGTGTGAAATGAAACAGGTACATGTTTGTTCCAAATAAACATTTTCATGGATGTTAGCTCTCCTGTTTCTGTTTAGAGTTGGAGAATAATGTGTGGATGTATGGCAATTGGCTTTTGTGGCAATTAACAAGCCTTAATTACGGCTGAATGGAAAGTGGAGAGCTTTATCGTGCTTTCAGGCCTTCAAAAGGCTCGTCTGCTGTTTGATTGGACATTGATCTTTGTGCAGTGTCTGTAATTTAGAGCACAGACACTAAGTGCCGATCTCAAATTGTTTGTTGTTCTCTTGACAAGCATGAGTCGCCAATTAACCCCTAGTCATTAGGCTTGTTTATCAGCATTGGTAATTAAGATGCTAAACAGTGTTTGCAAGGCACTACCATCTTCATTTTCTGCATTGTTGAGGAGAGCAAGAGCGGGTAAAATAGCTTGGGGTGGAGGGAATTGTTGATTTTCTTGGCATTGCTGGCAGGATTTTGATACATAAGCATGGCACAAGTGAGTTTAAAATAGCCAGAATACTTTTTATGTTGCATCACTAAAGTGGCAGAATGTTTTTTTCCTAGTCCAAACCATGAGGCAGAAGAAAGAGAATGTCTGGGAACGCGTGCCAAATTCCCAAGTCAAGAAATTTGGCTGCTATTAATAGAATAGCGAGTGATTATTTTTGAAGCAGTGCGGAATGATATCATTGCTTCGTTTGGATCATTTTTTAAGGAGCTCGTGTTGTCCTATCACATTTCCTGAATTACTCTAAACATTATTATCACCTCTTTATTAGATCATTGTTATTTATTGTTTTGACTTAACCTTTATACAGTCACTCAATTAACAACGACATCCATGGATTGTTAAATGTAAACCACTGCAGGAATTATTCTACAAAATCACAGATTATGTTTAAATTTCATGACCAAATGTTTTGGGTCTGTTATAACTATGTAATTACATTGTAATAATTGCAGGACATTGTTACTACAATGTAATAACAAACTAGAGAAGGTTTTTTCACTTCTACCTTTTGAACGATTAAATAAGCAAATAGGTGTCAAAATAGACAATTTGTAACATTGAAGCATTGACTGTATATCACGTGTGTTATGATAACACATTTGTGGGCACTATACCTCTAAAGCTTCTGACATTCTCCAAATGCTGCTCTATTTCTCCAAAGTGCACCTATCCCACCGCTGTTCTCACCTCTACATTCACCTTCTCTCCTCCACCTCTGATGGAAATCAGCCTCTCTGCCCAGCGTGAGGCTCAGATGGATGCAGAGGGTCTGGATCAATACCAAAGGTCATTCTGCTAAAAGGCCTTTGGCTCCACAAGTCTAAAATGTCAGTGGTGAAATATGTGCCATTGCCCCGAACCGGACAGCTCTACTGTGTCGCTTAGTTGTTTTGTTCTGTCGTCCACATTAAGGTTGACGGAGCAGTAAACGGGCAGGTATCTAAAACACATTGGCTTGTTTTCCATTACGGGGGGAGGGGGGAGGGGGGAGGGGGGGACAGGAGTGAAATGATGGGATGATTTTAGTGGATACGTGGAATCGGATGTGTAGTAACGGGTAAAGACCATGCCAATGAGAGAGATTCTGATTCTTTGAATGCCCTTGTGTATAGCGGTGTTCTAAGCCAAGCCTCAGAGTGTGTGTAGCTGATTTGTTAAGCGCAGACCTCGCTTGTGTGTGTGTGTGTTTCCAAGGTAAAGCTGGCCAGAAGATGGACGCCTGTTGCGTGTGGCTTTTGATGGAGAGAGGCAGCTGGGTGTGTGAAGAAGTGTAGAGAGCGGAGGCGGTCCAGGCCGCTGCTGTCCCCTATTCACTGGCTCTCGTTAAAGGTCCTCACCCGCTGCTTCCAATCAGACGCTCTTTGTAGCTCTCGCTCTGTGCCAACGCACCCGGCTTACAACTCACCAGCTCTGGCACATCTGTGTCCGCAGGGAAGGAGAGAGAGATGGGGATGAGGGGTGGTGGGCGGCAGAACAGTGTGGATGGATGGATGCGGTATGAGGAGTTTGTAAGAACCCATAGGAAAGAACAAGCACAAATGAGATCTCTTTAATGTCAGTTGTGTCTCAAAGAAAGGAATAAGATGGAAAGCACATGGAGACTTTCTAAGATATTTTCAACATTGGAAAAATGTGCCTCTACCTGCATTTTCAAAAATGTACCTATAAATACAATTCACTGCAGTTTTCAGTTGAAATGAACCCTATTGGTTAGGTTTAGGGTAGGGTTCGGTGTAGGTGGTGCATGCTTTTCAAATGCGATAGAGCATTAACCATTTAGCACTCACTGGACATTTCATTTCTGAACTGCCGCGATATGTACAACAACCAATGTAATAAAATGTTGCCAGTTTCACGCTCATCTGTTTTGGATAAAATGAAACACTTTTAGTGCCACTCACTAAACATTATGCTTTGACAGTGTTGTGAAACGTGCAAGCAAAGTAATATCATCTTGCAGAAATGTCACCATAGGCACGTTTTCCCAATGAGCCTGGGTTATATATTTTTTTCCCTGAAAAAAAGACCCCAATAATCTCACATATGTCTCCTCTAGAGTGTCTCAAATTGTTCTCAGATTTGCCAGGATACCAGTCAGCAATAAAATGGTCACAGATTTCAAAACTTCTCTCATCAATTATTTTTCCATGCTATTCTATTCACATTCACACTATTCACATTTGATAATTCTATAGTCTTACTGTAACAACATACAGTACTCTAATTTTCTAATCTTATTTGTTTCTAGTTTTATGAAAAGTAGAAGCATCTGAGACAAAAGTCAAGTAAATTTATGACAGAGCAGCATTTAATGTCTAATGTGTTAATTAGCTCAAGTCAAAAATCTTACGAACGATTCTTGATAAGAAGAGATTCCTTTGCTGAACCTTTTAAAGAATCTTAATTTTTTAAGATTGTGGCAAATAGAGAATCTTGGACCATGTCAAATGAAATCGAATGTGGTTGTGATCTTGTGATTTTCTGAGTTGTGACATAAAGGGTGTGGTCACATTTATTTTGTGGGCAAAAAAGGTCCATTGTCCATTACTAGTGTAGCAATGTTTGAAGCATAGCTCACACAGAATCACTTGATTATTGACTGTAGTTAATCAATTCAATTGTTTTTCATTTTTAAGTTATTCATTAACATGGACAGCTTGGTTCTTACACTAACAAGTCTTGTTCTGGGTTTGGGCCTCATGGGGTCTAGTTTTGGATTAGGTCTGGATCCTGCAATGCATTACCCTGCTCAGTAATTTTAATCCTCAAAACGTATTTTTTGGGGTGTAACGGTACACAAACGGAACAGTTCGGTACGTACCTCAGTACTGAAGTCACGGTTCGGTACGGGTTTGGTACATCAGGGGGGAGAACTAATAACATAAAATTGCTTCCTTTTTTATTAAACAGTGGTTTATACAGATTTTGTCTCTGTCATTAAATAAATTCAATTATAATATTTTCTTAAGGATAAAAAATATATATCTCAGCTAATGCTGTAAACTATATACAGGAAGCCCTTTACTGCACATTACTATTAAAGGTTACAATTAACAACAGAGCCCAAACTATTAAATTCAGTTGCTATTTATTTTTAGATATAATAATCAACACTCAAAGAAAAAACATGTTTATTGCACATAAGGTTTTGCATTAACTTCTAAATCTAATTATAAAATTATTTTTTCAATTATTTTTCTATTCATTTTTGAAATATGATTATATAGTTACTGTCATATCTTTCATGACACATTTATTTAAACATATTAAATAAGTACGACATTACTAACAGGTAAAGTGCATATAATGAATATATAAGCTAATATAATGCATATCTTTAGTGAAATGCTTCATTTCTCTAGTGAACTAACATGCTGTGGACAGTAAATGACTTGCCTGAGGTAAATGTAATGCTACGTGAGATATTATTCTGTAGTGTTTATGGTTGAAACACTAGTTGAGAGATTACATGTAAACATGAATAGATGAATGAATAGAATGAATAGATCGTCTGTTCTTCTTTTGCGCTTTTTCCTGTTGTGGCAGTTAGCAAACAGCATTGCATTACCGTGTGTGCCCTTCTGGATTGGAGTGTGGATCGACTGTGACTGACTGTATTCATCGTCTGACTGTATGCACCGAACCGTGATGTCCATTCCCTGACGGTTCAGGACAAATACATGTACCGTTACACCCCTAGTATCTTTAGTTTATTCAAATGTAACCTTTCCTTCTTTACTTGCCCACAGTTTGTTGACTTTCATCAGAATAGTTTGAATTGTTAAACACTTGCGTTCATGAGGTTAGTGCCAATGTGTGGCATAAAGAAGATTAGCGTATAATTCTATAAATCTTTGCTTGTGACTTTTTTATGAACTCTCTCATGGATTTATGCGGCTGATGTGGTGCCTTTGCCAGAGGAGCGCTTTAAGCTCGCCATATATTTTATTAGACAGGCTTGTCAAAACAGACACCACATTGGGCAAACAGTGGCAGCTCAAAGCACAACTCTGACAAGGCCTCGAGCATCAACATAGAGGTCACAGCCTCGCCAGGTTCCCAAGTTTGTGCGGTATCGTCATCGTTTAGTCTCATTGACCCTGTCTCTCAAAAGCACGTCCAGGTGTTCAACGCCCCATCTTTTTTACAGCTTGACGGCTCTGAGAGGCGGAGCGCGGCTCAGGTTAACTTCCTGTAACCCAAACTCTAAAGAGAGGGGGGAAAGGAGAATTAGTATGTACTTGCACAGAATGCACAGGCTATTGTCGAAAGTGGTGTCTTGTGTCTTGATCCCATTACAAAGGTAAATAAGAAGAGCAGAAAACTGTAATTCAAGTGTTCCCGTTGCAGTTCATGCTGATGTCATGTGCTTCCCCTCTCCATTCAAGCTTGTATTGTATGTAATTATGTGATTAGTCAGGCTCTTATAACTTGTGTGGAAGTGCTAGAGTTGGTTGGTGCACCATGGTGATGAAGAAGATACTCTGGACTGGCTTCCTGAAGTAAATGGAAGTGCTCATCATTTTATGAGCGTCTGATTGGATGATCGATGCTCGAAGCTGTAACATAATAAATATATACACTAGCCTATATACCAGTTGAATTGAACATATCTACAAAATCACTTACATTTTGGCTAAAGAATTGTTTATTGTGATGTAAATTAAATTATTTACTGAACATTGGTGTCTTATCATATTGCTGTTGCCAAGTCAATGAAGACTTTTCGACATTAAAGTGATTTTTGACTTTAAAACCGCTTTATGTCATGAATAACAACACATTTTAACCTTGGTAAAATCTCTGCATCGCATGGCTTTTTGTAGCTAGCTGGTTTAGTAAACCATCCTCATTCATTAATATATTTGGAGGTTAATGCAGGTCGCTGTAGTGCAGCTTCCCCCAAAAACCTGGAGAAAATATCTGTAACATCATATGTATTATTCAGTCAGTTGGATCTACCATGCTGGATGCTGGTGTTTGGAAGGCGATAAAGATGATATGATGTGACGCATTTGCATACCCAAAATCCTCAGTGTGTTGTGCACATTGGAGGCCCACCCTGACCTAATTAAATGCTGCTGGATAACAGTCAAGTCATAAGCACAGCTAGCCTGGGCTTTTACAAAAGCTCAACTTTAACTTAAAGAGATTAGACAACTTTTGCAAGATATTAGCTGTTCAAAAATGAGAAAAATGTCCCTAAGCCTCTTGAGCGCGAGGGGTGAGCAAACAGGGGCTCTTTTGTTCCTGTGGAGGGGCCGGACAGTGCCGGGCAGGGGCCTGGCTCCGAGTCGCTGTGTGCGGGACCGGGCAACACTGCTGATCCCTGCCCCTGTAAACCCAATCAGCTCCGGGAATTAGACAGGGATTAGACTCCAACCTACCAGCACAGCACTTGAAAAAAATATAAGGACCGGAGAAGGGGGTGTTCGGCCCACCCAGGAGGTCACGGCAATAGCGGAGGCGAGTGACGCAAGAGGCGGAGAGGATAAAAAGTTGAAGGGCAATAAGAGAAAAAGTGTACTAAAAATCATTTGTGCATTGAAGTGTCCATATTATGCTTTTTCGAATATTACTTATCATGAAGTATGTAATATAGCTGTTTCTGAATGTAAATAGTATGCAAATTTTTAAAGATCAAAGTGCATGACAAATAAAGTTGTCTCCGAAAAGAAAGAATCAATTCGGAACTGTCGAAACGAATCACTTCATGTTACATACTTACGTAACAATGTAACAAGTTTGCAGCCTATGGTCTTCATTGGCTACCAGTGAACAATGTCTACTTTGACCTGCCCTCAAACACTATAGTTGCACATGAGGCCTGGAAGATTTTGGTTCGTGTTTTGAGCGCTGCAAACTACTTTGCATGCACTTCTAAGGGATGAGGATGGAATCGAGCTGTAATTGATATGGAAAAAATGACGCCATCGTTACTGTTCGTATCACTGTGTAAACAAGTGCTGAGGAAGACTCTGGAGCTGAAATTTAGATATGGTAATAGGCGTTTCATTTCCGACAGACGCTGTAAGCGGTAGACCAATCACAACAGACTAGGCCATCTGACCAATCAGAGCAGAGGATGCTCTCGGAAAGGAGGGGTTTAACGAGATCTTCAAACGGACCATTTTTAGACTCTTTGAGAAATGAGGTGATGCTGAAATGTATATTATGAGAAAATTAAAAAGTGTTTTTTGACCTTGGATGCATGTAAATCTACTGTCGGAGACTCCAAAAAAAAATTAGGAACACTTAAAAATGTGTGGATGTCATTTCATTAGATACAATGCCAAAGCAAGTGGCATACGCAAATAAATGCTGCTTGAGCTTTTCGCAGAACTAATTTTACTTTTCTAAACCATTTTTGACCGTGAATAACCTGGTGGTTTGATGAGTTTTAGTGGACGTATAAATTCAGTTCCACTCAAGTTCACATTGTCCTAGCAGACTAACACCAGGTGCATTTTATCACATTAACTATTGACATATTTTACCAACACAAAGTGTCACAATACTTCTGTCTTCGTTTTAAACAGTCGATCTAAAACTTAACAAACATGTTTACCTGTAAAGTGTGCTTGTTTTGTCATTCTGTAAAAAAAATTACGGCAAAAAAGGCGGTTGTGGTTGCCAGAACTTTACTATAAAACATATGGTAGCAACATTTTAAGTTTTACAGATTGAAATTAAATTTACAGTTTAAAAAAGTGCTAAAATACTAAAATCTGTTTGATACACTTATAATATACTGACAACCAAATGTGAGCTGTCACTCAGAGAAATCAAGATTTTTCACTGTAAATAATATGACTTTCTGATGTTCCTTCTCACTTCCAAAATTTGTACATTTTAACAGTATTTCACTGAAAATGACGCGAAATGTCCCATTAGATCTATTACAGTTCTTCACTGTATAGAGTAAGGGAACTTATTTAAATTTATGATAATTTATTTTTTAAGTGTACAACAAATATCACATGGTTTGATATTTTGGATTCAATGCAGTGTCATCAGTGTACTTTATATACCTGTACATTTTGGGACTTCTTGTTAAAAATTAAAACAAATCAAATACATCAATATTCAATTAAGATTGTAAATCACAGTGAAATTCTGTGTTTATTAATCCATCTTTGAATAACATATTTTAATATGTGCTGTCACTTACAACAAATCGAAAAGATTCCAAAAAAGAAAGAGAAATCACAACAAATGGCTTTTCATCAGGTCAGACGGCTGGAGAATGTGATATCTCTGTCCAAATGTGATAATCGATAAACTCAGAAAGCCTCATTGTGGCCTTGCGTCAATATCTTTTTCTCTGCGGTGGGCGAGCGGAGACAGATAAAGACACACAGATGCTTTGGTGTGTAACGAGGCCTGGCTCCTGTCATCACAAACCCCTCGTTGTGCCTGTGAAATCCTCACACACACACAGTGAGATAGAGGGTGGCTAGACACAGCAGCCATGTGAGGAGTGTCATATGGAAGAGCTTTAGTCCCTGTATCATCCTATCAAAGGAATGCTGCCTACGCCTGGATCTCCCACAAAGCCACCTCATGTGTGCCAGTCCAGAGAGGTGCAGGGGACAGAGCGACGCTGCCAGCCCGCTGCATAAACACACACATACACCCATCTGCCATCTTGCACGTTTTATCCTTTACACATGACCGTTTGTTGTTTCAACACTGTAAGAAGTGGTAACACACAATTTTTACATTAAGGATCTGTTGATTTGACACAAAATGACTTATGTTAGTATAAACTATAGTGCAGCCAAGTTGATTTAGTCGTATTCAAACAGACTTTTTAAACTTAACAATTTAAATCTTACCATACAAATTAATTTATTTTGTTTTATTAGGCTATTTTTAATGTATAGTTCATATAGCTTGGGGTTTAAAATAAAATTAATATTCAGTGTTTGTACAGAATTTAGCAGGATAAAGACAATATTGCCTTCCTGTATAGCTGCTTATAGCTAAATTGAACTTGTTTCTTAAATGATGAACTTTGCAACATTGGTTCAGTTATTGAACTGAACAATGATGAATTTTACAACATTAACACTGCTATTTCCGTTTTAATGGTTTAAAAAATAGGTATTGTATAATCAAATAGCGAACTTAAAGCACTCTTTATTTGACCCTATGAATCATCCGTAGTTCAAGCCAAGGTTGCCAGGTCTGCGGTTTTTCCCTACACCAAACAGTATTTGTAGCGCCTCCCATCCAATAATCGCAAAGATTATGCTTACTTCTGATTAAAAAAACAAAAAACAAAGTCTCAGCTGTCAAATTCTATCCATTTTATCACACAATTTAGACGCTAAATGGCGTTTTGGCGCTCTTCAATGTGACGTGACCAATCGCTGTCCCACCGGCTGCACGGAGCACGTGTCTTTTCTTCCACTTTGCGCCAGAGAAACAAGCACGCAGCCATCTTTAGAATTTTGTTTTGAACTTCCGTTTATGCGGTAGCTATGTATATTTCTATGGCATCGCTGTCGAAGAGTAATTAGCTGGTGAAGTGGATTTACTTATTGTAGAGTTAACAAAGTTATAACAAGTATTGTAATGTGTAAGCGGATGCTATAACAAATGTCCATTGACATGGAAGAGTTTAAAACGAGCGGTTATAAATCTACTTACCTTCATGCTGTGGAAATACAAACCGGAAGACAGAACACAACGAGCGCTGAAAAGGGGCGGAACAACGTAAGGTCTATAGCAAGAAAAAAAAAAAAAAAACGTACAGTATGATGAACAGCAAAAGGTATGTTGAAAGATATAGTACAACTTATCGAAATGTATCATGTCTCATATAATCACACTATCAATGTTTCAACCGCATAAAGACCTCCATAAACAAGCTTTTGAACAATATGTCACTTAACATTAACCTCAGGAAAGTTATCCATTGGTCACAGTTCGTTAGTTAGCTATAAAAACACTAAAGAAGCTTATTTACTGTTAATTATATATGTTTGAATAAGTTTGTCATGAAGACAAATGTTTATGAAAACTACCTTAACTAAGTTGTATACAAACATTTCAGTTTTTTATATGAGTGTAATTATTATATCTGAAAATAAATAGCAGTTAAATATAATAGCTTGAGTTCTGTTGTTAATTTTAACCTCTAATATTATCGTAATGTACCAAATGAGAGGGTTCCTTGCCTAGTTTACAGCATTTAGTTGAGAGAGATTTTTTCCTAAGAAATCCAAACTATCGGTATAGGCAGATATCAATCTGAATAAACATAGTTCAGCTATTAACTTGAATAGATTTAATAGTTTAACAGTTTTTAGTAAACAACTATAAACACTGAACAAAAAGTTTTGTCAGGCAATGTAAAAATATGCTTCATATGGCAACATCTAAATTAAGTGAATTTATTCCAGAAGTAGCCTATTTATGAATCTACCTATATATTAAGTATCCCCAATGAATGTAATTTTTCCAGTGTATGAAAAGCTTTTTCTTTTTTTTCTTTTTTTTTAAATTTAAATGTCTGACACATCTAAACATCCTGAAACTTTGGATCTATCAACAGTCAAAGGAAGATAAAGCTGAAGTCATCTTACATGGATAGACAGGCACTCAGGTCTGAGGGCTCCTAGTTTGACTCTCGGCCCTCTCTGTGCCTGACCTCTGAAGTGTCCTTTCCTTCAGCTCGTTGAGTGTCTGCACCTCTGCTATCTGCTTCACATTCTTTCACGTTAGCAGCATCACCCCAGCGGACAGCCTCTTCACCATCCTTATACACCCTATCTGAGACTGTGTGTGTATGTGACAGCAACTATTGTGGCCTCTCTGTTAATTGGTAACCAGAGTTTTTGAAAACTGGAAGAGCTTTTGAACGCGATCGTAGACCATGTCTGCATTTGGTAAGTTTTTTTTACAGCGCTTAATTTTGGATAATTTAATTTGGATAAGTTAGTTGTAAGTCAGGTATTTTGAAATGATTTGTTGTAGCTGCGTTGTGAGATTGTGCAAGACGTGGATGTCTCTTGGCTGTTTTGAGTTTAATGTATTTAGATGTGTTTACCAGGAGTGGACGTTTTATGCGGACAAGATAACAAGGATTATTATCCTTACATTATGCTCACAGGTTCTTTATTAGCATCATAAAAACAGCAAATCTAGAGCTTTAGTTTGTCTTCTATACGTCTCTTTTTATCTCAACTGCATAACATATTATTGCTCAGTACAATGATTTATAGTGATTTTAAGTTCAAGGTCATCTTCCATTTTTCCTGCTATGACAGTAAGATCAATATTTAACAGGGAAACTAAATGAAATTTGTTTTCCTGCTCTGTTTCTCTCTGTTCCTCCCACATGTTTGCTGTGTTTATCTCGGTTGGTGGCTGCTTTGGAGGGTCATTCATATTGTGTCGTGTGGGCCTGTTAAATCTAAGAGGAGTTAGTCATTCTTCATCGTCTTGTTAGGTCTGTCCTCCTCTCTCTCCATCCGACAGCCCGGCCACTCACCTTTAACCTCCACTCCACTACTCATTCTGCCCATTTTCTGTTAGGTCCAGGGAAGCTGTGATATCTACAGCTGGGGTGAGCCTTCAGAAAAGACAGAGTTTGCCCCCAGGCCACACTTCATCACTTCAAACAGTAAAACAGCAACATCCTTTTCCTTTCATATGTCACGCGCAGAAACATTATCTCTGAACCTGCACAATATCATATGTGGGGGTGCGCCAGTGTAGAAATTCTTGCTAATTGGCAGATGATTATTATGTTGTGGGCAACGATGGCTGATATTGTAAATCTAAATTAGAAATTGCTGCATAAATCCAGCTAAATTTCCAATATCAGACAATCTAATTTGCATTATAACCAACTGAATAATTTAAGAAGAAAACATTAATATTGGCTCATACCTATATGTTTGCTAATATTTCATGGTTCTGTAATCCCATTGGTTTGAAGACCTTGGAAAATGAATTAGAAAAATACAACTAAAAGAACAAAAGTAGGTAATAAAATATAGTATTTTTTTCTGTACTAATTTTCACAAAAAATAAAAAAAATAAAATAAATAAAAGTCCACAATTAAATATCCAAAACCAATACATTAAGAAAGATAATTTCCAATATCCTATGCAAAAAAAGATGGACATTCAATTCCATGTTATGTTTTTCAGTATAAAAATATTATAAAAATGTATATTCAGTATGAACTGATCAGGGTTATTAGCGTTAACTAAAACTGAAGCCATAAAAAAAACATTTTCATTACTTGAAATAAAATAAACATTAACTGAAATAAAATAAAATATATAAAAAACTGTAGTTTAGCTTAAGTTAAAGTATTAAAATAACTAAAACTAAAACTTGATAAATAGCTATATAGAAATATTTTAAAAACAAAAACTAATAAAAATTGAAAAAAAAGAAAGAAAGAAAAAAAAACAAACAACAGAATTATATAAACTTTAACTGAAACTAAAATGAAAACAGAAAATATAAAAATGACATCCAATTCAATATATCATAGTATGAAATGAAATAACACAGTGACTGGTGCAATAATAATACTAATAATATTGGCTAAGACAGATATGGTCTCTTATATATAGTGCTTTCTTAATCAGCACATTGCTAATCACATTGCTTCTAAGACCAAACTTTGGGTGTGCAATTCTAAAAAAAAAAAAAAAAAATTTATAATATTAAAAAAATGAACACAAGGACAGAAAAAAGCGATAAAATAGAGGCTGTTCTATCAGTGCATTTCCACATCCCTCCCCTCCTGTCCTTGTACCTTGATTCCTGTTTAATATAGAGACTGATGAGCCCAATTTGGCTGCGTTTCTCCCACTGCTGGATGATTAATAGTGCTGTAAGGTAGCATCGGGGAGCTGTCCTCTCCTTCGGCCCTCTCGTCATGGTGATAGCTCTACCCCGCGCCCTGAATTGATGACACAGGCTGGCCATTTGCAAATCAAATGGAGAGAGGCTGACTGTAACTCTGACACCTCCATGTCCCCTCTCTTTCTCTCGGTCTCTCTCTTTCACTCGTCCGCCCTCTCGTTACTCCCTATTTCACTTATTTGTTAAGTGTCTCTCCCATTTGTTATGCAAATGAGACGGGTGAGAGCCAGGGGTACGACATCATCTCCAAAGCATGATAAATATTTGATCAGGCGTAATGGAAATTGTCAAGCCCGTCTAATTGTGTCACACATTATCTGAAGGGAAGTAGCAAATTTGGACACAGCCTTTGATCTGTCTCTCTCTCATTTCTGTCTCTCTCAGCCAGCACAAATGCTCATTTGCTTTCTCTTTTTCTCTCTCCTTTCGCTATGTGCTCCTTCTCCCTGCTCATTTCATACAAGCAGAAAGCCACAGCCGAATGTCTCTTGCTGAATCACATGACCAAGAGACGTGTCATTGAAATCTCCCTTTCCTGTGTATTTACCCCCGGTGTACCACACCACTCTGTACTCGGGCCCTTTTTCTTTCCTTTGTGTTGTGCATTGCATTCTTTGCCATTCTGTTTTTTCCTGTTTAAGGAAATACTAGGTCACACAGAGGCTGGTTAGCCTCTCTCTTGTGTTTTCAGGCTATACTGTTCAAAGTTAATAATAAATAAATAAGTAAATAAGGTTGTAAATAAAACCAAGATTAATGGAGTATGTTTTACAAGAAAATACTCTTTCAATCTTTCTAAAAAGGCATTTTGCATTAAATTAAATGTTACTTGCCTTTTCTTTGTAATTATTTGTGAAATTTAGTAGCAATTTCTGAATGAAAGTAAATCCTACACTATTTTATTCTGTCTACTACTTATACTACTAATAATAACATATATCTAAAATGGTTTGTGTTTTATTACTTGATTCTGATTGTTCAACCACAGCAATGCACTAAACCACACTTGGAATTGGCACACATTTGTTCGAAGGCATATTTGCTGAGGACCAAAATTTTACAGTAGTATTTTACAGTGCATTAAAGGATTAGTTCACTTTCAAATGAAAATGACCCAAAGTTTTACTCACCCTCAAGCCATCCTAGGTGTATATGACTTTCTTCTTTTTGATGAACACAATCGGAGAATTATTAATAAATATCCTGACGCATCCAAGCTTTATAATGGCAGTGAACGGGACCCACAAGTATGAGCTGAAGAAAGTGTCTCCATCCACCATAAACATATTCCACATGGCTCTGGGGGGTTAATAAAGGCCTTCTGAAGCAAAGCCATGCGTTTGTGTAAAAAAAGCTTACACTACGTCCTACGCCTTCCCTATTCAACTTACGGAAAAAACATAACTGACGCGACGCCAGTTTACACTTTCTTCGTAACTTGTATACGGTAGGCGGTCTGGAGGAAGCTAGATATTTTACTTCATAACTTGTTAAATATGGATATTTTTTTTACACAAACGCATCGCTTCACTTCAGAAGGCATTTATTAACCCCCCAGAGCCGTGTGGAGTACGTTTATGATGGATGGATGTGGATGGAGATACTTTCTTCAGCTCATACTTGTGGGTCCCGTTCACTGCCATTATAAAGCTCAGATGCGACAGGATATTTATTAAAATATCTCAGATCGTGTTCATCAGAAAAAAGAAAGTCAAATACACCTAGGATGGCTTGAGTGTGAGTAAAGCTTGGGCTAATTTTCATTTGAAAGTGAACTAATCCTTTAAGGTGTTTCTCATGTACAGTATCTTGCTCAGGCCATTCGGTTTTTCCTCCATGTCATGTGACAGTAGTTATCTGTGACTGTCTGAAACCTATAATCTATTAAAAAGAGACTAAAAACACTGAGTAGTTAAAAAGGAGAATATCAAATAGGAATCTGCATTTAAATCAACATTTCCCAGTTGCACAAAACAGTCAAGAAGGCCAACACAAGAAAAGGACATGCAACACACATCTTATAAACTCTTCAAGATAACATGTATTAAAATAACACATTAGGATAATGTATTAATAACATAGATGCTGTATGAAGCGGAGCAAAAATAGACAAAATAACTGGCTGTTTTGTGTATGGTAAAATCACAGTTGTGCTGATATTCAGTACAACAGCACTCTGTAGTTTACCATTATTGGTTGTTTTAAGCAATATCGGGTTACTTTTGCTGTTCTATTTTAAACTTCACTGCCATACTTAGCAAGTGGGCTAAAAACTACCACATGATGTCACAATTTTTTTGTTAAAAACAGACTCCAAACTGGAACATACTCAGCGAGGAGGCACTCTAGAGGCAGGAACAGTGCTGTTGATGCCTCTGGCTGCGGTTAATGGCCTGGGTTGTATGTGCCGAATGCACTTTGTGGCAGTAAAGGTTGTGGAGTCTGTGCGCATCTGGCTCTTGTGTTACTTTCTTTGCTCGTCTTCCGCATGGCTCGGAGGCACGGTAGTGAGCTACCTGCTGAATCCCAGGAGACCGGTGGGATATTTATTCAGCCTGCGTCCACTCTGACCTCCTGTGCTTCCCCCAGCAATGGGATGTCTAGTCAGACCGCTGAAACGAAATTTGCGGAGGTACCGCGGGGAGCGGCAAAGAGCTCTGAGCGCCACTGTCTGACTCATGACAAATAGTTGCTCTGCGCCGCTTCGTCCCTAGAGAGGGACACCTTATTTAGGATGTCATGCAGTGAGCAGAGGCAGAGATAACAGAGACAAAGCAGGGGGGTCAGCTCAGATTACCTAGGAGACCACCTCCGTTAAAGGGTGCCATTTGTTCCCAAATCGACCCGACGACCCCCCTAATTACCAGCCAATTATCTGGAATTCGCTGCAATTCGCTGCCGCTTTAAACAGGAAAATTGCCTTTCATTCTCCAACTGCTCACCACGTCCCACCTCTGTATTACCACACGTGCACCGCAGTCTCAGGTACGAGGCGTTATTTATATGAGCGAAAACCTGCTCGCTGCTGCTAATGAAGTCACATGCTCTGGTGAATGTTAATTAAGTGAAGAAACACATTGTATCATTAAGCATTTAGGACATAGTAGAGTGTATTATGAAGAGGCTGTCCTAGTTAGCTTACCATGAGGCCTGACCTCGGTAGTATTGAGATAACTTTAAACAAAACATTATTTAAAAAAATGTGACATTGGAATATGAAAATGTTACATTAACTCTTGCCATCTTCATGCATCTTCTCTCTTTGGATTAATAAAAGGCACTTTTTGATTAATTATAGTGTTTAATAAAGGCATAGTTTTAGAGATTGTTTCCAAACCGATTGTAACTAAATGAAAACGTGACTATTTTATGCGAAGGTGATTTGGTATGATGTGATTCGTACGGAAATGCAAAATTTTTACAAAAAACATAAGCATGAAGGTCCACCCCTAACCATCAGTGGGGCGTAAGCAGATCATATGAAAATGTATGAATGAGTTCATAGAAATTTATACAAATCAAAATTGATCTGAACAGCGTCATACACTAAAGCCCTCATAATTTTTGCGATATGCCAACCGACATGTTGTTTGGGCATATTTAGGACATAGTAGTGTATTATAAAGAGGCTTGCTTGGTTAGCCTTCTATTGAGATATCTTTAAACGGAACATTAAAAAAATAATATTGCATTTTTTCAATCTTTTGATAAAAAAAAAAAAAAAACATCTATAAGCTCTTTTCTGTTACTGCCAAAACAATTTCATAGAAAAGTCAAAGCAAAATACAGAAATGTGTGTTGTATGTTATATTGTGTTAGACTAGAGCTATCGATTTTGTGATTAGTCATCTCGTCTCTCATATAGTATAAGCATGTTTATTTATATTTATATTTGTATATTCTGGCCTGTATTCATGTAGAGGTTCATGAAGATGAGATGATGTATTATTAGATTTAAAAAATACAATAGAAGTTCTACTGTGATTTAGAATGCAGTGTAGTCTAAACATGAAATATTTACAGTTGTCCGTAGTTATCTACAGATACTCCTTTCTTGGAAGCTGGAATTCTTGTTAAACAAGCTCTTAATCACAAGCCTCCTTTACAATATTTAAGCACAGTTTAACACTTTTTTTCAGTAATTTATAATTTGTGAGGGATTTCTTAATTCTTTTTAAAACTTTTTTTTTTTATATTTAACCATTGCCTTAAATTGTGTGTATATATATATATATATATATATATATATATATATATATATATATATATATATATATATATATATATTTTGAACATTTGTACAGCCAAATACAGTTTAGCCTTATTATGCAAAACAATATCCATGACCACAGAAAGCCACCACTGACCAATCACAATCAGGTGTTCTAGATCACAGGTGTAATAAGCAAATTATATATATATATATATATATATAGCAAATTACATTGAAGGTGCAGTGTGCGATTTCTATGCCACTAGCAGCACCAAATGGAATTGCAGTATATTTTTTTGAGCGGGTCAAGTGGGTTGAGCATAATAACATTGGCTCAATTAATGGCATGAGATTGGGGTGGGACTACTGTTCAGCCTACCAATTGAGGGTGGGGGAGTGTTTGAAGCTTGTCTAAACCTGTCTGGTGCCTTTTGAAATTACGTAGTTCGCCTTTATGCAATTTGTTTATTACGTTTTTATTAAATAATTAAGGTCAAGATATTTAACTGATCATCAGGTATGGACCATGCTGTCTCTACGGGTTAACGGTGTAGGTCCCTCGTTGGTCTGGCTACCCATCGGAGAAGGAGGTCAGGCCCCCTTTCCCAGAATTCTTAGAGCTAAGCCCATTGTTTGTCAGGCATGTATATAGCATTGTGCTATGACTGATTGTCGCCTGAGCAGGTTCTCAGCTCTGTTCTGCAGGAGAACCGGCCGCATTGTTCTTCAGTGCACTTGTTACCATTTACTCTACTGCCACATCTGTTTTCCTGCTTCCTTCCCACGGCACAACATGATGACTTCCTTTTCAGACCTGTTATTCTGCCCTGCATGAAAAATAGTGAAAATGAGAATGGATTGACAGATTTATTGATTAGTGTTTTTTTTTCTTCTTCTGAAAAGCAAATGCTGAGTGTTAAGGAAAGTAAGAGAATGAATTATACTGTTAGGGTATTGATAGCATAATTTTTATTTGTAATATTCTCACAAGTGGTGTGTGATGGTCTTCTGAAATTAGGAAAATTCCACTGTCTGGATTTTTTTTTAATCATAGTTCATTTCCATTTATATTATGTGAAGAAATAATAATAATTATAATAATAAAAATAATAATATTGATTTAATGTTTAATAATAATTTTAATTAAGCCATTTAAAACTATTTAAAATAATTTAAACATTTAAAAAAATTAAGTCATTTAAAACTCATATTCATAGGACAAAGTGAGTGGATGAGTTTTTAAGGTGTTTATTTCTATCTAGTCTAATCCACCAATTTGTCCCATTGATTTGGAACTGTTGGTATCATAGGTTGACATTATCACATTGATTCACCAAATCTGTAGAATATCAGCATTGTGGAGGCATTGCTTCCACTTACTTTACTTTTTACCTGTGTTTTGCCGTCCGCTCCCTCACATTTACGCCCTGCCACGCTATAGGACCTCAGTGAGAACAAAATGAGCTCAAGAAGGGCAAAACATACCCTGCCTTTCTCAGAAACCTTTGGACAGTGTTACTTAAGAGAAATTTGTGTTTCATAATAAGTCACCTTTATTTATATAGCGCTTTATACAATACAGACTGTTTCAAAGCAGCTTTATATTTACAGTTGTCCATAGTTATGTAAAGATACTCTTTTCTTAGAAGCTGGAATTCTTGTTAATTGAGCTCTTAATCACTATATATATATATATATATATATATATATATATATATATATATATATATATATATATATAACTTTTAGTCTCCTTTACAATATTTAATCACAATAAATAGGTTCAATCTAAATGATAAGAGCACTAATTCAACAAGAGAATTCTCAGTATTGCGATTAATAAACTCACTCAAAGCCCACCATACTGAATAATGTATCATTTAGTAATAAAAAATTTTAGCCTTTAGCCAGTTTAGCCTTATTTAGCCACAGCTTTACAGTGATAAAAGGAAAATAATGATCAATGATGCAAAAAGAGTTCAATTCTGCTGTAACGCAGCTGTAAAAAAAGACAATAGTGTCATTATTCAGCTGAAGTCAGTTCAGTGTTGATTGTTTGGTTCAAGAAAAGTTCAGCAATTATGGAACGAGTTCAGTTGAGCTATGACGCAGCTCAAAACAGTGATGTTATCAGTGATGCCACCACTGACCAATCACATTAAGGGATTTTATCATAGTGTTTTATTATTATTTATTTATTGTTATTTCTGCACTGCCAATTATTTTCTCATCCAGAAGGTTTTTGAGGAGTCACTTCCTCGCTTGCCTCCTCAGACAAAATTGCCCTGTGCTTTGTGGAATTTTGTTTAAATTCCTGCTGTTCAAAACTATCCACTGCAATCACTTTAAGAGATATTATTTCTTTCAACTGCTGCATTTCTCCAGTGAAGCTTTCATTACAAGGATAAAAACGCTTGAGCAAATTAGGTTCAAATCTCTCTCACTTCACCTCTGATGTGATGTGTTGTATGTTTCATCACTCTCGAAGAGGACTAAATGACCGGACTGACCATGTAGGCCTTCATCAGCAATAGAGGATCATATTTACGTTAGTGAGTTCTGACATTCAGAGAAGTTTCCCTGGCTTATGTTTAAGTGGGCTTGAACATAAGTAGATTGACCCCTGCTCGCAACAGAACCAAATAAATGCACTTTTTTAAAAGGTCTAATCAAACCTGACGTTTTATTCATTTAGTGGTCTTTTTTTTTTTGCTCCAAGAAAATTCAGATCACAGGTTAGAAGTACCAAAGTAAAAAAAAAAAAAAAAAATCTGTACCTGTTTTTTTTTTCTCTCTAGTTATCACTAGTTTCTACATTATGAAATTACTATAACATTTCTATTTATATCTATATCAATTCTATAATGCACATTTAATTAATTTCTAAATCAACATCATAGCCCTATCATACTGGCATTGGAAAAGATATGAACAAACTGTGCAAGATTTTAGGTTTTACATGAGTTTTCCTTTCACATAGTGATTTGATTGAAGCTCCGCTGGGTCTCTGTAACAGTTCCTGTATCATTTATCAGACATATGGGCAGTTTAATGAAGAAAGCCTGTTTCTTATCTCTCATCGGAGAGAATGGAGGGTGTATCTCCTCCTGTGTGACATTTCTTATAGTCGCTTTTCCATGTAATGGTCATTTCTGTATAAATGTCATTCTCAGCTGAGGTAGTGATTTATGATTGTCACGATAGGTAAGAATGTGGCTATGTTCCGCCTGGAGTATGAACATACTGCTCACTTTGTAGGTTACTGTGCAGTGTACACTGTATACTATTTATCAGTGCAACATGCACTGATAAATATTTCATATGCTACATTATGAGGTCCCTTGTGAAAAAGTAGCATACTTGTAAATGGAGTATATTTATTACGGAAATAATACTGTAAAAAAATATACTTACCTGTAAGTGCAAACTGAATTTAAAGTTTTCGGATACTTATTGTGTGTTATTCACAATTACATGAAAATGTATTATAGTTTACATTTAATTAAATACAATTAGTTTTGACCCACTTATGTAGGACTTAAGTACATCTTTATATGTGATTTCACTATTACTTCTCTTGTCTTTGAAATATGGTTTAAGTGTACTTCAGAGTATACTGACAAGCATTTATTGTAAACTAAAATACTTTAATGGCATTTCTGTTGAAACTTGTATGTCATGTTGGTAATTATGCATTGTAATGATGAAGTTACAATTTCGTATAGTTTTATAGTGCAATTTAGTTTAAAATATATTAACTTTATATATAATATCAAATAACACACTACAGTTTAAATTATAATCAAGTACTTTAGATGTGCTTTAGTATGTTAGTCAACACATCAAAATAAGTATACTACTTTAAAGCACAACAAAAGATTATTAAAACAATTTTTTAAAATGGACTTTAGAGTAATGATTTGAATTGAACATTATAACAAAGTTAACTTTTTAAAAATGTAGTTAGTGATGAGTTTACTCTTTATAATGCACTTAGGTGACCTTTTACTTTATTAATGTTATATTATCTGCAAAAACAGATAATATATATATATATATATATATTTTTTTTTTAAATATACTTTTAAGATTTGAAGTACACTACAAGTGCACACTTTCACAAGGGATCATTGTTTCCAGTAATCATGGTTTAAAAAAAAATGGTTGATTTGCATTTTTAATCCGATTGTGTAAACAAATGACTCCTTTTACAATACTGCTATTTGACATGCTATTTTTTAAATAGTGCACTACAGTATATACTGTGCTGTAAGCAGTATGGTAGTATTCCATTCCCAACATACCCTAACAGCAAAGAAAGAGATGTAAAATTGAGTGTGATATTACTTCCAGTTAATTCATCTAGCTCATGTGAGTGCATTGCATTGTGGGATACAGTATTCTATGCGTGATCTGTTGTATACTCCACATTTTGACCAAAGTAGGTTATCCGGTCATTCCATGCAGAAAATGTGTGTGCTGCAGTGCACTGACTGCTGCAACAACAGTACAATTAGTATAGTTCTGGTGTTGTTGCGCTCCTTCCAGCTTCTGTATTGAGTCCTCAGTCTGGGCTCCTTTAGCTCTTTCCTGGCGGGTCAATGAGGCAGAACAGTGTGATTAGACGGCCCAGTGCTGTGGCTGGCTTATTGAACGACCCCGGCTAATTCACTTGACCCGCTCGCCCGAGTCCACACACATGAAAAGACCAGTGGAGAAGGGCAGGCGTTCTGTAACATTATGGCAGTATGTGTTCTGATCTAGTCTGATACTAAACTATTAATGTTAACAGTTAATATCTCTGCTGCCATTGCAAAAGTTCCTCTCTTCATAAGCTGAGTAATCTTTTGCAAGATGGCTCATTCCTGTTCTGCAGTACCTTTTCAACTCTAACTTTTAAGAAATAAATATGCTTGTGCTGTAATTTAAGAAAGTTCAATAAAATGGTACAGAAATTAAAAGCTAAAGTTGTACAGTAAGAGAGTTATTTTACATAAGAGTGTCAAGTTAATTTTTATGTTTTTACACATCATTTGAAATTTTGATAATATTACACAGATTTTTTATTTAACAAGATATAAAATATAGAGCTACTATTTATTCCTAAGACTTAATTTATTTTCCTAATTTTAGTAAATCGTGGTCATGTTGTACTAATTTGCTCCCTTGTTTTAGTTATTTTTTTAAATTTAACTATGTTAAAATGAGGGAGCAAATTAGTACAACAATGTTGTGATTTACCTAAAACGAGGAAACAAATTAGAAAGATTTGGCTACAGTTGAACTAAAACAAGGGAATGAATTAATAAATGGTGGGCACCAATTAATATGTTGTGGGAAAAAATTTGTGATTCATGGCTACAACTCTCAACTCTCCCAACTCTTGTAGGATAATATCATTAAGCAACTGACTTTTTGTGTAGGTATGTGTATGTATGTATGCATGTATGTATATATATATATATATATATATATATATATATATATATATATATATATATATATATATATATATATATAGATATAGATATATATAGATATATATAGATTAGTCCAGTTAAACAGCATTTCCAGGAAAATTAGGATGATTTTCATTTTTAAAAATTGTGAGATATTTTATCCAGTATGTTTTTGATGGGGAATGACAAAAAAGGAAAAAAAAACCTATCAAATTTGAGTGGTGGCTCATAGCTCCAGTGTTCATTCTGTACTCTTTGTACCCACTCTGGCTTTTTCCTCCCTGCTGTTTGCCAGTTTCTTGTACTGTATCTTTGTAAGTAACAACCCCCTCAACCACCACCCCACTTCACCTCCCTCTCTCTCTCTCTCTCTCTCTCTCTCTCTCTCTCTCTCTCTCTGAAATTTCCCTCTTTTGCTCACGTCCCCTGTGCGCCAGCAGGTCAGTGGCATGCTAACACTTTTGTCAGTGTGATTAATAGCATGCTGGATTGTCGTTAATTCACTGGCTAATGACTAAGACCGGGGCCAGTCCAGGAGTAATCGGGTGATGTATAGGTGGGGAGTGCTCTCCGAGCCAGAGGTGAAAATCATTTCCCCCAACTCAGATACCGTCGCAAACCGAACCAATGGCTTTTCCTGTTAATAAAAATTAATGCATTTCTCTCTTTCTCTCTTCTCTGTTATTCCCACTGGGTAACTAAATGAGGCTGTATAATACACCCAAAACTGAGACTTCTTGGCAGGATAGAAACGGAAATTGATATACAATGTATGTTCTTCGGGTTCATGATGCCCCGTAAGATGGCTCTGATCTGAGTTTGTGAGCTTGTGCTCAAAGGCGAAAACAATCACGCACCTGCTAATATAAAAAAAAATAATAAAAAAATCAATGAATAAACTTTTTTTTTTGTTGTTTTTTTTTGTTGATAATGTTGAAAACACACTAATGGTTTATTTGTACAATGTTTATTTGTACAATGATCAGCGCACAGGAGTGTTTGAAAGCACACAGAAGTGTTTGAATTTGAAAGCGTTTTGAAACCGTGTATTTGTGTAAGCACTTGGTGAAGAGCGTCATTGATGACTATTTACAACATGTTTTTGAAGCGTTGATCATTGTAGACAATCACATATCTGATGAGCGCGTGAACACAAAGGCCAATCAGAGGTGTTTACGAATCCACTCAACAGCGATCAAAGCGTCACATTTTTAAAATTTCACTACCGACTTGGTATTGCGGTTGGTACTTTTGACAACATTACACTAAGGTTATTTGAACAAAATACAGTAAAACAGTAATATTGTGAATATTATTATAATTTATAATAATTTCCTTTTTTTCAAAAAGACTATATGTAAGAATTTTCATGTATTAGTCGCTTTTTTATTGCCAATGTGTGAACAGCTTGTAATGGAACTTAAAAACATTAGACCTTACTAGTTTGTCTATGAAAGCCTGTAGACTGATTTTTATGTGAAGGATTTGGGACATTTTTGTTGGGAAAATCCATTCTGTTCAGTGACACATGAAATGAATGCTTATACAATATTCAGGATAATGCTGAAAGAGCCATTCTGTACTGTAATGTCAATGTGTCAAAAGAAAAGGGAAAAGGGATTGATTCAAACTATAGTATCACATAGCCAGAGCTATAGTGTAAACTCTCATATACTTTATAATCATACTATCATAACCGTGTAATTTTAATTAACCTTACCTTATCTGTCGACACGATGCCAGTGAATTGCTCCTGCTAACTCCTGCTTTCTCACCGCTGTCAAAGCGTGTAGCACATACTTACATATTCATCTAAACGTCACTCTTGGCAGCATTGTTGGGATGTTCATTAAAATAGATCGCTGCAAAGGTATTTCCAACTTCTTTTTACTTCTAAGCGAAAGAACGAAAAAGTATATCGGGGCATTGAGTCACGTTCAGTCTCTTGTATGTTACAGGCAATAAGCTGCTGGCTGCAGTTCACTTAACAGCCACCGGTGTCACTAATAACAAGGGTTTCTGAATTCTACATATAGCCTCTTAAATTATATTAAATATAATTCCTTGCTGTGATGACAACCGTACGCAAGATTTCATTGTCTCACAATCTTTCATTTTAATATGCTGCTTTTTTCAGGATTCTTGGATTAATAGATAGCTGAAAAGAACAGCTTGTTTTAGAAATAGTTTTTTTTTTTTTTTTTTGTAAAGATGTAAAAGTCTTTATTGTTAATATTGATCAGTATTCATTTCTTTATATATAACTCCTATAACTACATAAAGACTCCTAACTTTTGAATATATATAGTGGTGTGTGTGGTCACATTTTTTTTAATACTCCCATGTACATGCTGGTGCTCTGCATACAACGTTGTGTTATGATGATGATGATGGTAAAATCTGTACATTCATCTACATTTCATAGATAATTTAATTAAAATGTATCTTCAGATATCTCTCTGATCATGGCTTTAATTTTCAAAAAAACTGATTTTTGAGTTGTCATTGCTTTGCAAATCTTGTTTTGCTTACAGGAGTGTGTTTAGTGCAGTCTCCCCACTGAAATAAAATTGCAAGGTGGCATAGTGTTTAAAATGAAACATTTGATTATTTATTGCTTTCATGAGTTTAAAATTAATGCTTATCATGGCTTTGGTCTTGCGTAATGTCCATAATATAGAGTAGCAAGAGAATGAGCAGCAGTGTTTCTGGAGTAGATGGAGCATATGCTGTTGTGTCATTATCCAGACGCCTGAGACCTTCTGGCACTTATTAGCAAACCTTAGCCTTTTCCTGTATCCACGTCCCCGTCTGCCTCCTCTCTCTCTCTATTTGCCTCTTTCTTGCCCCCCATGGGTGATGTTTGCAACTCAATTTGGCAAATGTAAGTTAGTATTGATTATTATTAATATTTATCATGTTTGTGAAAATGTCTTTTCCCTGGTGCTATTAATCTGTCGTGTTAATAAATGTCTGCTCAAGGCCTCGCGCTGCTCCCCGGGGAGCAAGGCAGACTAGAATGGCAATCAGGAGAGGCTGACAGGAACGACACACACACACAGACACACACACAGAGCCAGAGTCCCGCAGGCCCTAATATGATTTTGGTAACTGATTAGGCTTTGTAAAACCAGGTGTGGGGATTTAAGCCTTCTAATTATGTGCATCAATTAAATGCTGAAGGTGTACGAAATCTTTGTGCTTTGTAGCATGGTGAATATCATTGTACCACCCCATTGTTTTGGTTTATAACTCTGGTTTTACAGCAAAGTGGTTTCCTTTTTTTTTTTTTAACTTTAAACTCTGCTTTGCAAGTGTAAAAATTATTGTCAAAACCACTCAAATCTATCAGAGACCATATCTGCATTTGCCAATATCAGCTTCTTCTTTTCTTAATTACTGACATTGGCATAATTAGGGTGACAGCTTGGGTGCAAAAATAGGGCTTTATATTTTGGTGGAATAATGGCATTTAGTGTCCTAATAAAATGCTTAATGAAATATTGTTTTAATGGAAATCTGTGTCGTTAATATTTTGTTATGTAGCAACTGTTTTATAAAGACAACAGGTACCATGCTATACTAATATAATAATATATAATATAATAGTGCTATATTACAAAAAAAAAAATAATAATAATACATTTAAAAATAAAAATAAAAAAGTATGTTTATTGGGCAAATATTTGTGCATAATTAGTGAAGCATTTTTTCTGCTCTCAGAGGCAGTAGTAATTTGTGAACACTCTTGATATATGCTGCTGCAAAAAAAAAAAAAAAAAAAAAAATGACCTAGTGTAATTCATTGAGCTCATGGCTCACATATTCAGTTGAGATGAAGCTGGTGAAGTGTGCCATTGCGTCCGGCAGCTCGGCACAGATCATTGTGTATTGACTGTTCAAACAGTCGAGGTGGTTGAGGTCACTTACTTCAGCACTCTCTTCAGATGTTGGCCGGACCGCACACATATATTGAGTTTGCTCTGACCTGCAGAGTATATATACATGCTGACACTGTTAGTGAGTGAGACTGCTTGAGGTGTGAGTATTGAATAAAGGAACATGTAAATGTGCTTTAGTAGGCTTACATACCAGAGTAATATATAATAATAATATAATATGAGGAATCTGTTGTAATCTTCCCCATGACACCGACCTTTTGGAGAAACAATAGTGCTACTTTAAGTGTTACTTGGAAATGTTCCCTGCTGCTTTTACGAGGGGAAACAGAGCATGTTTCTGGAAAGCAAATTTTTTAAGTATAGAAACTCAGAGAAGAGAAAATCATCAAGTTTTGATTCAAGAGGAACACGAGGCTTCTTTGTGATTCTGATGATGACAAAACTTTTTGAACTGGCCAGGACCTTTTTTTTTCAGTGTCTGAAAACTTGAAGCTTTTTCCTTATTTGGAATATCACAATATGTGCTTGTTTTATATTTATCTCCATAAAGTATTTTTTTTTTTTTTTCATTCAAGTCTCTCTTCTTGACATCTCTAAAGAGAAACACATGCAAGTCCATATAAATAGATTTTTACATTTTCTGAAGAAAATGTGAGTGCTGAGTGCTGCTAGCAAGGAGTGTAACGGTACATGTATTTGTTTTTTGGTACATCAGTTCACATGTGTACGGAACGAATACAGTGTTGTTTTAACAACTGCACATGTTACTTTTCTGTGTGTGAAAGAAATGAAATTTCAAAAGTTTCCTTCCTAGGGTGGGGCAATATCATTTATATTGATGTAATTTGATGTTGCAAACGCATTTGAAAAATAACAAAGGACACGAGTGAGCTGCTGCCGGATACATGCACAATCCAAGTTGTCTTAAACATGAGATGTGCTTTATATTAAGCGATTCCAACTAAATCATTAACTGGCCTGCGGCACTCATATATATGAAGAGTTCCATTGCAAAAAGTCCATCTGACATCTTTTCTGAGCATTTTTTACTAGGCTCCTATGTTCAGTAATTTCACTTTAATGGCAATGAAAAGTTTGTTAGTTGTTGAAATGCTTTATTTTCAAAAATGTCACTTTAGTCAATTCATTGGTATTTAAGAAATCTGACTGTCTTTTGCTGCAAAACCAGCTAAGTCCACATGTTTGTTTTTATGCAAAAACCTCTAAGTCCGCCTCTTTGGACAACAAAACATAGTAAAACATCAGTTTTACAGCAGCAAAAGGAACACCGTTGTGTTTACTTGTTATTCGAGAAATCCTGTCATTGCCACTGTAACGATGGACAAAACATGATAAAAACGGCAATTGAAAGCTGACTCATACGCACACTGTCATTCATCTTGAAATCATATGATTCGATTTGCATCTTTCGACTGGTTTTTCTGTGGACTTAGAGGCTTTTGCTGACAAAGGGAAGTGGCGTTTAGCGGTTTCTGCCAACGAACCGGTATTTCTGAATGGGCTGACGCTGAGATTTAGCAGATTTGAAGCAAAAGTATTTGATGAACGTATAACGCGTGGAGAGCGTTCGCTCAATATCATTATCTTATTTTTGATGGAGGTGGCGTTTAGCATCTGAAGTGTGTGTGTGTGCGTGTATATATATATATATATATATATATACAAACAAACAAACAAACAAACAGTTTGTAGTTTCCCCCTGCAAAACTGAAAACAGCATTTTTGTGAACCATTTCAAGTAGGGCTGCACAATTTAAAGAAAAATCAAATTGTGATTTTTTTTTTTTTTTTTTGCGAAATTTCCAGGTTTGCTGTGTTTGTTTAAAGGGCTGCAAAATTTTGTGATTCTGTTGGCATTTTCCACATCGCAGAAATCATAGGACCCTACTTAGAGCTTCTCTTTTGTTGACAACATCCGTATTATAAGCGCTTCGAATTAGAGTTTGGGAGGATGGTTGCCGTGTATTGTGTTCCCAAATGAATGTTATAAGTGACCCAAACTCAGAGCAGATGTAGAGATGAGTTTATATGCAGCAGCAATAATAGCTGTGAACAGAGCCGCTCTGAGACACTGAAAACACAGAATCATAAGCTGCTCACATGTAAAAGAAAACAGTGCTGCACTTCACTCTGAAATATTCAGTGCATATATCTATTCTAATCACAACGTTTGCAATTTTATGGCTTAATTGCACCAAGCCATATTGTGATTATGGTTTTAGTACAAGTGATGCAATACAAGATGCGTACCAAAGCTTCATATTTAACATCGTTTTTTTTAATCTCTAACCTTATGCACAAAAAATATTAATAGTGATAGTTGCTTTAGTAAACACCACTAACTTTTTGGCATTTTGGCCTTAATAATTTGGCATAAAGATTGAAGCTAAATTAACGAATGAATTGTTAGAAGATGTCATGATGAGACTCTAGTTGAGCAGCTCTAGCACAGATTCACTTCAGTGTATTAAAATGACAGTGAAAATGTATGTAGGTCAAAGGCCTGAGATCGCTGGACTAGTACAGATCAGCTCTTCAGGAAGAAGAACACAGAGCATAGCAGTGTCTCCCCTCGACTCTGTAGCAGCTTGCAATAATAAAGGCCCCTGTTCTCCTGCCTAAGTGACGCTTTTACAATTTATCAAATAAATCTGATGCCTTCATGTCTACGGCCCGGCTGCACAGTAGTTTCCAGTGGAATAACAAAGCAGAACAAGCGTTTCATTGTGGCCGTAGCTCAGAGGAGAGAAGGACCCCCAAGGTGCGAATTAATGATGACGGCCTGATGTAATCAGGATAAACAGTTCAGTATGAGAGCGAGAGCAAACACAGACAGAAGAAGGCACTTCACTTCCGGGAGACATTTTGAACATCAGTATCCAACAGAGATCCCTATCCAGAGAACATCAGAGGCTCCGTTTATAATGCTTCTTTATTCAGTCCACTTTTCTGGTAGTTTTATAGATTTTTGACTTGTGGCGTGGAATCTGGTTCACATTGCAGCTTATTCTGTCCAAGAACTGCTCACGTAGATGGGAAGAGACCATCTGACTGACATGGAAACCAACCAACCTGGAAGTTACATAAGGGCAGCCGATCACATCTGAACAGAAAATATGTATCAACAAGTCTGTGAATGGATTTTGGGCGGTCCATGGGGGTGCCATCTGAGATTAAGTTTTCACACCTGGCTCGTTTGGAGCATTTGTTTTGGTACCAGGTGTGTTTTCTCCCTTAGGGGCAGTTTACACGACACCGTTTTCAACTAAAAACTGAAAACTTTTGTGTTTTGCCTGTTTATTTACATGACAGTGGCATTTTGGGGGCCTGAAAACATGCGTGTTACGTGCTCTTGTAACGAAAGCAAGCTAGTAAGAGCTATATGTGTAAACCTCACTTTAGAGACTGTAGTTAGAGACTACGGTCTTTAGCGTCCTTGTTAGCGTGCCCGCATCCCATGCCAGAGACGCCGGTTCGAATCCCGCTGGGAGCGGGTCGAGTAGGACCAGTTACATTTGGAGCTGTGACCCGGATGGGAGTGAGGTTTAGAGGGGTGAGTGTAACATAAGCAAGCTAGTAAGAGCTGTGCATGTGACTGACACTAGAGACTGCGTTCTTTAGCGTCCTTGTTAGCGTGCCCACCTCCCATGCCAGAGACAACGGTTCGAATCCCGCTCTGAGCTGGTCGAGTAGGACCGGCTACACTCAATCTATAGGCACATAGTGTTTCTTTACAGTGACATCAACTACTGGCCTGGTAGCATAATACATCGTTTTTAGTCGTTTTTGCGGATCCGTGTGAACAAGGATCATTTTGACAACTTTCTCGTCTGCATGCAAAAAACAAAGGGAAAACTTTTCAGTTTTTAGTACATCGTTGTTGTGTAAATATACCCTTAGTTTGGATTGTTTCGGCATAATGAATGGCAATAACATTCGGATCCGCACCAAAACGATCAATCCGAAATCGCCTGGACAAGGTGGTCTCGGTCCAATTGAAAACGCATTCTGTGGTGAGAAGGCGATCTGACCAAACGGACCAACAAACGTATCATAATTCATAATGGGTAATGTGTTGCAGCAGCTAACTTGTCAATCCATCTTGATGATGCTATGAGGAACATAAACAGGTTTACTCTGACCAATGAGAGGACAGTTTTACTCACATGTGATTTGTATAAACACATTTTGGCATGCTTTGAAATGTTTCCTTGTGAAAGCGAACCAAACCAAGAAGAAACTGCAGCATTGTAACAATTTAAGTCCCTGTTTTGAAACAAAGCAAATGATCTGTCTGAAAACTCCCCTTTTGGATTCGTAAGCAACACGTTTAGATATATGCTTGTGAAAATTGTGTTGCATTCTGATGGTTCTGATGTTTTGTTCATCACAATTAAGTCCTTTAAATGTCATTTAAATCACTCTTGTAGCTATCTGTTCGTACACTACAGTCTTTTTAACTGGCGTATTTAATAGATTTTCCAACCCTTTCTATGGTTGTTGAAAATTTACTCAGGTCATATGCCAAAAATGAGAAGAGGAAAAAAGTTTTAATGGTTTGAAAACACTTTTGATTCTTGCAAACAGCACCAGATAGGCAGTGGTTATAAAACTTTAACTGATCTGTGAAAAGGGGAAGCTACTACTGGGCCACATGTTCTTAAGTTAATTGCCTGGCTGCTTTGAGACTCCATTGAGACTCCAATGAAAGTCTGATCATTAAAGAAATTGGTAAAACATTTCTTTACCCTCAAAATCGCAAGATGACGCAGGATCTGTTTTTAAAGCTTTTAATTTTTTTTTACTGTGGAGCTTTTTATATGATACATTCCCTGATTGTTGAGAATTGCTGGTTTTTAAAAAGGTTTTGTCACAAACATTTGAATTTCCAGTCCTAACTTTTGCATACTGTAAGTTACCATGGGATGGTAGGACATCTTTTGATTTAAAGAAATAATTCACCTACTTATGAAAATTCTATCATCAATTACTCACTCTCATGTCGTTTCTAAACCAAAAGACTTTCGTTCATGTTCTAAGAACAAATCTCACTGGTTCTTGCAAAAGCTCAAACATGCTTGCGTGATACGTGAGAACAAACCTCATTGGTTCTCATGTGTCAAGAAAGTATATTTGAGCTTCTGTTTGCAGCTGTATGTGTGGTGTTTATATGGCAGTAACAGCCTAAATTAAACCAGTTCATCGATTGTAACTCTTCAGAAGACTTGGTTCAAAATGCTCAAAGCATATGGATTACTTTTACAATGCTTTTATGAACTTTTTGAAGTGTCAAATTTTTAGGTGGATGGACTTTCAATGGAGGGACAGAACTCTCACGTTTCTTTAAAATGTCTTTATTTATGTTTCAAAGATGAATAGCAGTCTTATGGGTTGGGAATGATAGGTGATCAGGACCTCAGAAATTACATGAAATATTTGAAATGCTATATAGATTATTTTATTATGTAAGAAAAAAGAGACACCGCACACTAGCACAGCTGTGTGTAGAGAATCAACAGTCGATAATGCAGTTTAGCTGCGATTGACCAATCAAAAAATATTGCAGAGCACAGAGTAATAATGTATTTTATTAATTTTGTATTAAAGGTCAAACTTTCCAAAGTTCCCAGGGTTTTCATGGGGAACATTTCTGTTCTTTCTCCCTACCTTTTAACTGACTGGGTGAAACCGCTGTTGTTTGACTTAAAGCCAACTTAGCAGTAACTACAATTTATACTTATTCATGACTTTGCTGTTGTTTATAAGTAGCGTTTGAATGTGAGAGAAAACAGTTTGGAGTCATAAACTTGTGTTCTTGGCAGCGCTGGCAGGGGGGCCGAGTCTGGTTGATTGGAAGCACTCCTGGTGTAATTGCGGCCTAGTTAGCCCTGATTGCTGGTCCTGTGTTTGGATAGCAAACTGCAGTGGTGCTGCTACAAATTACAGCGAGTCCATCCATGCGTACTGGCATAGTTGTTGTCATGGATACCGATCAAAAGTGTCATGTGTCCTGCCTCAGACCCTCATCTAAGAAATTTTAGAACACCGATGCAGGTGAGATCTCTCCAAGATTGACAGCTCCAGCTCTGATGGTCCTATAGCGTGGTATTAAAGGGCTTTCACGTCCTTTGTACTTTGTGATATGTGTAAAACTAATGCAGAGAAACAGAACCTATTTTTAGCAATCGGAGTTGTTCCTTTTGCTAGCATGAATGATGAGTACCATAATTATGCTGTCAGGCAAAGAGTGACAATAAACATAGATGGCTGGCAGTGGCGTCAGGCCACAGGGTCATTTGCTGCCATTATTTGTAAAATGATCAGACAGGAAATGGCGGTGACTATGAAATAAATGGGATTGTCCCTGTGCCAGACTCACTAAGCTACAGAAGATCTAACAAAGCTTGAATCCTTCACGAGTGTCTGTTTTTTTTTGTTTGTTTGTTTGTTTGTTTGTTTGTTTGTTTTGGGTTTTTTTTAGTTTTACGCAGAGCGCATTATTCACAGATCAGTGCACATCACTGTATAACCAGCAATAGAAAAATAAAAGTTTGGTTTGATACGTTCTTGCTTGTTTGAATGGATGTTGGTGGTTTCTTGTTGGTTGGTGTGGAAAAGTGGTTAAGAACATGGACTTGTGACAGAAAGGTTGAAGGTTTAATATCCATATGGAATGATGGTTATTTTCCTTATACTTATGGTTTGTGATTTGAACAACCCATATCCCTAAGTATTAAACTTTGGTACATTCGCATGGATATGAATGATACCTTAAATTGTATGGCTTGTTGAGTGTATACTATTACTTTTTTGCCTTTTAGAAGATAAAATGGGGGTGGGGGTGGAAGGATGGAACCTGTTTAGATATCAGAACATCATAGAAGACTTGAGGGTCGATTTTTGTTGACTTGGGCCACTCACAACCAATTAGCAACACCCTGGCAGCCTGCCAGAACATCCTAGCATTGTTTCAGTGAGTTTTGAACAGACTAAAGGCCCATTCACACCAGGGAAAATAACTATAAAGTTTTAATAATCATTCTAATTCTATGGGAATAAGAAAGTCCATACAACAGTTATAACATGTTATAGCTGATGAATGATAAAAACATTGACAGCCAATCAAAATCCACCAACTTTAAAGAGTTCAAGCATTTAAAGTTGCAGACGACATCATTGCAGCGCACGCTTATGAAAATGGAACATTATCGTGCTTTGGTGTGGACACTAATAATTAGTGTTACAGTTATTTTTATAGTTATCGTTCTTGGTGTAAAGAGGACTTACACCGCTTACATTTTCCTAAAAACAATATATATATATATATATATATATATATATATATAAAGATGATGTTCAAAGCACAGGATGTTCAGCGTGCAGTGCAAATGATTGTATATTTAAACGTATAGTTCACACAAAAATGTAAATTCTGTCATTATTTAACCATTATTTTTTAGCTTCAGGTTGTTCCAACCCTGTATGATGTTTTTTTCTTCTTCTGTGGAACACAAATATGATTTTCAGTCATCATTTAATTATTTAATCAAGAATCTTCACGTAGTTCTTTTTCTAACAATTCATGGTGTCTTGTCTGTCAAGCTCCAAAAAGGAAGTAACACCACAAAATTAAGTAAGAGCAGCCAATGATGTCCATTTGATTTGATTTGAAAGCTATAGTGCAAGATTTTCAGATTTAGAGTGTTATTTTTGGTCCTTTTTGGAGCCCCAAACACATGGTCACTATGTCATTACATGGAAAAGAGCTGCATGAACATTCTTCTTCAGTTCAGTTCTTCAGTTATTTTTTTGTGTTCAATAATAAGAAAATCAAATGGGTTTGGAGTGACATGAGTAATAATGACAATTTTAATTTTTGAGTGAACTACGCCTTTCAAAATCAGCAAATCAAATACAATGGTAATCTGGAGAAATGAAGCTGAAGAACATTTGATGTGCTTTGCATCTCTTTATTCTGCTAATGTATTGCAAATGTCTCTGTATTGTCTTTCAGATGACAGTGAGGCAGTAGACAGCATGTACGACACAGAGCCCAATCTCGTGACTGGCGAGAGCGCGGAAGAGGAGACAGAAGACAGCATCATGTCCCCCATTGCGGTGGGGCCCACGTCCCCTCAGCCCTGCAATGAGGACTTCACTCCTAAAGAGGGTTCACCCTATGAGGTGCCCGTCTACATTCCCGATGATATTCCCATCCCTGCTGACTTGGAGCTCCGCGAGTCGTCTGTTCCAGGGGCTGGCCTTGGGATCTGGGCTAAAGTCAAAATTCGGATGGGAGAACGCTTCGGACCATACAACGGACTGCAGAGCGCCACGGTAAAAGAGACCACTTATGGATGGGAGGTACGTGATGATGATATGATGTGCACTTTACATATTCCTTTTTATTAGCATTAGAAAGTTGAAATCGTTCGATTTGAATTTGAAAGAACACAATTTAGGCCCTGTCCCAAATGGCTCACTTGAAGTGGACATCCAGTCTCTTAAGCTTCTTTCAAGCATGTCCGTACTGGTTTGGCTGACTTCAAAATGTTCTAGGACCCAAGAACATTATGTTCAAGCAACACTACTTCACCAAAGTGTGGACTCGTAGGAGGTCTGCAAGGGTCAAGGGGGCCATTTGAGACAGAACCTTAGTTTAGACTATGAAGATGAACAGGGCCTCCAGTGATTCAAGGCCCAATTTGACCGGTGTACGTGGTAAGTCAACCCTGCGGTGACTAGCTCACAGCCTGTGGGAAAGACATGAGCACATTATGGGGTAAAGATGTTCATTCCATGTCTCTGGGTTTTTTTCGTCTCCCCCTTTCTTTTCCATCCATCCCTGAATTTCATTTAATGGTGATTTTCAAAACCCTGATTACTGAAGATATCAGCTTTTCTCTTCTGCCTACATCTATTAGAATACACTCATTTGGTCACGCCACATGATATGGGTTATGGGAGACGCGTGGCATTTGCGTGGAGCCATATTGAACTATTAATTTTCATTTCAACATGACATCGGAGGATATTGAAGTTGCTTCGGTAAGCTCATTAGGGCACATGCTGATTCCCCCCACATGACTGATCAGACGTGAGCCGCTCTCTCTCTTTTTCTCTTCTCTCACCCTGTGTACTCAGCTCCACTGATATATACCATTACACTCATTTAGAATTACATATGAGCAGGGCTGTTGTTGGGGGGCAACCAGAAATGTTGTCCTGGGCCCTGTGATGGAGGGGGGCCCACAAAGGTTGGGCCTGAGTGAGAATTTATTTCTGAAAAACATTTGGACTTTTTCATGCTTTCATCTAGCATTAGGAGTGTAGTATTCTCTGGTCCATTTAACACATTTTATCTTTTTTAAATGCGTTTTGAAGAATTCTGAAGATTTTCCCTAAAATCAATGCAGAAATAGTCAGATAAATTCTCTGGTCCATTTAACACATTTTATCTTTTTTAAAGGTATAGTTTACCCAAAAATGAAAATTCTGTCATCATTTACCCTCAGTTATTCCAAACCCTCAAGTTATTCCAAACCTGTATGAGTTTCTTTGTTCTGCTGAACACAAAGGAAGATATTTGGAAGAAAGTTTGTAACCAGGCTGCTTTGGGGCACCATTGACTTCCATAGTAGGAAAAAAATACTATGGAAGTCAATGGTGCCCCAGAACTGTTCAGTTTCCCATAATCTTCAAAATATCTTCCTTTATGTTCATTAGAAGAAAGAAATGTATACAGGTTTGGAACAACTTGAGGGTGAGTAAATAATGACAGAATTTTCATTTTTGGGTGAACTATCCCTTTAAATGCATTTTGAAGAATTCTGAAGATTTTCCCTAAAATCAATGTGTATGCACACTATGAGCAGTATGTTATTTCACTCAGCTGACCTACTGCATTTGTTAAAAAAAAAAAAAAAAAAAAAAAAGGAAAAAAGTGCAGTATACAACCATCGCGCAAAGCACTCAACCTTTCATTTTTAAGATTTTTTTTAAATGCAAAATAACCATTTGAAATGCTAAACAACCATATATATATATATATATATTTTTTTTTTACATTTTCTTAGTTACACACACACACATATAATTTTTTTCTGTTTAACGCGTTAGATATTTAGCACAATTAAAACACAGCATCTGTTCTCTTTCATGTTTGAATGAACAAAACGCACAAAATTATGCCAAAATGCCAGTTTTATCTAGTATCCTCATAAGCACAGTCTTAAATGAGTTAAACAAAGTCTTGGATGAACGTAAAGTGCTGTGAGAAAATAGTATGCATGTCAGATCTGTGTCATGTGTCAGGTCTTAAAGTGACAGCAGCCTAATAAACCTGCTGCAGTCTGTCATTAATATTAATCAAAGGACAAACGAAAAAGAGAAATTCACTCACTGCTCTTGATTTAATAACTTTTGTAGCTTTAATAAAACATCTATTTTTAATTTATAATTTATGCAGTAAAGACTGTGAAGTGTTGGATACCTTTATTCAACTTCTGTATATTTCCTACATGTTAGTGAAAATATTTAAAATATTCTGTCTTTGTTGTTTCTAAAATAATTTTGAGATTAAATGTGAAATTATTACAATATAAAAATATATTGAAAAATGTAATGTTATTTGCGATTAATTACAGAAAGATATTTCTGATTAATTCGTTATTTTTTTTTAAATCGATTGACAGCAATTGGCAGTATGCAGTACCCTAGCGTTCCAAAAATAGCCATTAAAGCATGCAATAATCAGTCGAGAGGCATCAGCTAAATACCATGCTTTCATACTTTTTTTTTTCTCAAGGAATTCATATTTCTGCTTTCGACATGCATAGTTTAATTCCCCAGAAAAAGGCATTCTAACTGTCTTGCTGCTTTGGGTTGGATTCGCCACTAATGATGCTCATCAGAATCCGACCCCAAGAGAAAGCTCTCTCTCTCTTGCTGTCTCTGTCTGCCTGACACAACGCTCAAATTTCAGCCCTAATTTACACGCTCAAGTACTTTGGCTTTATGTTTTATAAAGAGTACACTCAAGGCCCTGGTTGACAGCGTAACGATTGACGAGGAGCACATCTATGGGTATCTGCTCATGCACGCACACACATACACACACTTGCTAAAGACCAGAGAGACATCTGTTGGACCATCTGTGACAAACCATCTATAAAAATGATACTTGTTAGCAGCTGCCGGAAAGCGGATGACAGTGTGTTGCCTTAATTTTAGGATTTTCTGTTTAATTGCATCTCTTTTTTTGTGTGTGTGTGAATTTTAATGGCCATTTTTCAGTGTTAAAATGCTTCCCCCAATCCCACCTTAATAAGCAAATAACTACAAGTAGAAAAAAAACTATTTACATAGTGACTCTGTGGCAGTTTCAAAACATTGCTTTGTTTGTTTGAGCATCCTCACACAGCAACAACCAATGGTGTGACGTTGGGGCAGGCCTATCTGTTTGTCCGGCCAATGACAGAGAGGGGAGTGTTTTGGAAATATTTTTGCAATTCTTTTGTTGCTGCTAATGGTGCAGAAACCACACTCTTTACCTTTTAAAGGGTTAGTTCACCCAAAAATGAAAATTATCCTATGATTTACTCAACCTCAAGCCATCCTAGGTGTATATGACTATTTTCTTTCAGACAAACACAATTGGAGATATATTTAAAAATATCCTTGCTCCTCCAATCTTTATAATGGTTGTGAATGGGGGGCCACATTTTGAAGCCAAAAAAAAATTGCATCCATCCATAATAAAAGTAATCCATATGGCTCCAGTGGATTAATAAAGCCCTTTGAAGTGAAGTGATGGGTTTTTGCTTTTTGTGAGAAAAATATCCATATTTAAAACGTTATTAAAGGGATAGTTCACTCAAAAATGAAAATTCTGTCATCATTTACTTACCCTCAGGCTATTCCAAACATGTATACATGTATACATTTTTTTATTATGTTGAACACAAAAGAAGATATTTTAAATAATGTGGGAAACTCAACAGTTCTGGGACACCATTGACTTCCATAGTATTTTTTTTCCTACTATGGAAGTCAATGGTGCCCGAAAGCAGCTTGATTACAAACTTTCTTCCTTTGTGTTCAACAGAACAAAGAAATTTTTACAGGTTTGGAACAACTTGAGGGTGAGTAAATGATGACATAATTTTCTTTTTTGGGTGAACTATCCCTATAACTGTGATAACTAGCTTTCGGCAGATGGCCGTACGCATCGATTTGCGCTGGAAAAGCAACATCTTTTCAGTGGTTATTCATTTGGCTTGCGCAGTATGCGTATGGTCGTCCACTGGAAGCTAGTTATTTGAGTTTATAAAGTTTTAAATATGGATATTTGTCTTACAAAAATGCATCGCTTCGCTTCACAAGGCCTTTATTAACCCTCTGGAGCCGTATGGATTACTTTTATTATGGATGGATACAATTTTTTTTTGGCTTCAAAATGTGGGCCACCATTTACAACCATTATAACGATTGGAGGAGCAAGGGTATTTTTAAATATATCTCCTATTATATTCATCTGAAAGAAGATAGTCATATACACCTAGGATGGCTTGAGAGTGAGTAAATCATGGGATAATTTTCATTTTTGGGTGAACTATCCCTTTAAGCGTTGTCGTGTGGCAATCATTTCACTCACGGCTGTTACAGCTATACTTTGTGTTACGTTTTAGGGCATTAAAAATGAAAAATGAAAACAATCATTCAGAAACCTCAAGCTCATAAAACATCTGCTTGAAAAGGTTGAAAAATAAAAGAAAACATCTTAAGCCACATCCTGTCTGCCCCATTCGCCATGGTTGGAGGGTTCTGTGCTCTTATTAGAGATAGTCATAACAGTCAGACACAGATAGCCATCGCCGCTGTCCCTGAGGAGCTGGACTCGGCTACGTCATCACGCCGCCCGACCCTTAGACAAATAGACAGAAGTGAGAGAGCAGAGCAGCTAAGAGCAAAGAGTCAGAGGTGTTAATAGAGCGGGATTACAGACCGGCCACAATGGGCCAAACACAGACAGATATCCACCAAGTGTTTGGATCACGGATCATATGCGCTAAGAGCTCACATGGTTTCTCATGACTGCAAAACATGTGCTGGATAACCAATGTCATTCTCTAAGGCTTCCTTCCTTCTGTGGTACAATCATGATTTGTCTATATTTTAGGCTCAAAATACATGCAAACAAAGCATTCAATGCCTTATTCATTTAGCTTTAATTTTTGAGCTTCCTTGCTGTCCACTGTCTACACATCCACATGAAAAAGAACCTTATAAGTAACCAATTTGTAAGGCTCTACATGTTCAGCAACTTCACATGCCACACAAATAGTGTTAGAGTTTAGCATTAGAGTTTAGTTGACGTATTGCTAAGCCAACTCCTTCTAAAAAGAATGTTTGTACATAAAACACACAAATATTTTGTACAAGTTATAGCTAGCTAGTTTAATCTGTTTTTGGGGTTTGGGTACTTGTCAGCTGGTCAGGGGATTGTTTCCCGAAAGCATCGTTTGCCAACTATGGTCGCAAGTTCCCGTTGTTATCAGCATAGTTCAATGAGTCAGTGTTTCCCGAAACCAAAGTTCCAAAGAACATTCGCGAACAGCATCGCAAAGTTGTGTGGTTGGAACGACAGCTCTCGACTTGTGGTTAGGAGGCAAAGTTTCTTGTTTGCATGACGTGTACTTAATAAATCATTATCTGTAGCAAAATAAGCAAACTGACAGTTAGTACAATCTATATCTTTTATTTCGAATATAAATGTCATTTTTGTCTTTTAGTTTGTCAAGAGATTTATAGCGCAGTTTTTGAACAAGCCTATGATTGAATCTGGAAATAAGGCAAAATAACTGAGAAAAATGAGACTTAGTTATACGGGAAATGCACCCCAGACTGGAAGTCAAGCCCATTGTGAAAAGAGTACCTGTTACTTTTAAAAAAAGAGTAGGTTACTTTAAAATAATTTATTTTAAAAGAAAATGAAAATGTATTAGTTTAAATTTATATTGTATACAATTAGCTGAACTTTAGAGTGGTTTATTGACCCACTTATAGAACTTAAGAACTTCTTTCTAATAAATTTCATAATTACTTTTATTGTCTTTGGAATATGGTTAAGTGTACTGCTGAATGTACTGACAAGCATTTATGGTAACCTAAAATATACTTTCATGTCATTTCTATTGAAACTTGTATGTAATGTATTTAAGTATATTTGAAAGTACACATTCGTAATGATGAAGTTGCAATTCAAAATGACATTTAAAAATATATTAACTTCAAATGTAATATCGAATAACACAGTACAGTTATAATTATAGTCAAGTGCTTTACATGTGCTTTATGTTAGTCACATCAAAATGTGTACTTCTTTTAAAGCATGATGAAAGATTATTAAAACAAAATGATTTAAAATGCACTTTAAAGTAAAACTTTTGGTAACACTAAAGCCTTTATGTATAATGCATTATAAAGGTATTCATAACGTATGTTATAATGCATTATGTCTTTTCATAAATAATTGTAACTAAAGTTAAAATGCATTATAATATTTGCAGATTTCTTGTTTCATCTGAAAATGGTTATTTGTCATGTGCTTTAATGAATTATACTTACTAAACTTAAAGTATACTTACTTACTTATACTTACTACGTAACATAAGTATTATAATGTATTATAACTGTTACAATTATTCATGAGACCATACAGTGCATTATAAGGTGCATTACAAGGCATTATTAATGCGTTAAAATACTTTTATAATGCATTATGTATTATAAAAGGCTTTAAGTGAAGTGTTACCACACTTTTAAGTGCACAATCAATACAGTTAATCACACTTCTTTATCACAAGGGGCTGGTCAAATCAGCTAAACCAGAAAAACTAGTGTGTTTTATTTCAACATGGTTAAGTAAAGAACACTTCTCTTTCTTGTCTGGAATTTTAGAGGGATTTTTGTTATCTGAGCTCATGGCAAAGCATTCTGGAATGGCCTACACTTCTTGTAAGCTGAACCAAACAAAATCTGTTATTAAATATTTTGTGTAGTTCAGTTGTTTTCAGCATTTTAGTCTGCTTACTTGGCAGCATAATTATGCTGCCTACCTCCAACAGTCATGAATATGCCTTAAAATGCTGTCTAGATAGGCAGCTCACCAGGCTTTCGAACCGAACTGATGTCTGTGAACGTTTGCTTGCTGCTGCAGGTGTGGGTTAATGAGAAGAGACTGTTGGTAGAACAGGAAGTCGTCTTCTGTCTGTCCCCCAGGCTGTCCTGTCTCGACTGAAGAGGTGTTAACTCAGATTCATTTCAGCGAGACGGACAGCTCAATCTCCGAGATGCTTAGCCCCAGGGCTTCACTCCCAGAGACACTCTCTCTCTACCCACAAAGCACTGCTCAGGAACAAGAGACAGAGCCCGTCTATTTAAAAGCCATTATGATTCTCTTTATCACAACATATTATAACAACGACCCCGGACACAGACGCTTTCAATCAGATCTGTTTCTGAGCGGGACTCTGGAGTCCTGGAGAGGAAGGTTTATAGCCAGTGGCCCTGTCGGTTTAAGGGGGTCGATGGTGTGATGGCACTAGCTGGGGTATTGACGGAAGTGCCGAACACACTAAAGAACGTGAGGTGGGACGCTGGCAATCCAACGTGAGATGCTGTCAGATTAGTTCCATAGGGGACTGCTGTCACCGTGCCTTTGTGTGTGTGTCTGTCTACTGCCAGATATGACTAGAGGGGACAGCGTGAGCACAGGCTGTGTGTGTGTTTCTGGTGTAACATCTTCCTTTACTGACATAGGGAATGTCAACAAGAGCAAGAAAAGAAAAAAAAAACACTATAAAACATAGTGAAATCAACAGTGAATTTTCATAATTAATTAGTTAAAGGTACACTATGTAACTTTTGGCCCTCTAGCGGTTAAAAACAAAAATGCACGCATTTTGCGGAAGAACATTGTTTTGGTTGTGCTTTGGCTCTGCGTGACTGTGCATAATATGACCCTTCACAATAGATAACACAATGAACTCTGTTAGAGAGCTACATATGGCAATTTATCTGTTCAATAAAATACCTTACTCACCTGTTGAATAATAAAAACACCATCTCCATGTAGCTTTTACAACATTTCAAATGCTTTTTCAGTTCTCGCCATTTCCGAAAGTCCAAGCAAATGTTGCATTCTCTTTTTGCCAGCAGCCTCTCCTCTGTTCGCTTTTTTTTTTAAACGTGTGATTCCCCAGAGGTTCGAGATTTAGCATGCTTCATGTCAACCTTTCTTGCTCATTGTGACAACTAACCTATGCCACTCTCAATGTAGCCGGAGCAACTTTTCTTTATTTATGGATATGACGGTATAAACGCAATTTCAAAAACATCCAGACAGGTCTAAAATCTAAACACTTATAATAGGCTTACCATAGGGAATCAGGGTAAGACAAAAACACGTTTTGGAAGAAGGACTGATGATGTATTGATTCATTATTTTAATTTTGTTAATTTTGAACAAAAAAGTTACATAGTGTATCTTTAATCCAAGTTTATTTAACTGAATTTTAAAGGGATAGTCGTCCCCCTAAAAAAAAAAAAAAAAAAAAAAAATCTGGCATCATTTATTCACCCTTATTTTGTTTCAGACCTTGTTTTTTTTCTTTTGTGGAACCAGTTACATTAGTATTATTTATATATTTTTTTATATATTATAGTATTTTATTATTATTATTTTTTTTTTTCATTTTTTTGAACTAGCTTTTATTTTTATATTTCCAGTTTTCATTTTTAATTTTAGTGTAAGTTTTAGAAATTGTATGTGCTTTTTTGTCATTTAAATGTGTATATATATATATATATATATATATATATATATATATATATTTCTGTTTAGCTAATAGTGCCATAGATTGACACTGAGCCATAGATTTTTCTATTTAGCCTTTTCTTTTCAGTGTTAGTCATTTTAGTACTTCAACCTAAACTCATTAGCCAAGGCAACATTTCAATTTTTTTTTTCTAAGTTAAAGTTTTTAAAAAAAAAATGTTTTCTTTCTAACATTCTTTCTAATATTAAATCTCTTGAGCAATACATTTGTTAATGTATTTACTAATCTTCGTTAATGTTAGTTAATGAAAATACAGTTGTTCATTGTTCGTTCATGTTAGTTCACGTGCATTAACTAATGTTAACAAGATTTTAATAATGTATTAGTAATTGTTGAAATTAACATTAACAAAGATTAATAAATGCTGTATAAGTGCAGTTACTAATAATTATTAGTTCATGTTAACTAATTAACCTTATTGTAAAGTTTTAACGTTAATACTGTTGTAGAACACAAAAAGAAAAATGCAATAAGATTATTTGATGTCTGTGAAATAAAATTTTTTCTCATTGCATAAAATGTGTTGGTGCGCCATATTTGAATGTTTACATGAATACTGGATAATTCACATATTTTGCAGAACTTCCGGCAGGGAAGTGATACTTAATTATGGTCTGCCATTTCTTGCCAAAATAATGGCTGGTTGTTGTCCTTTTTTCTTTTTTTTTTCTTTTTGTTTAAATATTATTAATGTGCTTTAACTTTCAGAAAAAGTTGGTCCTCTGGTGCAGGACACATCTACTGATTTTTACATGTAAATAAAATGAGCAACCTCAGTGAGTATTTTTAGCAGTAAATGAATAGTTTATGTGGGTGGTGACACTGATAGAACTTTATTTCAACAACAAACTTATAAGGAGACTCTTTATTACACTAAGAAACAAAAGAATCAATGTATAAGGGAATCAGAGAAGGAGAAAGCTTGCTATGGCATTTCTTCAAAAGCCAGATAAATGATGTGTACACACGCCGTGCCCTGGCAGTGTCAGCGGGTGTGGTAGATTTGTTGTTAAACCCAGTTTGACCTCAGTGATGCTGTTTAGTGTCATTTATCGTAAGATTTTCTGTACCCATCCCTTATGTTCTGTTTTATACTGTCAGATATTTAAGTATGTTATGAAAACGGAAGGACAGACTCGTTCATTTTTTATCAACATGTAACAGGAACTACTTCTAAGAATCTTTGGATTTTGTAATGCTTGAGCGAAACTAAACAATCCAGTTATAAGCTGTGGTAAGATACACATGCCAAACCTTTGAGCCTGCAGTTAATGTATGTGCATCACAGGAGAATTCTGTGATATTTTTTATTTTTTAAAAAGTAGTCATTTTCATAGTAACCAACAATCTCAAAATTCATTTAATAAAATAATAAAATACTAGCCTTGCTTAGGCTAATGTTTTAGCTAGCATTTCATGTATATTAAATACACAAATTTACATAAATAATATCACATAATATTTTCCACACTTTTTGCATTTTATATATACACCGATCAGGCATAACATTATGGCCACTATATTAGGCAGCAAGTGAACATTTTGTCCTCAAAGTTGATGTGTTAGAAGGAGGAAAAATGGGCAAGTGTAAGGATTTGAGCGAGTTTGACAAGGGCCAAATTGTGATGGCTAGACGACTGGGTCAGAGCATCTCCAAAACTGCAGCTCTTGTGGGGTGTTCCCGGTCTGCAGTGGTCAGTATCTATCAAAAATTGGTGGCCAAGGTTCATTGATGCACGTGGGGAGCGAAGGCTGGCCCGTGTGGTCCGATCCAACAGACAAGCTACTGTAGCTCAAATTGCTCAAGAAGTTAATGCTGGTTCTGATAGGAAGGTGTCAGAATACACAGTGCATCGCAGTTTGTTGTGTATGGGGCTGCATAGCCGCAGACCAGTAGGGTGCCCAAGCTGACCCCTGTCCATCGCCGAAAGCACCAACAGTGGAAATATATATATATATATATATATATATATATATATATATACACACACACACTGATCAGGTGTTATATATAATCATAAGGGGTAAAACAATCAATTCTGTACATAAAGGACATTTAATATAAAAAATAAATGAAAATAGACAGGAAAAAAGTTTTGAAGACAGTGAAACCTGTTGGCGATTCGGCTGAAAGTTGTTTTTGTCTTCTTCTGAATAACCTCTCATTGATTTTGCCAGTACAACTCAACAGTGATTTTACAGTGCTCAAATGTGCGCTTCAGCATTTACTTCCGATTCTGTTTCATCGAGATCTCTAGACCAAAGCTACATTCTCTTTTGATTTCGATGCCACCTATCCTCTATTTCTCCACCTCTTCGAAAACTTCAAAGGCTTTGACCTAGAGATGACTTTGTTGCAACGCAGACTCTCTATTTGCCTTTATGACACAAGGTACTTTTCCATATCAGCATTATTCATCCTGCTGAAAAAAGCTGTACCTCGCCATTTTCTCATATTTGCCGTGCTGTTGACTTAGCGATACCTGGTGCTGGAAGTGTTCGCTTTGCGCCTTTGGTCTACGTGACAGATGTTTGATTCTCCATGGTTGTTCCTCATATTTTTGCCCGAATTCTTTTGTTTCCTGATCCGCCTCTGACAGGCAGCTTTCATGCCCGTGGTTGACTTTGTTTGTCCTTACGCTAACATCCCTCTTGACTTGAGCGCCACGCCTCGGCGCTATCTGTCCTGACCCTGCCTTTCACCTTTCTGTTTGCCAGCTTTTGTGTCGAATTGCTTAGCCGCTAAGCATTTGTGGAGATACTCCATCGGCACAGTTGCAACTTGCCTGCTCAGTTTGTTGAACATCTTGTGAAGAATGTACAGAGTGGTTGCCTTAAAGGTGAACAATGCTAATGGTTTTTGGAAAGAAAGACTGAGAATGATTTACAATTAGATGAGAGATTTAAAGAGATGCAGCATGTGGAAATATCCTCTGTGATTTAGAAACATTAAAGGTGATGTGAGTCATTTTTTCAGTCTTAAAATCAAGGAAGTCAGTAATACCTGAAGAAAGCTTTATGTTAGTGTTTCCATTCATCTCAAGGCAGCTTGCTCTTTAAAATCTGCCAATTCTGTTCATGGGAAAGAGGATATCACCTGAGATAAATGACAGGATACAGGTACAATGTAAATGATGGAAGAATTTTCATTTTTGGTTGAACTATCCCTTGAACTATCTATCTTAGACAGTTGTATAAGGTAGATAGGTAGATAGGTAGGTAGGTGCGTGTGCAATATATTTGTTGGAAAAAACATATTATAATGCCACAGGCTCATATATTGTGCAAATATTCTCTCTTTCCGACCCACATGATATTAATCAATATGTCTCCTGTGGACTTTGAGATCTCTGTTGACCAGCATATATTAGTTTTGCATTATTGAGAGCCAACCTTTGTTTGTGCACAAAGAGAAGAAGGCGCAAGTCAAAAACACTGTAATACCTTCCACTCACATTCATTTTATGGAGGTTTTAAACATGCCATTAGCCAATTTAATCCAATTTTCCCAGTTTTCAGAGCACTTGAGTAGGACAGATTACACCTAATATTAAACATATGGTCCATGCTGCGGTGTCTACACCAAAGGAGCATTTTAGGAGCTTTGAAAGATGCCCGCCTTTCTTACGTCTTACTGTCAATTATTCCCAGGAACACAGTAATTGATAGCGGGGGAAGCGGGCAGCAAATTAAATGTCAAGATTTATTAGTGCATTGATGCCTTATCATTTGTTCATAACCAATTACCCCATCTGTTAATTAATCTTGCACTTTAATGAAAATTGTTCATACAGCCGGGCGATAACAAGGTCTTTAATTCGGTTTTCTCATCTTTTGCTATTCTCCATCTTGCATAGCATTATTAGAGGTGTTTTCTAAGGCAAGCATCTCTACTGGTACTTTACTCAAACCAAAAAAAGTGGGCAATCACTGCTCTGTACGCGTTATTTACATTGATTTGTGATGCATGCAAGTTTCCCGACCAAGTACCAGGTGGATCGCCCAGCGACATTAATCAAACATTCCCTTAACCTCTGTTTCCATCTGGGTATGAGCAGGTTACTGGAGGCCTGTGAGTTGTGCGTGCAGTGAAAACCCATCATTCATGCGCGTGTTGATGAATAGGCCCATCACGGTCTCTTGTGCCCCGAGGCCACTGCAGACACTGCCTCCTCTCTCCACTACACTGAATGATGACGTTTGTCTGGGATGTTTATGTTGCTAATTACAGTGATATTTTCACATTGAAAGTGTGTATTTGTTTCTTCATGATGATATTTGTCTCTTCTCACTGAAGTTAATCAAATTCACATTCGAGTCAGTGTTTTCAACGACTTTGTGTTTTCTTTACAGAAGCTAAGATCTATGGCTCCTACAGTCCGTTAGGTCGTACTAAATAACTGATGTGTGGTTTTGACACTGGGGTCATTGTCAGGAAACTGTGCCTTTTGTACATCAAATTTTCAGGAAAGTTTTTATTTATTTCATTTATCTCACCATATTTCTAAAAACACCCTAAAGTGCTACATTACACAGAGTTCATATGAAATGCATATATTTATCTTTTGAATGGGCATTTTTGGTGTGCATTGTAGTAAATGCATCAAAAAAAGAAAAAAATGGTAATGACCTATAAGATATTTCTCTTTGAAAACATGTTTCGTGCAGTGATAATTCAAACCTGTTATATTTAAAATGTTTCAGAGTTGAATGACAGTTCAAAAATAGCTATTAAATGGCTAAAACAGCTTAAAATGACTTTTTTTCTTCTTCTTCTTTTTTTTTTTTTTTAAGTCCTGTTACATTCAAAATATTTTGGGGGTGAGGGTGAATGCATTTTTTAAGCATTCGTTTCTTGAGGACCAGTATAGCTCTGTTTCTTGAAAGTGACCCACTGATTTTATTTTATATAGCATATTGTACATAAATATAAGCTTACATGGTTAATGAATAACTAATAACTACTGTACGGAGCCCCTAAAGGGACCTTTTTGCAAAAATAGAAAATATTCAGACTTTTGTGTGCACACAAGAAACATTTGTGTGCTCACAAAACTTTTTGAAACACAGGAATTTTTTTGCGTGCTCCCGCGTTACTATTTCCAGTCCTTTGTGCGTCACTACCATCTTACTATTAAGAAAGCGAGAGCATGGATGCACATGAATTAATAGAGATCTGCTTGCTCAGAATTTGGATTTCATTTGGGCAGAACTGCTAATATCAAGGCCTTATGTCCGCGTCCTCTGTTGCAGCAGAGAAACCAAATGTGGGCTGATGCCGCAATACGGCTGTGTGCATTGTCCTATTTGCCAAGTTCAAGGGTCCATAAAAAAAGACTGGTACAGTAAAAAGTGCTCAGGATTTAGATTTTGTTAGGGCAGTGTATTTATATTGTCCCATAAAAAAATAACGGCCAATTAAAAAATATTGGTACAGTAAAATGTGCTAAAAAACATCAATACACTCTTTAATAAACCACTTTGTCGGATTTAACGCATCCTTACAGGTGTCGGAGAAATGCTGAATTTCTTCATTCAGTTCTAACAGCACTTACTGCAAGCAGCGCTATAAACACAGAGAGCTTAAACGGTTAGTTCACCCAAAAATTCCTTATTTACTCACCCTCATGTCGTTCCACACCTGTAAGACCTTTGTTCATCTTCGGAACACAAATTAAGATATTTTTGATGAAATCCGAGAGCTGTCTGACTCTTCCATAGACAGCCATTTCACCACCACTTTCAAGGTCCAGAAAGGTACTAAAGACATCGTTAAAATAGTCCACCTGACTACAGTGGTTCAACCTTAATGTTAACATCTCGGATTTCATCAAAAATACCTTAATTTGTGTTCCGAAGATGAATGAAGGTCTTACGGGTGTGGAACGACATGAGGGTGAGTAATGACAGAATTTTTATTTTTGGGTGAACTTTTGGGTGAAACTTTAAGGAAGCGTTGCGGTATAATAATGGGGTGGATCATGTATTTATTAATACCAAACAAATATGTAGCTAGATTTACCCCCGTGCTAGATGAACTGCTCTAACGATATCCAAATTTTGAGCACTTTTTACTGTTCCAATCTTTTTAGTATATAGGACAATGCACACTGAGCTGCATATAGCGGCATCGTCCCATTTTGCTAATTTTTATAATAGTAATGGTTGTGACGCACAAAGGAAACAGTAGGTTACAGTATACATAAACTGAAAATTGTCAAACGCGAGCATACAAAAAATTCCAAGAAACTTTTCACAATATTTGAATATTTAATATTTTGTTTAATATTTCTGCAGTAATTTCTCTTGTGCATGCAAAAGTGTTTTTTTTTTTTTTTTGCAAGGTCCCTTTAGGGCAGGGTTCCTCAAATCCAGTCCTAGAGGGCCACTGGCCTGCAGAGTTTAGTTTCAACCCTAATCAAACAAGCTAATCAATGTCTTCAGAGTTACTAGAAAATTGCAGGTAGGTGAGTTTGATCAGGGTCTGAACTAAACTCTGCAGGACAGTGGCCTTTCAGGGCCGGATTTGAGGAACCCTGCTTTAGGGTCTCCGTAAATAACACCTCAAAATGTCTAAAAACTTTTTTTCAATGACTATTCAGCCCTGTTACATTAAAATGTTTTGGCGTTAAATGTTATGGGGTTGAAGGTAAATGCAATTTTTTAAACATTCTGTAAAAAAAGTAAGCATTTGTCTCTTGAGGGATAACAAAGATCTGTTTCCTGAAAGAGACCCACTGCTTTTATTTAATATGGCACATCATGCATAAATATAAACTTACATCATAAAATAAATGGTCACAGGTCATCTTGCATTGTCATTTGACTTAAAATGTATATGGAAAGTCTATGTATTTAAAGTCCGCCGTTTCTTTCATGGAAAAATAGGAGGCGTAGTTTTCATCCTGGTTGCCACCCTCTTTTTGTTGGCCGCAAATGTTTTCAGATCATTACAGCCAAAAATAGGTGCACAATACTGTTTTGATTACCAACCATGATAGCAATACAAAATACAATAAATTAATAACCAGACAAGCATAATAACGGTGTGGAAAAAAACATCTCTTAAGTCACTCAAAGTTCAAGCTCTTTGTCATAGTTAGAGCAACACTCAAGCGCCCCAGGTGTGCCATAATGTGTGTGTCTCTCTTCAGAAAAGACTGATGTTTGACTGTTATTCTTTCCTCAAGACGACTATGTGAAATAACAGCCATTTAGGAGCCCAAAGACAATGACGACATTCTGTTTCACTGTGCAGAAATGTTAAATTTGTCATTATTCTGGAAAGGAGACTTGGCCCGTTCACCAGCTCTCTCGTCTTTTTCTGAAACCCAGCCGTGTGTCAAGTTGTGGTTGAGTTGTAGGAATAATGACTGTTTCTGTGCTTGTGTCTCTCGGCAGCTTAACCCATCCCTGTAAATCTGTCGTCCTGGTCTGTGGGACACATTTTTCACACTAATTTCCATCAATGACACCACTTGCTTTTCTACAGAGCCTATTTAAAGATGACTATGAGTCCAAGTGATATCATGTATGTATCAGCAGGAACCGTCACTCCTCATGTTTACTTAATGTCTGCCATGAGAATAATTGTCAAATCAGTTTTCATATTAAATATTTGGACTAATTCCTTTGTAAAACAGATTTCTGGAGTTTCTTTACTGCGCTAATTCAGTAAAACAACATCTCATTTGTTGGAAAATATCAGTGTCAGACATCTAGTACTTGATGGTACCACAAATCCTGTTTGCTAATAGGATCACAAGAATCTTTCTTTCTTAAATATACTAACATAAGCACTCATTGAAGATAATATATTGTACGTGATGTGCTTTTCTAATGCTTAAGTGCTTTTTAATGACACAGATACAGTATATGTAGGGTACTCTATTTAAAAAGGTTTGTCCACCCAAAACTGAAGATTCTCTTATCAATTGACCCTTTGCTGGGAATTTGATTGACAGGCGATCTAACCAATCATAACCCAGAATCCGCCATTTTGTCCGACAAAGCAGTAAGAGTTAGTAGATTAACGTCGGTGGAATTGAACTTAAAAAATGATGTGTACTGATGTCTTTCTGTGGTTGAAATGTGGTTCATTCATATTTATTTGATGATATAAATTAACTAATAGGAGATGATCGGTTCATGAGCCGCTTGATCTGAGGCGCTACAGCGATCTGTCACGACACATTAAAGAGCCACAAAACGGTATTTATTGTTTATATTTCTTTAAAAATTACAAAATTTGAAATTTGAGATTTTGTTTCATATCAAAAGTAACCTGCTGTGTCTTGTCTGTCGACGCGTTGTCAATGTCCTCTTTGCTCCGCGATGTATTTTTCACTGTGTGAGAACATTTGTGGCGTGAGAGCGGCATGGCTTGTCGGGCATAGCAACAGTAACTATAGGAGGCGGGTCTTTGCGAATGGTCAATTACTCACCCTCAAGTTGTTCTAAAAGACATTTGTTTATTTTTGAAACCCAAATGAAGATATGGTTGCCTGATGCAAAGGAACAAAGGAGGTTTGTTCTTGCGTATTAAGCAAGCATGTTTGTGCTTCTGTTTAGCATATTTGATGTGCGGATGAGTTCAGAAGACTCAGATTAAATTGCTGGAATCGACATTCGATGGGACAGAAACCTCTCAGCTTTCACAAAAAAAAATCTTCATTTGTGTTTCAAAGATGAACAAATTATTATTGGTTTGGACTGACATGATAGTGAGTAAATGATGAATTTTCATTTTTGGGTGAACTAAAGTTTGTGTCTGGTAACTCAAGGGTAGATTTTACAATAATACCAGATAGGTGCAGAACAAGGTGGGTAACAAGATCTATAGTCTTAAAATACATTACATGTCACATGGCTTGATAAGTCAAAGACACACTATGCTTAATAGAACTGGCGGATATCAAAAGTTGTCTAGCAGTATGCAAGGTGTGATATGAGCAAATCTGATGTTGTTAAGGCTTTTCTTAGTAGCGTTCTCAGTGTACTACCCTCTGCTGGAGAGGGGTGAAAATCAATGAATGAGGTCAAATCTCAATGCATGCATGTTCCTAACGAAGCACAGAGAAAAGTCTGCCATCTACATGGGGTTTGGGCTAAATCAGTTGGCGCTATGCCACTTTTACCTTATAGAGAGGCTGCTCTGGCACAAACTACTGTATGTTACAATCCTGCATGATAGATCACTGGAGGATACAAACCCTGGCAGCTACAGTGAAAGATTCTTGACTTCAGCAAGCACATATTCTTGGAGAAACCTTACACATTTACACAAATTTAAAGTATCTCTAAAATAAAGCAAGTTACCCAAATTTAATTCATGTCTTAAGATACAGAATGTTATTCGTCTATTGCTCAACAGAAATAAACTGCATAGGGGTGCAGGTGTAATGGAGGCTAGCTAGTAAAAAGCTGTGCAGGTAAAACCTCACTCCCCTGGCCTCAAGAGGCACAGTAGTGACTGATGCTAGAGACTGCGAACTTTAGAGTCTTTGTTAGTGTGCCCGCCTCACATGCCAGAGACTTCGGTTCGAATCCCACTCAGGGTGGGTCAAGTAGGACCAGGGTTAACGCAGGGTTAGATTTTCTGAATGATTTTTGTTTTTTTTATATATGCGACAGCAAGGTAAAACACCTTCCTTTTGTCTTATGTGACAAATGCAACAAGGTCAGGTTTAAAACGCTGTGTGTTTGTGATAATTGCTAAAAATAGCCTATGACACCAGAGCGAGACAGAATCGTACTGAAATGGGACTGATAAATCCACATTGATCTCTACCTGCAGGATTTTGCAAGCGGGAACGGGACAAAACCCAAATGTTGTAGGCAGGATTGGAAAGAAATATAACTTATTTTTCGCAAGAGGGGACAGAATCTTGCAGGAGCGGGACTGAAAAATCAATCCCACACAGACTTCAACTGCAGGGTTAGCTTAGCAACATGCTAATGTCAGACTCAAACTATAGAATCAATATAGAGTCAAGTCTTTGAGTTGATTCACGAGGAGCCCCATTTGTGTGATATAAGAGTTGCTATCTATGTTTTCTAAATCAATCACATTTGACATTAATTTTTCAGTTAGGATGCTGCCTAAATAGGCAGCTTCTCAGGTTTAAGGGCACTGCTTTTTTCTCTCTAGTTTTGTATTTCTTTCTCTGTGTCATCGACCAAGTCTCTCGTCTCCTCTTCAGTGTCTCTTGAGCTCTTGGACTTCATAGCGTCTAATTCAGTCTTATCAGTGCAGTAATTTAGCCCTCACAGCTTGGGTTTCTGTCAGCCACCCCTGGCCCATTGTCCAACGCAGCTGTAGTTTAGATAAACCCTCAGACGGAACAAAGTCCGTCTTGACCTATACAGACCCAATCGCACTTGTTTCCCTCAAAACTAATTTCTGCTGCTTTCAGGCCTGGGAGAGCGTAAGACGGGGGATGAACAGGGAGGGTGGGAGAGGGGGAGGGAGAAAGAGAGGATTTAGATGGCTGGCTGCCCCTGGCTGCGCTCTTCCACACTAGTCAGTAAAACACATCCCTCTTCATAATGAGCTGCTTTGAGTCTCTTCATACTCGCATGCAGTCTGGTGCAAATGACCTTCCCCATAGGAAAGAAAAATCACACATGGAATCTCATTAATATCTCAGTTGTTTTTCCTAGACAGCAAATATCCCAGTAATCTTTCAGGGGAGATCTCAACGATGTCTCAAACTTTGCTCAGAGTTGCTAGGGTACCAAAGCTTGCAATCAAAATCACAGATTTTAACTCTTTTTGAACTGAAACATTTCCAAATTCAAACTTTGCTAAGCTTCAGCCTTTATAGGTTACTGTTGCTCGATCAGACAAGCTAAAATCCATCCCAATCTCATGAGAAAACAACTATTTTATGAGATGGTAATTTGTGATTCATACAAAATGTATTAAAAAAAGCATGAAGGTCCAACCCTTACCGCACACCTAAACATCATGCTGTATTCTTAGTTGTGGCAAGATTATTATTTTTTTTACTTTCTTGATGTTCTTGCTCAGCTTTTGGGGCCTAAATTTGGCATGCAATTTGAATTTTTTGCAACATGTCTTCGATTTGATTAGAAAAGTTCTTGCTATAAGAATATAAATCAAAGGGTAAAATCTAATGGATCTAGTTTGGGACTAGTTTGTGCATTCCGGTCTCCAATTTTAACTGTCATAGCTTATTCACATTTATTATTGACATGAAACCCGAAGTCTCCTGAGCACAGTGGTGTCTTAGGGAAGAATAGGGTGGAAGCTGTGATGGAGGGGGTACATTAAAAGATCTATTTTCCTCTACTGTCATCTTTCAACTTGATTAGCACTTGAAGATGTAAATCCAAAATCCCACTGTCTGTCATGCTGTCCCATCGAAAGCTCCCTGAAAGGATGGAATAGAGCAGAAGTGGTTGAGAGAGGCCCAGCCTCAAGTGGCTGGTCAGGCCCGGGCCGCCCACTCCAACCTTGTCAGGGTCGTCCTTGAGTCTGCCTGAGCGAGGGGGTTCCCAGGGAGATGGAGCCTGCTCGTAGACACACAGGGATTAACTTTTCACATGGCTGGGGGTCCGTGCCTGAAAAGAGCTGACAAGCAAACAGCTTTATTAAAAAACAGAGAAGAAGAGAGGCTGAGCGGGAGGGAGTGACAGAGGAGAGAGAGAGAATTCTTCACATGACGGTCCTGAGAGAGGATTTCGGCTCATACAGTGTCCCTGTGCTTTCTTTCTTTGCTGCTTTCTTTCTTTCTTTCTTTTATTCTTGGATTTTTTTTTCAGTGTAGTCTGTGCACATTGTGGGTGAAACAGGTGGTCACTGGAAAAAAAAAAATGAAATAAAAAAATAGATCATGAAGTGTTTACATCATTAAAAGATAATATAAGCTTTAATTTGAAACTAGAGTGCTTTGTCAAGGTAAATAATTTCTTAAAAGTCTGAAATTATGTTACAGAAAAGTCATTATCATGGTAAAATTAGTAATTGTTTTAGTCAGGAAGCTCTGATTTATTCAAAGACGACTGATTCCATCCATAAACAAATCAGCACGGGAGTTGTAGACAGATTGTTTTGACTCCATGTGATAGCAGATCAGGAAATCAAGTCTGTTTACGACAGGCACTTAATATGGCCCACAGCCAAGAGCGGGACAGGGAGGTCAGTGTGTAGGTAGTAGAGTATATCCTTTCACTGCTACGGACAGATAACTCTACCTGTTCTAACATAACCACAAACCTGACTGCATTTGAGACACTATTTACAGATCTATAAGATGCACTTAAGTTTGATTTAGTAAACAATACAAAGTTGTATTTGAATTAATACATGCTTAAATGTATGTAAATCACATTCTATATCTAACATTTAAGTTACAATGCAGTTACTGTTCAATGCCAGTGATTATTTTTAACTGATTAAAAAAAAAAAAAAAAAAAAAAACTTATGATAGGATACAATCAATATTCAACAAAGTACTATTATTATTTTTAATTTATTATTTTTATCATACTATGATGCACTTTCACAGTTATTAACATCATACTGTAAATCTTTAATGTACATTCATAGCACTATACTTTGTGTTATATTTCCTAGACATTAAATTAAAAAATGACAGCTGTAATTTCGATGTTCACACTATAGTAGATATTCTACTAACTGTAAGTAACTTACGAATACATGTCGACTAACACTCATTAGAGTTTTAGTAGACTGTTAGTAGACTATTAGGGGTTAGTGTTCGGGTTAGTAAAATTAGTTAGCGTACTTTAGTTACTTAGTAGAATGTCTGTTGGGGGCCATCAAAATAAAGTGTTAGACAGTCTACTAATACTCTAATAAAAGTTTGTTGACATGTAGTTACATATAGTAAATAGAATTTCAGAAGTGGACCATTGAAATAAAGTGTTACTGCAGTCATTTTTTTCATCTTTTGCAAAGTCATTATTGTGGATTTTTTTCTTTTGCTATTGGAGCAAATGAGAACACATATCTGATGTAGTCTCCCATTCACCACTAAAGATTTTTACCCAACTGTGACGACTTCCACTTCTGGGAATCCTGAAAATGAGAAAAAGTGTCCATTGTTGAGACATTATATATAGATTTATAAAATTGGTTTTGACTTGACTTTTTTTCCATTTATTTTATTTCTGGCTTGGAGAAACAAATGGCATATTAAGTCAACGTCAAAATTGTGGCCTGACAATTATACATTTCAATTGTTTTTAAAAGACTCCCCCTGAAAGTCACCGTATAATTTACGCACTGGAATAGATGGGAAGGATTTGGTGTTACGCTCTAGGTTTCCTGTGACGCCTTGAGAAGTTCTTAAGAATCTACAGTTGCATGCTCGTTGGACAGTCATAGCACACCTCTCATAGTCTCCTCTGCCACGGCCATCACATTTCAAGATAAAACCCTCTCACTCTTCCGTCCGGTCACTGTATCCTGCGCAGGGCGGCCATGCACAGCTCCTGAATGCTCTTGCAGAAAGCTGATCTTCTCATGGCCTGCAAGTAACACGACAACAATAAGCATTCTTCTCTTTTTCTTTCCTCAATGCACTTTTACTGCCTTTCAGTGTTGGGAGAAGTTACTTTTATAAGTTACAATATTGCAGTGCTCATTTAAAAAAAAAAAAAAAACTACTTATGATACATGATTACATTTAATGCAATATAAATGCGGTCACATTACAAAAACATGTCCAGTGTCCATGGCCAATAGCATAGAGATGTATGAAGCAAAACATCACTTTCAAAAAAAGCAACTATTGACAATAAATGGTAAATTTGACCGCTAATATGTTAAGACTTATTTTTATTTATCAGCAGTTCTGAGGTTTTTAAAAAATAAATCTCAAGGGGGTTTGAACAAATAACACGTTATTGTAGTCTATTCTTGAAAATGTGTTACCCGCAACACTGGTGTTTTTAATATCTCACCCCTCTTTTTGAGTTCTCTGGGTCTCTCCGTCTGCTTCTGGCTGTTTAATGGAACTCAATACCACGTCCTCTGACCTGTATTTAAAGGCTTTGTGGTTTCCTTGTGAAAACCAAACCATGAAAATGACATCGACAAAAATATGATTCTCTCCCGCACGGTGCTCCTTTTGCTCTGGCATCATGTCATCACTTGTGGTTTAAATTTCTTTAAATTGTCTTTTTATCTGAAACGAGGATTACCAACTGTTTGAAACGCAATTCAAATGTGTTTCCCTATGAACTCTTAGCACTTAACTTAGCGAAGAAAGGCCTTGATTGCTTTAATAACAATACGGCGGCCTGGGAAGTGAGAGGTGCTGGAGAGGCCCTACAGAGGAGCATATTAACACGCATAAGGAGGAAATCTGCTCTCTGGCACTGGGGAGGTTGATTAGGGTCACAATGAAGTGTTAAAGAGAAAAAAGAGATACAAATACCTGAGAAAAATAGATCGAGCAAGCGATAGTTAGAAAGCAGACACATTTTTACCTTCCTTTCTCCATTCTCAACAAACAGTGCTGCTTAACCTTTTTTTTTTTAATTATTATTTAGATTTTACTTTAGACTTTTTAACACTGTACCAACATTTTCGTTGTACAAAATGTAACAAAAATTTATGCATTGAAATGTATTAATATTTTCATGAACTTAGTTCAATATGCAAACTTAACGTCATCAAAAGCAAAACTGACAATCTTGCTTTTTAAATATCTCTAAAAAGTTTGATGGTTTTATGCTCTCAACAATAATTAATTATCATAAAACAAACTGTGGTTAGCTTTAACCATGTTTATTGTTTTTTTTTTTCCTTCATGTATTTTGAGGAACGAGGGCATGTTATACAACCTGTCCATGTTGGAATATGTAGCTTGGCTGGTTTTGCCAAATGAGAGCTTCACACACTTGCTTTGATGTCCACAACAAAAGATATGGAAAGCATTGTCTCCTCCCTTAGAAAAGAAAATGAAATTTATAAAGCTGATTTAAACAAAACAATGTAAATACTATATATATATATATATATATATATATATATATATATATATATATACAAAAAGCTCACAGGAAATAAAACACACACTGACTACAATGTAATCATTTATTCTTTTTTTTCTTTTTTGATTACGGCAGCAATTCTCCTGGGAATGTACTTAACTGTCGTACTTAACTTTTTTCCAGTCCTCCTTATGTTCTTCCCAAAGTTCTTCAGAACACAAATTAAGATATTTTTGATGAAATCTGAGAGGTTTTTCTATCTCTCAATTAAACTGCAACGAAATTACCACATTCAAGGTCCAGAAAAGTAGTAAAGACATTGTTAAAATAGTCAACATGACTACAGTGGTTTAACCTTAATGTTATGATGCGACGAGAATACTTTTTGTGCGCAAAAAGCAAAACAAAAACAACAACTTTATTCAACAATTTCTTCTATACCCTGTCATTCTCCTTTGCAGTTTACGTTGAAGACACTACAAGCTTCTGTGTTCTATGTCACTCTTGTTGTTGTTTTGTTTTTGCACGCAAAAAGTATTCTCGTCGCTTCATAACATTAAGGTTGAACCACTTTAGTCATCTCGACTATTTTAACAATGTCTTTGACAGAAATTTAATTTTTGGGTGAACTAACCCTGGGAGGCCACTTGAAGACTTCAAAATGCTGAACATGAACTTTGCAATGCAACTTGCAATAAGCATGCAACTTTGTTGCATTCACCATGTAATTGAATCATTATCATGTTGGAAAATGCACATTTGCTCTCCAAACAGGCTACACTGTGTTCAGCAGGATTCCTAAGTATTGGTCCGTTTTCAAAGCGCCAGCAACTTTGTAGATCCTTTCAACACCTGCTGCAAACATGCGTCCCCAATACCATTATGTTTCCCCTGCCATGCATAATGGCGGCATGCATGCATTTGGTATTAAAACATTCCAGTCATCTCCAATGAACATACCTGACACCATCCAATGCTAGGTTGTTAAATTTTGACTTGTCGGACTGCAGAACATGGCTCCAATCTTCCACACTCCAAATCTTATGTTCTTTGGCAAATGCAAGATGTTTTTTGCAGTTGATAAAACTAATAAATGGTTTCTTTGCTTGTACACAACCTCTCAATCCAGCCTCTTATAGTCGTTGACTTACAGTTCAAGATGAAAATGGAGGTTGGAGGTCTCATTCAGGGCTTTAGAAGCAGTTTTGAGGTGGTCCCACATTCAGGTGTTTTTCATCCTCTTTCATGTCAAAAGCTCACTAGTCTTCCTTGACCAGCCACAGCTTTTTTCATTCTGTTTGGTAGTGGTCTCACTGTGCTTTGAAATAATTCTGTGGACTTTGTGACCATTCACGTCCAGCGCATGAGCAATATCCAAAACCGATTGATCCATATAGCCATTTTGGTTGCAGAGGACAGCTCCTTCCATTTAGCCATTTTCAGTAAAGGCCATAAAATAACATCTAATAATATAGCTAATACCTGCCAGTGCAGCATAGTGATTTATGAAATTATAGGCTGGGAATAATGAGTGCAAGCTTGGTATGTCCATTTGGCCAAAAATGACGTTCACACTATTTGGTATGTTTCATTGCATCATGACGACAAATGAAACAGTTGAAACATGGAATGTGTACATTAGTTTTACACTGCAGGTACAACTTCACAACATGCATATAAAACATTTAATAAATATTTAGTAAAAAGATTTAATAAAGTGCAAAGAAGCCAATTTTCCTAGGTCGGACATTTCTTTTGGCCACTACTGTAAATGGTGTGGCCTGATCGTTAAGGGCATTAAAAGCAGTATTTTATCAACAGCATTTCAAATTGAATCCTAAAGTAAACTGGACGCCAATGAAGAGAGGCTAAAATTGGGATAATATGATCATATTTTTTTGCTGATGACACACTTTGCAGCATCGTTCTGCACCATCTGTAGGCACAAAAACGAGTATTGAGAAGCAAGGTAGAGGGAATTGCAATAATCCAGTCGTGATATAATAAAAATGTTAATAACTTCCTTCAAATCCTGAAAGCACAAAAACAATTTAAGTTTAGAAATAATTTGGAACTGATAGAAACTATTTCTTAGAACAGGGTTGTTTGACTAAGCAAAGAATAACACCAAAATGTTTTACTTGTAATGTAATAAATTGAAAATGGCAGTAAAAAGTTGATATTTATTTCGTAATTTTAACTTTACGGTTTAGTTTTTCGCTGCTATCAGAACAGACCTGCGGTCCAACCCACGTTGAGAATCACTGCTCTATGATCTCTCGCTCACACACACACAGATACAGACACAGACACACACTCACATATTTTCAGTGAAACACAGGCTTATGAAAAGCAGCAGGGATTGTTCTTGAATTAGGAAAGTCAGGGGCACCTAAATAGGGTCTGAGAAGTAAAGGGGAAATGGGGGGTCAGGCCTGGATTGTGCTTGAATTAGCCAGACTATTCAGGTCCTCCTGAAAAGCTTCTGGGCTCTTTCTCCACAAGCAAATTGGGAGGAAATCTGGCTATTGTCACGTGTTTTGAAGTGGCTGGGGCTTTAGTGAGGTGCTTACCTACAGATGAAAGTTGAGACAATGGAGCCGCGCGGCACAGACTGGAGAGAGAGAACGCTGGAGGACAGGCTTTCAGAAGGAGTGTACGGCTTTAAAATGATGGGTTGGCATCTTACATGCAGCAAAAGAAATAAACTTTCCACAGTAGTTTTAATAAAAGTGAGGAAAATGTAAGATTGAATCTGAAGATTGAAGTTAAAAAAAAAGAGAGTTTTCTAGTTGTAATATTAGTTCTAAAGTCTAAAGTACTTTTTAGGATCTTTAAATATCACACATAAAAATAAATAATAATAATAATAATAAAATGTTGGAAATCTTTCTTTTTTTATTTGTATATTTTATAGTAATTTATAGCTTGGAGTATATTTATAGTATATTATAATAAATAAATAAATAAATAAATAAATAAAGGGATATTTTTGTTAAATTAAACTAAAGCTAAAGCTATAAAAATAGTTACTTGAAACAAACAAAACAAAAACAAAACATAAACATGTTTTATTTCGGCTTGTTGCCACATTTCACATTTTTGCTTAATTGAACTGGAATAACTAAATAAACTAAAAAATACAACTTAATAATATATATATATATATATATATATATATATATATATATATTATACACAAAAAACTCTCTCTCTATATATATATATATATATATATATACAAATAAATAAAATAAATACAAATAAACTAAAAATAAAATCTAATTCAAAATATGAACAAAAGCTATATAATACTATATCAGTGATTCTAAAATAATACTGGTAGGTATTATGTATCTTTGAAAAGCAAATATATTTCTAAAATCGGTTCATAATTGTTGCTTTGGCTGTCTTTTTAGGTACTAAAACATTTTTTTTCACTATGTTGTTTGCTTGTAGCAGTTTGAGTAATTAAAAATGCGTTGCTCGTTTTTTATTTTTTATTTTTTATTTGGTTTTTATACTGGTTGAGGTAACAGTTTGTCAGTTTGCCATTTCACATCCGGCAAACTTAAATAAATACATTTCCTTAATACATGATCCTTAATGTCTGAAATAATAGTTAAATGCTTACAGGTCATTGTCCTTTAGTTTTTTATTACTTTCTTTTCCTAATATTTGCGTTCAAAATCCCAAGGGTTGTTTTTCACTTGTCTTTGCTAATGATTTTATAAGGTGCCCCATTCAACTCTTGTTTTTCTTGAGGGATATTTGTCTGCGAGTTGTGAATTGTTAGTCGTGACTCATGAGTTGTGTCCAGGCCGTGGGCCCTTACCTCTCCCCTCCTGAGGCAGCCCATGTTTTTCGTCACCGCCCATACCCTCTTCCTCCCTTTACACCCCTGAGGTCTTCCGGAACCTTCCTCAACATTCTGCCCATGTCCGCACTCTCATTAATCAATGTCAAGCTTCAACTGGAGGACAAGGCCAGTATTCTCCGCGCTGCCCCCTCAGACGCTCATACATCTCATTGTTCTGATTCACATGGGCAAAGAAACGGCAGAGAGTCCGACATGAAAGGGATGAGACTTAGAAAGAAAGAAGAGGAGGCATTTCTGCAACTTTCTCTCACTTGTTCCCTCCCATCAACACTCTCTCTATCAGTCTCTCTGTTCATTTTCAGCTAGTGAATGGGAAGAGACGATCGTTGTGAAGAATGCATTTGGGTCAGTCTACAATTGCCATTTATGTCCATAAAATAAGCATTGAAAAACAGTATTTAATCTTAAAATTTCAACCCTGTTACATTGATTTTGCATAGCAAGTCAAGTCAGCATTACTTATACAGCACTTTATACTATACTGGTCGTTTCAAAGCAGCTAATAAAGCAAAATAACAGAATCAATTACGCAAACTTAATAAAGACAAATTTAAATTCAGCTTAAAGAATCTCGAAAAAAAAACAATATATAGCAAACAACTGATGATTTAAAAGTTGATATTTGTAGAAAAATCAGCATTAAATTTACCTTGTAGTTTCACAATTTTGAGCATAATATGTGAACACCAAATGAATCCATTAAACTTCCCACCCTAATACCGTCAACCCTGTTACCTTAATTAGAATAATGATGTCCAAATATATAATAAAATGTATTAATTTAGTTTGAGAAGTCTTAAACTTATTATTTGACTTATAGAATGTGAAAAAAAAAAATCCTTAAGAAAACTCATCAAACTGGAAGAGGCACCCATTTCATAGAATGACCCATTTACAGAAATGAAAAACAGCTATTGAGAGGATGAGAAAAAAGAGGGGGAAGAGAGAGAGGAAAACGTAGAGAGAGAGGCGATGTGTATGCCACTCTTTGTCCTGTGTTCATTGTCCGTTGTTTGTCATTAACCTTTGCTGTAGCTCCCGGATGGAGCTGCCACTTTTTATACAAAGACAGCACTTTTTTTTACCACCCTGGGAAAAAAAAGCATTTAATCATGTCTAGTGGGAGAAAACTCAAACATTTTGAAAGGTTTTATGCTGATGCAGAAAGTTTTGACAGACAACAGAGCGCAAAGATCCGAGCGGACACCGTTAGTGGTTTGAATGAGCGAAATGGAAAATAATTTTGGCCAGGAAGCCTGACAATTTCTCTTTCTCTACATCTACCTTGCTGTGCTTTCTCTCTGCTGTCACAGTGTCCTGTCCATCAAAAATAAGCCCTTTAGCTCCTCATTCACGTTCCTGCTTATGAACGGAGTTTGATACGGGAAACACAGTATCCTGAATTTGAAAGGGTGCGTCTGGGTGAGTTCACGCTTGTCTGCAGCTGTAGGTGTCAGTTGATGTTGGTGTTATTGTGCATGTCTCCGTCAAAATGCAAGCATAGGAAGATGACAGACGTGAGAGACGGCACAAGAGCGTGCGGCCCGGATGACTGATGACCCCCCCTCCAGGTCCCGTCAGCCCTGTTACTCTAGCCGGTCACATGCCACATTGTGCAACTGCTCACCAATGGACCTCTGTCCCTGACACAGAGAAGCAATCAGTCTTTTCATCTGTGCACTCTCACTTTTACACACATACAGTTCCTCTAGGCACTTACCGGCTGGACATTGGGGTGGGGGTAAATTACATTGCCAATCAATCTTCTCCACCGACTTGATGAAAGCTGTCTAAACTTTCGCTCTTTAACTAACCCTCTGAGGTCTATTAAGAATGCCCGACGTAAACCGGACAAACAACAGCTGAGATTAAAAGCCATTCAGTTCTGCTAGAGGTGCTTGAGAAGTGGTTTCTTTGGGAGAACGAGTGAGGCTGTTGGGTTCAACAGTTAGCTCCAGAAAACATTGCTGTCTAAGAATGGAGAAGTAGCTGGTGGTTAAGCCATTTTTTGTTGTTTTTCTCAGACAATACCACTTAATTTTGGGTGACTTTCTTCAAGCTGTCTGACTTTAAACAAGAACAAGACACAAGAACAAGACCTTAAAACTCATCTTTGATCACCAAAATTACATATTTAAACGTTTTTTCCTGTGAAAAAAATTCTTAATGCCTTAAAATATCTTGAATCTAACTACACCCTTGCCTCATTTAATATACACGGATCTATGAATATGATAATTAGCCCCGCCTCCACTCACTCGCACGAGCTCAGACGAGATCCACTCGGTCAACTTACTGAGGTAAACACTGCACAATGGTATCGCTTTTTACAACATCGGACACATAACAGTAATTAATATGATTAGCGTTTTGCTTGACTACATTATCAAACAGCTAATAATGTGTTGCTAATGTTACACAAACCATGTTCCCATTCGCGAGTCAGACAGCTGCCTTCTAACAATCAGTATCCTTAGAAACACTTTGAACAACTCAGAATGTCAGTGGAGAAAGACATATAAATAAAACATTTTATTTTATTAAAATAAAACAGAAAATAACCTTCTTTTGAGACTCGCAGTCAGTTAATGATATGCTAAAGCCCGCTGGCACGTTGATGTGATTAGTTACAAGGTAGTTTGTGACGTCAGAAACACCAGTGATTTCAAACCACGGGGTTGAGACTGTATTTGGTTTACTGCAGTTTTTGTGATTCTTTATTTATTAAACATTTTAAGTTTATAACTATTTACAAAGAGCCCAAGATCCACCCACAATCATAAGAAAAAGAGATACAATAAGACTTAATAAATAAAAATAAATAATATATCAAGATTTCAACATTTTTGATAAAGTCTCAATAAGGTCCAACCAAAATTGTATTGTCTTTCTGGTGGCGCCATGCATTTTAGCTGTGGTGCTCTCCAAAAGAGCAATGTCCAGCAAATAGGACATCCAAGTGGACATAGCTGGGGTAGATGGGTTTACTGCAGTTTTAAAGAGAAAATACTCAGAAATGGTGTTGACTTATGAATTTGCACATGGTTCATCTTAAAGCATGTTAAAAACACCAGATAGACATATAAACAACATTAAAAGCTTGATTTTCATCACAGGGGGACTTTAAGGTTAGTTGCTTGTAATTATGCATAATTTAACATTAAAGGGTTAGTTCACCCACAAATTAAATTTCTGTCATTAGTACTGACAAAAATGACAATTTCATTTTTGGGTGAACTAACCCTTTAATAATTGCAATCGTAACTACATGTGACATGTAACAAGGACATTGTAATATTAAGTGTTACCGAAATTGTTACTGTTTCTCATACTTAAAGAGTTTGATCAAATTCCAAGTATTAAACTCTGAGGAATCTATAAAAAAATTATTGTTTGCCTCCAACCATTCAGATACAATTGCTGTTGTGCTGTGTTGACGTAAATATGGCCAGTTTGACATATTGCAGTTGCAACATGCAATTTTTTAAATGATTTCTAATGGCTTAAAGGACACTCCATGCCACCACTAAATAGTAAAATATTTTTTTCAGATCTTCTAATAATAAGAGAAAGAAAGGCGAGAGATAGAAAGAGATCTTTGTGAGGACCCTCCTCTGTGGGGTTTTGGCTTAATCTTGAGTTATTTTCTCAGTGAAAAGAGGGCAAAAATACCATGACGGTCGCAGAGCAAATTTCTCCATGCCCATACACGGTATTAAGATGTCTCTGATCCACAGCGGCCTGCTGATCTCCCCTGTTGTCTTCTTCTCGCGCTCTTGTCTGGGACGGTGGCCAAGTGCCACCGAGGACACCGGGCCTAATAAATCATCCCTATTTCAACATCTGCAAGGCCCAAAGGCTACCCCTGACCACGATGAGCTCTTCTCTTTCTCACCGGGAGACTCCTCAGGGATGACAAACCCAGCATTGTCTCAGATCCAGTGAAGAGGAGGCTCTCTTCTTCTCAACCCGTTTGACAAAAGGCGTCTGAAGGCCAGCTTTAGCCTGCCAGTCCAGATAGCCGGCTCTCAGCAGGAAAGACTGCTCCCTCTCTTTTTCTCTCCCGCCATCCTTCGCCCTCTCTCTCGCTCCCGTCTTTTAATACTCTCCTCCCTCGGAGGTCAGCGGCTAGGCCTCGTCCTTTCATTCCCACTGCACTCTCAGGAGAATATAAAGACATCAAGTGCGGAGGAGGGGAAAGAAGCCAAAATTGGCAGAAAGAGATATTAGACATGGCTGTCACCACTATTCTGTGGCCACTTTTCATGTGAAGTGTCGTAAGACGAAGAGGGGAGGGGGGAATAGATAAATAAACAGCATGGCGGAAAAGTTGGATCTGGGGCTTGTCGCATTATTCATTTTCAAAAATAGGCCGAAAGGAGATGAAAAAAATCTTTGGCGACGCCAATTACATAGAAGAAAGGGAGAAGAAATCAATTCATAGTGTTTCGACATTGTATACTAGTGAACTAAGCTATTCATTGGCTTTTAGTGTGCTGCTCCATGCCAGCAGGGGCCTGATGCGATTATTTGTGTGTGTGGTTGCGAAAGTGCATTTCAGCGATACTGATGGAGTATAAAAGGACTAGTTTGGTTAAAAGGCTTTCAGGTATAATCTTAACCATGTTTCTACCCTAGTATTTTTGATAGAACACTTTGAAAGGATTGTAAATGTAACAAACGAAGGCTCTCTCTGTATTGGCCCACTGTCTTTCACCTCAAAACATTTGGATTTCCAATTAACCCAAGAAGAATTGTGAATTTCCTGCTGGCAGACAGGCCTTGATGTCTTAATCTTCAGCATGTCATTGCCATGAAAGGCGGCATTTGACAGTGTTTCACAGCATTGAACATACCCCCAAAAGCCACCCAGTGACTCTAAAGAGGGTCAGGCCAGCGGGCACAACACCAGCCCCAACTGTCTGTTCTGTGCAAAAGCAGCATATAGTAACAACATGCGTATTGTCTGTCTGGAGCTGCCTCAGAGTCCCAAAGCTCCTCAGGGGGCTGGAGAGCACAGGAGATCACTAAGACTTGTTAGCCTTGGCTGGCAGACATGTGGACAGAGTGTTGTTCTTAGAACAAAGACTAGCATATAACAGTATTAAATTTACCAGCAACAGCCTCAACATATATGATAATGACAGTAAACTGTCCACTCTGCTTTTTGTCCTCTCAAGCATCAACAAGACATGGGAGTTTTGAGGAATTAGTTGGTCAAACATATCTGTTGGTCAACAGACTAGATCTGAGAACAGTGAGCTGATTCATTAAGCACTGAAAAAAAGTGTAGCTTGTTAAACTACAGGCTACTCATAATCAGACAGTAACTTAGTCAGTAGGTAAAGTACAGTCAAGCTGCACTTTAGAAAAGCAGTTAACTACACTACAAGCTGCTAACGTATGCTAGCAGATCTACTCAGTGCAACACCACAAAAATTGAAACCGAGCGATTGATACAAAAGCCTGTGTTGCACTTCACTTGTGGCTGGAATGGCTACAGTAGAAACAAAAACAGTAGAGATAGTTTTTAGCACCTGTAACTGTGCAATACAATGTTATATAAAAATCACCAATATAACATTTTGTAATACTATGGCGCTACATTCCCAAAACAATTGCTACAGTATTTTGCTGAAATACACAAAATGCTACACTGTTTAGCTAAGCTACTGTTATTCTGCTGCCAAACTATAGTTAAAGGGTTAGCTCACCCAAAAATGAAAATTTTGCCATTAATTATTCACCCTCATGTCGTTCCACACCCGTAAGACCTTCATTCATTTTCGGAACACAAATTAAGATGTTTTTGATAAAATCCGATGGCTCAGTGAGGCCTCCATTGACAGCAACACTTTCAAATGCCCAGAAAGGTACTAAAGACACATTTAAAACAGTTCATGTGACAACAGTGGTTCAACCTTAATGTTATGAAGCGAAGAGAATACTTTTTGTGCACCAAATAAAAAAAAAAAAAAAAGACTTTATTCAACAATATCTAGTGATGGGCGATTTCAAAACACTGCTTCACGAATCTTCGAAGCTTTACAAATCTTTTGTTTTGAATCAGTGGTTCGGAGCGTGTATCAAACTACCAAAGTCACTTGAACCATTCAAACATTTTGAAACACTTATGACGTAACGAAGCCTTGTTTATTGAAATCACGTGACTTTGGCAGTTTACATGCTCTGAACCACTGATTCGAAAAAAAAAAGATTTGTAAAGCTTTGAAGCTTCATGAAGCAGTGTTTTGAAATCATTTAGTATTCTCGTCGCTTCATAACATTAAGGTTGAACCACTGTAGTCACATGAACTGTTTTAAATATGTCTTTAGTACCTTTCTGGGGTGTGTTTCCCCTACAACAACGTAACTTGCTGCTTCACTACCATAGTACGATGCATCGTTGAACAACTAGCTAGTCACGACTGTTTCAAGAAACCATATTGTTGTAAACCTGTCGTTCAGACACGTTGGTGAATGATGTCACGCAGGTGGTGGAGTAATAACTTCTTTAAATGAATCCGTTTGAGAACGAATTAATGCTAGATTTTTTGCTATAAATTACAGACATGGCATCTGAGGACTATTCCTCATTTTTCTGTTATTTTACTTTATTTCCAGATTCATTTCTAGATTCCAATCATAGGCTCGTTCTTACGTACCAGAGCACGTACGCACATGCACACTCTTCAAAAATGGTGCTTAAAATCTCTTGACAAACTAAAATATGTAAATGACATTTGTATGTATTAGAAACAAAATATATACATTGTACTTAATGTCAGCTTGCTTATTTTGCTTAAGATAACGATTTATTAACTACCTCGAGTCGGAGGTATCGCCAGTGATACCACCTCGGTTTTTTCTTACCAGTGTGAAAGAGACTCAAAATACTCCGTCAATGTTGCACATACAATTAAAGAGTTATACACCATTTTAATCTGTGAAATATCTTCTTTTATTTGTGTACACTCAGATTAAAAACAAAATGTTGTGCTTTTTGTAAAATAAAGAAAACTAACATGATGCATGATCTGTCGTCTCCCTCTGAACGAAGTCCAATCTGATCATTCTCAGAAAATGAACTGTAACTTAGTGAATATTAATCACAAAAAAATGAGACTTCTGTCTAAAGAAACGTTGAAATGTCAGGTTTTAAATTTTGTAAGTCAAATCGAAAACAAAAATTCTCTGTTTATGTAATCTGTATGAAAAGAGAGCCATGTCAGACGCCCGTGATTCAGCTCATTATCCGCTAATGTGGCCACGCCCACGGAGCGAGCGCTATTCAAACGCAAATTCTGAGGCAATACATGTATACATCGTCTCAATCATGTATTTATTGTCTTGAAAAGTGTTTATCTGTATGTTATAGACATGATTAGCGATCTCTGGAAGCCTCTGTTAGTTCCTGGAAAGTCACATGGTATGCCTGTTCTTCTTTAGAGTAATTTGTGGACTAAAGGTGTACAGAGCGCCCTCCGGCTGCAAGTATGAATTGAAAACACAGTATCCAGTGCTCATAGTGATGACAATAAATATTGAATAAATATTACTCCTCTGTATAGAAAATTGACATAAACATATGAGAATCCATCAATATTTCTCCAAATGTGAATGCTTTTAAGCTAAAAGGCTATATGAAATGCCATAGAGGTAACATGAATGTTCAGACGCTTTGCATCACAGAAATACATTTTATTTTAAAGTATATAATAGAAAACCATTATTTTAAATTGTAATAATATTTCACAGTATTGCTGTTTTTTCTGTATGTTTGATATACAGCATGATGAGCTTGAGACATGATCACAGAGGGTTTTTTCACATAGCCTACCTGACTGAAAGAGCTCATTGTTATGCAGGTCATTAGAGGTCATTATGCGAATCCTTTGTCTTCTCAGGTGTGAATCACAGCATTATTCATGATGATTCACGCCTCCACGCATACTGTGTTTCTTGACAAAAAGTGTCTTACAAAATTTAAATATCTATATTGTTTTATATGAACGAGTAGGCAGGATAATTTTTACATAATTTTGAAGCAAAAACTCTAGTCTACAACCTCCAATACCCAGAAGTCTTGTGAACACAGATTTAATATTTTTTTTTTGGTCTTATTTCAGTGACTTAAGTTTTTTGTTTTTTCAATAACCATGCATAAAGGTTATCTTCAAAAAAACAAACATGTACATACATGTTCCTCACATATTATGGTAGCCTAGTTTGTGCTGAATACAGTGTAATGACACTTTTGTCATTAAAATGTTTATGAACAACTGAAAAAAGCACAAATGTCAGGGCATGTCAAAACTTCTCCAGGGCCCAAAAATCCTCAGACCCCAGAGGGTTAAGTCCACATGTCATAAAAACAAGAAACTATGCTTCTAACCATAGCTTGAGAGCTGTCGTTCCAACCACACAAGTTTGCGATGCAGTTTGCGAATGTTCGTTTGAACTGTGGTTTCGGGAAATACCAAATAGTTGAACTATGTTAGTAACGATGGAACTTGTGATGTTAGTTGGCTAGCAATGCTTTTGGGAAACGCACCCCTGGGCATTTGAAAGTGTTAATTATCTTGCTGTCAATGCCGGATTTGATCAGAAATATCTTAATTTGTGTTTAGAAGATGAGTCTTACGGGTCTTACGGGTGTGGAACAACATGAGGGTTAGTAATTAATGACAGAATTTTCATTTTTGGGTTAAGTTATTAGCATCACTACTAGAGCTTTTAGAAAAATAGAAAGTGTACCCTGTTGAACTAATCATAATCAAACTGTAGCTTACTCAGTAGGTAAACTACAGTCAAGCTACTCTTTAAAGTAGTTAAATACAGTATAAACTGCTAACAGATGCTAGCAAAGCTACCCAGTGCAGCGCCAAAAGAAAGAGAAACCAAGCAATTGAAACGCAGAAGTATTTTGTTGCAACACACAAAATGCTATGCTTATTAGCTAAACTACTGTCACAGTGCTGCAAACTGTAGTTAAGATACAGTAATGTTGTGTGATGTGGTAGAGAACAAATCTAGTTAGGTATATTAACTGAAGAAGCTATTTGGATTCATAAAGAACAACATTCTTCCAATGAGCAGATCCTTGTAAAGAAAGTTTGGAAGGAATAACGTAGTGAGAGAGAGAGAGTGCGTGTATATTTATGTGAGTGAAAGAGAGAGACCCAATGTCACTCAACATTGTGAGGCCACTTCCATGGGAAACACTGAGCTCATGCCCTATCGCTCCTATAATGGACACTTTGAGGGGATGGGCTACTCTGGTAGGTCCCCAGGCCCCGATAAACCAGAATTCCTGTCTGGATGCAAACCCAAACAACATTAGTGGCCACACCGCTGCCTCCCTCCCCCAACCCCTGCGTGCCGCCCTGCCCACTGGCATTGAGCAGAGGCAGATTCCTCCGTCTCTCCCATCAGCACTACACCACTTATCTCAGATAGTCGACAGCGATAATGCTCTTAACAACAGCTATGTGCCACCATGACACATTAGAGGGGTCTTAAGCTTTGACATCTTAGCCCCCGCCCTACCTCAGCGCATTTGCATGTCGTCCAATAGTAACATTGAAAAAGAAACTGCTCGTTTGGCAGAAGACCTTAGCTGCATTTTTCCCCTGGTCTCCCTGCTTTTGGCCAAGAGTCTCTTGTTATTTCACAAATCACACCGTAAAGTCTAATGCTCGCCACATGAGTGTGTCATCGTTACTTAACTTAAGGCTGTGGGGTGCATAAGGCTGGATTTGTGTTTTCTCATGTGAGGTATGGATGAGTTTTCACTCAGCACTGCCAGCTCGCTGCATCCCACCGCTGGCCACATCCATAAAATCTCAGGGCCCATGAAGCAACATGGCTAAGCAAGCCATGCGAAACGTGTTGCCTTTTCCTTTGCACCGCACTCATTTTCATTCCACCTCTCTTTTTTGATGTTTTGGTTCAATGTGGGTGTAGATATAAAAACAGCGAGAGAAAAAAATTGGTTGGAGTTGCTTTTGCAAACAGTTTCCCTGCTGATTACTCTACTTACATGACTAATGGAAAGTTCCAGTGAAGTCAAGACGGTTTGCACCCTCATAAAGTGATCATTCAGCATAAACGATGATGAGACCATTATAAACCATAGGTCAAGCAGAGGCGTCTAGGACTGTTGAGATTCTCACTGTTCAGACGTCGACTAGCGCTCACAAGATGACAATGGCGTCCATAGAAACAACTTAACACTATCAACCATAGCAGAAAAATGACAATCATGGTCTCGGAGGGGGTTCGGTAATTAGATCTGCCTCTAGCTGGGTGTCAAGTCATCTTAGATATTTCTTAATACTCATCTGAGTGTTTGTCCCAGACAGATAAACTAGTAATCACCTAGCTCAGGGGGCTGATAGGGCTGTTTTGTGTTATCTAGCGGCTAATAAAGTCATTTGTGATGAGCCGAAGTTCACGCTCAGAGAGATGGCTGCAGACGACACCTGTCTCTGGAGCGGATGTCAGATTAGGAAAGCTATCCTCTCCATGATAGGGAGTGGTCATACTCTTTGAAGTAACAACGATGAGGACACTGCATCAACGTTTTTTTCAGAAGATGTCCATTTATTAACTTTTAATATTACTAGCCTAGCATATGGTCAAGTATATTTTGTTTTAGCACTTTTCAATATTAAACACAAAACACATTTGTGGTCGAAGAAGTCATGTTTGTTTGGTGTGACTGAAATTTACAAGAACGTTTAGCATTCTTCTCTCACTAGAGAGCATAACTATACATTGATCTTTGCTAGAGAAAAACAATTGACAATCCCTTTGAAGTGATCCCTAAACGCTGTCCTTTACCACTCTTCCATATTGATTTTTCCGCAGGGAAAAAAGGAGAGCGAGTCAAGGCCAGTCATAAAGAGTGTCCAAGGATGTTCCCAACATCACGCGATATGCCTCAGACGTCTCATCTTTCAGCTAATCTTTGTGGTTAAAGTAAACAGCACGCTGTGAATCATGGGAATGCAATGTGCGGCGACAGACTAATCAATTTCATTAGCTGCATCAATCATCGGCGCTTGACGTTTATTGTGGTGGTGATGGGTTGATCTGGTGGACTCGGGGACAGGCGGCTACAGTGATAAATGTTGCTATCTCTAGAAAGAGAGAATAAATAGACTACAGTCTTTTGTGGGAAAGAAGAGTTGGCAAGCTAGGGAGATTTATACATCCATCCTTATTACTGTTGCATTTACATACAGTCAGCAATTCACTGGTGACCATTAGCTCATATACAGAATCAAGTGGACAAAAATGCAAAGGATACATTTTCTTTTACATATTATGTTTACCTTGGAAGGCAATGTTACAACAGTCTAAACAATACCCGTGGTATGTTGATTTACCAGTACGCTCAAACAAACTTGAGAATGAAGAGTGTAATATCTGCGCCACTAGTGTCACTAAACGGAATTGCAAAATATTTTACTGTTTTTAAACAGACTTCCTGAACATGATACTTGTCTGTCATTGGATGCAAACAGATAGTCCCGCCCCAAACTCAAACAACTGGTTGAGACAGTGTTGCTTACGTCAGTAAGTTGAACGCTGGAAAAATGAATTCATTTTTAAATGAAGTTATTGACATTTAAATCTACAAACATTCAGTTTTTTTATTGTTATTTCACTGTACGGCAGTTTTTTTCACATTAAGGCTTCCCATCACATTTAACAGTCTGAAATTGCTGAAACGTTTCCCTCAACTGAGATCGCTGGCAGTGGATGAATAAACCTGGCTGCATGAACTTTGTCCCTCATCAACCACACTGGTAGAGGAAATATCTTGTTTGTGATCCCTCCCCTGTATCTCCAGACGGTATCTCTTGGCTGCAGCCTTAGATTTCACTCTTTGAATTTTTTAGTGGTCAATGCGACGACTAATCTGATTTGGACGCCTCTCAAGCCAGGAGGGTAAACGGTTCTCTAGCTACAGTTCATTTGACGCGCACAGCCGTGTTTTGTGTTGCCTGAGCGTGGAGAGCTAAAATGATACAAATTCTTATCCTGCAATTAAAACTATTAGAGTCGTGTTATTCTTGGTGAATTCACTCATTCAAGCATTGGTTCAATTATCGTCAGAGGTAATTGTTTTCCACTCAGCTCCAGCTGATGGGCAAAAGCAGTTCTTGATACCTGGTTTGATATAGTTGATTATAGAGTTGAGGCTTGTTTTGTTCCTTGTGCTGTTTTTGCATGAACAATGAGTTTTTGAAAGTTTGACTCATAGCAGATACTTCAGATATTACACGAGCTCAGTGGTTTAATAAATGACCATTACAGTACTGAAAATGCACATTGCTTTTTATATAATGTGAGAGTGGGGTAAGATGTGCCATATTTTAGTCAAGTTGTCCTCTAGTTAGGAAGAAATGAGACAGGTGCTAATACATCTAACTGAAATTAGAAGTATCTATAATGCCACTCAAAAAAGTGGTACATTGACATTACATTGGTTAATTCACCAAGAACAATAACTATAAAGATAACTATAACGATAACTATATTAGTGTCCACACCAGCGGAGGATATTGTTCTGTTTATTCTAAGTGCTCTGTGGTTTTGTCATGTGCCACTTTAGGTGCTCAAGCTCTTTAAAGCAGGATGGATTCTGATTGGTTGTCAATGTTTTTGTTGTTCATCAGCTGACAAAAAAAAAAAAAAAAAACGTTCTGAAAGAGATTCCAACGATATTGTTTCTCTGTGCCGTTATCATTATAGTTGCGGTGTGAACTCTTCAATTCTTTTATATTTAGAACAATTTTTAGAACTATATCTTTATCGTTATCATTATAGTTATCATCCTTGACGTGAACAGGCCTTAATTCTTCAGAATATTTTAATGTAATAAATGTAAAGTATTTGAGTAAGTGTAATTGGTCACTGTACTTAAGTATCTTTTTGGCTACTTTGCACTTTGACTGAGTATTACAGATATTAGTAACTTTTATTCTCTTCTTGATTATTATTATTATTATTTTTTTTTTAAAATATATGTACTCTTCACACCAAAACATTTGTAATGAGTAGTGTAATTACTGATTTTGCATGGCACCCAACTTTTTCTGCAGCAGTTTATTTCTGCTGCAAAAGAAAAGATATCGCCATCTACAGGGCATTGAAGATACTATATCTTCTGCTCTTTGCCCAAACTTGTCAACAAGGCTACTTTACGTGAATGTGAGTGCATTGACTGGTAGTTGCTGAAGAGCTTAACTGAGATTTTGACGTGGATTTGTAGACATACAGCATACAGCATTTTTTAGTCATTTTCGCAGATCCGTGTGAATGGGGATCATTTTGACAACGTTGTCGTCTGTATGCGAAAAACGCGAAGGATTTTACTTTTACGTTTTTTGTACATCGTTGTCATGTAAACATACCCTAAGACTTTTACTTAAGCGGTATTGGAATTGATGACTTGTAACTTGTAATGGAGTCATTTTTGCTGTAAGGTATCTGTATTTTTACTTTAGTATGGTTTTCAGGTACTCTTTACACCTCTGAATAGCACTATTGATTATTATTGAAATATGTATCTTTAATGAGAAATTCAGTTTGACAGTTTAGTTTAAGCTGCTGAAGAGATTTCTATGAGAACTTTTATGGTTTTGCATAAAAAAATACACACCGCACACACATATAGTGTAACATAGTCCCTTTTTAATTGTTTATCTAATGTTTGTATTGAATTAAGTCTTTTTGCATTTGATCATAGTGACCTTTTTCACTGAACTTGCCACAATTTGTACCTATCTTATAAGGCAGTATGTTGTTGCCTACCTTTTGAAGCATGTTTGTAATACCTTGAAATGTTGACTAAGTAGGCAGCACACTATAGGATTTGGAACAGACTGTAGGTCTAAAGAAGCTCTTCTTCATAAAGTTCTCTTTTGCCAGATGTAAATATGATTTGGAAGTTTGGAACCCCAGCCATAAAGTTAAGAACCTCAAATGTGTCTTAAGAATCTTGAGCATTAAATCTTCACAAAAGACTTCAGACTTCATGGTGTGTTCCCTTTACCAACTGACTTTAATGTAATAGAAAGGTCATATCACGCTATGCTACAGACATGCCCAACTCAACTTCATCACCCTAGTGCTTTTTCAGCACATCTTGAAGCTGGATCGTTTCCATCAAGAGAATGCAGCCAAAAATGATTGTGTTGTCATAATTCTATCACATGTCCATAAATACATGTTGCAAAGTCGTAAAAAGATTCACTGTCTCTTTGGAAAATGTTGGTTTCCATTTGCTGCACAGAATTTCATAGTATATGACCCACCAGTGGTAGCAATGAATTAGATTGTCCAAATATGTGGGATGTAATGGAGAGTCCATAGAGCGGAGTGGTTAGCATGTGTGTGTTTAGACACAAACGGCTGGCTCATAAAATTTGTGTTTTGATTGGCGGAATGATTCGCTGTGATTATGATGAGACAGATTTAGTGATCCCCACACCCACATTTCTCATTGAAACATCATTTTTCTTGTCCTTTGTCTTAATATATGCTATCACTAAATAAAAGCAGTATGCAAACAACACTTGCAACACATTTAACTTTTGTAATGTGACATGTTTCCTAAAACAAAAAGCAATATTTATTTGGAAATAGTGTTGGGCAGGATTTGAATTTATGGGTGGGATTAGAACATGTTGTTATTGCTAACTAAAATCATTGTCGGTAATTGAAATAAAATTGAAATAAAATATTACATGAAAAACTAAAATAATAACTGAAAATATAAAAGTAAATTTATGTACTATTTATATACTATTTGTTATAAATATATACTGTAATAAACACTATTATAGCATATAAATAATACCCAAACAACAATGATTAGGCTATGATATTATTGGTTAATTTTTTTTTCCCACCCACAAGGCCTTGATTACATTAGCACAAAATAAGTCATTTCAGAGGAAAAGAAAACACTTTTCTTTTATTAAAGAATAGCTTGTACAGAAAATGTGTTCATGCGATCGGTGCCAATTATTACTAAACTAAATCTTTTATATAGACCTTTTATATAGACTTTAACAAAGTTTGCTTCCCTCAGGTGTGCTCACCTCTTATTCTCCGCTCTGACATCAGCTAGCGTGAGCAGGCAGGAAACACACATCAGCCATTTATTTATCTAGGAAAAAAAAAATCCCATCAGTGACTTATTTTGCATTTCTCTGGGCTGGAGGGTGTCAGATGGGGCTGACCCCAGAATCAACCCCAAACCGAAGAAAGCCGACGTTTGTGCCCCTCGACCCACATATATATGCACTTATGCAACTCACAAGAGACTTTTCACTTTAATGTTTGGCAGGACTCAGTCTGCTCTCCGCATTCATATTTGGAGAGCCGCAGTCCGGATGTTAGAGTGACTTCTCCTAACCTCTCTCCTTTTTCTCCTTCCATATGTCAAACTCTCGAAGAGTGAAACTTAAATAGAAGTCTGGAAAACTTGTTCTCCTGAGCTCTGAGCTAATGCAACCACACCGCGGTTCTTCAGACGTCTCAGATGAACTTTTTTTTTTCTTCTTCATTGCTGCTCCAACATGAATATGCAGCAAATATTTAGAGAGCATTTATTTTAGAGGGATAAACGGAATGGTATTTTTTTTTCTTCTTCATTGTGTCTGTCATCATGTGACAATTTCCCTCGGGCTTGCCTTCAGACTGCACATGATGAATAATCTCATCTTGCAAGTATGTTTCTATATGCATTTTTATACTCGAGAAGTCCTGCTTTGAATTAAGAGCTCATATTGATCTTCCACAGACACCACAGAAGCACTTTCATCCAAAAGCACATTGCCCAGTCTGACTCGGCATAATATTGATAGATCGTCAATATTTTACATTCTGCACGTATTGATGAAGCAGTATCACTTCTCAAACAGTCAATCATAATGCTGGCAACAACATAAATAAAAGCATTTATAAAATTAGATATTTTCTAGCTGCATATCTACGCTAAAAAAAATGCATGTCAAGTGCTTTTGAGACTCTAAAAAATGTTTTATTTTTTCAAATACACAGATATATCATTTTAGAAGCAACAATAATCAAAAAAAATATTATTGCTTTTATTCATACATACTATTAAAACTACAGATTTTATCGTAATTGTGTTGCTGTTATTTGATAGTGTGTTGAATGGAAGGCCGTTGAGGAATCAGCAGTCAGTGTGTTGTGGTATATTTCCTTTACTCCTCCTTGATTATTACTGATCATCTTCACAAATGACTTGTCATTAAACGCTGTCTGCACCATTATTTATCTGTATCACTCTGTCAATATGAGCTGCACCGAAGGAACGGATGCATGATGCCATCATAAATTAGAATATGGCCCTTTTAACATATTTCCGACATATTGTTATACAGACATGTCAATTTCATCTAGTTATAGCTTTGTACAAGAGTGCTGGCTGAGCAAGCATCAGATTTTTGATCGAGGAATATTATGAGCAGTAACTGTCATTCATTTTGGTATTGAGTCCTCAAAAAAAAAAAAAAAACTTGTTCTGTGGCATGGTAATTAGATATATATAAATGGGTATATATATATGGGTATATATATATATATATATATATATATATATATATATATGCATACACACTTTTATTTAGTTTATCATTTTTTGTAATACCTTTGTTAACCTTATATGAAATCAACTCAAGCTTCGGCTGAATTAGTATGGTACTTATTAATATGCTTATTAACTAATATAATATAACTAATGTAATAATATATGTATTCTATTAATAGTAACTTATTCTATTCTATTATTCTATTAATAGTAACTTATTATTATAATAGTATAATTATTATTATTTTACATGGAAATTACAAAAGAGAAAAATAACTATAAATATAACAGTTCAATACAAATTATGTGTTATAAGTTCGATACAAAATATAGTTAGAATACAAAAATATAGTGGGAATTCTCAGTTAGTCACGTGACCCACAACACTTAAATTTTTTTCTATTACTTTTTCTTAGTATTCCTATTTCTAGTGAAGAGAGAAAATCAAATTCCATAAGCAGTAAAAGAAAAAAAATACTTTGTTGCAAACTCAATATGAAGGGTCCATAGGGATCGTTTCTCATCAGATAAATGATTCAAAAGCTTCTCTCTCAGTGTTTTTTTGTGTTCTTCAGTTATTTCTTCAACTTCTTCAAAGTTAACTGAAACACGCATCTCATGATATCATCCTGGACAAACAACAGTCACAAAGTGCAAAAAACATACATATCGTTCATGAAAGGTTACCGTGACCTTCTGCACAAAAGTCTTGAGTGTTTGTCTATTAAATCTGTCATTGTGTTTTGCCCTCTATCTCTCTCCGCACCCATCTCATCCCGACCCAAGCACCAGGGCTTCTGTTAGCTCTAGCCATGTGATAAGTGTTAAACAAACTCACTTTCTGTGGCTCTCTCCCTTCTCACCTTTGTGCTCGCACAATGGGAATTTGACATTCCTTTAGTCATCCGTTTCACTGCCCGCTGTGTCTTTCTCACATGCACTGACAGGACAGGAGATGTTGATAAGAGTATAATAGAGAATCAAACAATGCTAAGCTGGGAGCGATTATTTTTAATTACCCACGGTGGAGCGTTCACTATCAGTGCACTCTTAATGTTTGCCTTGGCCTACAAAAAAAGCGGCAAGCCATGAGCTTATTAAACTCGTGATATATGGTTTATCAGATTGTTGCTGGCTTCCTGGTATTTACAGCAGAACTGTTTTTATTTCGTTGAAGTTTTTCCATGACAACTCCTTGATGAAAAAAGGATTGTACAGTAAAAGCATAGGTCCATGTAGATAGCTTTGATTCACATGATGGAGTCGTTAGCTTTGTGTTTGTGGGACAAACACATTGGAAAACATTTCCTTTACCTACATTTAAAAAAACAAAACATAACTTAACGTAACGTAACATCCATCCATTCTCCAAACCGCTTGTCCTATGTAGGGTTGTGGTCCAAAATGTACCTATATCTACAATTCACTGCAGTTTCCAGCTGAAATTATTACTAGTAGCAGTAAAACACCATTATCTTTTAATACAGACTTATTTCCACATGGTTCCTTGCACAATGCACAATTACACTTCCCGGCAAAAAAAAAAAAAAAAAAAAAAAATCACTGTTTGGATTTTAATATGCAAAAATACTCTCTATATGTATACTCTAAATAGTCTATAGATGGATCAGTATTACAGTGATCATTACGTTTCTAGCATGTTATATGTTTGGCAATGGTTCTTTTAACCCTAAAAGATGGAGTGTGTAGCTTTTCATTTCTTAAACAACCATGTCAGAAGATGTATCATGGCCATATTCCAGGATGACAATGTTAAGATTCATCAGACTCAAATTGTAAATGAATGGTTGGAGCATGAAGAGCATGAAGAATCATTTTCACCCATGAATTGGCACCTCTGACACCAGACCTTAAATGCATTGAAAGTCTTTGGGATGTGCTGGAGGAGACTTTACAGAGTGCTCACCTCTTGCATTGTCAATACAAGATCTTGACCAAAAATGATGCACCTCTTGATGGAAATAAATGTTGTTGTGATGTTATTTCCATTAAGAGGTGCATCCATTTTTTGTCATGATCTTGTATGTACAAAAGTCTCCTCCGACAGATCCCAAACTTACACTGAAGTTAAAGTCAGGACTCAGAAGTTCCAATTCATGTGTGAAAATGATTCTTTGTGCTCTCTGAACCATTTTTTTTTTTTTCACAATTTTAACCCTGATGAATATTGGCATTGTCATCCTGGAATATGGCCATGATACATATTCCAACATGGTTGTTTAAGAAATGAAAAGCTGCACACTCCATCTATTAGGGTTAAAAGAACCCTTTCCAAACATATAACATGCTAGAAACATAATAATTACTGTAATAATGATCCCTTCATAGATTCTTGAGTATTTGCCTATTAAAATCCAAACAGCGACCTTTTTTTTTTTGGCCAGGCAGTGTATATTGTGACCTGAAAACACTTTTACCATAGTCTATGAATTGCAAACTAATACATTTTTATGCTTGCTTTACATAACCAGCTCCATATGTATGACTCTTCTGACGTAGTAAACTTGCTCGGTAGCTCATCTGACACAGCATTGCACTAGCGCTCTGGTATGAGTCACGCCACTTAATTTAAAAAAAAAGCTCAAAGACTCATAGAAGCAAGTTAAAATGGCATGGCAAATGCATTTTTATCTATTTTGTTAACACTATCAGTTATGTTTAAGGTAGGGTTTAACCCTTTAAGCCCTTTTAGAGTTGTGTTTTTCTGAGTCATACACAAAAGTAAAGACTCATAACTCCAAATCTATAGCAAGGAAAGGCAAAAGGTAGGTTGTTTGATAGAAAACTTTTTAAATTAAGATTACATATGGACATTCTCATGCTGAGAAACTACTGATAAAATACAATAAATATGTATATATGTATGCATATATATATATATATATATATATATATATATATATATATATATTATAATTATACATATCTTTCTTATTTAACATGCAATAACTCAGGAAGTTATTGCTGTAAGTTTTGTTGTCCTATATGTGAGCTGCATCTGGATCAAATTTTGTGGTGATAGCACAAAGTAATCAAAAGTTACAGCATTTGAAACCAAGGGAGCCTTTTTGTTTAGCCCTTGACGCCCCCTAATGGGCATTTTTAAAAATCGTTCCTCCATGAGGAATATCTTGTGATTTACGCAAGGGATTATGTTGATTTTGGACTTTGATTTTTCATTTTAATTGTGAAAATCTGCTGTAAATAATGATGTGCCATTTTCTATAATCGGAGCATGTTTCATGAAGTTACTAGCGTGTCTTGCGGGGCTTCATGTACAAAAACTAGTTCAATATTAGTCAAAGCCTAAAACAATTATGCTTGTTGTATTCTACTCCGTGAGACCTTTCAAATGACATATGACACATGAAATCTGAGCTGTATGGTATTTTTGACACATTGCAGTACATAGTACAAAAAATTATTTATCAGCAAATAACTGCTTAGGATCAAATTGGCTACATTCATTGTAAAATTCAGACTCTAAGCTTTTAAATGAAACCTATTTTGTGTTGATCAAGGCAGTTCTTTTGAAAAATATGATTATTAATCTTTTTGTGGCTAGGTGGCGCCACGGGCGGTACACTCCGGTTTAGAGGGACTACTCAGCACTCGTTAATAGTTGATCAGAATTGTTGGATGCAATAAACAGCTGAGTTTCTAAGCTTCAAAATGATACTATTTTGTGGTATTCTTGTCAGTGGTTGCTTAGTAATTTGATTATGAATTTTTTCACGGGGGGTAGTGTTTTCACGGGTGGTTAATGTAAGTGGTACATAATTTTTTAAATGCGATATAGCATTAACCTTTTAGTGCCTCTCACTGGATATTTCATTACCGAATTCCCGCAATATGTATAACAACCAACGTCATAAAACTTTGCCAGATTCACGTTCATCAGTTTCAGGAAAATTGAACAGCTTTTAGCACTACTCACTATAAATTTCACTTTGAAAAAGTCACGATGCATGCAAGAAACAACATAAAATCATTTTGCAGAAATGTCATCGCAGGCACATTTTTTCCAGTGAGCCTGGGTTGCATGCATTTAGAAGATTAGACAGCCTTTAACAAAATGTTTTAGAGGTGTGTGTGTGTTTGTGATCGCAGTAATTAATCCGCTTTATTATGATTGACATCATGGTTTTGTTCTGTTTCAGAACAATGATGTCCAGAATGAGCAAACCCCAGTTTCTAAAACCTCTCTCTTGTTCTGCAGTCATATCGCAGATTCAGGTTTGCATATGCCACAAACTGAGCTGCGACCGCTTCCGCATTAATTGACAAGATCAACAACAATCACGCATTTACATATCTAAACTCTCCACGCTCACCAAAACGAGAGTACATTCTCAATAACTGCGAAGCAAAACTTTCACTTTGTGGCTTTCTTGGTGTGGTCCTCTGAGCCAACAGGATGTCACTCACTCGGTTCAAAAGGCCTTGAGGTTGGTCTCTACTAGTTCTTTTTGGAAACTTGCGGCTTTTGACATCCATAACCATCTATTGGCCGCGCTGCTATATTGCCTCACATTATCCAGACTTGAGGGGAATTGTTTTTGGCAACGTTCTCTGAAATTTTCCCACTGCAAAGCCCTTAAAATGTGCTTGTTTTACTCCATACCCCCAACGTCAAGCTGGGAGACAAACTGCCTCGTTGGCTCACCAAGGTTCACTGAGCTTCTCTAATTGCAATTAGAGCAAAGTCCAATTAGCCTACGATGAGGACTCATTGTTATAGGCGTGATCGAGGCCGTCTTCTCTTCAAACTGGCACGTTGAGTGTCGCGCAGAGCACAGGAAAATCCAGCCTGTGAGGCGAAGCACTGTTTTCTTTGTCCGTCGTGTGTCTATTAGGGCAGCTGTGCTGGAAAATGTTGCTAGAATGTGTGCGGTGAGCTTGTTTTCTTTTGTTCAGTCTGTGTGTCAATATAAATAGGGTTGAGGTTGAGAAGAAGTCCTGATGGTGTCTGCTAACAAAGGTGGGCTTATAACAGTAATAACAACACACACTTACTCCCTGGTGCTAATTTGCTTCAGACACTTGCGCTGAATCACTGCACAGGTGGCTACGCTTTCATCAAGCACGGCCTGCTCGTATTTATTTTTACAGTTCTCCACCATAGTGCCTCTGTTTTCGGACACTTTCGAGCACTGTCAGCATGACACGCTAATCACTAGAGCTTCACAGCGTTTTTCATTTACATAAGAAACCCTGACAAACTTGTGTAAGCAAACGTTTCGAGAAGCTTGTGAGAGGTTCAATTGTGCGTTGTACGTCTGTTTGGGAAAAGAGTTCTCACTTTCTTGCCTCTCTATCTGTGGCACAAATTGTCCTGTCGCCAAAGAAAGAAAAAAAATAGGGAGGAAAGTTAAAATGATTCTGACGTGTCATAAATCACACCAGCACTTGTGGCAAATCATTTTTTCCAACCATCTAATTAATACATTATTTATTTGCTTGACACACACACACACACACACACACAGACATACACGTGAGTGTAAGTCATTTGTATGGCCGAGTGCCGAAGCACATGTAGATAATCACACACACACACACACACACACACACACACACACACACACAGAGAGATTTTTCAGTAAGGACATACTACAGAATTCTATGTAAAACTAAAAAAGGACTTCAGATTAACAAAGCCTGACTCTAGTATAGAAACTTTTTTTTTTTTTATTATTGGATTAAATTTCATTGATTGATTGCGGATAAGGAAGTCTGATGTTTTGCCAGATTTAGCTAATTTTAGGTAGCATGGTAATGCCATGTTTTCCTGACTTTACCATTCAATTGATCATACTGAGAAAATTGCATTCACTTGTTTAAAATTTCAGCAATTCTGAAGTTAATCAAAAAAAAAAAAAAAAAAAAAAGAAAGGAATGAGTTGGAAGAGCACAAGACAGAAAAAAAAAAAAAAAAAAAAAAAAAAAATATATATATATATATATATATATATATATATATATACAACAAGCATTAGTGTGTTTGGAGCGTGTTTGACAGTTTTGGGTCGGTTTTGCACAATTTGATTTGCGTATTTACATCTGGCATGAAACTATTCATTTACCTGAGAGCACCTGGTAGTGTTTTACAATCTAAACAGAGCTGTTGTGCTGTAAACTCTGCTTATGAATTCTGTTTCACAGTGTTTCACACATTCTCATCACCCCACCAGCAATTCACAACTCTCGGCTCTATTTTTTTAGTTACATTATTACTTTCCTTGAGATTCAACAAATTTTAACACCTTTAAACTCACCTTCTTGTAGAGCATTGGTCTGGCAGCAAACTGCAGAGTAATTACACTACACACACTTATACGTCTGTAAGTGTGTGTGTGTGTGTGTCCGTGTGTGTGTGTTTAGCGTGGGCTGATGTATGCATGTGATTGCACACACTGTATGTGCTTGTGCATATGTGTGAGATTATTGCTTTCACATGCTGCGGTGCAAAAAATGAAAGACATGAATGAGAAAAAAAAACAAATAAATGAATGAGGAATATGTAGATATTGGGTTGAGGTTCTTGTTTAAAATGTGTCATGTGAACACGGCAGAAGCGTAAGGTTGTTTTGGATACGTGCTGCTCTGACATAGCTGCAGGATTGAATTATGGATGTAAGTAGTTTAAGTAGACTTGTTTGAGTATTTGTGATGTAATTGCTTCCACTCGGGCGGCTTGGATACATTGACAGCCTAATTTAGAGAACCACAGTTTTTGGGCAGTCTGCAGAGCTGTCAATCAAACCCTGATAAAGGCGGTACAGACTGTAGAGAGTATTCTGTAAAAGAGTCACTTATTCTGTTTGCTTTTCCCCCTCGGTGACTCACCTTTGCAATCACATTCACTTCATTCACGTGGTTACTTACAGATGGAATGTGCAAAACCAAAATGTATGCTATGTTATAGGGTCTTTCTGTGTTTATTTGGCCATTGCTACACTGTAAAAAAATAATTGTTGGTTTAACTAAGTAAGTTACCTAGTTGCCTTAAAATTGAGTTCATTGAAATTAAAAATTTGAGTTAATACAATAAAGGTGATTGATTTAATCGACAGAAACTCAAAATATTATGTTATCTGAACTACATTAATTATGTAAGTTGATTTGACAAAAGAAAACATGTTATGATAACAAATCATGGAAATTATTTTTTACAGTGTAGCATTGTGTTTAAGATCATCACTTGGGTCAGCTAAAACAAAATATAAGAAAAAAAGAAAGATATAAAAAAGATAAGCGTGATGGTACATTTATAGACATTTACTTGCAGAGTTCACTTTTTTTTTTAAAAAAAGATGCGATTTTATTTCTTTATTAAGATAAAATACATTATTTATTTATGAAATGGTAACAGGGTTGACACATTTATTTTTAATTATGTGTTATGTCAGCTAAAATCTAAAAATATGTATTGATAGAATAAAAACAGAATGCTAGCTTATGTTTGCATTTTTATTTTAAATTTAAATGTGCATTCAGTAATATAAGACGAGTTTGGACTCTGGTCAGGCCAAAAAAGTAATCCTCATTAAGAAAAAGGCATTATTATTTATTTTTAAAATATATTCATAATTTCTAAGGAATTATTAATTATATAAAATTCAGTTTATTGAACCAAAAATGGCGGACTTCTAACATCTGTCGGCTCCCATCAAAAATATTTGACTCACCTCACTCTGATTCAGTATGTGTGTGATTGTGTATGTGGTTATCCCCATCTGAAATCTTCAACTGTCTGATTCAATCCAATGGCTCATTTCCACCGAGCGGTACGGTACGGTTCAGTTCATTACAGTACAGTACGATACGTTTTGGGATGGTAAACCCTGATCCGGCTTGCGTTTCCACCGCCAACTGTACCCTTACTTGATAGGCGTGGTGTATGCCGGAAAGTAGCGATCGACGCCATTCTCGCGTGAAGAAGAAAGTAACAGTAAACAACAATACAGCAGCTTTGTTTGAGCAAAGGCTGAAGGCTGCAAGGAAAAACAGCCAAAAAATACACATTGTGTTGCAACGGTATTGTGTTGTCATTCCCCTTGTAGCACGCACAAGTGACGATTCTCTGTCAGCCAATCAACGTTCTGCAGTGTAGCTCCACCCTTTTGGTACCGATACTTTTGGTACTATTGTGCTAGGTACCCCAACGGAATGGTCCCAAAAATGTGGTATGGTACGGTTTGGAATTAGGGTACCATTCACAACTTCTGACAATGGAAACGGCAAAAATTGCGTACCGTACTGAACTATGTTGAACCGTACCGCTCGGTGGAGACGAGCCACAAGTATCCAGCAGAACCTTTGCACACGCTCACACACCCTTCATTCAGAGGATGAGACAGGAAACGGGTGGGCTGTGGGCACTGCAGATTACTTTAAAACCTGCATACGGCCCAATAATCCCAGAGCACAGCCTCTTCCTGTTTTACTCTGAATGAAGGCCACTGAGATTCATATGAGGTCCCATTATCTCCAAACCTGGAACAAGCTCGCTTCTCATATGAGCAGGAGCCCTTAAAGACACTGGGTGCATTCTCAAAAACCCACTCTGTATAAATATTCCTGAAGGCCTCTAATACTACATCTACTCCAACTGTCTAGGTTAAAACTTTGCAGCATTCATTTCATCACACTCGGGATGGTTTAACCTGCGCTGCTGTAGTGGCGACCCAGCGGGGGGTGCAGATTCAAACGACAGATTCATCACTCAGTAGCCATTTAATGCTCACTTCTCGACACGTTTCAAAGCCCACATCTAATCTTAGCTATTCACAGTTTTTACAATATTCGGATTCATACTGAAATAAAGAGCATTTGTGGCATGCTAACAAATACCATTGAAAAAAACACAAGTGCCTCCACCTATAAAAGTAGTATCACATCAACAGGATCATTTTTACAGGTGAAATATTAATTCATTTTTTTACTGGCAAACCAAAGTATCATTTCTGTTTTTAAACCTACTGAAACAATTGCACAGTATAAAATGAGAATATTTCAAGTCATACTGTACATTAGTCTTTTGAATATTCAATGAAGTGCTGATTTCAGGCCATAAAAATGACATGATGTTAGTAGTCATTAGTAATCATTAACTAATGTTTAGTAGCTAATCATTAACTGTTTATCTTTTGTCTTCACAGCAAATGCTGAATGATCATGAAACGTCGTCTCAAGACAGCTGTATCAAAAAGGTAGGATTTATTTCATGCCAGTCCGTCCTTCTTTACAGATCTAAAAGATATGCTGATCTCACCACACACAAATATGAACAACACAAAAGCAAAATGAGAAACAGCAATTTGCTCCTAATAGGGGTTTTTATGCTAACTGAAGGCAAAAATAAATGTATATATTAATTACAGAGACAGGGAGTATGAATATATTTATATATTACTGTAATGAATATATATATATATATATATATATCTATATCTACGGACTAGATCTGCTATGCTGCTGCATGAGCGAAGGTTACTGCCATAACATTCACATAAATACATTGAATATAATGCAAGCTGCTGCAAGGAAAGTAGGGAGAACCCCCTAGCAGATCTAGGCAGGTGGTGCTGGGGAAGGTGGAGGGCTAGGGAAATTCCCATGGTTAAGCCAGTTGATTAGCCAAAGTGGTTTGCTTTAAGAGAACCAGTCAGAAGCTAAGAGTTTCATGACTGAACTATGAATATATTTATTTTCGCCTTCAGTTAGCTATATATATATATATATATATATATATATATATATATATATATATAAAGAAATTAATATTTAAGTGTATTCTTTCTTTCTTTTTTCTTACTTTATTGCGGTACATCTTGATTTCGGTACGTTTGATTCATGTTTAATGAACTTTTTTTATTATTATTATTATTATTATTATTATTATTATTCACACAAACCAATTTGCAGAGAGTTTGTGAAACATTTAGTTTAACTGCACTTTAAACAATGCAACATTTGACAATATGTAACTTAAACATACTGTACAGGAACCTCTAAGAGTAATAGAGTGATGATTTTACAAAGCATTTACAAAGCATTTCCGCTGTCCAAATGAACTGATTCACTAAACTAACGAGACCTCTCAACAAAATTGTGTTGCACATCAAAGTCTTTCAGAACTGGGGATGAGATGTTTTTAAGAAATCTTTTATTCACTAAGTTGAGTCACCAAAAGAACTCATCAGACATGATCCAAGCATCCTTATTAATATCATGAATAATGCATGAGGCGTTATGAATAACTGCATCACTCATCATCTACCCTAATAGACTAAATGCACTGTCACACGTCTGAATACATCTAAATGTGCCAGCAAATAAGAGCCAATATTTGTCTATGTATGTGTGAGTTCAAATATGTGGCCAATATTTGTGTGTGTGTGTGAGGGCAGAACCAGCCCTGAGGTTATGTAATGAAAGCATCTGTGCCAGATATTCTATAGCATCATCCATCTATTTTTCTCACATCCTACCCTGTGTCTCTGAGATGCATCTGCTCAGACAGAAAAAACACTGTTATTATGAGAGCTGAAAGATTTCTTAAGTCAAATCCCAGCAGATAGACCAAAAGAGAAAAGAGCTTCTTTTATTTATTTATCCTTTGGTTTTAACCAGTTATCCCTCCTTCACAACACAAACACTCTCTGAAACAGAGATGCCTATCTGAGTCTATCTGTCCAGTGCCCACACACACACGCAAACAAACACACACATGTTCCTGAGCCTTGATTTGAGCTCTTTTAGATGTAATCCACCACACTTTGTCCCAAAAGTGCGTGTAAGCGTGAGTGTGTGTCTGTGTGACACGTAAGCTTACAGTGAACTGACAATGATAGTACACAGAGACATAGATTAATTATAGAAAATCAATGTGTTGTAATTGTATTTGAAACAGATTGCCTCCGGCATTGTGCCTGCGTGTCTGGCTGGATATTAAAACATTTCGCTTTGTAAATGTAGCTAAAACAGGCGGCTGATGTTTTAATGGGAAAGAGATTAATGGCTCTTTTGACAAGCTCTCTGAGACGCTATCAGTGCTTTTGTGGCCCCTGCTGTGACGGATCTCTCATAGACTTTAAAAAATGCCCAGTGTTATTTTAACTTGCACTGTTTTTATCGACAAATGATTATGGTCTGATAGTACAATCACAAGACAATTTTTGTCAGTAAATGTGTATATATTATGTATATATTATGTATATATTTTATATATATATATATATATATATATATATATATATATATATATGTGTGTGTGTGTGTGTGTGTGTATATACCTTTATGATCAACTACATATTGTACCTTAATCGTTAGCGTTCAACAATGTGGTACACTGCACCACATTTCATGAAAAGGTGAAAGGAGAGTTGCTGTACCCGTGAACATCAGCACAAGGAGGTCTGTCCGCATGGGAAATGATGAATGTCTAATGTTAGCTTAACCGAACCAGGGAAATCCGCTCCTGTAAAAATATCATCTCAAGCAACCCTGTAAATTTAGGGTATTTGATTATGCCCCAAAATACATTATAGGTCACAAGGGGTGTTGTGCAACCCTGAGGCAAGTTGCTTCAAATGTGACGATTGATTGATTATCATGATAATTTGTTTGAAATGATTATCTGAATATAATAATCACCGCCATTCACCCCCTGCCTCATGCTGCATTTTCATGCTCTCTTGTTCCCCCGTATAATGCGCCTCCATCAGAAATGGCCTCTGGTTATGGAGGCGTAGTAACAGGGGCCTCCCGGTCGGGTCCTCAGGGGCTGGGGGGCCCCATTGATGAATGATGACCCAAAGGAGCCTGAAATCAGAGAGAATAAACAGGGGGAAGAAGAGAAGAGGAGAGGGACAGGGAAGGCTGGTAACTATCTGTAGCGGAGGGCAATTATACGCCAGGCCAGGCAGCCCCAGGGGCAGTAGATCGACCTGAAGAATGCAGAGGGGTCCTGACCACCCAATACACTGACTCACACAAACACGTACTCTGACGCCGGTGGGAAAGGAATTGAAAATCTTTCCTCCTTTTTCATCACATGACGTTGCTTAAAATGTGTGAAGAAAACTTGACGAGCTAGTCATGCATTATTGTACAAGCCCAATTTATACGATCTGAATAACAATCGATGCGATTTCAAAAATTACATTTCATAACGAGTCCTTCAAAGCACATTAAAAGTTTTACAAGTGTCCCTCTGTATGCTTGTAAACACAAATCTAAGCGATTCGAGCGCACCCCCTCGAACGCTTTTAACAGCGCTTTCTAACTGTCACTTTAGGAGCTCATTTGAAGGAAAGTGATTCCACGCCGGAACATGCCTGTTCAATTAAAACAGAAAGCTTTCTCATGCACTCGAGCGCTAGACGGTCTGAAAACACGGGGCAATTGAAGACGTTTAGCCTTTTCTGTCACTACGAGGGGAGGAGGGCTGTGTAGAAATAATATTTATGGTTTTTAGCATGACTATGAGAAGACTTAATGATAATATCCCTTTTTGGCCCCTGGCTGGGTTACTTTTTATTGGCCCTTGACTGACAATCTTTTTTTTTTTTCTGTGTGTGCGCTTGTTGAAGTGGCATATACTGAACAGTATATAAAGATACTTTGTTCTCTGAGGAGAACAATCAATTAGGGTGTGTATGATTGTTTACATACCCTTTTATCTGCAATAGCTAATACTCAACCCATACTGTAGTTGAATGGAAATAAAAATTGACTTTTTTTTCTGAGGGGGGTGGGGGGAAGCAAAATTGATCAGTATATGTATTTCCAAAAAAAAAAAAATTCTTTATCTGTCATCAGAATGCAATAACTATGAAACAACCTTCCAGTTCAGCTGATGTCATTTGTTTCTCACTGAATGATCATTTCACTAAATAATTACGGAACTTAAATAGTTTGTGAATGCTGTTCTATGATGATAAAACTAACGTTAAGAAACAAAATTACTGTAACCCTTTGGAATTACGTCTGTAATGCAAAAACTAGAACTTAATTGAAAGCAGTAGATTCACTGCTAACAGTATAGTTTACCCAAATTTACACCTCAAATAACACACATTTTTGTACGGAAGAATTAATGTGCATTAATTAAATTGATAGTTCACCCAAAAATTTAAAGTTGGTCATCATTTACTCACCCTCATGTTGTTCCAATTCCAAACTCAAGACTTGCGTTCATCTTCGAAACACAAATGACGATATTTTTAATGAAACCTTTTTTGCCCCTCCTTTGAAAGTCCATTCCACCAAAACGTTGATGCTTTAGACAATAAAGTTTGGTAACACTTTACAATAAGGTCCCATTAGTTAATGTTGGTCCTTTAAATTATATTAACAGATGCACTTTTTGATTTTAATAATGTATTGCTAAATGTTGAAATTAACATTAACTAAGATTAATAAATGCTTTAGATGTATTTTTCATTGTAATGCTGGGTACACACCACAAGATAATTGGGCTGATTTTGGGCCGATTTCTCCCTCCCTCCGACAATCCTAGGTAATGTCCCGATTATCTTGATGGTTCTACAGATGATCTTATCAGATTTTCCTGTGGTGTGAGGTTTGTTAAGAGTGACTCTGAATCTGCTCGGAAGAACGTCGGCAAAGTCCCTTTCAAGAAAAGTCTGTTCACACTGCGGCCATATTTGCAATGCCTCCGGACAGCTATTTCAGGCATCCAAGACCAAGTCCTATCTAATTGAATGAGGGAATCCTGAAATCTCAAAAACTGCTTGGCGAACTCACAATTAAATAACATATTTCAAATCAACAACAAAATCTGACATGAACTGGCCCATAAATGTTGTTTCTTATGCTCAAATAGCATTAAAAAAGCATATTTTTCAGGCTAGACAAGTCAATGCGCAGTCTAACCTCAGGTTTCAGAGTCTCAGGTTTCTATGGGAACCGGAGCGTCTAACAGCAGCTGCAGCTCTTTTACGTAGAAGGCGGGACATATTCCGCCATATTGCGCGTTGCAGTTTCTCCCATTCATAACTAATAGGAGTGAAGCGTCTTTCTATATCTATAGTCTTTGACATCGGAGCCGCCCGATCACGAATCGTAAATATTCAACGTATTGAATATTTGCGATCAGAAATCCTGATGTGTGGGGGGAACCCTGAGGACAAATGCGCACACACTCTGGAGATTATCACGTGAAACTAAACAATATCCAATCAGAAAGCGAGCTGACAGAAGACGGAAGCATAACAAACGCAGTCATGGAGCAGGACAAAATTAAATGGATTTGGACAGCAGGGATGGAGGATCAGCTTGTCGATTTGTGGCAACAGCATGAGTGTTTATACAGCGTGTCCTGTAAAACATACAAAAATCATTCCAAACACTATCATCGCAATTTCTTCTTGCCTATCATCCGCCATGTTTATTCTGAAGTCTCGAGAGATTTTGCGAGATTTCCCGTATTCACAGTCAGGTTGAAAATCTGTTCGTGTGTGGTGTGCTGTCTTTGTCACATTCACAGCACACCACACACTATAGGAGCAAAACGGTTAAATCTAGGATTTTTTGTCCTCGGGTTTGTGGTCTCTCACATTTTAAAAATCTTTTAGTGTGTACCCAACATTAGTTCATGTTACATTACATAGTTAACTAACGTTAACAAATGAAACCTTATTGTAAAGCGTTACCAAAAATGTATAAAGAAATTGTAAAAGTAATCCATATAAAATCGAGCGGTTTTGCTTGATGCGCGAGAACAAACCTTATTGGTTCTTTCACATCAAGCAAGCATGTTTGAGCTTCTGTTTACCATATTTGATGTGCTCTTTGTATGTGTGTTCATCCGTGTTTATATGTGGATAAAAGACTAATTTCTATCTGTTTCTCATATAAAGCGATTATGTTTCCTCAGAAGACTTAAATTAAACCGCTCGATTCATACAGATTTCTTTTAAAATGTGTTTATGAACTTTCTGAAGTGTCAAACGTTTTATTGAAATGGACTTTCAATGGAGGGACAGAAGTCTCTCAGATTTCATTAAACATATCTTCATTTGTGTTTCTGAAGATAAGTGACTGTCTTGTGGGTTTTAGAACAATATGATGGTGAGTGATGACAAAAATTAGATTTTCGGGTGAACTAAGCCTTGAATATGCAATAAAAGGCTTTAACATTTTACATTTTGATTTTAAATATTCCACTATTAGAGCATTACTATGCATTGCACTCGATTTTTGTTTGTTCTTTCAAACCTAGGAATGAGTTGAAATAATTTTCTCTGGTAATGGACGGAATGACACTGATGCTATCAAAACACTTATTCATGTGTCATGAGTCAAACGAATGGAAGGATACCAACATTGTCTTTTGATTGTCAATTTGTGGCTTTTCAGCTTTTTAGAGCACACATGCACATGTATACATGTACATGAAACCACTGAAGTATGTGAAGGTTGTTTGCGAAGGCGGATGCGAGACATTTTTTATCTGGCCTCTTATTCCCAAAGGCATCTCCTGTCATACTATCGCTCCTCTTTGACAAGAACAGAAAACAAATGTCTCTTTCTGCCACATCTGTGGGAATTGTCCTTTCCAGAGCAGAATGCTGTCATTATCCCTGATCTTCCCAGCGTTCACAGGACTAGAGCCTCGGATACAGTGTGAAAAGTAAAATGTGTGTGTGTGAGAGAGCGAGAGGGGTATGAGGGGCAGAAAGAGAGCGAGAGAGATTGTGAAAGAGAAAGATCAGTGATTGAGGATGGAATGATCCATTGTGGACAGAAGCTGGTCTGTGACGGCACAGCTCCGCTCGGCTGTGCTGGAATTCAAGTGGGAGAAAGTGAAGAGGGATGGAGAGCAAATAGAAGGCTGCTGAATGAGCAGTATATTAACTATTTAAAACAGCATCACTCTATTTTCTCTCTATGATGTCTGAAAGGGAACTTTCCTCAACTGTCTGTGAACAAAGGCAGGATAAAGTGGCTTGCTTTGTCTTTACTCAAAGTCCTCTTCTATTTCTCTGAGTGGGTGTTCATTAATTCAGTTGTATGAATGAAGTCTGAGCTGCACTCATATAATAACATGCGACCGGGCTGCGGTTGACATGGAAACCCTTTCTAAAGACGTTATAGGTTCAGGACGGTTGGGGTGCTCATGTGGTAATGGTGGTCTGGGACCCTCTCATACTCTTTACTGGGGATGCATTTGTTTTTCGCTGTCTCAGAGCAGGGACAGCCATGTCCCCAGGCCCATTTCTGGCCTGGAACTATGTGTGCAGTGGCCCCAAAACTATTTGGACACTAAACTCCTAAAATGTCACTGCATTATATTACAAAATATCAAACCAAGTGGCATTTATTTTAAAGAGAGATAGCACAAACACAGTTTTCAGGCAAAATAAAAAGTATTTTGCTAGGTTTAAAGTGATAAAATGGTTAATACTGTTAAAAAAAAGTTTTGTTACTCTTTGTGGTTGTCAAATGTTAGTGGAAAATTTCCATAGTTCATGTTTCTGCTACACTGTAAAAAAATATTTTTTCTGTCTAATTGACAGGTTTTATTTTTTTCCTATCTCTTGCTTTTAATTGGCTAATAAATCAAATACACTGCTGATCAATAACCAATCATTTGTATTCTATAATATTTTTTCCTATATTTTCCTAAGCACAATTTTGTGACTGGTTTATGTACTACTTTTTTTTTTTTTTTTTTTTAAATCGCAGAATGAGGAAGAAAATATATTTTATGGTTTCTATACTGTAGTAAATGCTATGTCAGTTAGCACTGCATTATTCATATTGTTATGATAATACCCCGAAATGACCTAAGAACACACTTAAACCATACATCGTCACAATCGTGTGTTTATTGTCTGCATGTTTCATCAGTCAAAACATTCCTGCTTTTTATAAAGCTACAGCGATAGCTGGATGCCTTTGTCCTCACAAGGGATTTCCTGGAATGTCATAAGTTATTACTTCTATTTTGGACTTCTTGCGAAAGACAACACTTCCCTGCCAATGACGCAATTTTCCTACTTTCCATGTTTTCACTGTTATACGGTAGGGGGCGCTATTATGCATCTTCTGAAAGAGTACAGAATCACAGAAAACACAGGTGAAGAAACAGAAACAAGCGATAGCCTATGTAAGCAGATGCATATGTAAAATAATGCGATCATCAACATTGAACAGCATATAAATCAAAACTGCCTAACGTTACGGAATGAAATGTCGACCCAGGACGAACTATAGGACTGTGCAAGCTTTGGGGGTGTTGATGGGCTCAATCTACTCCATCTATGTTCGATCATTGTGAATCCAATCCAGATGTAGTCTTTGACAAAAACATGATTTTCTCAGCTTTTTGTTTAAAGGCAAAGGGGTCTGTTCTTTCTTATTGCATGATATATTGCATGTTCAGATATTCATACAACAAACTATTCTGGGGGCCATGAAACTTTTGTAAAAATGATCAAAAATGCTGGCACTGGCTGGCAACTTTTTTTCAAAAACACTGGAGGGGAAAGAGTTAATAGTGAGAATTGGACCCTAATCTAAAGTGTGACCAAAATATAAATCATCAATTTTGAATTCATGGTAACTTTAACTCTCATAATGTAATGCTAATACTTTACGTTTACTGAGTAAGAGAATGAGAAAGAATGAAAAGAAATGAAAATGATAGCAAGAAGGAGCAGGGCAGAAGAATGTCTGAATGCCCAGGATAGAGACTCTGCCAGCCAGCCACTGTCTGACGCAGAGAAGGTCATGTGAAAGCAAACCACCTCATTCCTGGACACACCAAATCACCAAATCTGGACCACTTCATCTAGCAATAGAAAACAATCAAAATAAATGGATTTACCAAAGATAACAGAGGGTGAAGGGAATGTTAGACCTGTTAGGAAAATGTTCAGAGCTTCAAATGTTCAAATGCTCAGAAGCTTCTACATTTCTCTTTCATTGCTCAGAAGATTTTGTTCTCAAATTTTCTCCCAAAATTTTATTGTAGAAATAATATGACAGAAACAAGTGGAGCAACTGTAAAATAAAGCAACTCTTAAAAATAAAGGTTCTTTTGGCATCGGTGGTTCCATGAAGAACCTTTAACATCCTTGGAACTTTTCCATTGCACAAAAGGTTCTTTATGGTTGAAAAAGGTTCTTTAAATTATTAAAATGTTCTTCACACTAAGTTCTTTTAAGAACTGTTTACTGAAATGTTCTTTGGGGAATCAAAAATGGTTCTTCAATGGCATTGCTGTGAAAACACCTTTTTGGAACTTTTAGTGTATGTTCCATAGTTTAGGGCTCTCTTGACTGACAATATATTTCCTCCATACAGATTTCACTTTATTGATTGATATATTTGAATGAACTGAATAGTATGTTTTATTCTTGAGTAGTTTTGATGTGATTTGGCTCATTGTTTTTTGCATTCCAGTGTATTTCTGCACAGGTAAAATGTGTTTTAAAGTTTTGAAAGCTGGGACACAAGTTAGCATGTTGACTGAATCTAATGTGTCAGGGCAGCAGACTTGCTATCCCTATGACAACTTTAGCCAGTTTCTGATGTCACTCTACTTAGCTGACCCCATTTCTTAGCATTGTTAGTATTAGTTGATAAATGGTGTTTTTGAATCACTCTTATCTCTTTGAATTCTGTTGTTGCTAGCACGCTGAACACTCCACCGTCTTGCAAAATCCCTTTCAAAAGCAGATCGAGCTGAAGTTCACAAACAGCTCGTTTCTCATCCTATTGTGGTGGCTGTCACCTCAGCCCATGGCTGCAGAAAAGAACCCAAATCCCTCGTTTGTTTTGGAGATCATGTGATAAATGCTACGGCGCTAGCGTTCAGGATGGCTGACCTGAGAGTGCACTGCGGAGGCCGGACTGCAGCGCTGATCATGCGCTTTGAGAAATCTTTTGTTTGCCAAAGAATCTTTGAAAGCTTCCTAGTTATATTTGCAAAGAAATAATAATCATTATGAGGATGTAACAGAGCATTGCTATTGTTTGAAAATGAGGGTTATGATGCTATTGATCTTCTTTTAGTCAACAGGGCTGCAAACAGAACTGATGAGAATGATTATGTATCAGATGAATCCTTAAAAAAAAAAAATGTTGGATTTTTTTTTTTTTTTGTAATGCTGAGCTATTTAGATCTACAGTACGGTATGCTTAAGCAATAAAGTAGTATGAAAGGTGTTTCAACCCCTTTAGCATTCATAATTCATAATATTCATAATACAACAAGGTCTTGAGTGCCTTGCAACAGTTATAAAACGTTTATTACATAGTAACAATATATATTACACAAATTTGCATTAAAACATTGTTTCATTAAACAAATTCATTAACCTCGTAAAGCCTGACATATGAAATTGTCTATTTTCTAAAATCTAAAAGAAGTTTGCATATATGTTTTTTTTTGTTGTTGTTGTTGTTGTTGTTGTTGTTTTGTTTTTTTCTCGGTATCATATTTTATACATCAGGCTTTTATGGCTCATATACAGTAGTGAGAATAGGGAGCTCACATTTGATTACTTTGATACTCACATTTTACTATGATTTTTCTATAAAAAAAAAAAAATGAAGACAGCAAACAGACATGTGTACCACAATACTATACTAAAAGGCTTTTACTTGCAGCAAAGTTGTGAGGCCTTAGAAGAAATTTGCATATCAAAAGTGATACAGTAGGCTTTATGGGGTTAAGTATCATCCTTCCAGTAGGTTAATAGTTGGGTCTTTATTGGTGCTATGCAATGATATGCTGGTGAACAGGTGTTGCACATCATATTTGTTAGTACATCATGTATTTTAGCATTTTATAGTGTCAACTTGAAAATTGACCTACCAGAACCATAATTATCTAGTTTATAATTATTAACTATTAATTATACTTTTTCTTACTATATGTCATTATTCTTCAGATCTGATTTTACAGCTTTAAATGGTTGATGACAGGTAAATTATTGACAGAAATGTGTAATTGTTGTCAGAAGGAGCTGTATGTATTTGTACTGTTTTACATTAGCGGAGTGTATGCAGCGTGGTGTGATGTGTCTGTTTTGTAGGACCGCACACATGAGCAGATAAAGCCCTCTTGAAGCTGAGTGTTGTTCTAGAGGAATCCAGATGTGTGTGGATGTGCGGGTGGAAGCTAACGTGACTCCATCTGTGGCACACATGGGAGAGATTGTGTAGTAGTGGGAACAATTCAGGGTCACTCACAGCCTGAGCCCTTGATTTTTCACAGGTTCTCTGTTATCAATGAGCCAAGCTATACACACACACACAAACACACACACACACACACACACACACACGCACACAACGATTAAAGCCTGTGTTTCAGAGTGTCACTTAACAGTTTCAAAAATGGTTAGTCAATGTTAAATTATAAATCACAAATTAGCAGTATTTAAAAATAATAAGTTGCAAATCAACTCTGAGAGTTTGTTCATTCTAAAGCAAACACTTTTGAGAAATTCAAGAATCCTATACAGCCAAAAATGTTCCTTAAGGTTTTAAAATTCAACTTAACCCTATAAAGTCTACTGTATCACATTTGACTCTAAATGATAAACATGATCAAACTTGATGATGATTGTCAACTGGTTGACAGTTTGTTTTTTCTAGCAAATAAAAAAATCTTTTTTGCTGTGAAACCTTACCTATTTTACATAAGAATATAATACATAAGAATATTGTTAGTAATATTATCTAGATGGACACTTACTGGACTGAAGCAACTTAAATTTAATTATCCACACTTTTTTTTTTTTTTAATAGAAATATCATGTTAAATTGTGAGTATCAAATATGATACATCAGGATTTAGAGGAACATTTTCAATTTATTCAATAATCATTGTATTGCATTGCATTGTATGTTTTGCCCCCCACAATAAAAACTACAGAGATTCAATCTTAAACTAAGCATTTAAATATAATCTTATTAAGGCATATTAATGGGAGATATAGAGTGACAATTTATATTTATATGCATTTTATGTAAGTAGTCTGCTGTACTGTTCTCATTGATTGATTTACATTTTAGCAATCAGAATTCCATCTTACTTTTCGGCCATATAAATAACAGCAACTGCACCAAATTTATTATCTTTTTCTCAGTTTGGGTCCCAAAAAAAGTTGTTTTGTGAACTCCATATTCTTCTATATCATATGAGCTAAACAAGCCTTATTTACAATATCAGATATAATACTAAAAAAAACAAAAACAAAAAAAAACAAATGCAAACTATATGTATATGTGTGAGTATGTGTGTATATATATATATATATATATATATATATATATATATATATATATATTAGTCTAAAGATTCAATAAACTGTTCCAATAAAAAAAAAAAAATAGAATTTTCAGACTGTTATTTCATATGTTAGTCTTTACCGGATTATCATTAATTCCTAAGTTTATAGCCAAATGCCAGACATAGTTCCCTTTATGAATTTTATCACATCGATAGCAAAATTTCACTCAATGGAATGGTGCTTTTCACAGTTTTAGCTCATGTTTTCCTATAAATTTGCAAAAAATCCAGTTACTGAACAAAAGCAGCTCTTGTTCAGGGTAATAAAGCAACATAAAAACAAAGGACGTGTGGATGGAATTAGTCAATAAGAACATGGGGAGGTTTAAAGTTCGAGTTCCGCTAAGCTTTCGCAATTTGCACCCTTTTTCAGATATGTTAATAAAACAGGGATTCACCCCCCTCCTCAGCATTTGGGCTTTGAGGGTTTAATCTTTATTATAGAGCATTACCCCACTGCGCGCTCTCTGGTCCCGCCTGGCACCACAGAGCCGGTACACACACGCACACACAGACCTCACCCGCTCAAATGAACTGTTAAATAACTCCACCTAATCCTGAGCCCCTGAAACAATAGGTGCTTGGAACATCCATTTTCCATCCATCAATCAAGCTCTTAGGCTTTGGAGATTTATCATTAATTATACATGTAGAAAGTGGCGGGCATCTCGGGACAATCTTACTAGAATCCCGCAAAGAAGGTTTGAGCATGAGGGAATTGAGAAGGAAAAGATAATCAGAGTCTACATCACCCTCTATCGCCCAGTCTGACTCAGATGAACTGATGCTAACGGTTTGATTCTGTAAGAAAGCTGTTTATTTTATCTAGCAGCAGCTATTAAGTCTTCGGCTGTGTCATTGTTTCAAAAGGGTGACTTTTCCAGTTTGATAGCGTCATTTTTTTATGTAAACATTCTGTCAGATTTACATTGTATTTAAGTGTATCTCAAATTAAATAAAGCTACATTTTAATACATATTAGTTCATAAATAAGCCTTAAGGTTGGATTGTAACAGGATTGACAGTTTTACCATGCTCAAGGTTGTGAAACTATAAGGTGATTCTTAGAAAGAGAAATAACTTAGAAAGAGAAATTTCTACAAATATTCACTATTAAATGATCAGTTTTCACTCTGTTACTGTATCAACAGAGTTGACTTTTAATGATTGTTTCCAATTAATAAACATAAAACATGCTGTAAAGTTATTAAAATGAGACATTAACTAAAATATAATGTCAATATGCCTTTTTTATTATTAAAAGAATAGTTATTACTTTACAAAGGAAAAATCACTAGGGTAACGGTGCCATCTTCATTTATATAGCGCTTTTCACAATACGTATTGTTTCAAAGCAGCTTCACAGTGACAATAGGAAAATTCTTATTGAGCTAAAGTTGTTTTTTGATTGAATTACCTCCGTTGTAAAAATTGTTAATTATTACTTTAGGGGCTGCTTAAATGACACCTTTCCTACTGAAAACCGAATACCTTTAATGCATTCTTGCTGTTCATTCACATGTTTAGTCTATAGGTTTTTGTGTTTGAGTGTGTATGTGCGCAGAAGCTTGGTCTTTTTTTTTAAAGTGATATTTGCCAAATTACTTTACTGGTCCGCATAATACAGAAAAATTAGTTGTGTCCGCTGATCTATGTGAACTGGAATAATTTGATAACGTTTTGTCTATACATAGGGAAAGGAAAGGGAAGGGGTCCTTCGCAGGGGATAGTTTAGTTGAAATGTCAGGGCTGCGTTATCATCATGTCTAGATGCAGGTCCTTCATCCCATCTGGATACGGCCTGGATCTGGCAGGCTGCGGCAAACCTCGGGATAAACAGAGAGAGACTAATATTAGCGTAGACGCTATTCTTCTTATGATGTAGCGAGTACATCAGGTGTTATGGGAAGTGTTCCCGGTTCCGGCTGACCTAAGCTATGCAGCCTAACAATTTACATGATTTGAATTATAGAAGTAGATAATGTATTATGTGTATGCAAGTTTAAACAGATGTGTTTTTAGTCTAGATTTAAACTGACAGAGTGTGTCTGCTTCCCGAACAATGATAGGAAGACCGTTCCAAAGTTTAGGTGCTAAATAGGAAAAGGATCTGCCACTTGCAGTTGATTTCGATATTCTAGGTATTATCAACTGTCCAGAATTCTGAGATCGCAATAGACGCGAAGGACTATAATGCATTAAGAGCAGCGGGGTTGACGCATAACTTAAAGTCTTTTCAATAATACACAATAATACACAATCAATTAAAAGAGAGAGAAGAGAGATAAAATGCTAACCTTTATATCCATTGTTTAATTAAAGATGTGTATATTTGCTAATCCAGCAGAGGGAAGTTGGGATTAGGCCCAAAAATTACTTATGAGGAAAGAAATAGAAAGCATATTGATAAAATAAAGTTACTTTTTTTTTTGATGAGGATTAGAAACATGTATTAACAAATGTAAAAATTGGCATCAGCTATGTGCAGTTATTCTTAACGCACGTGGGACCCATTTTGCGGAATGACCGAGATAAAGAAGAGTTCTTTATTTAATGAAATAAAAGCCCAGTTTATTTTGCCTCTAGGATGGAAACATTCATTTATGCAAATGAACAGTTGCACCCTATTTGTTAATTAGGACATAATGATCAGCGCCAGTTACACATTATGGCGTGTGGCGACATAACCTCGTGACTCTCAGGGTGCAAAAGGCCTTCATCACCACAAACACAGATCGTTTAGTGTCACAAACAGCAGGCTTCATTAAATAAACGAATGCGGAGGAACAGGACGGTCTGAATATCCGCAAGTCATTAGGATAATTAAAGAGGAAAAGCAATTGAGTAAACAAGGTTGTTAGGCTGTCACCCCTAATTAAGCCATTAAAGTGAGGAGGGGAGAGAGTGTCGTGTTAATTACCGACTGCTCGTCGAGAGGAGGGTTCGACACTGGAATTATCTGATTGAGAAACAATGATTATCCTAAGCAGGGGGCAGGGATGCTCGGGACCCCTCGGTGCTGTCCTACACAATACGCTGGTCTTGCTCCTTTCAATTCATCCCCAATAATCCCTTCAGTCTGTGAAATAGCCCATTCACATTTTATACAGCTATGATGAAAAGAGAATAAAGACCATGAAGGGTTTTCAGACTCTGTCTGTGACTGCGGTTAAGTCGTGCACCGTGGCATCATGTTCTGGTAAATAAGTATATATATATATATGTGTGTGTGTGTGTGTGTCTGTGTGTATATATATGATTCCCTCTGGAGGTTTATAGAATCTCTGAATCTCTCTCTCTTTGTAAAAATAAATAAATAAATAAAATAATACAGACTGTCTGTACTGGACACAGAACACAAGCAGATGGAAAAAATGCAAATACCCCCTTAATGCAGGCATTATCATATAAAATGTGCTATTACATGATGCGATCCAGAACATTAGTCAGGAAATCACAAAGACCCCGGTGCAATAATTCACAATACTGAGCAATACAGACAAAGCACCGCCATTTATTTTGATCGAAACGCTCCTGCAATTCCACCTGTAAAGGCCTTTTTTATAGTACAATTTTGTATGCGAGTGTGTAAAGGAGAAATTTTGTATTTGCAAGCATATGCATTTTTAGCGTTTCGAATGCAGTGGGTTTTTTTTTGTCTCACTAAATTTCTCCATGTATGACAGGATTTTCCATGATTTGACGCACACCCCCACCTAAGTAAAAGTGCCTTAATTTACAAGAAAAGATGATTAGTTGGTAAATTTTCATCTTTGATCACAATAATGCTTTCTCGGAGTTATCAGCCCCTCGTAAGCTGCTTTACCACCCATTCCCTTTTGTCATTACGCGTGATTTGATTTAAGATCTTGCCCATAATGGCAATATCGGCTTGACAAACATGACTTCTTAGCAGGTGATTTGCGTCAAGTATTTTCTGAACCAGCACATAAATGAATTAGCAATAAAATGGACTTAGAGCCCTAATAGCAGGGGTGCCCATTATTGCGGCTCTAATCACTAAAGAGATGCCATTCAATTGCCTCGAGAAGGCGCGTTTTTCGGCGGATTTCATAAAGTAACACGTTTGTAATGGAAGGCGCGCTGCTTGAGCTGAAGCGCGGGAAGCTTTTCTGTACATGTGAGTTTTGATTACCGCTGGCAACAGGCTCTTAGCTCGCGCTGGAGGCAGTGGCCGAGCTGAAAGGGTCCCAGCATGCGCACGCTGCCTCTGAAATTACGGCGGCCGAGAAAGTGCTCCTCTGCATTTATAGTGCATTTAATCAGCGGCCGACTTTTTGATAGTCAAACAATAGTTAATTACAGTAGCACCTGCCTGAGAGGTCGGGGTGGATCGTTGTTAATGAGGGCCGTGCAGCGCCTGCATCTTTTCCTGGAATATATAAAACTCCAGGGATGCGCCGCATGGCTTCCTCAGCCCGCCACTTCCACGCGTCGCTCACTGTGAGATGATTGACGGCAGAGACGGGGGAGAGAATGGAGAAATGGACTTTGATTCCATCTCTTGTGTTTGGAGAAATTATATATCTTTGCTCTCAACTTCAGAGAGAGAGAGTGGGGGTTGAAGGGGAGGACGGCTCGCTTCCTGAAGTTGGTTTAATGTTCATTTTCTCTTTATCTGTAGCCTTTTTCCTCAATTCTTAAGTAGGATTGTGTATTTAATATTATGAAATGGAATTCAGTTTATTTCAAGGTCAGTCTCATTTGTATGCATGAGACCAATTAAGTCCTGTTACAGTCCAATCAAGGTGTTTTTTGTATGTTAATGTTAATAATGAGATCATCACCCATATAATGAAGGTACACTAGCTTTCAAAAGTTTTTTTTTTTTTTTTTTTAAGAAATAAATTTTTTTTTTCAACAAGGGTGGATTAAATCAATCAAAGTGACAGTGAAGACAATAATATAACAAAACATTTCTTATTTCAAAAATATCAAGGATCATGATGTTTCTTGAGCACCAAATCAGCATATTAGAATGATTCCTAAAGGATCATGTGACACTGAAGACTGGAGTAATGATCACAGGAATAAATTACATTTTAAAATATATTAAAATAGAAAACGTTATTTTAAATTGTAACAATATTTCACAATATTAATGTTTATACGGTTACACTTTATTTTAAGATGTCTATGTTACAGTGTAATTATATATTTAAGTGCTGAGTAATATTAATTAATAGCATGTTCTTACTATAGGGTTAGGGTTTGGAACAGGGTTTGGTTTAGGGTTAGTTGTATGTAAATTTGCATAATATACTGTTATTACTACAGTGTTACATAGTTATTACATACATGTAACATTTGTAACAAGGACACTGTAAAATAAAAAATAAAAACTTATTACAGACCCCAAACTTGTAACAGTAGTATATATATATTTTTTTATCATATGAAATATTCACTTAAGTAAAGAGTATGACAACCTTCCCTTTTTTCCACGTGTCATGATCTCTTGAAAACGATCATAAGCTCCTTCGTAGACAATATAGTTAGTGATAAAAAATGACCCATTCTCCCCTTCTTGCCGCCTAGTCCCCCCTGGGCTGAAGAAAATGAAGAGAAAATGGCTATTAAAGGCCAATTTGATAGTGCGCACATCATGTCGTCCATGCTAAAGCAAAATGTGCTTGGTAGAGCGCGCTCGGCTGGACACCAGATCAAAGTGTATTAAAGATGACCTCTGTGTCAAACACGTTGATCAAAAGGATGGTTAAACAACTGCCAAAAAGATACACACACATATTACCCCTATCCCCATTCTTAAGTTCAATGAACTTGCGATGAAATGTTTCACACATAGGTTATTTACACTTGCTCAAAAAACCTGAGAACGTGGCCTGCTGCTACATATACGTCCGTATGTTTGTGTTGGAGTGAGATATTAGCCATTCTTTCCTCTGTCAGTGTACTCTGACCTCTCTCATTCATTCATGTTTCATTTGTTTGACCCTGACCCCCCTTTTCCAGACCCCCATGCAGTGCTGTAATCTATTTTTCTCTTCCCTATTGGTAAGCATATTTGCCATAGCCAATCAGGTTGATTGATCATCAGCAAGGCCGCAGGTTTGGCAATCAGCTGGGCTGTCCCGGCTGCCGCAATTTCCCAATAGACATGCAGAGCTTGACAGCACAATAAACTGGCTATTCATCAAAGTGTCCCGCTCTTGGACATCAGATCTGCCCCGGGGCAGACTCTCGTACCCCATAAACTGCCGTGCGCCGCTCTGAGGGCCAGAGGCGAAGCGTATGAGTGTACTCACCTTTTATACAACAGGGTGTGTGTGTTTGTTTGGGCAAACACATACAATGTATGATAAAGCAGAAAGAAAATCATTGTATTTTTACATATAAAATGTTCCATGTCAAAAAGAAAGTCATATGCACTCTCAAAAGCAAAGGATCCAAAAGTCAAAGTCACAGTAATGCCATAGAAGGGCAATTTTAGGCTCCCCAAATAATCTTTCAGTGAACACTTTTTAAAAGAACATTTTATTCTTAGAACTTTTTAAAAATCTAAAGAACCTTTTTCCATTAAAAAAAAAAATAATAATAATAATAATAAACTTTTGTGCAATGGAAAGGTTCCATGGATGCTGAAGGTTCTTCATGGAACAATATATGCCAATAAAGAACCTTTATTTTTAGGAGTGTGGGTTCAGAACAACATGAGGTGAGCTATTTCTTAAATGTTCATGGGTCTGACCGTGTGTTAAAATTAGGGGTGTAAGAAAATATCGATACACGTGAATATCGCAATATTATGTTTGGCGATACTGTATCGATTCTCAAAAACACTGTATCGATATGTATATATTTATTTATTTACATCCAAGATTCGTGGCTTTGTGTTCGATTTAAACCACAGACTGTATAAAACCCAACCGCTAGATGGCAGTGTTTGTTATCTCAGAACGTAAACTGACGCGGAGCCGGAGAAGCGCAAGGTGAAGTGCATCGCTAGTGTTAGCATTAGCAAACCCAGCTCACAAGACGATAGAATTATTCTGCTCCCGCGGCATACAGAGCTGAAGTGCGGACTCATTTTAGCTTTAGCTATAAAGAAGCCACTAAGGAAATCGACAAGGGTCATTTTGTTTGCAAAATAGGCCATGTTAAAATCCAAATACTCGGGAAACGCATTCAATCTGAGAGCTCGCTTAACATCCCGACGTCATCCGCGCTGCTGAGAAGCGTTTTGATAGAATATTTGATATGTACTGCACGTTTTCCTCTCAGTAACAAAATAAACACACAACAAAATTGACAGCGGTGGCAGCAGAAAGAAAGCATCTGATCATAGCGATGTGGATATGGTTGCACCAGCTCTGCAGTTCAGTACTTTAAATAGCACTTTATACAATGGACTGCTTTAAAGCAAACAGCTTTACACTATTAAATATAAAACAAACAGTCATTCAGTCATGGAATGGACTATGCACTTTCTGTTGTTAAATAGTTTAGAAATTAAAAACTACTATACTGTGAACCTTTAAAACATACACATAAAGAATCCTGCAGTCACTTTACTATTTTCCCTTTATTTAGATTGCACAAAATAGTGATTAGTGATATAAATGCAAATGATACTGTATTGATTAAATAAAATAAAGTTGCTTGTCAGGTTTTATGCATATGGTTGTGTTCTTTATGACCGTTTCTTCTAAAATTAGATCTTTCTAGAAAAAACAAGAAATATCGCAATATATCGCCTTTCTTACAATATTGCAATATATCACAATATATCGTATCGTAACCCCTGTATCGTGATCCGTATTGTATCGCCAGATTCTTGGCAATACACAGCCCTAGTTAAAATGCAAATGCATCTATTCTTCTACATGAAGTCCTTCAGTGATACTTCCAAGCCTCATTCCAGCAAATGATTCAGCCCTTAAAGCAATATTGACTGATTGGGACAGAAGATGAATGATGTTTCTAATGTGATATCCACATACAAAGAGCTCATGATAATAAAACATTTATCAGACATCTATTACTTACTCACACACATGTTCAAGTGTGCAAAAAGACACAATACAATGTTCAATACAAACAGAGCTGTAGGGAAGGGCAGCAGTCAGTGAGGAAAGTTCTTCTCAAAGCATTGTTAGAAAATAGCCCATGTCAAGGGGAGGGGAAGGAAAGTGTGTGTGTGAAAAGAAGATATAGAAGGTGAAAGCATCAAAAATAAGAGGGGTTTTCAGAGCTTTTTGAGAGCGTCCCGAGAGTTAAAGAATGCCACTGCTCACTCCATCGGTTGTGTTTTATTGCATATGGGTCAGTAGTGATGATTAAAGAGATATTCATGGACATCCAGCTCTCCCTTTGGCTCATTCTCTGGGCATATCGTGGTTATTTAGAAGCTGTGTCGTCCCGGGCGCTCTGAGAACACATGAATCTGCCAGCGCTTACACACTTAGAGGCTCGTAGTCAAGACAAAAGTGCCTCCATTGACCTGGTCAGCAAACCCAGTCAAATGTAGCCGTTCCTCTTCAGCTGGAGACTAATGAGATCTTAAAACACACCAGCCACGAGCTCAAGTCCGCTCTGATCCGCATAATGCATCACAAATCTGAACAGTTAGGAAAGGTCAGCGTGTTAAGTAATAAAGAAAGGTACCTATTAGAAAGTTCCTTTAAATTAAGTAGCAATTAATGTTTTGATCAAATAATTAGGCAATAAGACTGTGCTATGTTGTGTATATAGTCATTCCTAAAGGAAGTTGTTATTCAGACTATAGCACAACCTGGAGTTGTTTATTGCTTTTATAACTAAAAAATATTACAACATAAAAAAAAAAAAATCATATAGGTTAAGGTTAAAAACTAAGGTTAATAGTGTTTACAACAAATTTTCAATTTTGATATAAATGTTTAGGAAAAAAAAGTGGCATTCTCTAACAACATTGGACTTTGAAATGTTCTGAAAGCAGTTGTGTGAAAATTAATGCCAGCTAATCTCATCATGCCTGTCTCAATCCAAGCTGTTTACCAGTCAGGATACTTCTGACTCTGAGGACATAGTTGGCTGCTATTTCCTCGTTTAGTAGCGAAGGGCACGTTATATGAGCAATCAGGATATAGGGGTTATCCTGGATGACCCGCCTATTGAGTCCCATTCCTCATGTGAGTCTCTCTGAAGTGCTCAACAGGGGGTGTCAGAGGGAAGAACATGCCATTAAAACAGTATTGCACATAATATTGCTTGATTCCATAGATGTTTCTCCACTATTATTCTGCACTAATTATTTCAACCAGAGGTTAGATAAACTGGGAAACAACATTATTTTGAATGCAGTGTTTTTGTTTATGCAGTGTTTTTTGTTTTTGTTTTTAGTAATGCATTAAATTAAACATAGGGCGCATTTTGACCTATACAAAATAACCTTTTTATGAAAGTTTTAAGAACAGTTTAATGTCCAAAAAAAAAAAAAAAAAAAAAAATTCTGACAAGTACATTGGTAACTTTCCCATATTGTTTCATAAAAAGGTTTCATAAAAAGGTTTATTCAGCATGCGAGTCTGGTCTAATTATTTGAATTGGGATGGTTGGAGAAACTGGGTAACAACATTGTTTTGAATTGTTTGTTGTTTTTGTTTGTTTTCTAATGCTTTGTTTTGTTTTTTGCTTGTTTTGTTTTGAATCCAATTGTTTTGTTTTGTTTCATTTTGTTTCATTTCATTTTTGTTTGTTTTGTTCTCTTTTGATTTGTAGTGTTTTGCTTTTAATAATATTAAATCATTTATAGGGTGCGATTTGACCTATATAATAAAACAATGGTAAATTTTACATTCTGAAAAAATGTATTTTGACAAGTACATTGGTAAGTTTCCCAAATTCATAAATATATATTTTTTTTAAATCAGCATTGCTAGTCTGCACTATTTTTCTTTTCCATTTTGTTTTTAGCAATGCATTAAATAATATTTAGGGTGCAATTTGACCTATGTTATACAACCATGATAAACATTATGTTCTAAAAAAAATATATATATACTTTTTTTATCAAGTACATTGGTAAGTTTCTTATATTTGGCAGTATTTCATGAAAATGTTCAATAAATTACATTTACATGCAGAGCAATACATATGTGACCCTGAACCACTAAACAAGTCATAAGGGTCATTTTTTTTTTTTTTTTTTTAATTGAGATTTATACATAATCTGAATAAATAACGCTTTCCACTGATGTATGGTTTGTTAGGATAGGACAAAATTTGGCCGAGTTACAACTATTTGAAAACCTGGAATCTGAGGATGCAAAAAAAATCAAAATATTGAGAAAATTGCCTTTAAAGTTGTCCAAATGAAGTCCTTAGCAATACATATCCACACACAAAAATACATTTTTGATATATTTATGGTAGGAAATTTACAAAATATCTTCATGGAACATGATCTTTACTTAATATTCTAATGATTTTTTGGCATAAAAGAAAAATCAATCATTTTGACCCATACAATGTATTGTTGGCTATTGCTACAAATATACCCAACTTATGACTGGTTTTGTGGTCCAGGGCCACATTTGTCTTTCCCAGCTATTTAATAGTAATAGTAGTTTATTTAAAAAGCAATGTCTAGTATACATTCTAAAGCCTTATAAACACATCAATAGTGTGCGGGGTTTCTGGTAGCTGATCTGGGGTCAGGACCCAGCAGGTTGACATGCTGAAGAATCTCTGCGTTCACAGCACTCGGGGCCATTCTCTCTCAACTTCCTGTGGTCTCACCGGGAGGAAAGGTCTGTTTGTGTTGCTACGGAGACGTGGTGAAAGGCACTGGGACCTCCCTCCTGTCTCCTCTCCTCCAGAGCCGCATATTGTTTTTTTTAAAAAAACCCTGTTTCCTTGCTCGTTGAGAAAAAAAAGAAAAAAAAAAAAGAAAGCGAAGCGGCCGTGTTTCAAACAATCGCAGGAGGCTACAATTAGTTTGTGTATTATGATAAGGCGTGGCAAGGCAAGACGGGGAAGGCGAGCTCTCGTCCCAAGCCCCCTCAACAGTTTACTTTGCATTAGGCAGCAACAACAGTATAAACAAACGTCACAGTGGAGGGTGGACGAAACCCTAAGCCCCCTTGTTCACTCCGGCCTCCATCACATCTGTTTACTTGCATCCGCGGAGGTGAAAAACCATTGTGCAGTCTGGTTATGACATCACTTTCTTGTTTGTATCAAATGTGAAAGCCTTGTGCACTCTCTTTCGGTTTGACTAGGCAGTTTTTGGCACTCCAGCTGAATGTTCTGAATGTTCAGTTGGGTTTATTTGTGAATTTCATTGAGTTTGGGGACTTGATGCTTTGAATTTTTGTCCTATATTTGTGTGTGTGTGTGCTATAAAAGCCAGCCGTCCTGCTGCAGGAAATCCTGCTGTGCACAGGCGCCCTCTATTGCCAAAGCCCAGTGTGTGTGTGCTGGACTCGTCATGGGGACTGCTCCACTACGTCTTGTGCAGTATAAAACAAGCACTATACTAAAGTAATGTGCCATAAAAACCAAATATGCAGTTTTGCAGTGCACGTCTGCATTAAGTAAACAAAGCACATCTCCATTCCTCCATGTTTTTCTTTGGTGTTGTATGAACTGTCACGACCAAATTCAGTCTTGTGCTGCTCTGCAAATACACTGCTGTGTATCATATTTTCTTGTTGAATATCTGTAATGTTTAATGGGCAAATTCAGATACAAAATCAAACAACTACAATAGACCAGCAAACCCTATCTGGAACAAAGACGGAGAAGTAAAAGAGGATGTTTTGGATGAAAGTTGCATGTCTAACCAGTGTTACGCTCAGAATCTGTTTAGACAACTGCTGAATGTTTGGCTTTCTCCCGCTGCGCTCTGAAAACGATACAGTGAATGTGGCTCTTACAAATTAGCCCCCCTTAGCTACCATTCAACACTTTCTGATCTCAATGAAGCCATCTGACAACTCAGACAGCCTGTGCTCGCTTCAAGAGATGCTTGTTGTCTTCTCTTCACTTTATAATAATGTTCTTCAATAAAGAGCAGTAGAGCATTGAGGAATGCATGTCTGTGAACTGTTACTTTCTCCACAAATCCCTGTATATTTTTTTTAAACTTATAATTTTAATTTATAATATAAAACATACAGTGGAATATGACAGAGTATGAAATATGAATAACTGTATATAATCCAATCCAGTAATCTCCATATAGTCCTTCTTTTGTTGGTTTGATATTTATACTAGCTGTAATATTTAGAGATAAATTAATATCTGATAAAATGAAGGGCTAACTTGAACTTTTTTTGTTTTACACTGTAAAAAAGAATTGTTGGTTTAATTTAAAGTAAGTTACCTGGTTGCCTTAAAATTTTGAGTTCATTGAAATTAAAAATTTGAGTTAATACAATGAAGGCGACTAGTTTAATCAACAGATACTCAAAATATATTAAATATTATTACAGTGTATATTTATTTATTTATTTATTTATTTTTGATTCTTATATATATATATATATATATATATATATATATATATATATATATATATCAAAATATATATATATATATATATATATATATATATATAAGTGCTGTCAAATGATTAATTGTGATTAATTGCATCCGAGATAAGTTTGTTTACATAATATGTGTGTACTGTGTATGTTTATTATGTATATACTGTATAAATACACACACATACATGTATATATTTAAGAAATATTTACATGTATACATTTGTGTGTGTGTATATGATATAAATAATTATATATAAATATAAATATTTTATATATAAATATAATATATTTTTATTAAATATATTCATGCATGTGTGTGTATTTATATATACATAATAAATATACACAGTACACATACATATATTATGTAAACAAACTTTTATTTTGGATGTGATTAATCACGATTAATCGTTTGACAGCACTATATGTATTTATATTATTATTATTATTACTACCCTAATTTACAACAATTAATCCTTTGATTTCTTTTTTTTATTTTTTTTTTATTGAATTTATCTTGAATTTTAGTCTTTAATTCATTGAGACAATTTCTGCAAAGATGTATGTCTAAAAAGCTGTGAAGGAATGACTGGTTGCACTGATACCTTCACACTCAGCCTCTATAAGTGAAGGTTACAAATGCTCTTAAACGAAAGAGGAAATTGAGAGTTTAAATCGTTGCTGGATTTTTTTTCCATCTCTGTCTGTCCAGGAGTAGTATTATATTGCGAGATGCAGGTCTGTTTCAGCGCGAGGGAGATTGAGAGGCGTGAGAAAGCCATGTGAATTTCTGCCCCTTCGCATAAAAGAACCTCTCTTTTATCAGCTTTCGCCTCAACAGCAAACCTGCTGATATTTCACCGTTTCTCTATGGCACATGCTGTCCCTGCCAAATCCTCTTTATTTCCCAGTCTTTTTCCTTGTCTACACGTGTAGCTACAAAAGTCACTTCAGAATTCCTGCGTTCTCCACATACTTTACCTGAGTTTGTTGTGTCTAATATCTCAAATCAAGTGATACTTGTTCATGTTCAGCAACGTTGTTGTGATATCGTAGCGCTGTGAGCCACGGTCCAAATTTGTGGTTAACTCAAGATGGTTCTTCTTAGTTTGGGGAAGGAGGATGTGCACGAGGCAGAAAGAGGGAGTACGTTTTGAGCAGGGGGTCATTGAAGGTTTTGTTAACCCCTTAACCACAATAACTTCTGTCTGCAAACTAGTGAATTGATTCCAATTCAAACTGCAGGCAGAGTCATTTGGTTTGTGGTCTGGAAGGAGAGAGCACTCACACACATTCAGTGACTGGGGAATTGTTGCATAGGGCTGCATGTTTGCATCTGACACAGGAATGCATTATTTATACTAGCATGATGTTAGTGCGGCCGCTCGAACACGTGTAACTCATTCAGACGCCAGTAAAATTAGATATGTGAGAATGTTGCGATGAGCCTGACAGATATTACTGAGATTTACAGTACATGTGCTTCTGAGAGAACAGTAGCAGACGGCAGCATTAAATGAACTGATACATCTGTGTTAGATATATTTGCGTATCCCAGCAGCCCCTGCAGCTGCCGGGACTCTGATAGAGTGATAGACGGAAATCAGACGCAGTGAAATAAGCTGTAAGCACACTGAGCACATCGACCGGACTGTCACATTCTCTTACTTTCACATAGAGAAATCTGGTGCCATGACCCGGATCTGGTGCCGATCTTGAACATATATAGCCGTGTTTCCACTGCAAGAACTTTCCTCAGGAACTAGGGACTTTGGGATGGTATTCGGTGTGTTTCGACTGCAGGGACCAGGGTCTAAATGAAGTTCCGGGTAAAAATCTCCCCCTCAGAAAGTCCCTGCTTGTGAGGTAGTACTTTTTCCAAGTTCAGGCACTTTCGTGGATGGGACTTGGGTGTTGAACATGCTGATTGGTTGACTCCACACAGCATTTTATTTCAACCGCCATTTTTAAAAGTCTGTTGCGGTGTGTGCAGTAAGAGTTGTTTGCGATTCAAACCAACAATGGAGTTTAAAAATATGACAGATGGACCGACGATGAGGTTCAGGCTTTATTAAGCTTATATGCAGATTACGAAATCCAGCGGGAACTGGAAAGTCGCACACAGTCCTACGTCACCGGACTAATTTACCTAATCTTCACGGTACTTTAGACCGCGATGGAAATGCAGACAGCAACAGGTCTGGGGGAAAAAATTCCTGGGACAAATTGTTCCGGGTAATTTCGGTGGAAACTTATAATCCAGATATTAAATGTTGCCGTACTGGCAGAAAAGTTTCTGAAAATTTACGGGCAATTTTTGATTCACATATCATGTCTTTACATAAGTAATAGTGTGATATAAATTATAATGTTTGTCCATTTAATTTTTATTTTCTACTAAAGGTTCTTTCGGATATGGTTATATCCAAAGTAACATTTGTAATGTTTATATTAAGGCTCCTTCTTAAAGTTTCCTTTATTAATAAGGCAGCCCACCCTTTCCTCTTGAAACACTCACATTTACATTTTTTTTTCCTCTGGATGATAAATGTCACCCTGCATTACAGTCTTCTCTGGAAGAGAAGTGCCCTGTTCCCAGAACAAACCATTTTATATGGATTGCATCAATTTTTGCATGCACTGGAATGAGGTGTGCATTGAACATGTCGTTATTTTAAAAAATGTTTATGAACATCTGCCAAACAATTCACCACCCTTTCCAAAAAGAATAGAAAGAAGTCATCAAGTCGTTAAAGGTGAGTTTACCTCAGGCTGGGACATAAAAAAAAAATGAAATCCTATCACCACACATATTTGTTTGACCCTTTACCTTTATCAGTCCGACACTATTAAAATGTAAATGTCATCTTTTTGGTAGAGGTGTGAAATGAGGGGGCCAATTATTGGATTTTTTTTTTTTCTTTTTTCAGCCAAAGTGATAAAGTCAGCAGACTTTATGCTAATAATTTGGCTTCCTCATAGCGCAGTGTAAGGGCAGTGATGCGTTTCCTCTTCTCTCTTCCCTTGAGGTAGTGTTCCCTCACAGTGGTGCGAGTAATTGAATCAAGTCAATACCAATGCCCCCCTCCCACTTCCCCTCCCAAATCCCCTCACCCAAAAAACCCCCAAAAAACCTGACGTCTGCCGGTGATGAGAGCCAGATGTTAGAGCCAGTGGGCCCATATAGCGGCTCATGTCTTAAAGGTCCAGCATCATTCTGATGAAGGATATATCTTCATTGAAGAGATGGGTCGCCCATTACCTCGCCGAAGGAAATCAAGTCCCACATGTGTGTGGTTGAGCGTGTGCGTACATGTGAGCGTCTACATGTCTGTGTGTGCAGCCCTTGTTTTATGAACAGTAGAACGCGGCTGACACCCATCCTGTTTCTGGCAGCTTGGCGGGTCTGGATCCAATCCCCCAGTGCTCATTAAAGAGCAGAACCATCTCTACACCCATCCTTTAATGAAACACTGGCAGGGTGCGGGAGGGTGAAGGGGGGTGGGCCGGGTCACTCTTCAGCAGATGTGTGCTGGAGCACAGGCGTACCTGAGCCCAATAGCCAGAGGCAAGAAAGATTTACAAATCGCTACTTGCCGTTTTTATTATAACTCATAATACTGAGAAGAATAAAACACAGGAACAAGGAGCTGTAACACCAGAAGGTCCTGCACCTAAGTTTTTTTATAATTTATTTTATATGAGTTCAGCTCATGTTTTTTAATGTTGTTTTATATATAGTTAGTGTCGTTAGTAGAAAAAAAATGAGAATCACCACTGACAATGAGAATTTAAAAAATGTGCTCAATTGTAACAAAAATAATGTCATACAAAAAAAAAAAAAAAAAAAATTGACATGATTTTGTGACAATTAAGCATATCTCCTCCCAAAACAATTCTCATTACATTTTTTTAAATTCTCATTGTCAGTGATGACAATGTGTGTGTGTGTGTGTATATATATATATATATATATATATAACAGTGTAAATTTGCTGTCCCCTCAAAATAGCTCAACACAAGTGAAAATGTCCAAAATGGGCCCAATTAGCCATTTTCTCTCCCCGGTGTCATGTGACTCGTTAGTGTTACAAGGTCTCAGGTGTGAATGGGGAGCAGGTGTGTTAAATTTGGTGTTATCGCTCTCACTCTCTCATACTGGTCACTGGAAGTTCAACATGGGACCTCATGGCAAAGAACTCTCTGAGGATCTGAAAAAAAGAATTGTTGCTCTACATAAAGATGGCGTAGGCTATAAGAAGATTGCCAAGACCCTGAAACTGAGCTGCAGCACGGTGGCCAAGACCATACAGCGGTTTAAAAGGACAGGTTCCACTCAGAACAGGCCTTGCCATGGTCGACCAAAGAAGTTGAGTGCACGTGCTCAGCGTCATATCCAGAGGTTGTGTTTGGGAAATAGACGTATGAGTGCTGCCAGCATTGCTGCTGAGGTTGAAGGGGTGGGGGGTCAGCCTGTCAGTGCTCAGACCATACGCCGCACACTGCATCAAACTGGTCTGCATGGCTGTCATCCCAGAAGGAAGCCTCTTCTAAAGATGATGCACAAGAAAGCCTGCAAACAGTTTGCTGAAAACAAGCAGACTAAGGACATGGATTACTGGTACCATGTCCTGTGGTCTGATGAGACCAAGATAAACTTATTTGGTTCAGATGGTGTAAAGCGTGTGTGGCGGCAACCAGGTGAGGAGTACAAAGACAAGTGTGTCTTGCCTACAGTCAAGCATGGTGGTGGGAGTGTCATGGTCTGGGGCTGCATGAGTGCCGCCGGCACTAGAGAGCTACAGTTCATTGAGGGAACTATGAATGCCAACATGTACTGTGACATACTGAAGCAGAGCATGATCCCCTCCCTTCGGTGACTGGGCCGCAGGGCAGTATTCCAACATGATAATGACCCATAAACACCTCCAAGATGACCACTGCCTTGCTAAAGAAGCTGAGGGTACCTAAACCCTATTGAGCATCTGTGGGGCATCCTCAAACGGAAGGTGGAGGAGCGCAAGGTCTCTAACATCCACCAGCTCCATGATGTCGTCATGGAGGAGTGGAAGAGGACTCCAGTGGCAACCTGTGAAGCTCTGGTGAACTCCATGACCAAGAGGGTTAAGGCAGTGCTGAAAAATAATGGTGGCCACACAAAATATTGACACTTTGGGCCCAATTTGGACATTTTCACTTAGGGGTGTACTCACTTTTGTGGTCAGCGGTTTAGACATTAATGACTGTGTGTTGAGTTATTTTGAGGGGACAGCAAATTTACACTGTTATACAAGCTGTACACTCACTACTTTACATTGTAGCAAAGTGTCATTTCTTCAGTGTTGTCACATGAAAAGATGTAATAAAATATTCACAAAAATGTGAGGGGTATACTCACTTCTGTGAGACTGTATGTATAGATAGAGAGAGAGAGACAAAAAACAGAACAAACTTAATAACTTTAAAATGAAAGAGAACAGAAAATATCAAAATAAAATTATTAAAAATATGAACAAAAACCATGTTAGTATATCAGTGATACTAAAATAACACTAATTACAACAGACAGTAATGTTGACTAACACCTTGCTGTACAGTAAGGGTTTATTTTCTTACTTTTTTTTTTCTTTTGTGATAAAATCTGACTTGGACATGTCCTTGACAGGTTTCACTGTCTGAGAAGAGCTGATAGGAACCTGGTGGTGAAACGAAGGTGTCATCAGCACAGCATGTCGATTACAGATGACATTCCTAAATCTGCAATAGAGTGCTGCTTGAATGCAATTACGTGACAGGGACATCTCTACATGATTTACCATATGCAACAGATTAGGCTAAACCCATCATTTGTATGTGTTGTCTAGTGGAGTTTCATAATAACTTTATCTGGTCTTAAAGTTGCTCCATTACTTCTTTTCATTCTTCTTCCCCCCACTGTCTTTCTTGTCTCATCTTTACAGCACCTCCTTCATCATGTGTTTGTCCGCAGCCCCCACAACTCTTATATAACTGCTCCCCTTATAGAAACCACACACATTTAAGAACACGCTTTGTGTTTGAGCCCTCGGTGAGACCATAAAAGCGGCACTTAAGTGAAATGCAAGAGGACAGGGGGAAACGGAGACTATCAATCTCATAATTTGTGAAAAAGTAGGAAGACACAAAGGAGGGAAAGAACTGGCCTTCATTTCACATGGTACCGCTGTAAATCCCTTGTTAGGTCATTAAGGCATTCTGATGCCAGTAAGAAAATGGTTAGGTAGTTCTCGGTCATCTCGCCGCTGCAGGAGCCGCCCATTGAAGACGAGCGCAGACTCTGACAGCTCGCTGCACCGTGAGGGAAATCCCCTCCGCATAGATGCAATAAAAACCCAGCTGCAGCGAGGAAACTGAGACGGGAAAGTTAAACGTGTGGAGTCTGTTCTCTGGCCTCTGATAAAGTCGTGTCGCTCATAGCAGACTTCATGTCTGTGTGTCTGTGCTGGACAGAGGTAATTACCACAGGCTCTGATGTTACACAATCCCACTTTCTCAAATGCCACAGTAGTAGTTATAGACCGTACCAAGAGGTCAAAGAATCACCTTAACTTCCCCTTTGTGGCCCTGCATAAATAAGAGTAACTGTGCTTTTGCATAGTTTATTGGCTACATCAGTATATTAGCTCACTTCCTGTGACTTCATAATCACCACTGGCTTTTGAACCAGGACATATTGCCTTAAGCAAAACTGTTATTATTGGTAGAGTTGGCTGAGTGAAAGCAATCAAGCCCATGACCTTGGTGTTCAATAGTTATAATTTAGTTTTCCTGACCGTTTTCACCCTCTCTGTGGCACTTGAAATTAAATTGGCTTTTTGTACAACTGTAGCTTTAAGATTTCTATGTGTAAATGAGTTTGTGTGATTGGCAAATATCTTTGCATGTTAAACAAGAGGTCTTCAACCCTGATCCTGGGAACCCACTGTCCTGCAAAGTTTATTTCCAACCTGCTTCAGCACGCCTGCCTGTTTTTTTCAAGCGATCCTGAAGAGCTTGATTAGCTGGTTCAAGTGTGTTTAATTAGGGTTGACCAATATATCTCTATCAAGTCAATATATTGGCCGATGTTTGGCATTTTTTTAAAAAATATCAGCATCGGCTAATACAATTTTCTGTTTAGCCGACAAGTCTCAGAAAAGGGACTTTTATATTGACAACAGGCTTGGGAGGGTTACTTTAAAAATATATTCTGTTACAGTTACAAATTACTTCATAAAAAAATATTCAGTAATGTAATCCAAGTACCACAGTATGAAAGTAATGTAATCTGATTACTTTTGGATTACTTCAAGGTCTCACACACACACACACACACATATATATATATATATATATATATATATGTGTGTGTGTGTGTTGTTTAGAGCTTAAAAATATAAAAGTCACATCAGATCATAACCAAACTGAACAAGCTCGGATCAAACATTTCTGTTTATGTTAATAAACTGGGACTTTTATTTTGACAGCGGTGAGAATGCCAGCACCTGATTGCAGATAAACAGGAGCTCCCATTCTCCCAGTCTTCATTACTTTGTTGTCCTTGTTTAACAGTTTGGTCTAATGAATTATTAGTTAGAAATGTTAAAGAAAGTTTACGGTAAATGAAAACGTATTATCTTTCATTAAGGATTAGCCTACCTATAGTTTTGCCTTTCTATTGTAAGTAATAGAAGAGCTCCCACTATAATAATTTCTCATATAGGCAAGTCAAATAAAATGTATTTATATATCGCTTTTCACAATACACATTGTTTCAAAGCAGCTTCAGAGAAAATCATGATGGTAATGTTCATAATATCCAAATTTTTTAATTACGACAACTCGCAGAATAGTTTTAGCATGTTAATGTATTTGGTCATGGCAGACTAGATTTGCTATGCTGCCACTGCAGAGCACTTATGGACCTGCTACTGCCAATAGATACATGAATAGGCATCCTGTAGCAGATCTAGACAGGTGGTGCTGGGCGAGGTGGAGGGTTTTAGAGGAAATCAGATTGTGTGCTGCAGGACCAGCTTACAGCAAACACTGAACCAGATTATTTCAATGTTGAACAAGCAAGCTCAGTGGCTTAAAGCTGGTCGCTAATATAGTTTACATTTTCGATGATACAAGCAAGCAAGCAGTTGTTGCAAAATGCTATAGTATATACCACCCTACATGAGTATATTGTATGTATTTGGATAAAGCTGGACATATTAAATCCAACTTTACAATAAAGCGCAGGGTGATAATATTGTTTACATTTTGCATCGATATAAACAATCAAACAGTTGATATTTGCTAGAATATATCATTTTATCTGAGTATACTGTATGTATGCGGATAAAGTTGAATATAGTATATATAGCCAACTTTATATAAGGAGCTGTGTGATGTATTTTTTACCCTTTCCTATTTTTACCATTGGGATGGAATTCAACTTTGAATAACTAATTAATATTTAATTCCACTAACAAATCCAGCTGTTAGATCCTCTGAAGTGTGCATTTGTAACCTAACTGCTGAATACTCAATAGATATAGATATGTGGATGGTCTTTTGTTAATGTGATCCTATTTTGTTGTTGTTGTTGTTGTTGTTGTTGTTTTTATATAATGCACACCAATGAATCATGTTCAGTAAGACCATGGACAATTGTTAGAAATTAATGCTGTCAAATCGATTAATTGCGATTAATCGCATTTAACATAACTTTGTAAGTATATAACATAAGTTTGTAAATATATAATATATGTGTGTATATGTATAAAGTCGATTAACAGCACTATTAGAAATGTATCAAATTTGTAAATAACTGTTTAATGTCAAGAACAGATATTAAACATAAAATAAATAATAGATTCAAAGCTTTCCAAAAGACAGAAAATTACCAAATATTGAATCTATTAGGAAAATTACTACTTGCAAACAGCCATTTTTGTAAAAACATATCTTAAAACAATATGTCAGATGGGTCTAAAAAGCCAGAGCTATTTAGACTGGAGTGACTGAAGGGAAAAAGAGGAGAGAATGGAAGTCACAGGCTAAGCCCACCTCAGTGCTGCGTAAACATGACACCTTTTCACCCCGGCTGAGAAGAAAATGCTCGGTAATGACCCGCCTCGACCTTCCCAGCTCTGGCTGACCCCTTTCTTTAGCTCGGAGCAGCTTAATTCTTACTAATTACATTCCTGACTGACAGAAAGTTGGCAGCTGCCGCAGCGTCGGCCCAGGTACTCTGGCATCCCTGGCACTGGAGGAGAGAGCGCTCACCCTCTGAGAGAGAGAGAGAGAGAGAGAGAGAGAGAGAGACCAGACATACAACACTAAAATGACAAATCCATTAATCAAGGAAGCCGAGGAACATTGATCAGAGAAGATTGATTGCATGTTAGCCTCCCAAGGAGGAACATGTAAATTCATTAGAAAAGATTGTTGTTTGTACATTCCAGACGATTCCAGGTAAACAATTTTAGGCCCACTTTGGAGTCATTTGAGTCATTTTTAACAGCTGTAGTGTCAGTAAGATATTTGTCATCTTACTCTTTTAACATTACATTACAATGAGAGTGTTCAATAGCATTGTAACTGACATCAGACTGTATATTAAGGTCAAGTACACTCTCCAAAGTAATGCTGGTTTGACAGGGAAGATCTTGCTTTTCAAGAGCTTTCTTGATTTTTAGACAATCTCCAATAAGATTATCAGATTACAGTACAATCCATGTATGTACTGAAATTGTGAAATATTATTACAATTAGAGATGCACCGATGTATCGGCTAACAATCGGTATCGGCCGATAAAAACTATTATCATCACTATCAGCCATCGGCCGATTGTTTAAAAACTGCCAATGGTCTGGGCCGATTATATCCTGTCAATCAAAAGGGTGCGGAAAGACGTGTTCAGACTGCAACTCATACATACTGTGTGTGAAGAAAATCACTCTTGTGTTGAATTTTAATGCATTAACAGTTTAAAAATAGTGACGTTAAAGCAGGCTCTTTTTGACCCTATGAGTTCAAGCCGTAGTTCAAGCCAGGGTTGCCAGGTCTGCGTTTTTTTTCCTACATCAAATATTATTTGTAGTGCCTCACATCCAATAATCACAAAAAGATTTGTGCTTTATTACTTCTGATAAGAATTAAAGTTTCAGTTTTCAAATTCTGTCCATTTTATCATGAAATTCAAACAATAAATGGCGTTTTGACGCTCTTAAATGTGACGTGTCAGATCGCTGTAATGCCTCAGTTCAGGCGGCAGCTTGGAGCGTGAGTCTTTTCTTCCTCTTCAATACAAGTTATATCTCGAAAAACTTGAATGAACATCAAAGGTATGTTGAAATATATTGTACAACTTACCAGAATGTATCATGTCTCATGTAATCACTTTATTTGTGTTTCAACCACGGAAAGGCATCAATAAAACAGCTTGTGAACAATATGTCACATCATGTCACTTTTACCTCAGGAATGTTTTTCAATGTTCACAGTTCCTAGAGAGGAGCTTATTTACTGTTAATTATATGTTTTGCAAATTTGCCATGAAGACAAGTGCTTATGAAAACTACTTTATGTGATACTAAGTTTTATACATGTCAGTTTTTATTTGAGTGTAATTATTATATCTGAAAATAAACAGCAGCTGAATATAATACCTCTGCTGTTAATTGTAACCTCTAATATTGTAGTGTACCAAATGAGAGGGTTCCCTGTATAGTTCGCAACATTATTTGGGAGAGATATTTTTTTTTCCTTAAGAAAAACCAAAGTATCGCATCGGCATCGGCCGATATCATTGTGAATAATCGGCTATCGGTATCGGCAGAGAAATTTAGTATCGGTGGATCTCTAATTACAATTTAGAAATATTTAAAAATCAATTTATTCCTGTGATGGCAAAGCTGAATTCTCAGTGACTATTACTCCAGTCTTCAGTGTCACATGATCCTTTAGAAATCATTCTAAAATGCTGATTTGGTGCTCAAGAAACATTTCTTCTTATTATTAAATATTTTTCATTTTAAGTTGTATTAATATTTCACAATATTACTTGCGGTCTTGTGAACATAAGACACATATGTATCTAGGGCATGGGTGAGAGATGTGAGGATATCAGAAGAACACATGATTCTTAAAACTCTTCCAGAGCTGAGACCTTTTTTGGACTTTATCTATAGTTGTGGTTGGGTTGAAAGCTATGCAGAGAAAACACAACTTTTGAACAGTTTGTTGAGAAGCAGTCTGAGACCTCAGCACCCTGTTGACTGGACTCCTGAGACTAGAATAACTTTGAGGAACTGAAACAGGCAGTGGCAACTCAACGCAGGGATCATGTTCAGGCAGTTTATCTGGTCTTGCAATATATATCTCCTGTAGTGTTTGATCAGAAATTAACCATTCACTGATGCTCATGTGACACTTGAATGAATCAAATTATCAACAGCACTAGAATTACCAAGCATCATCATTAAAAAAGCTACACCATCACACCCAGACACATCATGAACCACTCTGCAGACACAGCTGTCATTGCAAAGGTAGAAGAACACTTATGATATAAAATGCCACTCTAAAATTTGATTCTCTACATAATAAACTAATACAACTGAAAAACTCCTTAATTTACCAATGTCACCGATGGAGTTTGGGTTCCTTGCCACTATCGCCTCTGGCTTGCTTAGTTGGGGACACTACTATTTTAAACAACTATTTTGGGCATGCCATAGATGGAGTAAAACCATCTTCGGCTAACACCTAACAATAAGAGTCTTTATAGAGTAAAGATTTTGTAAAAGTTGTGAAAATTGTTCTTGAACGCATCCACTAAATAAACTAACCATTTAAACTGGACTTTTAGGATAATTAAACTTAATGGTTTTGGACAAAATTAAGAATGTTAACCTGATTCAACTAAATAGCATTGAGTTAACCTTATGTAATAAATTTAAGTTAACTGAAATAAATAATGTTAATTAAATGCAACATAACCAAATTACGTGGAACCTGTTGACATAAAAAAATTAAGTAAATCCAACGTATAATTTTTTTGAATGTATTTTTTATCTTGGATGAACTTTACACAGTTATTGAACCAAACTGAATCAACACTGAACTGACCTCAGCTGAACAATCACACAATTTTCTTTTTAGAGCTTTCGTTTTTCAATCAACATTGAATCATTATTATATAAGCCTAATGATAAACAGCAGTTTATATGTATATATGTATATTATTTAGTGCTGTATACAATACAGATTGTTTCAAAGCAGCTTTACAGGAATAAACAGGAAAATAATGACTTTCAAATGGTAGCATATATACTACCATTCAAACGTTTGCCGTCACTTTCTTTCTTTTTTTTCTTTTTTTTTTTTTTGGAAAGAAATGAAAGAAATTAATACCTTTATTCAGCAATGATGCATTAAACTGAATGTCACAGTAAAGACATTTATAATGTTACAAAAGATTCTATTTCAAATAAATGCTGTTCTTTGAACTTTCTATTCATCAAAGAATCCTGAAAAAAATTCAAATTCAACATTGATAATAAAAATAAATGTTTCTTGAGCAGCAAATCAGCATATTAGAATGATTTCTGAAGGATCATGTGACACTGAAGACAAGAGTAATGATGCTGATAATTCAGCTTTGATCATAGGAATAAATTACATTTTAAATTGTAATAATATTTCACATTATTATTTTATTTATTTTTATTTTTTTAATAATCAATGCAGCCTTGGTGAGCATAACAGACTTATTTTAAAAACATTAAAAAGTCTTACCGATCCCAAACTTTTAAACGGCACCTGCTGCTGTTTATCATTGTGTTTAATTATCTAAATTATATATATATATGTTTATATAGGAGAAAAAAAATATGTATTGTGGTCACTAAATAGGAACTTGTTCCCTCAACCTCATTTTAGGTAAAGCGTGGACATGGCGAATTCATTCAAACTCAATCTCATGGCCATGACTAAATTAAATTAAAAACTAAAAACTAAATGTAAATTAAAATGAGGGAATGCATTAGTACATTGCTGCTTAGTTCCTCCTCAATGCTGCTGTCATATTTGATGAACATTTCATTCTCCGTCATGTTGAAAGCATGTGCACTGAGCAGCGGAATCCATAAAGACATGATCTTGATCACAGTAGTAGTCCAAAGTAGACCCAACTTCCAATTTGGTACCATTTGACATGTGCTCGGTTCTGACAGTGGAAAAAGGCCGTAAATCACACCTAAGTCCAAAGCCAGGCTAAATCTGTAACTGCTGAACCAGTCCATCAAGAATAAACGAACGAACAAGAAATGAACATGTCTGCGGGTTCAGACTCTTTCCATCCACCAGCGTCTGGGTTTAGAGCCGTGAAAATCTGTTAGACACAATGTACATTCATCCTACTGTTTCTTTGCTTTGACTCAATTTACAGACCGTTCGTACAGAGCAACGGTAATCAGTTCAAGCCATGGCTTCATGGTTCTCATTAAACTGGCCAGTGATGCTCCAAATGATTTGCTCAGTATCAGAGAAGAACTGTTTCCAGGGGAGGAAACAGCGAGTAGTGTCAGACACATGTGCGTGTTGCGATGGCAAGCCAGTTTTATCGCAATGTCCTAATCTCCTCAGCCTCGCTCAGCTGTTGAAGCTCAAGTTGCCTGCATGTGTCTTTACTATATAATTAAGGGATTTTTGGGCAGTGGCCTGGAGAAACCAACTCAATAGGGTAACAAAACACCTTTATCACACATTTCACAGCCAACTACAACTTTTCTTTTTCTTGTAGTGGACTAGACAATTGCAGAACATTATGTTCTCTCCCAAGTTGGCATCCTTTTTGTTTTCCTTCACACAATACTGTCTTGTTCAGATCATTTAGTGGTATGTATATGAATTGTTGTGCTCATGAGATATTTCATAAGATATTTTATGGACATTAGATGGCTGAAATTTTTGATATAATGGTTTCGAATGACATTGCTGCATCGAAGCAAGATACAGAGCTTAGCGGGAGGAAAGGGACGCAACAAGATTTTTTTTTTTTTTTTATAGCATAATACGTCTCTTGTGTTTAGCCAAGACAAGGGCCCTTCTGCTCCCCAAATCCTCAGGGCTATCTTTCAAACAGTGATAGTTACGGAAATTAGCGGCGCAGAAATCCATAAGCATCACTCGTCAGGGGGCTTATTAAGTGTCTTTGTGAGTTTATGAGGGGTGGGCGACGCTCCCAGCTCCGAGTGCTCCCAGCGCTTCCCTGGCTCCACCAGCTGTGAAGAGTCACCATCACGCACACACACACACACACACACACACACACACACAAACATTGACTCCTATTGTTTTTATACTGAGATAGAAATATTCTTTGGGCATCTCCTGCCCCTAAACCTAACACTGACATAAACCTTTTAGCATTTTTACATTGTCATTAAGACAGAATTGAATATGTTTATTTAGTCATTTGATTTGCCGGGACAGTTAAAATGTCCTCACATTGTAGATTTCTGGTACACACACTTCATACGCTCACAGTAATGAATCTGTGGCTTGATGGAGATTTTTTTCTAACATTACCTTTTGCTCTGCTACAGTATATTCATAATAATAAGGTTATTTGATGGTTCTTTTGATCAGCAAATAACCTGTACAGAGTTCTTGAGTTATTTAAAATTTAACCCAACGGTTGGGTTTGTACTTATTTAACCCAAATTTGGGTTGAAACAACCCTGCATTTTTAGTGTATATGGTGCTTTGGTGATTAAAAAGTTCTTAGTGAATTAGGCATTTTTCAGATCAGCATGGTGTTTTCTGGGTTTTAAAGCACAAGTACATAGTTTTCCAAAGAACTAGAGAATGAAAAGTTCTTCAACAAATGTTTTTTTTTTTTTTTTCCAGGTTTTCGGGTCTATCACTTGATGTTTGGACCTGAAACAAGAAAGAAACAAACATAACATGTTTTTAATTTCTGAACTAAAATAATTTTGATATATAATTTCCTCAAAAATTGTGTAACTATCATGCACTGTAAACCTGAATAAGTTGGCAAAAATCAAAAAATGTGATTAGTTAAGAAATTCAAAGTTTAAGTAAGCAGAACTGACAGAATTTTATTTTATACTCATACATTTTAATTGTTCTTAACTTAAAATGTTGGAGTACACTAATTCATACATTTAAAATGTTCATGTAACCTCAATGTGAACATTTTTATTAGTGTAAACTTAGCTAGATATAACAAGCTAATTCAGAAAATGCTAACTTGCTAATTTGCTAACATGTCACATGGTAACATAGAATGGTATAGCACTTGCTGAATGAGTGCAGTTTCGAGTGCCATGGGCAAACTTAAGTTCTTCTAAATTAAAAGAAATAAGTTCATAAAGCTCAAAACAATGAAACAGTTCAGTTTACTTAAAATATATCAGTGCTAAATACTCATGAAAGTTCATTTGACTGAGCTAATTTGTTTAATTTAAGTTTGTGCTAACCAATTCATTATTTTAAGCATTATTATGGTTTAAAAAATAGGAATAAAAAAGGAATTAAAAATCTTAAGGAATAAAAAATCTTATGGTTGAATTTATTATATAAAGAAGTTTGCCTGTACTAATAACTAACTTGCTGTGTGTGTCAAGGTCAATAATTACAAATATAATAATAATAATAATAATAATAATAATAACTTGACATTTTTGAAAACTTTTGTTTAAAATGGTTTGAACATTTTTCAAAAAACATGAAACCTGCATGATTACTTGGCACAAGCATTTTAAACTTAAAGCCAAAACTCTTTCTAGTTGAACCTTTATTTTTAAGACTGCCAAACTGATGATTCTAGACACTGAGATGGCATTTCCATTGGTACAGAGAAAAGAACTTGCAGTGGTGCTCTCCTCCACCTCGCGGGTCTAAAACTGTTTGTGAGGGTGCTGAAAACGGCTGTCATAGCACCCCCACCCACATCAGTGACACGTGTCATCACCAGGATTCATCTCCAAAATGTCCAACGTCAGTGGAAAAGCACATCTTTCAATTCCATGGGGTCTCGTCTCTCTGCGGTGTTGCTGAAAGAATGTGTTTTCATTAAACGCAGCTAAATTTAAAAGACCAATCTAAAAATAGTTTTGCTAATAATTCTCTAATGGAATGTTTTATGCCATTTTCAAGCTTGAATTTTTTCGAGCTTGAAACGCAAAAGCTTCATACAGGATCAAACCACGTTCCATTTACATCATAAAGCCGTAGACCTCGCAATCATAAATCTTTGCGGACATGGACATTGATTCCAGTAATAATATGTGGTTGAATGTCGCATGGATGCCTCTGTCGAGATCCATCCATCTATGAAACAGGACATGGCGGTAATGGGAAAGACTGTATTGCCGGAGGCAGTAAGCTAGCTCATCAGCCCAGTGAACTTTGATGCGTTGCTAGTAAATATAATTCCATTATTTTCTCACAGCTGAGGAAGCTGCAAGGTACACAAGGGCGTGAACCGGCGGTCACGAGGGAGCGAGCCCCGGAGCAGAGCGGGAAAATGATGTTGTTGTTTCTTCCGAATGAGTTTTCAGGCAGGTGTGAGCGGGTCGTGGAGAGATTTGTTTGTCTTGAGGAGTCTGCTTTCTGATATATCACTGCTCAAGGAGAATATTTATGGCGTAACAGACTATGCTGCGAAGGAATATCTGGATTAAACTAGATTTGTATTTCCTAAAGGAAATAGCAGTGCTTCCAAGGTATTAAAAGAATACACCATGCATTCCCATTATGGCAGTTTAAAAGTTCTGTAGGTGGTTAAATGGATGAATTCATTATGAAAATAAATGTATCAAAAAAAGATTGCATTTCAGTATGCAAATAATTGCACAAAAATAAAAAAAATATATATATTCTGTATGCAAATAGATTTAACCCTATAAAGCCTACAGTATCATATTTGAAAATTTCTGTTACAAAATCTGCCTTCTGTTGTGTCATTGATATTTTTTATTTTTTTACTAAGTAAAAGGTCTTTTAGTATAATTATACAAACATTTTTTTTCTGTGAAATCATTCAAACTTTTGAATGATAGGATACCTTCTACCTTGCTCAAAAAAAAAAGTTAATTTACTGTTAGCTCTTGGAAGCTTTTTCTTTCTTGTTGAGTCTCTTTTTAGGTATACCATGTTTATGAATTCTTTGACTACGGATACATTTAAGTTCCTGCAGCTTTGTGGCACCATTTTCTGTTTAGTATTTCACTTTGCAGGATGTTGTGCAGATGAGAGCTGAATTTATGCGTTAACACACTCCAAAAGCTCAAGCTCACTCACCCCTGACTCTCCAGAGGAAGTCGGGTATAGACTTCCAACTCTCCAACTGCCTGCGGGCAGCAGCCAGAGATGGATGTAAAATTAACATATTAAAATATCGGTATATTTCCTTTTCAAATTCAGAAACAGGAGCAATATGCAAAGAAAGTGGTGTGTGTGCTCTAATTTTTCGATGATGTATGGGGGTCTAAAAGTCGCATGTGTGTGTGAGAGAGGATATGTCTTCGGGGAGGCTGTGTTGTGTGATAAATCAATACCGTCTTTACGAATGATAGCTTGTCAGTGTTGACCACCAAACCCTGGAGGGAAATATCCTCCCTCCCTCTATCTGTTGTACTCCTGCCCACCCTGAAAACGAAGATTATGATTGGTAGAGGGAAATGAGACACTTTCTCTTCTCAGTTACTGTAGCCATCTGATTCAAATAGATGGAAAGAGAGCAAAAGAAATATTGGGATAAGGAGAAAGATGTAGCTATCTACAGGAAGACGAGGAGGGGTTGTGGGTTAGAGTTAGAAAAGGGGCCTGTATTCTGCTCAATCTAAGTCTATCACCTCAACTCACTAATGAAAACCAGAAGAGCCGTCAAACAATCCCTGCTCTGTTGCTACCTGTCATTCTCTCCTCTTGAGCGTTTGCTTCTTTTTTTCACCATTTCCCTCTTTTATAACTTACTTTTTGTCTTACACATACTGTATAGACTTCAGGGCCTAAAATTGACACTCGCCAAGCGCCAAATGCTGCATTGGCGAGTATATGAAACAGTGTTAATCGCCAGGTATTAATGCAATGTTGTGAGAACATGAACGTGAAACATGAATGACGTTCGGGACAGTTATTGGGCTAGTGCTGCATCATCATGAATGTTTGAGCCTTGCCAATTTAAATATTTAAGCGCAAGAAGATGCAAATGGAACTCAATTCATTATTCACGTGCGGTGCGGGAAGTTTTCTGTTCTTAAACATTCGAAGCACACGCCCAGAAAGCCGCGTCTCAGACAGCGGGCAAATACTGAATTGTGCTCTCTTTCACGTCGCCTTGAACGGACAAATTCACACCAAATTATGTAAAAAAAATAAAATAATGCCCGTCTTGGTGAGTATACTAGTAAACATAGTCGGTTATGGCTTAAGTGAACATAAACAGTCCAGAAAGACAAAGCATGTATACAGTATCAGTATATTGGATACATGCATTAGCTCTTAAAGTGACAGCAGCCTAATATTTCTGCTGCTGTAATGTTAATTAAACAAAAAGGACAAAGAATCAAAAAATCACTCACTGCTCTTGACTGAATAACTTTTGTAACTTTATTAAGGATTAATCTATATTTAATTTATACAGTGAAGGCTATATGGAGTTATTTTTACATTTGATTACTTTTGATTACAATTTCTATGCCTAAAAAAAACTGTTAGACCTATCTGAAAAACCTGAACAGAACTGTTTATTTCTTTTGTATCTTTGTTCTATTATATTTATTTGTGCTATTGCTTTTAATTTGATTATTTGTTCTTATTTTTTTTTTACTGTTTACTTGTCTCTAATAATGTTTTAAATATATATTAGTTAGGCTAGTAGTTTTACTGTGGTATCGAAATTGGAATACAGAATTGTGAATTTTCACTGGTATCTAAAATTTTGGTGTCATTACTGCCTGTTTTTGCAAAAACAGTTTCATGGCCAGTAAATTTTCTGAAGTCACTGGCCATTGGCAAGTGTGAAAAAAGTTAGTTTTAGGCCCTGCATATAATATATGAAAACCCGATTACCAAATTATTTTCATGTCATTCGATTCTTCAAGGTCTACCTTCTTTCATACTGAAATATCAGCGACTGAATGACTTTTATGAATGACTCTTATGGTCTGATTCTTTTTAATAAATTGAGTTCAAACGACTCACAAATTAGTCTCTGTCTCATAGGTTATTGGCTTGAATTGGTCTAATGATTCAATAACTCAGTGTGGTTCTTGACTTGTTCACTGAACTTGTCAACTTGACTTTTTTGCTTATGAAAAAATACTTAAAGAATCGTAAAGGGACAGGTATTGTTAAAGTCAACATGAAAAGTCATTTTGCAATTTATTTTGCAGTTCCATTCGGTCAAAAAGACTCACAAATCACTCTTTAATAATAAATTATTGGTTTGAATTGGTGTAATGACTCACTTAGTCATTGAAGTCAAAGCAGTTCTTGAATCTCAGTATTCACTGATTTGCTTCTAAAAAAAGAATTAAAAGAATTGTAAAGGGACAGGAAATCAAAATGAAATGTCATTCACATTTATTTTGCAGTTCCATTCAGTTTTGCTAGTGGCACAGAAATTACACACTTTATCTGAACAAGAGTCTTATGATTACAACCCATGATTATTTCACTTATTTGCGCTCATCTATATTGCTTTTTTCAACACTAATGGTTTTACTATCCTGGATCCCGGTGAATGCATCAAGCTTTTTTTCCTTGCAGCTTGAGAGGGCTGGACATTTTTTTTTTCTTTTTGTCCTTCTCTCTGTCTCTCTCTCTTCTTCTGCTGAAAGTGCTGCTCTAAGCCAAAACTGGTGCAAACCGGAGGGAGGTGGGGTAAGGGGATCTGTGAATGGTGTGAAAAGTATTAAGTGCCAGTAATAATTGGAAGAGAGCCTAGAGAATCCAAATATAATCTTACAGCAGGAACACTTGTAATGCGTTCAGTCTGGACGCGGCCCCGAGTGCTGACAGGGGCCGCCGCCGCTGCAGCGGGGCCCGTTCCCTCCGACTCTATCAGTCTCTCACTTATGTTCGCTCCTCCGTTATTCTTTAAAAAATGGGAAGAAAAAAAACACATCTGTGTCATCGAAATACTGCTGTGTCGTCCTGACCAGGCAGCCAAAGAAAACAGTTTCTTTATTTTTTCTGGCGTGTTTACCAAACCTTACCCTTTTACATGGTTTCCCTGCTCCAACTCGAGCACGCGAGTGTTTTCTAACACAGAGGCTCAGGATCTTGCCTAGAAACTATTTTGTCATGCGTGGGGCAAAGGCCGCTCACAGCAGGAGGCCGTTCGTCCGTCTGAGCCTCCATGGGATCACAAATCCAAAAACAAATGAGATATTTTGAAAGAATCTGGGAACCATAACAGATTTTAAACAATCATCTATATAGATTACACAAAGCTTATAATTTGACTAAACTTTACTAAAAACATCATGACCGATTACATTTTTTACTTCAAGCCACATATCATGTTTTGTATATTTTATAGTCACCACTTTATAATTTCATATTTTTGACAAGGAAAATAGCATTTTGACTTCCAGTGGCCAAATTTTGTTTTCCCAATATTATCTAGAAAACAGTTTGGTAAATAGTGGAAATTCATATATTTAATTACACTCAAAAAATATTTAGGCCTAGATTTATGTGTATATATATATATATATATATATATATATATATATTGAAATTGCATATAATATTTCCATCCATTTGGATCTCTATCCAATTATACAGTTTTAATATTAACTAATAAACTACTGAGATGCATATTTGTCAGTAATACATAAAGAAAACAGTTAAGAAACCAGTATGAAAATCATAGCATAGTTTATTATTTCCTATTATTACCAAAATGCATTTATTTAAATTGCTCAGAATCAGCATAAATGTGTTAATTGTGAAAACAATTACATTTATTCAGTAAAAAGGTATGAACATGGTTCAAATATGGCTAGCTGTGGAACAAGCAATATTCAATTAGTTAAAATGTATGAGATTGAAACAAATGGCAAGATAACAAATTATTATAATAACAAATTAGACAATTAAACAAAATAACAAATCAAATGTGATTGAAATGATGATGATTGGATTTATTGATGATGAATACATATAAAAACCGTATTATTTTTTATATGTATTCATCATCATTCAATTACAGAAATCTTACCCGCTTCATTTATGTATGACTGACAAATATTCATCACATTAAGTTTGTTTATGTTAAACTTGTATCACTCTAATGGATGGAAATTTTATGTGCAATATACATAAATCTTAAATTTAGGCCTATAGTGATGATCACTTTAGCAAATAATTCTAATAATTAGTCATTTCTTTATGAAACATGTAAGGAAAAGATCCAGGCTGCAGCGGCAGGTGCCAGTGTCTGATTTACTTTAAACGCACAGAGGAAGTTGAGTGGTTGGCCAACACATTCCAGTGGTGTGGCCGCGTCGATTGCCCTGCCCAGACTACCTCTGGAAAATGCAAGCTCTCACTCTCTCTGTCTTGCTCTCTGCTGGTCTTAAAATTTACCTTTAGACAAGTTCTGTTTGAGTCATTCTGACACTGTTAGAAAAAGTTGACATTTATTTTTGGGAGGTCTTACATTTCCTGTCTAAAACAGGTGTTGTGGCATGTTGGGGCTGTGGGATTTCCACAGGCAAGGTTTCCATAGTGCTATAGGTCTGGAAAACAGCATAATGTTAAGAAAATTTTGAAGATTTGGAAAATACTGTCAGCAGTAGCTGAAATCTGATGTGGGGTAAGCTCAGAAGCTCTGCAATAAGTGTACTATAAGTCACTTTGGATAAATGCATCTGCTACATAATATAAGACTTGTTACTTAGACCCACGGATAATGTAAGTTATTTAAATTTATTTGTAATTACACATTTGTAGTGAAGTGGTTGCAACTACTAACTTTAAATGTAAGATTGAATAACACAATACAGTTAAGATATAATCAAGTACTTTACATGGGCTTTGTGTTAGTAAACACATTAAAATAACTGGACTTTAAAATAAGGTTTTTAAAACATAATGGTTAAATTGAACTTAAAAGTAAAACTTTTACTTTGACATTATAAAGAGCACTTAATAAAACTTTATTTTGATGGTCCACTTTAGACATTCTACTAACTACAAGTAACTTTGCAACTACAAGTCTACTAACTCTAATTAGATTATTAGTAGACTGTAGACTGTTAGGGTTAGGTGTTAGGGTTCGGGTTAGTAAAATAAGTTGATGTGTAGTTGCAAAGTTACTTATAGTCAGTAGAACGTCTGTTGGCGGACCATCAAAATAAAGTGTTAGCAGATATTAAGCAGACAGTCTACTAATACTCTATTGAGAGTTAGTTGACATGTAGTTGCAAAGTTACTAGAATAACTAGAATAGTTGGTAGAATGTCTAAAGTGGACCATGAAAACCTCTACTTAAAGGATTAGTTCATTTAAGAATTAAAATTTCATGCGTGACCTTTCCAACTTGATTACATAATGTGTGGTGCATCGCAGAGCTAGTGCAAGACAAGCATTTGTGGTTAAAAAGTATAGAATTTTTCTGTTTTTAGAAAATGATCGATTGTTTCACTAGATAAGACCCTTATTCCTTGTTTGGGATCGTGTAGAGCCCTTTGAAGCTGCACTGAAACTGCAACTTGGACCTTTAACCCTGTTAACTACTATATGGAGAAAAATCCTGGAATGTTTTCCTCAAAAACCTTAATTTCTTTTTGACTGAAGACATAAACATCTTGGATGACATGGGGGTGAATAAATTATCAGGAAATTTTAATTCTGAAGTGAACTAATCCTTGAAGTGTCTTCAGAAACATAGTCATGAAAGTGTACTTTCAAGGGGCCTTTTATTTCATTAATATTATAAGATCTGCAAGTACAGATTTTTTTTAAATGTACTTTTAAGATTTTTCACAATCAAAACAGACAGAGAGATAGATAGAGAAATGTCTCACCTCAAGACAGAGGAAAAGAGTGTTAAATTCTTTCCCCCTCTCTCTGTTCACTCAGCATGTTCTAAATCTATAAAAACACCTGCTGCCTCCCCTTACCACGCAACCAGTTATTTGTCTTCAGCGGGTTCCAGACACATTCTTTGAGTCCAGAAATCCTGTGTGTTGTGAAGCCCTCTCAAATCCTGAAAGATAATCTGCAATGGACATGACAGGGATTATGCGCACACACACACACACTTGTGAAGGTGAAGGAGCCCCACATGAAAATAAATGAACCTCTGCTCTTGGCATGTTTTAAAATCAACACTATTCGGTACTGTGTATTTTCTTTGAATGGAATTGCGGGAGGCTTAGTTGCTTTCAAAACACGTCTTGACATCATTAATGCAGACAAGATGAAAGCTGATAGGGGCCTGGACATATCCTGTTTTCACAGACAGCGTTTTATCTCAACAGGAATAATACACAGTTGCAAAGGTTCAGAGCTTCTACTTAGGATGTCCTGCAGGAGGCTAAGCTGTTTGTGGGTCAGTTTGAGCCCTTTAGCTCATCATGACTATGGCCAGTATAAAAGAAGAGAACCCTAGATCAGCCTGATCCTGGATCAGTTCTAGAACTAGCACAAAATAGTCCAAACCTGCTCCTGAATGTAATGATGGTATCACAGATCTGCTGTTGCAAAGTTCTTATTATAATAAAGTTGGCCATTGGGCACTTAAAAGGTAGATGTGGTGTAAGTCTAGGAGGATACAAGCAACGAGATGCAACCGAGAAGGGCCATGATGGAGGGAATCATAGAAAGATGGAGGTTACACGCTGAAATGACACTGTGTGTCCGACAATGGCTTTAAATGACATCTCATGGGAGCATATCGGACTTCATGCACGCTTTTATCCACCGGACAGAGAACAAGAGGCGGTATTGAGCGGCAGAGGACTTGCAGAAAGGCGAGCTGGACCACACAGATAAAGACCTCGCTCTGTCTCAGAGAAGGGGATTTCTCACTTTCTCTGTCTCTATGTGTGTGTATCTCCTTTTACATCTTAAAGAAACAGTTTAGCACAAAAAAAAAAAATGTTATCATCATTTACGTACATTGTTACTAATGAATATGATTTTATTTCTTCTGTGGAATAAGTTAACTAGTTACTTTTTTTTCATTAATTGTATTTAATACTGTAGCTTTCAAACTTCAAAAAGGATGTAAATTAATAATAATAGCAAAATGCTGTTTTTACTTCTTGTTTAATAGACATTTACAGTTTAATTGTCATCACACAGTTCTGTGATACTGTACTTCTATGCATTTATGATGCATTATCAATTATTTAGACCAGAAAGAGCTTATTAAATCCACCAGCTAGTTGAGAGAACATGGAGGCCACTAAACTTTTAGACATTTAGAATTATAATTATCGAATTTAACCTTCACTCCCCACAGTCAACAGCTACCGGACACTGTGTAATTGCTGCTTCATGCAGCGGCTGATTATGTAAAATTATACCGCAGTATTTTTTTTCCTGTTTTTTTCCCCCTCATTATCTCTCCACTTACTTCTTCTCCCTTTGTTTTTGGAGACTACATACTGTATTGTGGTGGTGTGTGGGTGCGTTATGGTGTTAGCTCTACTGCTCATGGATTTTACATTGTGAAATTCAGTGAATATCAATAGCTCAGCATAAGTCAAAATTGCAGAATCTCGAAACCGCAATCACTGCCTGTGTAGGTTCGCATGTTCAGTGGAAGTGTATAGTTGAAGCTTATAACCTGTGCCAAACATAAAATAAAATAACCTGAAGTATATTGATAAGTAAATCATTGTTCATATTAACTGAGTATGGTATGGGTTTGAAAGTGTTTCAGGAATGTGGTGGTAGTAAGTGAGACAGGAACACATGTGTGGTGACCTCACTGTGGTGCTTTACTCAACTCTAAGCCAACACATTATCAGAGCCAACAGGGTTTGTTTTTCTACCTGATTTTATTCGGTTGTCCAAATATATGCCACAGAGGTCCGACGCAGAGGGAGTAGAGGCTGCTCTCCCCTCTTTCTCACGTACTACATCTACACTCATGGTTTTCTGTTCAACCTTTAAGATGAAACTTGGGAGGACTTGTACACATATGAGGCCTTTATGACCCTTGCACAAACCAGGACATGTTACAACATATTGGACCACTTAAAAAAAAAAAAAAAAAAAAAAAAAAATTATATATATATATATATATATATATATATATATATATAGTACAGTTAATTTAAAGAAAATTAACTGCATCAGAGGAACTATTATTCATTAATTATTCAATGATGCAAAACATTTAAAGTTTGACTTTTATGTCCGTTGCTAAATGATATTTCCCACAAATCTTGAGCGTTTCATTATCATAAACTAGAGCTCTGTTCTATACTCCTCCCATATTCTCAATATGTGCCGTCACACACTACAAAACCGACATGCCACCATTCATAAATCATGCTCATGTAAAATACGCTGCATCAGCTAATGAAGTTATGGTGCTTTTTTTCCCTTTGGTACAGCAGAGCTTTACAAGCAGCCTCTACGTGGTCACTGCAGTATCAGATTTAAGCAGCTATGAGTGAATATTTTTATGGGGTAAGGCCCCGTGTCCTCCACTGTTGTAAATTGGCTGGGGATTTGCCAGTGATTGGCTTCAGTGGCAGTGACGCCAGCACTACAGTCTGGCTGTCCACTGTGCTCTGACCCCTGTGTTACACACACACACATATGGGTGTGTACATATGTGTCTTAAATACAATTTTCTTTTCAATGCATAGACACTTTTTAACACTAACGGCATATATCAAGTGTACACTCTCCCCATCTGTGTTAGTGCACCAATGTCCCAGTGAAGGAAAAAAAACTGTTCAGTGCACTTAGCTAAAATGACCCATTGTTCAAATGTTATTCTACAGATTAACCTAGACATCTCTGTGAGTGTCTCCCTTCCCAGTGAGAATGACTAATGTGTGTGTGTGTGTGTGTGTGTGTGTGTGTGTGTGTGTGTGTGTGTGTGTGTGTGTGTGTGTGTGTGTGTGTTTCATTGTATTGGTAAGAGACAAATCTCTGGAAATAAGTCAAATCTATTTAATCCAATTCGTAAAAATGTCATCAATAATGTCTTAGTCAAATAAAGGTGTCTGTAAATAAGCATAATTTATTTAGTTTTTAGCTTTAGCAAGAAAGCCAAAACATAGATATAATAAGTGTGTAAGTGTCATAAAAAGAGATCACAATGAGTGGTATCCAGCAACAGGAAACCTTCCAACAAGCCCCCCTGACAGCTTGTGGAGACGGAAGCTGTCCTTGGTGTTTAAGAAGAGAGTAAATCTGTCGTTTCTCCCTCCCTTTACTGCAGCTGCAAGAAATTAGCCTGTCTCCCCAAACACTGCAGATAAGCCATCTGCAGGAGTACACCTCTATGAGACTGTTATGATTCAGGCCCTATTCTCAACATCACACAAAACTATGTGCATTATATAAATGGCTTTATGTTGACTGTAGCTATCCAGGAGATAAAAATGAGACCTTTTGCTTGAGTCTTCTGCTGCTTAGAAGTTGATGCTTAATGAGACTTAACTGAGAACTCAATTAAGTTGCCATAAAAGTGCAACCTCTGAGCAATAAATTTCCCTTTAAGTTAATGTTAAACATTCCAAAAAGGCCTACATGTTTCTAACATTATATTTAAACAGGATCCTGTGCTGTACTGTAGCCTGCCCAGTAAGAGGAGAGGCCAAAGAACTCAATTAGATGCTGGCTAGCCTCGGCAAGCTCGCCAAGGCCTGTTGAGCCCTAAAGTTGTAGTTTTGACATGGTCTGAGTCCTTCATCCTGCAGATAGACAGCATTTTTCATCCTGTCCTGCAGTTATCTCCCTCTCAGAATTACCCTCCTAATATATCCCCTTTCATCGGCCAGCAGAGAGGTCCAACAGAGAGAGAGAAGAGAGAAGGAGGGGGTCTCTGTTTTGTCTCATGGATAAAAAGGTGGGTTTCTGGCAGCAGTTGAGGCCACACTCAAGCTCAGAGGGACACAATGTCCCCTCTGTCTCCCATAGAAAGGAGCTCCTGACAGGAATCAGCTTTCAATTAGCTCTCAACCCCCCACCCCAGCTATTCTAACCTCTCTCTCACCGGAGGCCTGGCCTGTGGCCCCTGCAGCTTAGCCAGGCAGCCCGAGCTGCAGATCTGGGGCGAGATTATAGGCAACCTTGTGACAACCAAATTGTACCTTATTTATAGGTAATGGCGTCTCCAGCCACCTCACGCCTGATCTGACACCTCTCGTCACCATGGAGAAGCACAAAGATGGAGTGCTCCGCGTTAGCATATGAAATCGCCACAATTACTGTCGGCCAAGTAGATGGGTGGCGGACACTCTTTCCCTCCCGCTTTAACCTGTGATTACAATCGGAGAGCTCCGGATAACTTCAAGGATGTCAGTGAAAGTATTTTTTTTTTTTTTTTTTAGCATCACACTTGCAGGAAATTTTTAGATCGAGGGTCAAATAAAAATAAATTTGATAAATAGTAAAACCCATAGACACCTATAAAAAATTCTAGAGTGTTCAATGAAATATGTCCAAGCTGAATTGCCATCGAATTTAATATCACTGGAAGTTTGCATGGATGGGAACCAAGATACAGGATGCTCTCTCCAGTTGGATGGGGGGGTGTATTTGAAAGGACTCTAGTCTCAGGCTGTTTCTCAGTCTCAGACACTGATTGGCTATGTGGGGATGGATGAGAATGTACCGGCCAGAACAACAGGCATTGTGTGAGGCTAAGACGGCCGAAGGAGCAGGTGTTGTCCACTGGGACAGGGCTTTGGCATCAGAATAGATTCAGGATATGAATATGGGGATATTGTGCCCTCTTGAGCACCTGCAGACCCCCCGGACAAAAGGCCACGCAGGAAAAAAAAAAAAAAAAAGGAAAAGGAAAGGCAATCCCACTCCGGTGGATGCATTCCAGCCTACATCCTCTCCTCAAAAAGTGGAGAAGACAGCCCTTCTATTTCTTTATTAAACATGACCCCTCCTTCCTAACTCAGTATAGTTATCTCTATGGTCGTTTCATCTTTCTCACACACCGATTCACTTTCATGCACAAACTCTAGTCCAGCCTATTTATTGACCAATTCCTTGAATGAAGGTGATATGTGTTTAAGGCTAGGGGATAGGCAAAAAAGTCTGTCTATCATGATTTATGATTTACAAATATTGAAGTATTCACTACAATTAATTGAAGTGAAATGTAACTTGCATTATAGAGTCAGGGAGGCACCTCTTGACTTTGACTGAGGGGCCAGAGAGAGGAGCTTGGGGCCTCTTTAAAAGCTCTGTGTTTCCCCACTACTTTCCCTGCCCGTGATCCCTATCACTGGGGTGACGATGTAAGAGTCCTGCAGACAGAACGAGATTGAATTCTGAGCCAGCCAGGACGACTGATATCTGACCACCCACCCAGCTTGTGGCTCTGTCCTGTGTCCCATTCCAGAACCTCATACCCATCAAAACTCCAAAAAATACTTATAATAGTTAGAATGTTCTGGTATGTGCATTCTGTACAACAGTATGCAGCTACACTGTTGAGTGTTCTGTGGAACTATGGACTGAATTCCGTACCACGCATAATTCTTGATAAAGCTAGACTTGGTTATATCTTGTTTTCTAGCTGTGGTACTCATGGATAACTCCAGTTTGAGTATTTACCAATTTCTTCTTCTCCCTAAGTCTCTAAACTTCCTCTAGGAGCTAGTTAACTTGTCTCACTTCATAATGAACTCAAGGTGTTATATTGCACTATTGATATGAACTTGTGGGACCACTCATGTTCACCATAGAGATTTATACTGTTCCCGCAGTTGTTACCAGTGTCTGCATGCTTCTTCTTAAATTGAATTCTCACAGTTCTAATGAGAATGGGCTTTTTGCCAATTCTAACTCTTCGGTCATGTTTAAAGAAAGTTCTTTCTCTGCATAAATTGTAGGAAAAGACTGGAAGAGTGACAGATCTATACAGTACGTAACGGCGCATGTGGCGGCGCTTCACCCTCCGTGTTATCAGCCATGTCGGAACAGTGCCGCAGTAAATACTGCGTCCCTTGGGGGACTGGCCCCGCAGTTTGATCAGTGATCCCGCTCCTCAGAAGCAGCGGAGTGCTGTGCCCCTGTGCCCATGGCTCGTCCCGGGAGAGGGGGCACCGGTCTACTGACTGCCAGGGGGGATTGGAGAGAAGGACTTGAGAGAGAGAGGGAGGAGGGTCAGGAAGATAAGGCCATGGGGTTTTGTAAAGGGAAGCTTGACTTTCAGAGCACAGGAAGAAGGGATGAATAACGTAGAGAAAAGGAGGAGGAGGGCAGCTGAAACTCCACACCTCCAGCACATCTGATAACAGACTCCGCATTAAAGTTAGTGTAAAAGAGAAGGTTAGAGGTAAAATGTCAATAACGGCCGTGCAAGAGAGACTGAGAGAGAAATAGAGAGGGGAAAGGCGACACAGAGTGAGAGAGGTTATAGAGGCTCTGGTTTTGATGTGGAGCTTCTCCATCTGTGAACGAGTTCCGTGTGAACATAGTGTTCTACTACGCTGACATATTGAGTGATTATGACAAATGAACTGGAGAAAAACTCCAGGTGGCCATCAATAGCATTGATCTTGACTCTCAAGGTGAAACAGATCAATGCATTGGGCCTGTTTGCGGCTGTTATGTTCAGATATGGCCATAGAGTCTTCTTGAAGACAGGCAGCCTAGCACCCCTACTGGCCAAAAACTTACTCCACCAAATAGATGAGAAGCACTCTAAACTAAACTAAACATTTTGCAAAGAAAGCAGTATCTGGGCAAAAATATTTACTCGCATACTTTTCCCTAAAATCACAGTCTCTTCTTAATAAATGATAAAATAATGCAATTTTTTAATGATTTTTCTACATTATAATAATCGTTTATGGCATAAGATATGGGAGATTAGAGATTGAAACATCCCACCTCCTCTCAAAATACTGAACAAGTTCATCCCCATCTGTGCAACATTACCGCACAGAGACACTTTGATGACAGCTATTTACTGACCCCAGAGCCGAGAGGTGGGTCTGGCCGAATTATTTTACAGATTCCATAGTAAAACGGTCAGCTTGAAAAGATGAGATTCACAACGGGAGACAATGGTCGACCACTGCGATCTGATTACGCCGTGCCCCCTTCACGGGTAAGCCGAGAGGGCTAGGAAGTGCCCCCGGGAGCAGAACACGAGGCCTGGAAACATTTGGCCATCGAGATGAGGCTCGTAAAGTTATCTCCTCGCCACACACACTTACTCACCGCTCCAAAGGCGACTGCAAAGACTATTTGTGCTGTAGAGCTAAATGGGGAGACATGCATGCATGTTACATGCTGTGAATTTAGTTAATTATCACTGCTGTCTTTGTTTTCTATTACAAGAATGTTTGTTCTCAGGTGTTTCTTACAAATTCCACTTTACCAGTTTTCTTCCAGTAGCTTTTTGTGATTGTGCTTTCCATTGTTGGAGTCTAACAGATTTGTGGTTGTCTTGCTTAATGCTTAATCTTGCAATAATTCTTCAAACATACATTTGGTCTGATTCTAGCTGATTCATTTTATAGAAAAGCCAATTAATATTATTGTTATACAGTCTGCACAATGATTTACTCCCAGTTCAATGGCTAAGAGCTCTTATCTCATCAGCTACTGTATCAATGCCAGGGTTAGAAAAAAAAATCTATGTGGAAAAGAGACACTTGCCGACGTTCCATTTGAAGGCGGCAAAATGAAAAGTGTCCATTGATGCCACACACAGTGGCCAAGCATTGGAGCCATTTAGCTTGTAGAAACGCTATCTGATGAGGCCGCTGCACGTGTGTGTGTGCCGTGTGTGACGTAGGCCCGCTTTCATTCAGACGGGCGCTCAAATGGCCAGCTCAGAGGAGGCGCTGAGGCCAGTGGGTCAGCGCCTATCTTCCCCCTCAGCCCAGATCGCTTTCAGGACAGAGCGGGGACAAGCCGGAGTGAATTTCAATCGCCCGACACTGCCTATTGTACATCAGCGCTGGCAGGGACCCACAGGTATACTCTACGCTTAGAAGTGGGGCGTAGTCCAACTACCCTACGCTACTGCAGCCCACCACGATCAGAGAGTCTGAGCCGACAGTTTAAAGACACTCAACATCAAAATGTCCTTTGAAAAGCTTACATTGTTTTCTTCCTCTTCCCTTCTTTTAATCCCAGTGTTAAGGTTAGTTTTTTAAAGTTACGCTGCTGTGAACCATGGCTCCAAGTCAATCATGCTAATGACAGTTTAACTAACTTTAACTTACTTGATTAAAACTGTTGCTCAGCCATGACAGTAGTTCACTTGAATGTGAAAAAAAAAATGACAACAGAAGACAGTTTGCACTAACACCCATTGTAGCACGACATATACTTGCATTGCTTTGTGCCTTTCATTCGTTCAATGATTGTTTTTCATTTATTATTCATTCTTGGATATTCTCTTATTAATATGATTGACTGATTTTTAATTAGCATACTTTGCTCATTCATCACTGATTATCAGTTTGTTTACTTTGATGACATTATCTCAGTTAATTTATATGGATGAAATTGTCTTGTCTGACACTGTTAAATTAGATCTAATTAGCTGGATTAAAGTTGGGGATCAGGTTCATTCATGTGCATAAATAGAAGGCATAATGTGTACTGACACCAATGTCTCGCTGTTACACTATGAACACTGACTTAATAAATAAAACACAGAACATCACAATACAGCTGCTATTTAATCAAGTCATTACTATGTCCCTAGGCCCTATGCGTTCCAATCCTTTACAGTGAATTCCATCTGATGAAGTAAAGATTTTAGCCATCTGAGGAACCACATGTACCTGCAAAACACTCCTGGGGTCAAAAGAAAAAAAAAAAAACTGAAAGGTTCCGACTCCTCGGCCCACCTGCGAAATGAAGCCTTTTCATGGATCAACAAATCCATCAGCATCTTATTCTTTCCTCTGAGCAGAAATCTGAGCAATTATTTTTGACGTGTAACATCAATAATCTCATTTATTTTTCCCCCCGTCTCTCTTGGCGGCGTGTGCTCCATTCTCTTGTCCGTGTCTGCGGGGAAATGTGAGATAGAACACTCAATAAACCAATTTTTTGCACCATCGATCCTACAATTGTTTTATTTCTCTGCCTCTGTCCTCCACCAGGCTTTCCTCTCTCTTATGAAAATGTTATTGGCGGCAGCATGGTGTTAAATTATTAAGTAAATGTTAGCAGATGCCGGCGATGTGTTTGCTGTCTGCATGTATCTGTTTGTGCAAGTGCGCTAAGGTCGCGTGTGCGTTTTGTAAAGAACAGCGGGGATATGCGGCTCATGAGATGAATAGTCAGATGATAGCGGGACACTGAAACAGACACTATTAGAGAAGTCGCTGTTAGGCTACGGTTCTGGCGTGCTGCCACTAGACAGCTATGCCTTTTAGCCTAGCGGGGTGATCTCTTTTGCTCTTGCTCTGCTGTGAGGATCAATGTACCACCACTGTCCTACTCGAACAAATGCTTGCTTTATTGTTTACCACCCCTGGTGGATTTCTTTAGTGCTTTTTTTTCAATGGAGTTTCAGTGTTATTGTTCATAAAAGTTTCTTGTTTACGGTATCATACTTTAATGGGAGCTGGCATTTAGATGCTTATTGGACCACAATGTCTTTTGTAATGGCCTTGTGTCACTAATGGCTAATAGCTAATGTGCCTGTGCGGACCAAGCTCACACAACAGATGATAGGCAGGGGTCAAGTTTCCCCCTACACAAACACACATAGCCAGCTGTCAGTAATAACTCATCCTCTTGTTATGCTTTTTTAATTAGTTTTGTTTAGTTATGAGCCCCGTGTGAGCCGTTAGCATAGCGTTGTTGTACCCGTGTCACCTGTGTGTTTGTGAGTGTGTGTGAGTGAGTTTTATGTGATTCATTAATCAGCTTGCTTTGTGTCTCTCATTTGCATAGAAGTATGTTTAGTCCAAATTAGCTGCTCGGGTGAATTGTTCTCACTGTGGGAGTAAATAGTTTGGCGTGTGTGTGTGTGTTTGTGTGGCTTGAATTGTTTACTTCACACCTACGCATCAGCCCGACGTTGGCAGTGGGTTCACAAAACTGAACCCATAGGGCAATAATCATGCCCTTGCTTTGAGAATGTAATTATCCTATCACATAAATACGCACCAGTGAACAAACATAGATGGGCATAAAATTGACACACAAACACTGCACAGTAGAAAAAAACACACAAACTACAAAGGTAGATTGTGGGTTAATCATTTTTTTGAGTACCTTCTTAAATTTTTGTGACTTTCTTTCATTTAGTGACTTAAACATGTCAGCAAAGTGTTGACATTCTTAAGTGTTGTGAAACGTGTGTACCATATGTCTATTATGATAGATGTTCGCACATTTCCTCGTTGGGCAGCTGCACAGACCCTTTATATATAGTTTCTTTAGATAAAACTTTATATATATATATATATATATATATATATATATATACAGTCAAACCAAAATTTATTCAGACACATTGAACATTTTCATTCATTAATTCGGTTTATTCACTATAGTTTTAAAAAATGGTAATAAAATATGACAAGATTAATGAGTTAAACTGTGTCATAAAAAAATAATCTTAATTATGTCAGATAACACTTAAGCAAAACATGGTCAGGTCAAAGTGTCTGAATAATTTTTGGTCCCAAATTTTTTATAAATTTTACTGGTAGTCCACTGTATAATTTTTTTGGGTTTTTTTTTGGGGGTATAATATGTCACAGTTTATTTTATTTTGCTATCCTCACTTACATAAATGAATTATAGTGTCCTGCACCCACAAAAAAAAAATATAAAAAATATAAAAAATTAAATCTAGTGTCTGAATAAATTTTGGTTTGACTGTATATATGTATATGTATGTATATATATATATATATATATATATATATAAAATAAGTTATTTTTTTTTTTTTTTTTTTTTTTTTTTAAGTGTGATTTTTGGTAAATTGTATTGAGTGCAATTACAACAATTGTACCCAAATTTTGAACCTAAAACAAGCGTTAATTTAGCACACATTTTCTAAAATATTAGCTTCTATTTTCTATATTAGCAGATGCTGGCACACCTGTGACTTGTATCAGTTGTATATCAGTTGAATTGTATATTAATGCATTGCTTGGCAACAGTAAACAATTAAACATCTGTGTTGTGCCTAAAAACACTCCCTATAAATCCCAAGTTTTACCTTTTCTTTACTTGTTTGGGACAATTTCCTACTCTGTAATTTTGCATTACTCCATATTTTTTGATAGCTCTCACTTGTAAATAATGTAAAGCAATCCTGCCGACTGATGTGCAGTATCACAGTCAAGCAAAATCTCGAAATAAACACAATATACTGTCATAACGCCCAGCCCTCTTAGGAGTGTTTAGATTCCTATTGAAAGTGCACTATTGTTATGAATTCAGTGAAGTACGCTCACATTCTCACACACACACACACACACACACACGCTCAGCTGGAGTGCTAACAGCTGTAAGAGTGAGATAGTAGCCGATGCCGCCACATTAGGTAATGAGGTCAAACTGAGAGCTTGAGTGATAACCTGTGAACTCTGATCTTAGCCAAGCCTGCTGGGGGTCTCGAACCTGCTCACTCTCTCTCCTCTTTCTCTTTTATTCTGTAAGTCAGCACTCATTTCTCCAATCAATCAATCAGTCAATTAGATAGGTTGCAGCTATTTTTGCCTCTGTGTTTGTGTGTGTTCTAGCATAGGTTGCACTCTAGCCCATCATGCGTGGATACATTAGCACTTACGGGTGTTTCATTACATTTCTCTCTGGAGGTTCAGACTATTTTCATAGCACAAAACAACGGAACTGTCCAGTCAGCAAAGGATACACACGCACACTAGTTCTCAGCTCTGCCAGGGAACAAAACAACACAAAAACAAACAAGCCCACATCATTAGCATGCAGCCTAGTGCCAGGTAGAAAGGCTAGCTGGAGCACTAATAAATGACTCTTTTTTCCCTGTTAAATCTGGATCAGATAGAGAATAGAAACAGGAGGATGCCAGAGCTGTTAAATTTATTTCACATCACACACACAGTACCGTTTGTTAGTTTACACCGTTGTTATCTAACCGGCTAAATGCACAGCTCGTTCGTTAGTTGAGTCATCAGAGACGGGTGGTTTTAATGACTCAATGACCAGAGGCTAACTCGTGTCTCCCCGCTGAGTTAATTACGGAATAAAAAGACACACAGTGCTTTTTCATCAGTAGCTCTTTAGCGGAAAAGCGCTCTGAGGAAAGCAAAGATTATTTTATGGTTCATAGTGAAATAGCATGATAATATAAAACATTCAGTTACTTCATCATTTAGCAGATACTTTACAGCAAAGTGACGTACTAAGTGTTAACTGCAGGTGCCAGAGCACCCTGGTGTTTAGTTACTCTCTCAAGGTCGGGCAGGATGGAGGATCTCAGTAACTCAGTAATTCATTCTACCTGTGTTCTTTTTAAAGTCCTTTTTAAAGCAAGTCTGTCCCCTCTGCAACCATGGTAACACCTCTGCATTCAATAACATGTTTCAATATAATATAATATAATATAATATAATATATATATATATCAAAAAACGGTGTAGTAGGTTTTGTTTCTTAAGTTCAACTCAAGCTAAATGAACATGATTTACGCCAGCATTTCCCAGTTCATTGAATGCTATGGAATGAACTGTCAAACTGTGTTACCCTTGGTGCATAGCTTGTAAGGTGACCTCCAAAATTCAAGCAATGTCAACTTTGACTTGATTTGCTGCTGATCCAGTCTGCACAGCTAATGATTAATAGAGAATCTACATGATTTATCATTAATTAGATCTGATCCCGTGTACTTAGATACATCGAAATGTACAACACAATATCAAATAGATATGATGACATTTAGAAAAAAAAAAAATCTGGGTGAAATAATCCACAGAAATCAGTCACAGTTTCACAGTGTTATCATTGTATTTATCCATAACTGTGAGTTTGTGTGTGAGGAATTAATGACTAACTTTGTATTTGTTGTTAACCAAATGTTATCCTAAATGTCATCTTATTCAGAGGAGCATGACTGTCTCATCCCTCCAAATGTTAAAAAAAATGAGACATTTATTTCCTTTTCTCTCACAAATACACATACACAGACATAAGTACTAGAATATTACAGCATTTCAGACTTCTCATTGATGCTATCAATAACAATCAGGAAGTACATTTTAAAAATAATAAGTTCTGCCGTTTTTGCAATGGGCTTTGCCAAGGTACAGCCACCTTAAAGGATTAGTTCACTTCAGAATTAAAGTTTTCTGATAATTTACTCACCCCCATGTCATCCAAGATGGTCATATCTTTCTTTCTTCAGTCGAAATTAAGGTTTTTGAGGAAAACATTTCATGATTTTTCTCCATATAGTGTACTTCAACAATACCAACAGTTTGAAGGTCCAAATTGCAGTTTCAGTACAGCTTTAAAGGGCTCTGCACGATCCCAGCCGAGGAATAAGGATCTTATCTAGCAAATGATAGGTCATTTTCAAAAAAAATAAAAAAAATAAAATTATATACTTTTTAACCACAAATACTCGTCTTGCGTCCACGACTTCACGCATTACGTAATAACGTTGAAAAGGTAACGCATGATGTAGGTGGAAGGTAGGGTAGGGCGAAAAACTCCAACTCATCCTCCAACTTTAAAATCATCCGACGTCGTTTTTACATTTTTTTTTTTTTTTTTTTGTAAAGGGTTTTTGACTTAGTCTTTGCACGTTTGCTTTGTAGACACTGGATTGGTACTTCCGCCTATGTCATGCATGGCTTTTTCAATGTGACTACTTAGTTCACCCAAAAATGAAAATTCTGCTGAACGCAAAGGAAAATATTTTGAAGAAAGTTTGCAACCAGGCCGCTTTGGGCCACCATTGACTTACATAGTAGGAAAAAAATACAGTGGAAGTCAATGGTGGCCCAAAGCGGCCTGGTTGCAAACTTTCTTCAAAATATTTTCCATTCTTTTCAACAGAACAAAGAAATTTATACCGGTTTGGAACAACCTGAGGGTGAGTAAATGATGACAGAATTTTCATTTTTGGGTGAACTATCCTTTTAATGTGTGAAGTCGTGTATGGGAAATTTAATTCTAAATTTTATCAGGAAATAAAATTTAATTCTGAAGTGAACTAATCCTTTAACATAGCCTAGTTGAAAGGATTTTTTGTGCATATAATTAAGTTTTGATCGTTTTGACTGACATTACCAGCAGCATTGTCAATGGATTTCTATTTTCAATTACAAAATGTAAAAAATTTATTTGAGTAAATATCCTTTAAAACATTTCACACAACCAACAAATTGTCACAAAACCTATACATGTATTATTAATGCATTATGAAGCATTCATAATAATGTAATAAAGATACCTCATAACCATTTGATTTTTCTCACAAAGAATTTTAGCCATACACATTATAATACTTACCTATTCTTGATAATGCTTTAAAAAGTGTAATTCATCACGATCAACACCAAACTTTACAATTAAGGAGATGCATTTAGAATATCCTATAATGCAGTATGTTTATAGGTTTCATAGAAATTTTCCTAGAAACTTTATTCCTATAAATGGCATAACAAGGCACTGCTACCATGTAATAGCAGGCGTTCTGAATGTTCCTGTGAGAAAATCAAGTGTCACTTTACTGTAATATGTGGCAAGAGGAATATGACTCAAGACAGAAAGAGATTAATATTGCTCGAATTTTTCACAAACTCCAGCCTCTGCCCCCATCCTCCATCCTACACACCCACACCCATTGATTACCCAGCCAGCTCTCCCGCTGTCTCTAATGGGGCTGAGAGCCCGATCATGTGACTGTTGCATCTCCGCGTGGTGGATTGGTTTGTCTGAAAGTGCCTGGCCCTCGCAATCATCCTAATGCACAAGCATCGGCCATTACTGTCAGGCCCGTTACTGTGGCGTCCATACATTAAGCCGCCCCCACCCGTCCAGCCCTCCTCGTTCCCAATCCAAGAGGTGAATTAATGCACGTCCTGGGGCTTGACTGGTGTGTTCTCCATACTGTGTTAAACAATGAGCAAATGGCTCACCTCCTTTATTAGACGTGTGGCTTAATTAAAAGGGCTGTCAGATATATCGGCCCCCTTAGCGGCCAAGTCTCTTTGAGAATCCATCATAGGGCTGGGGAGGCGGAGGGGGCCGAGTCTTTTGTGAGGGTGAAGGTTGAGGCCAGAGGGCCTGGAGGTTAAGGCCAACGGTAGCCGTAAACATTTCTCAAGATCAGGGCAGAGGAGCTTTCCCTCAGTGTCAACCTACAGTGATATATTGTACGGCAACTGTCAGATGAATTAGAATCCTAGAACTAGATTTTTGAGCTTCTGGTGCTGAAATCAAGAACAGAAAAAGTGCTAAAAACCAGAGCTTTCATTTCAAAAATTTTGTCACACAACCTATATAAATGTATTATTAATGTATTGTGAAGCATTCACAATAATGTAATAAAGATACCAAAAAAAAAAAAAAAAATGTAGCCAGACATACCTATTCTTAATAAAGCTTTTAAAAAGTGTAGTTCATCACAAAACCAAACTTCATGGTTAAGGAGTTTGTGTCAGAACTAGATTTTGGAGCTTTTGGTGCCGAAATCAAGAACAGTAAGGGCGCTAAAACCAGCGCTTAGAATGAATCAAGCCAGAGGTACGGCTCAAGCTCAATAGCTTTATTGTTTGAGGCTTGACAACACGCCAGCAAGCTACGAAATATTAAACGTCCGACTTTAAACAATGGTTTAAAGTCTCCTCCAGTCTTCATAAAGCAGCACTTTACAATTATGCACTGCACCGCAGGGCCTGTATGTCGGGAGAGGGCGGGTGGCCCAATGGCACGGTGAGAAAGCACAGAGGTCCAGTGATTCTGTACTTTTTGTTTATACTGCAGCCACTTTCACAGCCTGCGGTGCAGCTGAGGGTTGTGTTCATGCGCTTGTTTGAGTTCCTGCGATTTGGTCTCGTATTGTTGGAGGTCACTGAGCTGCAGTCAGAAATGTTTGTCTATGGTTTGGTCAGCACATTGTAAAGCATGACATCTGAAATAATAGTTAGGAAAATAACTTTTGAAAGGAACAGTTTAATGAAACTTAAATATTTTTAAATTCTAAAAAAAAAGGTTAGCATATAATTTGTATGGCTTTTTTGAGTATCATATTTGATACATTGGGCTTTTATGGCTCATATGTTATTATTATGTCTGAGTAAGATGATATTTAAATTATTAATTTTATGATCAAAGCGTGTGGTGGTGGAGGCTGGTCGGATGATAATAGAGAGATTTACAAGTAAACATTCCTCAAAAGCCTGGTGCATCATATTTGCTTTTACATTTTGACATGATTTTTCTAAAAAAGTTGTATGGATGGATAATCATGTAGAACTATGTTGCTTCAGTCTAGTAAGTGATCGTGTTGAAATATCACTGACAATATAAAAGCTATTCTTACATTATAGGCTTAAACCTTTCAGCTAAATGTGAAAATTAGTTGGTTTCAACCAATTGGTTTGAATAGTATCCTCCAGATACATACTTTTTTCATTTTGGCATGGAAACAAGAAAAAAGTTTTAGCAATATATTGATCTTTTTTTTTTTTTTTTTTCTTGTTTCCATGCCAAAACGAAAAAAAGTATGTATCTGGAGGATACTATTCAAATCAATTGGGGTAATTTTCACATTTAGTCTTTTTATTTTATTTTATGTCATAACTTCTCTTTATTTTAAATTATTCATATGATGATTTAAATTATTCATATATGAATAATTTAAAATAAAGAAAAGTTGTGACATTTTACAGCATTTTTCAGCAAATTTGTGACGTTGATCACATGAATTCCTTTGTACAATAAGTCAGATTTTCTTGCTTCCACTGAATCACAAGTTGCACTTGGGAATGTTCTCAAATCATGCTGAAGAACATGCAAAAGTAGGACATACCAAATACTGAGACATTAATTCAAATTTCTGTAGTTCAGTTTAACTTTTGTTGCTCAGCTAGTGCTGCACAGCACAAGCTGGCTAATGCATGTTAGCATGCAGGCTAATCATATTACTGAAAAGTAAATGTCTTGAATAATTAGCATCAATGAGGTGCATTCGAAAATCCTCCATCTCATTGAAACTCCAAGTGAGGTGTAATTGAACACTTCTTCGTCACCAGGAAGATGCGATTGCCAGCGTTGACTCAACTGTTTACTCTATATCACTACAAATTTACAAATTGAGTTTGAGAAATTGCACTGGCTTTGAAATATTTGGGAAGTTGATTGTATAGATCCAGTCTGATCTTGAGCAGGTATGCCGCAGAGTATGCCTGTAAATTTTTGTTTGGAATTGGAGATTTTCTGTCTGTTTTCAGTTAAGGAATAATTGGGACCCCTCTCTCTTTCTTTCTCTCTCTGTCTCACTCTCTCGCTCTCTCTTTGTCATATGTCTGTCAAAGATCAGAAAATAAATCAAACCACAGTCTTATTCACCATTATTATGGTTAAAAGATTTGCTTTTCAGGGAAAAAAAAGATTGCAATACTACTGCAACGTCTCCAAATTTGAATCAAATGCTACTTTATATTTGATGAAGAGCATTTTAATGGATTAAGACATACTTTATAAAACAAGCAATTTATAAAATAAAACAAGGGGCTAAGATTAGGTAGGTCATTGGTTACAATCAAACAAAATGTATACATTGAATTATTGAAAGTGAATTTGTATAAAACTGTTTAAAATGCATGATTGCAGTAATGTCAGGAATGCTTTGGTTGAAGCAATCTAAACCTTCAGTCATATTTGAAAGCATGCAAAATATTCATTGTACCATAGCCATATCCCAAGACTTACCTGTATGACATGCCTTCTTTTTTTTTTGGTAGCAATAACGTAATTTTTAAGTTTTACCCCAGCCTCTTCCACCCAAATAATTTTTAGTTTTTGGATATTAATTCACGGTCTTTTCACGCTGGCTTGTAATTTCTGAGGCTAATCCTACCAGGCCCTCAAAATGGGAAGAATGGAGAGAGAGAGAGAGAGAGAGAGAGAGAGAGAGAGAGAGAGAGGAAAGGGAAAACCACACATACCAAGCTTAGTTTTAGGGGGAAAGACAGTTTGTTAATGCCAACCAGCAGAGGTGGTTAGCTGTATTTGTTTAAAATATGAGCTTGCATTTAGCTGTGTGTGTGTGTGTGTCTGTGTGTGTGTGTGTGTGTGTGTGTGTGTGTGTGTCTGTGTGTGTTAAAGGTGTAATGTAATTGGTTTTTCTGTATTTTTACTGTTTCTGTTAATGCTATTGGGCTTTTCATATTTTCTGTCTGTCTGTCTTCTTTTCTTCCATAAAAATTAAATTAAAGTGTTTTAGAAATAGAAGTCTCCTAGAAAGAAAGCAACATGTGGATTTTCTATTTTTAACATTTGTGCTCCCAGTATGCGTTCAGAACGTTTCCTTTTTGAAAATTCACGTTTTAGCTGGAGTCTTTTTTTTACACTTTTGATAGCACCCCAAGAGACCTGTCCACCAAATCTTAAAATAAGTCTCCAAACACTGTTAGATAATGTATCTGATGAAGAACATTACCTCACTGATGTTTGAAGAAAAGCTTAGTTAAAAATGAACTGTAATATGGTTTCTAGGAATTGGCTTTGTTTTATGTCCAAGGTAATGTCAGAGAAATTCATTCTTCCCTGTGATGTCATTATTATTGCTGCATGTGCATCTCTTAATATCTCGCATTACTTTAATACTAGACAAGTGCAGGACTAGCACTGTTGTTTGTGAGGCTTGAAAACTGTGAAAGGCTGGCAACAATGCAACTTTTTTCATTAGCTGAGTTCTTCCGACAATAACAGGAATTTGATGCAATTGGAACAGTTCTTCAGATAAAAAAAATTCTTGAAAACGCATAAACATGATGTCAAAAGAATTTTTTTTTTTTTTTTTAATACAACAAAGGGCCAAGAAATATTAACATAAGAAGAGTTTACAGGCTTAAACAGCACATACTGACACCTTTAACCTTTAGATCACATTCTACTTCAGCTGAGTTTAAATGGCTTCTACTGGACTGATCAGCACATGCAGAAGATCCGAGAAGCTCTCAGGAAAAAAAAAATGTACAAAAGTTTCACTAGGGTGGTTAAAAGGTACCTGAAGAGTGCATATTGGTACCAAAGTGAACATATTAGTACCTAAATGGTACATATTAGAACATTTTGAAAGGGTACTGCCCCAGTACCATCACTTGCCAGGGAGCTTTTCCTAGGCTTTCTTCTCAGCAGTTAGGAAGAGAACTGTCCCACACCTGAAACATCTACAAATTTAAGTGACTTGCTAGAGAGTTTGTCTCCTACCTTGGAGTAACAAAAAGACCATTACCAAAAAGTCTGCTAAAGGTTAATTCAAGGGCTGCTTTAAAAGTTTAGCCCAGCTCATGGGTCTATATTTCATGTTTTCAGTGAATGTCTGGTTTTAATAATGTTTTAATTTTAATTCTAATTCATTAACACTTTAGTTTATGGTCCAGTTCTCACTATTGACTAGTTGCTTATTAGCATGCATATTACTTGTATATAGGCTGCTTATCAGTACTTATAAAGCACGTATTGATACCTTATTCTGCATGACCTTATTCTACATCCCTTAATCCTACCCCATACCTAAACTTAACAACTAGAACATCTACCTTACTAACTATTAATAAGCAGTAATTAGGAGTTAATTGAGGAAAAAGTCATAGTTAATAGTTATTTAGTGAGAATTGGACCTCTAATTCTAGCTGGGTGTCATCTAAAAATGACATGAACACAATTGAAAATGTGTTATTGTAAGAATCAAACAAAGTGTTCTGTGTCAACAGAATTTGATTTATCATTTAATTTGTTCTAAATAATAATTCTGTGAATGACCTTATCCCCAGTGCTTTTGTTCGTATATGAGAAATTCTCTTTCTCTCAATCTCTCTACCCTCAGCCCTATTTGCTTATATTAAAGAAATATAGAAGTATTTTAGTCATTGGGTTTTAGTTGGCCAGTTAAAAGCATGTTGATCGTAGAGGTGTAATTTCTGTGCCACTAGACTAGATCTTTTGGAGAATCTTTCTGAACAAAACTAAACTAAATGAGGAGACTATGATGTTTAAGGTATCTGAAACATGGCAAACAAAAGTCATATAAGTGAAATCCAAGACACTGCTCTGATCAATTCGGGTTGAATAACGCAATTGACTCTTTTCTTGATTGCTGTAAGTTCTGCGTGTTCAATTGCTCTTGATGTTTAAATTGAACGCTGGTCTGGTAATTTGTACAATATTCACATTCTGTTAAATTCTCTCTGTGAAGCTCTGGCTATCGTAATTGGCGTATGAATTTCTTTTCAAGATCCAGTCATGAAAATGTTGAAGAGGCCACAATGAGCGCCGACTGATGTCATTCCCTGGTCAAAGTCAACGGCCGCAGATCTCTGTTGAAGTCCTTGGCCACAATTAGAGAAGCCGTGTCATTTTACCCCATGTGTGGCACATTTTCCTTCTTGCCATGTGGGGGGCACAGCCGTGATTAGCCTCATTATTCAAAGTCAGTGTGTGCTCACAGTTAAGAGTCATTTAGTTTAGTGCTTTAGCCATCAGAGTCTATATGTACTCATTTTATAATGGGCCTGATCTTATGATGAGGCATGCAAATGAAAAAAGGTCAATTTAGAGTGAGGGAAAAAAAATTCACAGGTTATGTTTGGAATAGCATACTACCATAGTACTCTTATTACTATAAAATGTGCACAATATGTACATTTTTGGTATGCATGGAATATCTGGATTGCATACTACATTTGCAAACAAATCTAAAATTCCAATGAAAACAGAAAATATAAAAATAAAATCTAATTTAAAATCTAATGGATAGATATCAGCTTAATTTTTAAGTTCTTTCTTGACTTAATCAGATTGCCAAATTTTAAGACATTTTACACAAAAATTGATAAAAATGCAAAATAACCAAATGTATTAATAACTAATAATAACTGGATGCAGAACTAGTTGTTTTTTTGTTTTGTTTTTGTTTTTTTACAATTACATTAAAATGATTTCAAATGAATTATTAGGTTTGATTAATTTCTTTTACATTTATTATGTATAATGTATATTACAGTGTGGCACTTTTGTGCTTAATCAAGCTCTTTTCTTAAAAAGAATTCTTGTATTCCAATTGAACCTTTCAAGACTAGAACTTGCTTTTACACTCTTGTTAACATGCACTACATTGCACATATTTCTCTTTGTATATTTAACAGGAAATTTACAAGCATTGATCTGGTTTTCAGCCCTTAATGTCCCAATCCTACTAGACTTTATGACCAAATGCATGACAGATCCAGTGCCCAGACCGGGCATTAAATGAGAACAAGGGGCGATGTGGCCCTGTTGTGGCGTAGATGAAATCCTGCAATGGCCCCCTGGACTTCTTAAGGCAAGAGGACACGCTCTGTGGCGTCTCTATGCAGTCGGAGCAGGACTCCAATCCCCTCGTGGGGCATTTATATACATGCCACTCTCTCTCCCCCTGCACCTGCTCTGTCGTAATGAGTCAATATATCTCCACCCTAATTGCCCTAAATACATATCATAAAGCTTGGCTGTAAAACGCGGACTTCCAAAGCTGGCCAGTAAAGAAGGAAAGCATAATGCAATAGTGCCATTCCTGAGCCGGCCTTAACGAGGACCCATAAATTACATACAGGGGGTTTCATTATAGAGGTGCAGTCTGAAATGTATCTCTTTTTTTGCAAAACCACTAGGTTTTTTTTTTTTTTTTTTTTTGCGTAAAACTGCCTACTTGGCCCTTTATCGAAAGCTAGTGGATGATCCAGAGATAGCAAGTTATTATAACTATTAAAAAGTATTAAACTTCAGAGCATAACTCATTTCTCATTGAAATGGTCATGAACGATACCGTAAATCACGCAGTTGAGGGTATTTGAGAAAGTTTGTGTGGTTGGGCTTTTTGACCACTGTGACCAAATGAGTATTCAGGGGCCCATCCTGTGCCTCTCCACTCCTCCTCCCATCAGTGTTGTATTTCCATCTGAGTGTCTTTGATAATGGGCCGTTTTTCTGTAAGCGGAATCTGTCTGGCTGTCTAATGGGGGCCTAGTGCTGTCAAACCTTAATACATACCAGCCGTTGTGCTATCAAGAGGACGGGTCAAGACAGGAAAATGAGTCCTACGGCTGTCGCTCCACTGTTTTCAAGTTCTACTCTACCTTCTCTAAGGTCCTGTTCCTCAACCGGGTAAACTTGTAGAGTAGGGGTTGTCTTCTAAGGCAGCATCCTGAGAGTATGGAAGCTTGTTTCCACCACTAAATAGAAAAATTAAAAAGGTAATTGTGACATCTCACAATTCTGTCTTTTTTTCTCGAAATTGTGAGTTTGCATCTCACAATTCTTGACTTTTTTTTCTCAGAATTGCGAGTTTTAAACTTAGAATTGCGAGTTATAAAGTCAGAATTGCGTGATATAAAGTCAGAATTGCATGTTATAAAGTCAGAATTGCAAGATATAAAGTCGCAATACTGACTTTTTCTTGCAATTGCAAGTTTTTATCACGCAATTCTGACTTTATATCTCACAATTCTAACTTTTTTCCTCAGAATTGCGAGATATAAATTCAATTGCAAGTTATAAAGTCAGAATTGCATGATATAAACTCGCAATTGTGCCTTATAATTGTGTCTGTTCTCAGAATTGCGAGTTTAATGAAATTCTGACTTTATATCACGACATTCTGACTTTATAACTCACAATTTTGACTTTATATCAAGCAATTCTGACTTTATAACTCAAAATTGTGAGAAAAAAAGTCAGAATTGTGAGATAAAAAGTCACAATTGCCATATTTATTTTTTATTTCATGGCGGAAACAAGCTTCCATATGAGGGAACAAGTACATTAGTGTGTCTCATTTTAAGCATCTGATTTGACATTAGCATGTTGCTAAGCTAATGATAAGATACTATAAGCATAAAACAGAAAACAAATATTGGCTAAAAGAAACTACTTTTCACTAGTGAATCAATTTAAATCTATGTATAATCTACATGCCCTTTATTTTCTCATGGAACTTGCTGCAGAGCATTGAATTGCCTTCTCTGTTTTGAACAGTGCTGCCTGTCCCATTTAGCAACCACCTTTTTTAAGACAAGCAAAAGCTTGAGGGTATTACTGATGTATTTTATGTTGTAGAATATCTTTTAGAAATATATTGAGCTTGTGTTAACCATTTTAGGCCAAAAACCCTGTAGCCAAAAACCCATTCAAAAAACGCATTGACTATAGGGCGATGGAACCGGAAGTGCTAAAATGCTAACTCGTTGTAGCCAACAGAAATATGTCATCCTTGCAGCACTCTGTCCTTCATTGTGACCAAATCTTATTTTATCAGTGATACATTTTATTTACCATGCAAATGATAATTTGCAGCCCTGTGTAATGATTACATTTGTGTGTGCAGCAGCTGTGCTATGGTTGAGAGAAACAGGCCATCTTGCATGTGTCTCTGTGCATGTACTGTACGTCTGTAATCTATCACAGTTCTGTCTCACTCTCAGAGTGACAGTGGGACTATCAAAGCGCTCGTACTCTCAACAGTGGCAGTGAAGCACCACCCCACCCTTGCGCCAATCATATCGCAGCCCAGATGTGTTTTTTACGAGAGCGTCCGGCCAGCCAGCCAGACTCACCCGCTTTTTAATTAACCAGAGCCTGCCCTCGCAAGATGAGGAGTCACAGAAATTATGACGGCGAAACACAAACCGCAGCTCGACATTCCCACATATGCGCATAGCGGCAGAATAGGGGGTTTTCCTAATAAATTTTATGACTCCTCACAGATTTACAAAGGTGTGTGTGTGGGTAATGGCTCTTATTATTGTACGTAATGGTACATCTGTGTTGTGTGTTCCATCCGTAATGACAGCACAGGGGGAAACAGGTAGTAAATTCTGAAAGTTTTGCCCTACGTACCCAAACAGTGAGCCAGTCACTGGGGTATTAGAGGGTGTTGGGTGTGTGTGAAGAAGACGTACTCTTGATATGGCCCTCCGGTGGGGGGGTTTTGTACCCCCGTCACCCAGGCTTTCCTACGCACCACCTACAAACACCTGATTAAACCACAAACATTTTAGTGTGTGTGTAGGAGGAGGTATTCCAGATGCTGTTTTGTAGGTGTAACCAGTACAACAAAGAACAGAATTCATGCAATTTTTGCCAATGGATACTATGAATGTAAATGATTCATGAATTAAGATGAGCAAAGTCAAAAAAATGACCAAAAAAAAAAAGCACATGAAAAAGGTACAACGGTTTACACAAAAATATTAGGCAGCACAACAGTTTTGTACATTGACAATAATAAGAAATGTTTCTTGAGCACTAAATCAGCATATTAGAATGATTTCTGAAGGATCATGTGACACTGAATGATTCAGTGACTGCTGAAAATTCAGCCTTGCCTTCACAGGAATAAAATACATTTTAAAACATATTAAAATAGAAAACTATTACTTTAAATTGTAATAATATTTAATAAAAAATACTATTTTTACATTGTTGATCCAATAAATGCAGCCTGTGACAAACAAGCAAACAAACAAACAATAAATTAATACAATTTTAGTCAAAAAAATAAAATAAAAGCATGAAAGATGAAATGAACAAATTTAACCAACAATGAAAACAACTATATTAGCACAATGGAAGTTGAAGAAAAACACCAAATGAATCAAAACTAAATATTTGTAATAATAATAAATAAATAAAAAAAAATTAAATAAAGAAGAATTTAAAGAATTTAAAAAAGATTCAAATTTGCAGAAGATTTCAAATATAATTTAAATTCCAGCAGTTTTACCACTTTTGTGGTTTTTACATATATTTCCATTCTCTTAATAGAATAATGGAAACGCTATGTTATGGATAATTTTTGTATTGTGGTTTCCTTTTGGCTGTGATTTTTTTTTTTTTTTTTTTTTTCTTTTTTTTGTGCTGTGTTATGGCTAATATTTTGTATTATATTTCACTATTATTGTATTATTGCTTATTTTAGCTGTGCTGTGGCTCATTTTCCATTTTTTGTGAATTAATTCTGGTGAGAGTTTCAAACTTTCCCTTGCTTTACAAATTTTGTTGTCATGTGCTATACTAGATGGTTATTGTGAAATTAATTTTCAAATAACATGGTTAAAACATTCTGTAATTTCTTTTTCCACTGTAATTGTTCTCCAAAACAAAATGTATTTGGTGCAAGAAGGTCTCATTAAACAGTTCTGGGCACATTTGGAGAAATTTCATAAACTTGTTTGACAGAAGGAAGCTGTTTTGGGCTTTCCATGACATTGCATTTACTCGATAGAAGCCGTACGGCTGTAAGGGTTTGGATCTGCATTGCACTGGCAGCAAACATTCTTTTGCAGGACTTGCAGATGTGTTTTGGGCTGAGCCAGTGAAGTGAAGTCATTACTCATCGGGCGTTGTGATAGTCACAGAGTACATGCTGATGAGCAGAGCTGCTGCTGTCTGCCTGAACCGTACGGATGGTTTGTGGTTGCAGACTGCAGCAGTGGCCTGACTTTTATTGATACATGTCTGGGATTGATTTTGGAGAGAGGGGGTGAGAATGACAGGAGAGATCTGGCAACACAAACACATTTAGACGCACATCCAACCAAGTCCAGTGAAGTTAATAAAATAGGATTATTGGACTTTTCTCTCTATCCCTCTGAAATGTACGGTTTGGGTCGGATCCTCTCCACCGGGTCTTGTCTATCAGAACAGTGGGGACAGGAGACAGCAGTGCACTTAAAGGGATAGTTCACCCAAAAATGAAAATTCTGTCATCATTTACTCCCCCTCAAGTTTTCTTTCTTCTGCTGAACACAAAAGTTGATGGGCTCCATTGACTTACATAGTATTTTTTTCCATACTATGGAAGTCAGTGGGGCCCATCAACTGTTTGGTTACTGACATTCTTCAAAATATCTTCTTTTGTGTTCAGCAGAAGAAAGAAACTCATACAGGTTTGGAACAACTTGAGGGTGAGTAAATGATGACAGATTTTTTTTATTTTTGGGTGAACTATCCCTTTGAATCCAAATGAAACGACTTCCAAATTTGATGTACACTCTTAAAAATAAAGGTTCTTTATTGCCATTTGTGGTTCCATGTAGAACCAAGTTTAATATCCATTTCTGTATAAGGTTCAAGGTTCTTTATAGTGGAAAAAATTATTTTTTAAACATTCTCCACACTAAGAAAAGAAAGGTTCTTAAGAGAACCAAAAATGGTTTTTCATTGGCAGCCCCCTATTGGAACCCATTTTTAAGAGAGTAAACCAAGATTTGTCCATCGGGAAACACACAAACACACATCTTCATCTCATAAGCGTTATCACTGCACTATTATCTTACTATGACCACAAATTGAGTGAGACTTCCTCTTTAATAATGTTTCTTCTCTGTCTGTCTGTCAATCTGGAGATGGCTGTTGTTCTGTCTCACCTCATTGGCAGCCCAGACTACACTGTTGACTTTGATGCTAGCTTTGCCATTGGTGTGTGTGGCGTGCGTCTGGAGGCAGCTTGAAAGAGTTAGGAGGTGTACGGCTGCGTGAGTGTGTGTGTGACGTGGAGTAATGACTTCTGGCACTGTAATGAAGGCAGCAGGATATCCTGTGTCAGGGTTGCAGGTTAGCCCTGGCTAGATAAGGTATAATGAATGGACATGAGTGTGTGTATATGTGTCTGTCTGTCTGGGCGAGGGCTGGAGGGGGGCGCGCCAATGTCAAGAAACTGCCATATGTATAAATATAACCCACTGGCCCTCTGAAATGGTAGAAAAGTGCAAATTATCTAGCCTGAGGTGGAACTTTAAAGACAATATAGAATCAAATTGAGCTTTTTTAACACGTTCTTTGGTCTTGTTGCTCATGATTCCTCAGTGAATGCATTTTAAAGGATAGCTTTTCATTATGTTGTCAAAATGTAAATGTAAATTTGTTTATTCTTGGGTGTTACCAGGGCATTGCTATGTAGTTGGTAGGGTGTTCTGGGTGGTTGCTAGGTAGATTCTTAATAGCTCAAAAAACACCACAAGTGAGATTCTGGTCCCTCCATATATGGGATTTTCTAGTTTCACATCTTCCTGCTGAAATCACAAGTCTGATCATTTTCGGTAATTAAATGAAAGCTGGGAATAAATATTATAGGATTTGGCAACTAACTGAAATAAATTAGTTTAAGTTGAATCTAAACCTCCACTTAAATTCTAAAAATCACAATACATGATTTCCGGCAAAATATTCACTATGCAATGCATCATATTACATTAGTTAAATACGTTCTAAAATGTTCTAAATGTGTTCCATGCCTTTCAACCTATTAAAAAAAAATCCATAAGCAAAAAGAATAAAAATGAAGGAAAAAATTAATCACAGAATAATCATGTACAATCCCTGTTTCAAAGCGCATCATGTGACTCTGCATTACCTTACACACCGTGTTGGATTTTTTTTCCTACTCAGCATAATAAAAGTGGCTGTTGTACGAGGTGTGCTTCTCCTCTGATCCGTGGCCAGTTTTGGATTCCAGACGTAATGTGTGCGATAAGAATCTGATTATGGGAAACTGATCCTGGATCTGACTTTAATGAACTCTAACCAGAGCTGTTAATTACAGCATGGGGACACATGTTAAAGTCGGAGGTCAACTGATGGAGCAGCCGACTTGAGTGTGAGAGGATGGAGAGTGAGTGTGAAGGAAGAGGACGTGTTTGACCTTTCTTCTGTCCGTCCCCAGTCTCCACGGCCCCCGTACATGACTGCCCTCTAGCTGCCAGACGCTCACTTCCCATCTTTATTGCCTTCTCTGCTTCGGTTTCACCATCTAAAAGTTTAACCTGGCAGATGATAAAACAGTAAAAATAACCCTTAGACGTGCATCATATCATAGAGAATCTCTATTATAAAGACTTTTTATGGGCAGTTTTGACTTGCCCCAATGAGAAACCACCTATCAACCATCTAAAACACCCTAGCAACCACATAGCATCACAATAAAGAACACATTAGTAACCTAATAACAGCCTGGGAACCACACTCAGATTTTCTTAACCCTGTAAAGCCCGGCATATGAATTAATACTCCGATTTTTTTTTTTAATGGAGCAGTTTATTGAACCTTTAAACAAAATACTTCAAAAACGTTTGCTTATCCGTTCTTTGTTGAGTATCATATATAATACATCAGACTTTTATGGCTCATATAGCATGATGAGGCTTATAATCGAGGAGGGAAAAAAGTGAGCAGAAATATACAATTTAGTGCAGTTGCTGATATTTATATGGACAAAAAAGTACAATTAAATTCTGCTTCATAACAGTTTATCGATACTTACATAAATCCCATATAATTACCAGTTGTCACTATATATCTCCCAATAATGAATCTTGGTAGGATGATATTTAAATACTTACTGTAGATTGTGGGGGACAAAATATATAATGCAATGCACTACAATGATGATTGAGATTATTGTACAAAACTACAAATAAACATTCCTTGTACATAAGGAATAAACATTATGTATGGATTATCAAGTAAACCTAAGTTGCTTCAGTCCAGTAAGCCCATTATTGTGGCACACAGACCAACAAAACACCACAACAACAGTAAGTAATGTTGTGGTTTATGGGGACTTTTAATAGACATAATGATTTTTACACTACAAACTGTATATTCTATTTAAAATTACTTCTTTGTGGGGACATTTGGTCCTCACAGTGTAGGGTTTACCAGGACCACACACAGACACACACACACACACACACACACACACTTCCCCAGGATATGAGCACCGAGTGTGTGTATGCTTGTTCTTGTGTCACTGCATTAGCCATTGTGTTGGGCCGCTCTCTACAGAGGTGTCAGCTAAGCCTTCCTGTTTTACACAATGAGGGTGACAAGCACAGAGAATTCTCTCAGCGTCCCCCATTTCTGAAGTGCTTGAGCCTGAATTAGGACAGACACCGCCTGAGACGTTTGTGACGGCTGTGCACTTAAGAAATCTTTTATGTTATGTCTAATTATCAATACATGGACAATGAATTTCAAATAAAGGCCTAATAAAATTTCATATTTAAATAGAATAGAATATAAACATGGATTAGGTCAATTTTATATCAATGTGCCAACATATTTACAATATCATATACAGTTAGGCTAATGAAATATTAGATGTGAGAATAATTTGACATGGTTACTGTTCCTGAGTGGATCGCAGAAGTGGTCATTCCAAAAAATGCCATCATCTTGGATGGATAGTGGGTATTTTTGGTTTTCAAACATATTTTAGTGAATTTTGAGTAATTGTGCACATCTTATTTATTTTGAAGAAGTCTCTTATCCTCACCAAAGCTGCATTTATTTGATCACAAAATACAGTAAAACAGTATTATTGTGAAATATTATTACAATTTTAAAAAAATTGTTTTCTGCATAAATATTTTAAAGTGTAATTTTTTTTTTTCCTGTGATTGCAAAGCTGAATTTTCAGCAGCCAATCTGCTGTGTCACATGATTCTTCAGAAATCATTCTGATATGTGGATTTGCTGCTCAAGAAACCATTATCAATGTTGAAAACAGTTGTGCTGCTTAGTATTTTTGTGTAAACTGACACTTTTTTCAGGATTAATTGATGAATAGAAAGTTCAAAAGAACAGCAAATATACATCTTTTGTAGCATTTTAAATGTCTTCACTTCACTTTTGATCAAATAATTGCATGCTTGCTGAATAAAAGGACTAATTTATTATAAAAAAAAAAAAATTAATTAATAAAATAAATCTGACCCCAAACCTTTGAATATAGGCTATATTTGAAAATTAGTGTCTTAATGTCGTCCTTTCAGTATCAATCTTGTATGTGAAAAAAGTAAACTTCTCCTCACTGTGGTTTAGGATGGAAAACCACCACAGGGTAAAGCAGGGCTGTTCGAGAACATTACACACACACACCCTGCTTCACATAAATACATACACAGGTGAGAGATAAGAACTTTCAACACAATGCGATTTTATTCTCGGCAGTGCACACAACACCTAATCAATGAAACACTTCACAAGAACCCAAACTCTGCAAACACTCGCACTTAAATAAGTGCTTTGACCCACTTTCACGGTTTTTCAACTTTAGCGCCACAACAAGAAACTCAACATGTTTTCAGACCTTTATTACTATGAATAATGTGTGAATGCTTTGCGTTTCAGTCGTTTGCAGGCCCCGGTTATATATGGCTGCAGAAATGGCGTTTGCTGGCGTTGTAAAATATTGATATGTTACAGGTACATGTAGGCCTGACTGCAGGTGACGTTTTATGAGATGTTCACTTTGCACACTACATCAGTCATGCAGGTTGAGGAGCTGTATAGCGTAAAGGTGGACTGCATGTGTGTGTGCAGCTGCCGGTTTAAAAGGGTTTGTAGGGGAATTTCCCTCTTTTCCCTTTGTGAGAAACAAAAGTGTTCAATTCAGGGTCCGTCTTATCATATATCCTGTCGGGCTTCTGTACGGAGGGAGGAAATCACACACACACACACACACACACACATTAAAACGAGGGAGGAATTCACCAAGAATGAATTTAGCCCAATAATAGCATTGTTTTTGATTCACTAAGGGAATTATGCAAATTAGGCGATGGTGCAAACACACTGAACGCACAAATCCCCATCTTACATGTTGGTTGTGAATGCTAGGTTGTGGAGGATCCAGCAAACCACTTTGTTCTGGTGTACTTTACAGGGATTGTGCAGCATCACTCCACCACTGCAATCTAGACACCTGAATTGGCTCTTTAAAATGCCAAAAGTGTGTTTGACTGCATCGCACATCTGGATCATCAGCAGAAATAGCACTCTCCCCCATCATTTCATGAATTATTGCTGCCATTATCATTAGAAAATGTACACAAACATTTCTTTTGAAATAAATTACAGGCAAACAACGCACTCTTAATATAGACACAATATGCAGTAGGCCACATTTGCATAGAAAGGAGTCATATTTAAACAGAACATAACTGAAGTAGACAATGCAGTGCTATTGTGCTGAAAAGGAATTCGCTCCCACTTTTGAATCGGAGAACTTGAAACCAAAGTCCTCAGAGTGAAAAATTAAAATTCTGTTATAATTTACTCATATGTCGTTCCAAGGCTGAATGACTTTCGTTCTTCTGTGGAACATTTTTTGTTTTGTTCCCAATATTCTTCAAAATATCTGTTGTTAGTCAAATAGTTTTGGGTGTGTATGTGTGTGTGTTTATATATATATATTAGGGCTGTCATGCGATTAATTTGAAATCCTTAACGCGTTAAAATAATTTAATGCATATTTAACGCAAAAAATTACGGAAGCATGTGAAATTGCGTCATAATGTAGTTTACGTCACGCAGTTAGATGATCTTAAAGTCCATGCTGATTATATCAGAAATGGCAGAGAGAATTATTCATTCCAGTGTCTGTTTCGCTTTAAAACACGAACTCTGTCATATTCTGTCATTGTATCTGAAGAGCGCGAGCCCTCCCGCATCGCGCTGTTCCTGTCTGAACGGAACGTTGAAGCATCCCACCACTGTATAGCCAGATGATATGAAAACTATGTTTCTTGGCTGGATAAAGCAAATCAGCTTCTTGCTATGAAAGTTTTGATGGATGAGGATTGCAATCAAAGTAAAGACGATTGAAGTGACAGTTGTACATTAAGCACGCGTGAGTCCGTTATATTGATGGGCAAACAAATCATGTATGAGCACTCTCGATGCACTGATCGCACATTGTATTTATGCACAGTCACATTTCAGTACATTCATGTTGTTTTCACACACATTCAGGATAATGTTTGGATTTGTCCTGTGTATGTTGCTGTGTACTTCGTATATATGCAGGTCAAGGTGGTTGGTTTAGGTTTTTTGGAGTCTCCATGTGGTCCTGTGGCCTGTTGCATGAAGCTAGTTAAACAAACTCTGAGTTTCAGTGTAGGTTTAGAGTTGACAAATCCAGATAAATCCAACCTGGTTTAGATCAGGATCAGCTTTTGCACAATTCTCGGTATAAACTTTCTCTGTCAACTCCGATTTAATCCAGAGTTTGCAATTAACTCTGAAGCGTGTGCACCTGAAAGTATGACACATGCGACAAACAGCCAATCACAAAGAACCTGCAGAGCGTCCGTTTGATTCACTTCTCGCGAGAGAGCCACGCAATTCACGTCTCTTCTGATGATTAAGTGATGGTTTTGAAAAATATCATGAAATTAAATGCATTTACAAGGCAGGAATTAACACTGCTGAAGTGAAAGTTTGAGAAGGCAGCTGAAAGAAAATATCTGACTATATCAATGCATGTGAATCAAAGAAATATGCCTAATAATTTATAATATAATAATTTATATTAGTTTCACAAAGAGCTCAAATTAATACACATAAGCTTAATTTGTTTAAAAGCTTTATATACTTGTATAATACAATGCTTGTATTATATTTATATCAATTTAAAAGCAAAGTTTAATATTAATTCAATTATTATAATAATTATATGAATTATACATAATTCATATAATATAAATATAATAAATAATTAGCAGCAAAAGATTAGCAATTTTGTCTCTAAAATGTTTTCACTATAAACTGGTTTAATTTGGAGCGAGAGATACAAGGGGAGTGGCGTTATTGCATCAGATACATGTCACTTTACTCAGAGCTGATTGGTCCAGTTTTGGTTTGCGATCTCTAACCCAGAATAAAACCTGCTCCGGAGCAGGTTAGCCGTGTAGCGTAAGTTACCATAGCAGTGAAACCCGCTAAAAACCAATCCACCTTCATAAGCCCGAAAAAAACAGAGTTTGCTCAAACTAATCTTGAACTTACCTGGGTAGAAACTGAAACCGGCTTTGTGCAACAGGCCACTGTTCAGTATCACAACTTGACTTGTCTAAGATGTAAACAAGCTCTTTGCTGTTGCACATACTATACACTGTGAATTCTGAAACGTTGTTTTGCTGTGATTTTTTTTTTTTTTTTTTTTTTATGGGTGCTTTGGTGCCTACATAAATGTATGAATTATATAAAATAATATCATTAGGTTATTTGGTGTCGTTTTTTGGAAAGACATCTAAATTTACCTTGAAAAAAGCTGAAAAATACAGTTTTGTGAGAATCACACTTCAATCTGATGGTTTACTTTGCTGTTTATAGGCAATGATGGCAAAATGGACATGTTAAACAAGATAAATGGTGTATGCTTAATTTCACGATAAGTGTGTGATTAATCGTGATTAATTGTGATTAAAAATATTAATCTATTGACAGCCCTAATATATATATATATATATATATATATATATATATATATTTCTGGCATGACAACTCTCAGAGTGTTTGGCATGGTAATGGGTATAACAGTGTTGATATGTTTGGTCTTGGCGGAATAGATCTGCAATACTGTTGCTGCTGAGCAAGTAAGACATGCTGCTGCTGTATAATATAGCGTACATGAATAACCCATAGCATATCTATACAGGTGGAGCTGGGGAAGGTGGAGGGTTTCTGAAAGCGTGCTGCACTGCTAAGGCAAATGCTACCCAAGTATATAGTATATAGCAGGAACCAATCAGCTGTGCCCTATAGATAAAAATGTGATTACAAGCAGGTTGAGTTGAAGGACCTATTAGCCTGCGCCATCTAGAGTTTCATGACAGAACTGTGTATATGTACAGCAGTGCAGAAACAGTCTTCACAATATGTAATGCTAAAAAGCAATTCGGTATGACTGGATGAGCCACATTTAAAGCCACTGTAAAATATTTATGCACATCTGTTGAATTTTATAATAATGCGGCAAGTTGAAACATTACTTGGAAACTATAAACAACCATAAAGAATGGCATCAAAACTAAATCACTCCCATTATAATCAACAAAACTGTTTGCATTCATCATTTGGTTGGGTGTGTATGTGTACCTGAAACCAGGTTAGTTAAGTTTCTGTCTATTTCATTGTCTTTGTCTCCCTTCTTTCTGTCTCTGATTAGCTCCACGTCGAGTTCAGAGGTCATCTCGCTCTCCCAGTCTTGCCATGCTTTCTTTCCTTTCATTCTTTCTATTCTTCTTCAGCTACAAGACTTATCAGCACAACTAAAATCACGTAATATTACTCACTTATGCCCATTTAGCCTGTGAAGGTGTCGACATTTTAGAAATACAGCTTGGCTCAAGCTGTTTAGCACACTTATTCTTCACCTTGTGACTCAAACACTCCCCGTGGCACATGTGTGTGTGTTTTTGTACCAGCTCGTCTGCAAAGGCAGTTCCTCACACCTGATGGGAGTAATTGGGCTCTTAAAAAGGCACAGAGGGGCTCCTTAACCCCAAAGCAGACTCGAGAGCCGTCCCTCTGGTATTTGACCCTTCAAACTTTTGGGAGAGCAGAGAAAGAGAGAGAAAATGGGCCTGAAACTTAGAAGGGAGAGTGAGATAAGAGGAAAAACCTTACCTGATTTCAAGTCGCCCCTGGATTTGAATGTATCATGTCACGTCTGCATGCTTGTATTGTAAAGAGCTTAACAGATTAGAATGGGAGAGATAAGTTTAGTCGCAACGCACTGCTCGCTTGCAGTGTACAGTATTAGTTCATAAAGGTGTGATTACTTACATTTACCATTGCTAATTTCACAGGCAAAATCCAATAATTTCAATAGGAATCTGCACAATCTGGAGTTTTGAGTGAGGGCGAAAAAATTCCCATGCAGATTTCGCTTTTGTTCAAGTTGGTCACATGAATTTGCCACACTGACCAACAGAGATCTGCTTGGTTTGATAGTGACTTCTGTGTAAGCTGTGCTCCACACATCGCTACACTATTGACATGGACAGTCAACCTATTTTTTCTGCTGAATTTCACCAAAATTCCTCTTATGTCACTGCACCTTTATTCAACATAACAGATGGTTTTCCAGCAAGGTGTCAGTATGACATCAGTTAGGCTGGGCGCCTGTGCGATTGATGAATGTTGCTATGACACGTCCTGATTTTGCAGAGTTAAGGGCTGTTCACATGTTGCATTTTTTGCTCGTTCAATTTGTTATTTTAAATGTAGACACTCAAATAGAGAGCGACACTGTCATGACACGGTGCACTCATTTATTCCAGGCACATGTACACCGCAGCGAAATGGAAAAATCTCAACTTTTCGGAATGCCGCAAGCACATTGCAGGTCATGTGACAAGAACCAACCAATTAGCTTCGCCCTTTCCATAACAACCAAGATGGACGAACAGCTGGTCATAGTTGTACAGGGCGGGTTTTTTATTTCTCATCTCCATAAATATATCTAGTAGTAGAGCTAATGCAAGGGCTGGAAATCCATTTATCCTTTGCTGAAACTTCCTCGTCAAAACTTCTTGGCTCATGATTGCTTATCAACGGCAGACATCAAGTTCCCGAACGCTTTGGAAATAAGGAGAAAGTGGCACGGCTGACGTTTTCCACACGTTTTTAGACATGATGTGAACAGCCCCTTACACGCATTTCTGGTTCAACATATTTTGTTGATCCTGGAACAACATTCCTGTCCAAAAATTTAATCCTAATCATATCATTACCCCTAAACCTAACCCTACCCATAAGTTATCCCTAAAATCAGCGTGAAATGATAGGTGAATAACACTGATGCAGGAGCACCTAATCTTGGTTGTAAGCTTAAACTTGACATAAACTGTAAACTTGTCCCTCAAATCTGATTGGTTGATTGGAATGTTGTTCCAGGATCAACAAAGATGTTGATCCAGGAACATGCTGTACTTCTGCGTGAGGAAGAAAAAGTTCCCCATGCAGATTTCATTCTTGTTCAAGTTGGTCGCAAGAATTTGCCACATTGACCAACAGAAAGCTCCTTGGTTGACTTATTTGTGAGTGGTGCTTCATACATTGCTACACCATTGGACGGACAGTCAAGTCAAGGCACCTTTATTTATATAGCGCTTTATACAATACAGACTGTTTCACAGCAACTTTACAGTGATAAAAGGACAATGATTTAATGATGCGAACAGAGTTCATTTCAGCTGTAAAGAAGCTCTAAAAAGAAAATAGTGTCATTGTTCAGGTGAAGTCAGTTATCAAATAGGTCATCAATTATTAAATTAGTTAATTTCATCTATAAAGCAGTTTTCCAGCAAGGTGTCACTATGACATCAGTTAGGCTGGGTGCCTGTGTGGTTGCCTGAATGTTGCTATGTAGTTGCTTGGGTGTTCTGATTGCTATCCTTTCATGTAAGTCTGATTTGCCTATTTAACCTGTTCTATCATCCGCCATGTGCAAATCATTTGATCTTATTTAGTCTGAAAACTAAAAGCACACCTCTCCTCAGAAAGCCACAGCCAATTTAAGTTATGATTTGTTTGTAGCACATGAACATGCCAAAGTTGAATACTTAGGGTTAGAGGTTTGTTCAAATGCCATAGCAAACACCACTAATTTATACATAGGTTATATTTCTCTTATTACGATGTGTGTAAATCACTGTTGCACCTGGAGAAACAGTGTTTGCAAACCCTTTTACAGCCCCAATACCTCCACCTCTCCTCAGAGAAACCTGTTTCTCATCGTTTAATAAAGCGTGAGTGATACCTGGAGTTAGTCTGTTTAGACAGATGAGTTCACCCTTACTTGAATATGTATATTTGTGAATGAATGGGCTTGTGTTCAGTGTACCGTATTGTTCTTTTCAACGTTTCATTAGATTTCAGTGACAGCTGGAAATTTGCATAATATCATCGGGAGTCTTTACAGGTAAACGACAGCACCAGAATTTCTGGGTACGACTTTAGAACATCGTTTCAGCTCTCCAAAACAACATACAGAAACGCATAAATTATTATTATTCTTTTTTCATATATATATATATTTTTTTTTTTTATATTTATATGTGTAATGCAAAGAAATGAGATGTATTGAAACCTAAAAAACAATTTGAAATTGCCCATTTTTATCTGGGGATACTGTAACATTTTGTAACAACTCCTTTATCTTGATTTAAATCCTTGTTCATTTGTGGTACTTGAAATGTGTACATGGGTGAATTATTCTTAGTGTTGTTCAGCTTTCTGTATTTGACCGCAGTAGATGTGAACGTGTCCCTAACCAGCTTTAACAAACTTCACACGTGTGTCTTGCTCTCTCACAGCCAACACCGCTTCTGAAACAGTAATTTATCAAGTACATAAAGAAATCACCATTATAAGACATTATAACACTTCCCCATTCACAGGTACCCATTTGAAGATTGTTTTTTTTAACACATGATCAACACCAATGCATTATACTTGGTTAAGGTGTAACCATTCATAACTGGGTAGTAAACATATAAAATTGACATACTCATTAAAAACTATTTTAAAAAAACATTTTTACTACTTTGTTTAAAATTATTATGCATACAACTTTCAAGAGCCCATATTAATTGGTAGGCCACATGCAGTACTTGTGTGTTTAAAAATCATTTGCCACAATGTAGGACTGTTAGTAAAGGCAAAAGTTGATTACAAATGGTGACCAGTCGCAGAATTAAGATATGTTTTTACTTTCCCTTATATATTTATATATCTACTTTCCCGTATATATTTATATACAGTTGCAAGAAAAAGTATGTGAACCACTTGCAGAATCTGTGAAAATGTGAATAATTTTAACAAAATAAAGGCGATAATACAAAATGCATGTTATTTTTTATTTAATACTCTCCTGAGTAAGAGATTTTACATAAAAGATGTTTATATATAATCCACAAGACAAAAAATAGCTGTATTTATTAAAATAACCCCATTCGTAAGTGTGATGATGCATTAATAGACAGGGGGTGAAAACATTTGGAATTTGAAGATCAAGGTAAATTGTATTTAATTTGTCTTCCGGGAAACATGAAAGTATCTTCTGTTGCTTCCAAAGAGCAGTACTAAATGAAGAAAATGTATATTTAAACAAAATAAGAAAAATTTGGACATCTTCATCCTGTTCAAAAGTTTTCACCCCCGATTCTTAATGCATTGTGTTTCCTTCTGGAGCATCAGTGAATGTTTGAACCTTTTTTATTAGTTGTGCTTGAGTCCCTCAGTTGTCCTCAGTGTGAAAAGATGGATCTCAGAATCATTCAGTCACTGCTGGAAAGGGTTCAAATATGCAAGAGATGGTGGAAAACTGAAGAATCTGCAGGACCTGGAGATTTTTTTCTGAAGAACAGAGCTCAGTTTAACTGCTCAGAACAAACAAGAGACTCATGAACAACCATCACAAAACAAAAAAAACAGTCGTAGATCATCCAGGTAACCATACACAGTATTAAGAACCAGTGGTTCACATACTTATGAATGGGGTTATTTTAATAAATTCAGCTATTTTTTTGTCTTGTGGATTATATGTAAACATCTTTTATGTAAAATATCTTACTCAGGAGAGTACTAAATAAAAAATAACATGCATTTTGTATTATCTCCTTTATTTTGTTAAAATTATTCACATTTTCACAGATTCTGCAAGTGGTTCACATACTTTTTCTTGCAACTGTACATTTCAACCTAAAATATTGATATTGATAGTTTTGGAATTTTATTGCATTATTTATAAAAAGATGTTATGCATTTCAGTGTTTAAAGCATAGTGAATGGCTTTTTAATTTTAAGGCATTATGAATAGCATTATAGGGCATTTATGGATATGGGCTCCCAGAAAAGTGTTATCAAGAAAAATTATCACTTAAGCCATATGATTTGTAAATTGCAGCATTTAGAGTTCAGCAGAATTAGTTTTCTGTCCTAAGCTGATCACAGCACAGTTTTTACTCCGAATTCCACATATATTTATTCACCTTCTTGCTCATATTATCTCTCCAATCTGTATTTTGTGAGTTTGTGTAAAATAAACAGAATTGAGGGCTCATGTACACATAATGACCTGTTATTAAAAGCGTGTGTGTGCATGTGTGCGCATGTGTGTATTTGAGAGGTGCAAACACACACAAATGTACAGACATACAATCATTAACAAGCATTCCTACCTGAAAAATGTTTACAAAATCCTTTTAGGATGAATTTTTCACAAAAACATTGTACTGTAAGAAACAATGCAATTTTGTGAAAAGAAAAAAAAACAACACAAAATTAAATATTTGATTGCAAAATTATTTGAACTGACTATGAAACTCCTTTGTCTTGATTTAAATCTGTATATATGTTCCAAATACAGCCCACTGTGAGTGTTAATGTGCTGGAATATAATCACTCTGGAGTTCAGGTCTAACATGGGCCCAGAGACAGATTTATTAGCATGGATTCACGCTACTTGTGTGGATATTCCGTTTCTGTCTTAATCGCTCACGGCACACTTGATATTTGGTTTCAACTTCATAGAGCTGAAGCAAACATTTACACAGAGTTTCTGTTTTCAAAGAGAGACTCCACAGTTTTCAGTGGCATTTCTCACTTTTGCTGGGTAATATATCAACAAAAGAGCGCCGTAAATCTCATGAGAGAACAGCGTCCGCTCTCCTTCCGGTCATTTCCTGACATCCTGTCTCACTTTGCCTCTCTCAGTCTCTCCATCTCTCTCTCCATTTCCCTTGACAAGTAACCAGACACCCCAAACTCTACTTCCCTAGTAGTGTCAGGTTAACCAAAGTTAATCAACGTGAGCCTCTGAGACTTCACACAGAATTGAAGACATCTTCAATGTTTAAATCCACCCTTTCGATATATAACAATGTGAGCAGAGAGGAAAAAAATAGATTCAACTACAGATAAAGTAAATATTTCCGATAGTCCACTTTAGACATTCTACTTTGCAACTACATATCAACTAACTCATTAATTTGCAACTACATGTCAACAAACTCTCGTTATTAGTAGACTGTTAGGGTTAAGGCTAGGGTTAGTAGAATAAGTTGACATATATTTGAAAAGTTACAAGTTGTAGTCAGTAGAATGATGGGGGACCATCAAATCAAAGTGTTAGAATTGATGCATATAAGCAGATATTAAGCAGACAGACTACTAATATTCTGACTGGTAGTTGACATGTAGTTGCAAAGTTACTTATAGTTAGTAGAATGTCTAAAATGGACTATTGAAATTAAGTGTTACCTATATTTTTTGCCACTAACTTTTGTGGATTTTCTTTTTCATTTCCTACCCCAAGACATAACAAATTATAAACAGCATTATCATGGGTTTGATGGTCCAATTTAGATGCTATCATGGGGTCGATGGTCCAAATTCTTGTAACTACATGTCAAGTTATTCTACTAACCATAACCCTAACAGTCTACTAATACTCTAATGAGAGTTGCAAAGTTATTTATAATTAGTAGAGTGTCTAAAGTGTACCATCACAATAAATTGTTACGTCATATTTTCCTAGCTGCTCCTTTATATGACGTCTGTTATATTACGTCTCTTATCATTATAGTTGACTGTCACTGTCTGCAGATGTTTTAATGACAGCACCCTTTAAAATGCATTGTGTTTCTCTGTCTCCAGGTAATGGACAACATGGGCAATGTGAAGTTCTGTCTGGATGGGGCTCTGGAAGCCAGTGGGAGTTGGCTCAAATATGTGCGCACAGCTCCTTCCCATGAAGAGCACAACCTGGTCATGTGCCACATCAGCGAAGATCAGGTGAGCTGTTAGCACACTCCGTCACTGTCAGTCTGTCATGTCTCTTTCCTGTCATCCCTGCTCTCTGATTGGTTGTCTACTCCCTAAAGCTGTTGTATAGACTGTTTCTGGTGAGCAATGCACAATGCGAAAAGTGCATTTTCCTACATTAATTGTATTTGTTAATTCAGTAGTTATTATACACACTGATTTGAAATAATTTTGACAATTGTTATTTTTCAATAATTGTGACAATTTAGATTATTTTAAGTAATACGATCTGAGAGGTCGTGCCATGACTATATTATATATCAATGCAGCTCAATCTAAAGCGCTGACATAATCTTATTAAATATACCTAAAATATTAAAACAGCATGGATGCATTGAATTGATTACATTTTTTTTTTTTTTTACAAATTTACAAAAAAAAAATATTTCAAATAAATGTTTTCTATTCATAAAAGAAACACATATAATGATTTCTACAAAAAAGTAAACAGCAACTGTTTTCAACATTGATAATAATAACAAAGGCTTCTTGAGCAGCAAATCAGCATATTAGAATGATTTCAGAAGGATCATGTGACACTGAAGACTAAAAGTGATGGCTACTGAAAATTTTCTCTTCCAGGAATTAATTACATTTTCTTTTTTTTTCTTTTTTTTTTTAATTAGAAAACAGTTCTTTTTAAAATTATAATAATATTTCATAATATTACTGTTTTTACTGTATTGTGATTAAACAAATGCCACCGCCTTGAGCATAAGAGACTTCTTTCAAAAACATAAAAAAAAAAAAAAAAAATCTTACCAAACCAAACAAAAAGTTTTGAATGGTAATATGTCTGTAAAGTTTAATTGACCAATCAGCATCTAAGGCCAAAACTATCCGTTTATAAATCAGTTTATGATGTACATGACTAATATGTCAGTACAACAATGCATCAATTCTAGAATTGCAGCAGAGCGTTTACTGCAGTCATAAATGTACGCAGGTTGTCAATATGTATTGCAGGAGCACAGTTTATTATCACGTGCTTATTTTGGTAGTTGTTATTAAAATAGAGGTATCATATAATAGGATATGATACAGTTTAGTATGAGTATGAGCCTATTTTGAGAGTACTAGCAGACAATCCCCATCAAGAACATCCTGTGAGAAGCTTGAAGAGACAGCGAGCACTGTCACATGTTACTGTCAGGAAGATGTGGACAGGACCTGCTGCTGTCAAGATGTCACCACTTAGACAATAGATAAAAACAACCTATTGTTTGATGAAGGCTGTTCCCTGTCTTTGTCAGAGGAAGTGACTCAGAAGTCATTTACAAGAATCACGTACAAAGCGAGTTTGGACACTCCTGAATCTTGCAATCCACTGTCTTCAATTATTTGCTTCCTTTGAAAAGACATGCAGTTGTCTGTTTAAGATAAGATATCTGATCTCTCATAAAGCTGGAGATCTCATAACAGGCTCGTTGTCTAGCAGGAAAGATTGCTGTGTGTTTACTGTATGGAGGGCTTGTTCAGTCAAATCCTACCAGGAATTGAGTGGATGCAATTGTGGAGGTCTTAATCTGATCATGAAGCTCTTGTGTAGTAGTTGTTGTTGAGTGTGAATTGTTTCCTTTGCTTACATGATATCTAACTGATTAAGTGAGGGGTCCTTGGTGGTTGCTTTATCTAGCTTGTGCTCACTTTCTTGTTTAAAGGGACAGTTCAACCAAAAATGAAAATTCTGTCAATATTTTCTCACCCTCTTGTAATTACAAACAGTTCGTTCTGGTTCTTGAATATGATTGGCTGAGAGCCTTTTCCAGTCATGCGATATTCTACCAGTATCACCACGGGAACCGTTTGTATCACTCCGCTTGCAGCATTTCTCACAGCGAGTGTCATGGCGGACGAGCAAACTCACCATAATTTTACAATTACTACTGATTGTGTGTCATGGAATGTAGTTTTAACAGGTTTTTTTAGGCCAGAATGTAGTTATTTAGACCTCAAATATGTGACTTATATATAAACATAGCGCCTATTTGAAAGTTTTTTTTTTTTTTTTTTAGACGTTTTCGGAGATGTGAGCTACAGATATTTTTCAAAAAAATTATATTTTGTATAAATGACATGCCATATTTGGTATTGAAAAAGGGTCCGTTAGTGATTATGATTTCGATTTCAGTGAAAGTTACATTATCGCAGATGGCAGCAAAAACTGTCTTTATGAGTGAGTCTGTAGCAAAGGCTTTTATATTGAAAGGGACTGAAACAAGGTTGTAAACAAGGACATTGTTTTTACTTTAAAGAACACCTTATAAAATGCAACTGACAAATGCATTGACAAGTGCTGTCATGGGAAATCCCCTTAATTGTTAAAAGGACAAAGATATCGCTTTCTTCAGCGGACATTCAAACTGATTATGAATATAAGATTGACCTGAAGAATATCAGCTAGATGCAGGTAATGCACTCGCTTAGTTGATCTCTCTCTCATAATACTCTACATCATACAGTAAGCTTCAATGAAGTAACTCAGCATTCCTTCATTACTAGTTCTAAAGTGACGTTTTAGAATTAGTAACGGAGGATTGGACTCATCTGTTAAACTGTCAACTTAAGATTTCACACACATATGCTGTCGAACTGTTGTACAAACACAATATCACACTCGTAGCCGTGCGATAATGCTCTATATCAGCATGGCTGTGATTGCCTACGGCCGAATCACAGCCATGCTGATATGGAGCGATATTGCATGGCTATGTGTAATATTGCATTTATACAAAAGTTCAACGGCACGTGTGTAATAAGATGTGTGATATTGCTCATGTATGATTTTATTTCTTCTGCAAAAGGCAGAATGTCCAAGCTGCTCTTTTCTCTACAATGAAAAAGAATGTGGCTCCATAAATAACAAAAAAAACAAAAAAAACAACACACACACACCATAAAAGGTGTCTAAACCACTTGTGCGCTATAATCCAAATCTTCTGAAGTCATTTGATAGCTTTGTGTGAGGAGATCTAAAAATTGAAGTCTTGCATATTTCCATCCACTCTCTTCCAGTGACATTAACAGAACGTTCATTCCAAGTTATTGGTTCTTTAAAAATGTGCTTAAAACTTTAGCTCAATTTTTGAGATCATTCAGAAATACCGTTTTAATGGGAACATTAGCAAAACGTTCTTCGGACATATTTTTCTTACCTGGGATAACTCTCAAATCTCATTTGTGTTCTCGGACATTCAAATGTGGCACCTCGAGATTCAATGAAGCATGAAATCTAATGATGTTTTTTTTGGTTTTTGGTTTTTTGTTTTTTTATGCCAAACCTAACACAATGCTTCCTGATGCTTATAAGTAAATGATGACAGAATTTTCATTTTTGGCTGAATTGTTCCTTTGAGTGTCCCATTTTGGGGGGTGTTTTAGATTATATGCATAAGTGGATCTCTTTCCTTGTTATTATTCTGCCACTTTTAGGCTGTTTGTCTCCCTTAAAACAAGTTGATTGACTCGTGGAACAAGTCAAAGTCTTGGCTTTTGTCTTTCGACTAACAGGGGCAACTAGTGTGGCCATCGTAGTTTTAGACGCTGACACATAAAACACAAGGCTAACAAACAGGGGAGGACAGGAGGAGAGGAGGGACAACCTCTGAGACTGACAACCACCAATTGACTTCAACTACATAACCCAATCATTAAAGTCGTTTCACTTCAATGAGCGGCCACCGCTGGGCCCACAGGAGAATAATATCTCCAGCTAAAATCGCCCCACTAAATACATGGTTTCTATTTACTTTCTCCCTACTTTGGTTGTTTTTTTCCTTTTCTTACCCCTTTTCTTATCTTTTGTACACGTTTTAGCCAGTCTTACGGACAACAGCCTATTATTTATTCAGAACGGCGACACAATGCAAAAATGCATAATTCATTGAACTTTGTACTTTGCTGTTCTATTTGAGCATGCACAATGCATGAGCCGTATGGAAATATGCACACGCCCAGCAAATTCTGATGTGCCTGTAACCTTTTAAAATCAACCTGGATCATTTATTTACTTGTTTACGCATTTGTCTTTTGTGTTCGGGCCCCTGAAAACACGACTCAACTGTTGTAGTGGTGCATTTCACAGTTTTAGGCCTTACGTTTTAATGTCTTTTTTTATGTTATGGCTGTCATTTGAGGTGTGATTGGTTCTAAATAGCAGTTATGTGCTGTAGCAGGGCGAGGGTGTTAGTTACAACACTCTACTTTAAGAAAAAGAATATTTTGTTGTGTTATTATAAAGGGTGCAAAATTAACTCTGAGGGTGAGAACCAATCAAAAAAGTGCCATTTTTTTTTTTTTTTTTTTTAATGACATAAAGAACGCTTTCACATGTGTTCTTGTGCAAAAGTATATTTTTAAAGAATGCTTTGGACCACATAATCTGATGTTATCAACTTGCGCTGAGAAAGTGTAATCCGGTTTTCGGACCAAACTAAGAGCAGTCTATGAGCTCTGAGACAATAGGCATAAAGCTGGTGGACGTATTCTGGCTTTTGCACAATGGCGTGGTCCATTCAGCAAGACTGTTGACCTCTGACCCCCCTCCCTCATCTCTCAAGATGCACTTAAACTGTTTGTCAGAACAACTGAAGTGCACAGCCAGATCTGCCATGCCATAGCCTTCTGTTTCTGAAGGGCTGAGGACGCGCACTCTCACACACACACACACACGCTCATGTTGGGTTTCCATGTTATATGGGGACTTTCCATTGATATAATGATTTTTATACAGTACAAACTGTGTATTCTATCCCCTAACCCTACCAATCACAGAAAACTTTCTACATTTTTACATTTTCAAAAAAAAAAAAAATATGATTTATAAGCTGTTTTCCTCATGGGGACAAAAAATGTCCCCACAAGGTGAAAGATTTCTGGTTTCACTATCTGACGTAAGGTTTACCAGGACCACACACACACATATACACAAATCCCACAATTATAAGATGGCTAAATTATTTCTGTTAGTCAGAATGTAAAATTTGATCTTATTATGACATTGTTTTTGACTCATTTTCATGGTAAAAATTATTTTGTATTTTAAAAAAAAATAGAAATAACTGAAACATATTTGTAACACTTTCATAACAATTGGCAAACAAACTGAATTCAATTACTTATTAGCTACGCCTGATAAATGCAATATAAGTTATATATATGTTTGCTAGAGAGGAACTTGTAAAAATCCCTGACGTCTAGTCATGCAGTTTAGTTTTTATATGGTTTTGGCATTTGATCAAAGAGTTGCTTAAGATATGATGAACTTTGTTCTGATCTTGTCTCACTGAATCATGTCAGAATCAGAATTTTATCAGGCGAACAAGCACACCCAAACAAAAGTTATTTTTTCATTTGAATTTCCTTACATATTCACATCAGTGTGTGTCTGCTTGCACTTATATGAATGTGTGTGAGTGTGTGTGTGTGTGTGTGTGTGTCCATGTGTGTGACAGACAGGGGATTATTGTCACCTAAGTGATGGATGATGCATCGGCCCCCAGCACTTGAAAGCATTGTGAGGGGGTCAAGATGGCCCTCTCAGTGCTGTCAGATCCTGAAAAGATTTACTGTAGAGACAGCTTAGCCCCATCATAATAGATTGCTTTAGGGGTGAAAGGAAGGCATTACCACAAACCCAGAGCAAATGAGAACTGGCCATAGGACTACAGCACAATTTGACATCCAACTTTTATCTTTTAGATCAATGCAAGTTTTAGTCTGTCTGTTTGCTTAGCAATTAAATATTGAAAGTATAGCACCTGCACTGTGATACTTTTTTTTGTCATGTGTGATGTAATTATTTTATATATCTAATTCCAATTGGTGGAATTGTTTGTACATGGTTTATTCTATATGTGTTCATATATTCTTTTAATTATTTGTTGATTCGTTGACTTTAATAATATATATTTGAGTTGGCCTAAAAAACTGACAATAACAAACAGTTATAACATTATAAATAGATAATATCCAATGCACAAATTATAATTTTCAGTTGAAATAAAATCAGTCGTTTAATTTCATCAATGTATAATAACCATATATAAAACAGGAAAAAAAGGAAGGAAGCAATAAGCAACAAACTCTCCTCTGAAAATATGTGATAATTATATTTTGGTAATTCATCAAACGGCAATCAATTGGAATGTAGATCTTATTTTTTTTTTTAAACTAAAGTTATATTAATTATAATTAGACCTATAATAATATTATAATCCATGAAATAATTTAGGTTACGATGTATGCTTTATGGCCATGTGTGGATGAAATTATTACTATATAACAATAACCCAAAAAAACGCTATTAATCTGTATCAATAACAATTCTGTAATAGTCTAATATTCACGTAATGGTTATTTATGACCAGGTTATTCAAGATTTAAACTGTTTTTGTTGTTGAATATAGGCTGAATATGACAGATAAGCGTCTCAGACGACATAACGTGTTTCTGTCGGCGCAAATATTGAATTTAGTCCTTCAAAACGCAAATACAATTCGTTTAAAATGTCTGCTAAATGTTTGTGGCAGAAGACAGCGAGTAAAAACAGGTGTATATATTTAAAGCTCTGTGGAAAACATCGCGCAGGGCACGCCTCGCGCTCAACCCAACAGTTGATGTATTTTTTACATTTTCATTAGCTGGGAAAGATACATTTTCCATCAATAATAGATTCATATGGTGGTCAGAGGAGGAGAGGACATGGGGAGGGGTTCAATCCTTTTGGTTGGAGATAAGAGAGGAGGAGTGGCCGATAGAGAGAATCACTAATGAGCGCGACTCACCTCATCAAAGACGCGCGTGTTCGGACTCTGTCTAGCGCTGCTGTCGCGCGCAGTGTCATGATACTATGGGTTGCGTGCTGAACTCTACGGGACCAGAGCTGCTATTACAACTGGAGGCTTTGAGATCCACCGCTCAACAACTAGCCCAACTTTATCAACTCTCGGGAAAGAAAAAGGTCAGATATGCTCTTACCTTCGTTTAAATGTAAATGTAATATTAATATTAACAATAATAATAGCTGTGTTATATATCGGCCACCCCTCTTGAGCGGCAAACCGATGCCTTGGCCTACTTTTGTAACACACATTAGAGTTGTCACAACATTAGAGCTCTGAGATGAAGTTTGTGCAGGTTTTTAGCTGTATGTCTTGATTTCGGAGAGGGGCCCAGATCAGCAGCTGTCGCCTAGCCCTGAGCGCCCTCATGAGGGAGCAACTGGTACTGTCATTTTCACTGTGTGAAGAGTCGGTGGTGTCTTTTATTCAGAATCAAAAGCGCTATTTAAAGCGGGCTAGTTCTTTTATTGTATTATGATTATTATTTAAGTGTATTTAGTTGAGTTGCACTCTATAAATAATTTATTTTTCAAAATAAACGCAGGCATTTTTGAGTGCATTTCGGTTGAAACACACAACAGATGTGGTTTGTCATCACAGTGCGCTCTTGAATGATTTTAAATGTGGTTAATTTAGGAAACTTTGCAGCAAAACAACTGACTTAGAAAAATTGATAATAGACCGCGATAATAAAACTGTATTTACGGTTTAGATTTTATGTTTAAAACAAATACAAATACAAACATTTACCCTGGATAAACAATTTCACTATATTAGGCTATACGGAAATCTACACATTTATTTAAGTAATACTATCATGGGTTTTGTATTTTAAAAACAATAAACTATTTGTTTGCGTGCGTGTTTCATTTGATTAATTAAATTAAAAACGAAAACACCTCAAACACATCGAATTACCCACATTGTTTTAAATATCAAAATTTTATTTATATAATTTTATTATTGTATTCTTTAATTTCACATATTTTATTAGAGGAATTCTCGTGATGCTCTCGTATATTTTGTGTGCTTGAGTTTTCATTTATTTCTTGTTGGCCTTCGGTAAAGTAAATTACCGAATGAATCATGAGCGATTTCAAATGCGCTTTGCATTTAATAATTACTGCATTATCTGTTTATCCTCTTCTTTCTGATTGTTTGCTGTGTGTTTTTTATCCTTAAAACATTGTAAAATATAACCAATTAATATTACTGCTTTTGCAGTTGCTATGTTTAAAATAAAGCCTTATTTCTCTCTAAAAAAAAAAAAAAAACACGGATGATGATGATAAAAATAATAACAATAGTAATAATAATAATAATAGCCAAATTGAAGGTCTTTTTTGTTGTTGTTTTAAAAAGCTTATGCCGTTTTATTCTCTCTTTGCAGATCTATTATAAAGCTATTAGAGATATTGAAATAGGGGAGGAGTTACTGGTTTACATGAAGGACGGAGTTTTCCCCGAGGGCTCAATGGCACCGAACCTGGAAGGTGAGATTAATGCAAGTCATTAGGCACTCTTTTAAACAAACTCACACAGACCACACTCGTTCACCTCTGCCAACAGTTAGTAAGATGCTTTATGTGGCCTTTGCATGTCTTGTTGTTATACAAAGTTCGGCAATGAAGAAATATTAAAGTGCATTTCAGTGCATTTTTAAAGTGCCCAGAGGCAACAGAACTAGTATTCGACGAACTTTAAAACGAAATTGTCGCACTATAGAAGTTGCTACATGTGTAGTTATTTTTGGTGGCTCATTACATTTATAAAACTATTTACACACGTTTAAATATGTATGTATGTGTCAATACACGTCATATATATATATATATATATACACACACATATGTATGTATGTATGTAAATATATATGTATGTGTGTATGTATGTGTGTATATATATATATATATATATATATATATATAATCGTGATTAATCGCATCCAAAATAAACGTTTGTGTTTACATAATATACGTGTGTACTGTATATAATTATGTCATCTATATAAATACACACACATGCATATATATATTTAAGAAAAAAAAAATATATTGATATAAAATTCATTTATATTTATATATAATATAAATTCTATAAATATATATACATGCAAATATTTCTTAAATATATACATGAATGTGTGTGTACTTATATAGACAATTATATACAGTACACACACATATTATGTAAACTCGAACTTTTATTTTGGATGTGATTTAATCACGATTCACTGATTTGACAGCACTAATATATATATATAGAGAGAGAGAGAGAGAGAGAGGCTGCACTGTACACAGTGGCAGTGTTTTTTTTGTTTTGTTTTTTGTCTACTCTTTTTCTAAATACGTCCTTAATTCTTTATTTTATTTTATTTTTTTCTTTAAAAGCAGAGGTTGTCATTTGCAGTTTCCTTATGAATACAGAATGTTGGCAATTTTGAAACAAGCTCATAATCTTCTGAATCTTTTTTCCAAGTGATCTGGTAATTTTGGATTTGAAGCTCAGAGTAGTTGATACAGACTAGAAAATTGCAAAGGCACTGAAGTGTGTCACAGTGCAGCAGTCACTTTCCAACACATGCAAAATGTTTTATCTGATAGAGATGTGTCCTCAGATCTCCCTGCCAAAAAGGCAAGAAGAAAGCTCTCTGAGAGAAAGACCTTGGCTAGTAGAGACAGGGACGCCAAAAGATGCAAGCCAGGCTCCACTCAGACAGATCAATTCAGAGAACAAAAGAAAGGAAATGTAGAGTAGAATGAACACGGTCATCGAAGAGGAGTCAGACGAGAGGCTGAGAGAGACAGACAGATAGAGAAAGACAGAATGAGAGCTCTCTACATCTACCTCCTTCTCATGGCTTATCGGTGGTGGAATTTGGAGTGGAGCTAGAGGAGTCTCGGGGGACCTCACCCATGCTCACAGATTAGCCGCTAAACTGCACATAATTGTGTTCCCCCTACGTCTCTCCAAGAGCTATTAGTTTCCCATTCCCTGTCTTTTTCCCCAACATTCCTGCCTTTGTCATTAGTGCTACTGATGGGACGGAGAGATAGTGTCTTAAATTCAGTACAGAAATTAAATCTGCACTAAATTTTTTCATGACTTTTTTCACTTTAGTTTTCCCTGTAAAGGCCTCTTTGAGGTTACAAGGGTAGTTCATTCAAAATACTCATTTATTTTGCAGGAAGTCTATGAGCATTGCCATGGAGTGTGTTCTGTCAATACATGTTATTAGACAGAATTGAAAAATAAAGCAGAATATATGCTGTAATCCTTGTTAAAATAGCATCGATACAACCATTTCATGGGCTTTGCTTTCAAAATGTTGAGTCAAAGAATAATGAATGTCATCAAACTTGGCTTGATCTGGGCCATGCATGGAGTATATCAGAGTTATCACTGAGTTTAATTTGTGGATGATGATAGCTAATGCATCAAACTTTAGTACCTTAGAATGACTCCAGGGTTATCTGTGAACTTGGCTCTTGTGTCAGGATATCACTAAGGATAAAACAGCCATGTTTTTAGCCATTTAACCCCGGGTCATATGAACAATTACTCTAAAGATAGATTTTCAGTCTAAAGCAAGTCAAAAAACATGATTTTTTTTTATCTTTAATCTTATCTCTTTACTGTTTTATGTAATTTTATGTAATTGATCTTAAACATTTGTATTTGTTATACAATACTTGTTTCAAATGCTCTTCTTTAAGCACTAGCCTTACACTCAACGAATAAGGTTACTATCAAAACTACAAGCATTTTTGGATGTTATGCATTTGATAATAAAACAAAAAAGTATTTGTACTCCTAAGCTAGATTTAAAGATGTATACATTTCATTACATCATTGATATACAAAATATCAAAACAAGTGGCATCTGCAAACAAATGCTGGTAAAGCTTTTCTTAGAACTAACATCACATTTTTCTGAACCATTTTTGAAAGCAGCTGGTGTTTCAGTGATTTTTAGTGGATATGTAAAGTCAGTTCTCCTAAAGTTCACACAGGTGTCCTATAGAGTAACCACAGGTGCAGTTCATCAAATTACCTATGGACATGTTCCACTAACATTTGACAACTAGAAAGTGCTCAAATATTTTTGTTTTCATTTTAAACAGTATGTGTTTTATCATTTAAAACCTCTTTTTCTGTGAGATGTCCTGCTGGAAAAGTAAAGTATTTTGTCATCTAATGTAATGACATTAAGACATTTTTAAATGTGGCTTAAGTTTCAGAATACATTTTGTGGTCTTATTCTGCAGACTGTACCTTTTTATAATTGAAAATTTCCTTATAATTGTTATTCATGAGCAATTGTATGATGCTGTCCCAACAGATGAGCAGATGTACCGCTGTGAACACTGTGATGAGCTCTTTACATCAAAGCTGGAGTTACGGCGGCATCAGAAATACTCCTGCAGTAGCAGCAACTCTATCTTTGACTCGCTAAGCGAAGACTTCAAACAGGAGCGTGAAGACAGTGATGAGCCAGTGCACGAGTGCAAAGACTGTGAAAAGATCTTCCCTAGCGAGTACAGGTCAGCACGCTCCACCATACTGCACAAGTTGTAATTACCCACCAAGCTTTAGGTAACCCCTTGCTGTTAGAATAATAAAAAAGGTAAAAATGCTTTCTAATGTTTATTTGCCTGATCTGCGTACATCAGTGGTTTTCAACTGGTTTTGCTTTAAGACCCAGATTTTACATTGTACCAGTGACCCAACACAGAACCAAAATTGTTTATTGCACATGTGTATGTTAAATGTGTATGATAAACATGGGTACAATAAACTTGTGCATGAGTAATATGTTTATCTTACAAAAGCAAACAAAAATGTCTTTAGAATCAAACATTGAAATTTACTAAAATTACAATGAACCACATAGATAAACATTATGAAAAATTAATAACGTGACAGACCGCAAAGGAAAAGGTCACCACAAACCATATTTGGCATTTGCCTAATTTGGCTACCAAGTGATAGATGATTTTTTTTTAAATGAGTTTGAATGTGCTTTGATGTCAAAAAAGAAAAGAAAAAACACCCTTTTAAAAGATTTTACTATTCTAATTATACATAAAAATATGCTTAGTTATATTATTTGCATTAAAAATTCTTCGATGTGATATGCAGTCTTATCAGAACAGGCCAGTTTAGAACCACTGGCCTACACGGTGGTCACAGTAAATATTTATGGTGTTCTCATTTATTCTTAGTCTCGGGCAGCATATGATTGTGCACACAGAAGAGAGGGAGTATAAGTGTGACCAGTGCCCCAAAGCTTTCAACTGGAAATCCAACCTCATTCGCCATCAGATGTCACATGACAGTGGCAAGCGCTTTGAGTGTGAAAACTGTGATAAGGTAGGTTACTGCAACCACTTATATTTTTGAAAGTGTTAATCATTTTATATGTGGGAAGGTGAAACCTACGTGCTCATGGACAATATCAAGATTTTATGTTTTAAAATGTATTTGAAGAAAATGTATATCTTTTACATGCAGTAGTTTGTTTTAAAAGGTCCTGCAATGCATGTGGCAAATGATTTTTTAACAGTACAAACATTCCATGTAGTCTTTTGATTAATATGAGGTCATGAAAGCTGCAGAATAATTATAAAATTTATTAGCCAAATTTTGTTTAAAATTCTTTTAGATGGATGTCACACCACAGGACGTCAACTTTCCAAAAGTATTACTTTTCACTTCCCCTGTACTTCAAATTTAAAAACATTATAATGCTAACAGTACAATTAATTTTCATTTATTTTCATTTTACATTGCCTTGCTTTACATAATGTTAGATTTGTATATTTACACTTGGCACTAAGTTGGCATATTTCTATGGGTTCTTCAGGTGTTCACAGACCCCAGCAACCTCCAGCGCCACATCCGCTCTCAGCACGTCGGTGCCCGAGCCCACACCTGCCCTGAGTGTGGCAAGACCTTTGCCACCTCCTCGGGCCTCAAGCAGCACAAGCACATACACAGCAGTGTCAAGCCTTTCATCTGTAAGTCTGAGCAGTCTTGTCTAAGCCTCAGATACAATTACCAGTGTCCAAAGACCTCCCGGCTAGCTCCACCCCAAGATTGTGACAGCTGTTGTTTTATAGGTCAGAGAAACTAAATGAAATTCTAGAGCCATTCTTTGTTTTGTTCTACATTTGTTGCGCTTTTCTTTCGTGCTTTCTTTTTCGCTCTTTTAATTACTCCATTTTACCCTTCCTCTTTTTTTTTTTGTAACTGTGCATTTCCTTTTGAGGGCCCATTAAAGCTTGTATATGGCCAAGGCAGATTTAATGTTTAGAGGTAAATGTCTCTGCCATGTCTTAGCTGCCCTCTTACCAATACTGAGAAAACATCGTTTTCTTTTTGCTTGGCTTCACAATGTTCTGTGTGTTACCATCCAGTGTCCAAATGCATGTATGCTGTACCAGTGTACATGTATTTGTATGTATACGAAATTATTTAAAATAGTGATACTATTAATAAAGAATATCATCAACAAGTTATTAATATGCTAATTGATCATATTTTTAACTTTTTTTTTTTTATTTCACCTTCAAAACAGAGTAGAGTTCAATGTAGACCGGGGTAGCCAACCCTGCTCCTGGAGGTATGCCTTCCTGGACACTTCAGTTCCAGCCCTGCCCTAACATACCTGCCTGTAATCCTGAACATCTTGATTAGCTGTTTCAGGTGTATGTCTGATTAGGGTTGGAGCTAAACTCTGCAGGAAGGTAGCCGTCCAGGAGCAGGGTTAGCTACTTCTGATGTGATTGTTGAACATAATAAACAGCATGCACAGTTTATCGGTTGATCTAATCAGCTGCCGGATTATCACTTCTTTTGAATGCACACCAAATGAAAACAGTATGTTAATAGAATTAACCAGTCATGTGTGTTCTCCCAGGTGAGGTGTGTCACAAATCGTATACCCAGTTCTCTAACCTGTGTCGTCACAAGCGGATGCATGCAGACTGCCGCACACAGATCAAGTGTAAAGACTGTGGGCAAATGTTCAGCACTACCTCCTCCCTCAACAAGCACCGGCGCTTTTGCGAGGGCAAGAACCATTATAATCCCGGAGGCATATTCACACCGGGCATACCAATGACATCCAGTCCCATTTTAGGCAAATCCAAGTCTCATCCTGGCTTGAACCATGGTGGACTTGGCTTCAGTGATTACTTCTCATCCAGGGCACATCATGCAGGTTTGCCCTTTTCCCCAGCACCCCCTGCATTCCCAGCCATTTCCCATGGCTTCCCAGGAATCTTTCCCCCATCACTATATCCTAGACCGCCATTGTTACCTCCTAGTCCACTGCTCAAGAGCCCACTGAGCAACAGTCAAGATGGGAAGCTGCCTCCTCTTGATGCTCCTACTCTTTCAGTGGTTTCATCCATGCACAACAGCAATGGCAATGTAGGAAGTGGTCTCAGCAGCCAGTCAGAGGAGAACCGAGAGTCCAAACTGGACTTGTCATTCTCAGACAACAAGAATAAAGTGAAGATGAACGACATGTCTGATGGTAGTGACTTGGAAGATGTTAACACATCTAGCGGCACAGATCTGGACACCACCACTGGCACTGTGTCTGGCTCCGACTTAGAAAGCGAGGCAGAGAGCGAACGGGAGAAGAGCAGGAGGAAACCGGTGCAGGAGAGCAAGCAGGATGAAGTGAGCAGCAGTTCGGTATCTGTCTCCAGTTCAGGGAACCTCCCTTGTGAGCGCCCTTTCCTCTCCTCCCAGCATTCCTTTTTCCCACCACCAGAAGAGCAAGCACTTCCACCCTCCGGGGCCACCACTGACTCCATTAAAGCCATTGCCTCCATTGCAGAAAAGTACTTTGGCCCGGGATTCATGGGCTTGCAGGAGAAGAAGATGGGCTCCTTAAACTACCATTCCATGTTTCCTTTCCAGTTTCTGCCCAACTTCCCACATTCCTTGTACCCATTCACAGACAGAGCACTCAATCCTGGCATGTTCTTCAAACCTGAGCCTAAATCCCCTCGTGAGCACATACAGAAATTACCTACAGCCACTGGTGCGGATTCACCCTTTGACCTAACCACCAAACCCAAGGAGGTCAAACCTCTCCCTCCACCCCCCAGCAAGCCAGCCTTGCCATCCAACGCCCTCCTGGCCCCTGGCGAGGAACAGCCTCTGGACCTTAGCATAGGCAGTCGAAGCCGAGCCAACCAGAATGGTGGCACACATGAACAGCGCAAGAATCACGTCTATGGCGCAAACTGCAAAGCAGCTAAAGATGAACACCCAGCACTAACTCAGTCCCAGAACTTGCACCAGCCCCAGATGCCTCAGCCGCAAGTATCCCTTCCCCAGCCACCTCCTCCCCAGCAGCAGCCGTCGCTCCACTACGCCAAGCCCTCGCCGTTCTTCATGGACCCCATCTACAGGTATTTCAAGCCGAGTAGGCCTTTATTGCATGACCTAACACAATGACAATCCAAAGCTGTAGCTATGGATATGTTAAAATGTGAAAAGTTATTGAAAAAGTATTGGTGCCCAGTAGGTTTACAATCAACCTTCGTTCGTACGTAACCCTTGGTGTTGTTGTCCAGCAGGGTGGAGAAGAGGAAGCTAATAGACCCAGTAGGAGCTCTAAAGGAGAAGTACCTGAGGCCGGCACCACTACTTTTCCATCCTCAGGTATTTTTTTCTTATATTTGCTTTACATCCTCTTGTGCCTTGGTAAAGATCCTGCTCTTCATTGCATTCAACTACAGTGAAGTATGCCGAGACACCAAAAACACATTCCCAGTGTCCTCCACCTCAGGCCTGTTTGGTTCAAGGGGAGCCTTGATGTTTTAAAAAGTTCTGACTTCTGATGGTATTTATTTTCATTAGATTATTTTCATCATGAAGATAATCTCAAAAGAGTTATTGCCTGTTCTGGCATGTTGTGCGTTCAGAATTCTTTATCTTTTGCTTAGAAAAACAACCCCCATTGTTTGTGTTAGTATTCTAAACCTTTCCCACCTTTGAACGGTGACAACAATAATGAAAATATTATTAATAATGGCCTTTTGAATTGAAACAAATTATGCCACATACTTTCGGAGTAGACCATTGTCTCTGGGAAGTTCTCCGTTGAGTCCCACCGCTAATAACTTCCTAGCATTTCTTTCTTGCTCTGGCTGCCTAGATAATGTCTGCATGTCGATCAGGGACTTCCTGTGTTTGTGTGTAATAGAATGGCCTCTCTTGTTGGGAACTGTCTTATCTGACCTGTAAATCTGGCCTCCATCAATGCTGACCTACCTCCCCCCAAATCCAAAACCTTCTCTAGCTCTTTCCTTCTCTCTTTTCAGAAACCCTCTATTTATCCAAATCTCTATATTCTGACATCTACGGTTGATCTATCTATAGGTGATAGTATCTATCTATCTATCTATCTATCTATCTATCATCTATCTATCTATCTATCTATCTATCTATTTATCTATCTATCTCTGTCTGTCTGTCTGTCTGTCATTGCATTTTACTGCATTTTTTAAAATGTGCATTATGTTAGCTCTTTATTTGTCTTAGAGCAATCGAAGATCAAATACTGTATGTGTGATCATGCTTTTAAAAAGGTATAAGCATTATCAAGAGCACAATTGCCTTTTAATATTCTAAGCTAAAACACTGACAGAATCAAGGTGATACAAAGACATGTATAAATAAATGAAAACACACTGTCTGTCTCTGTGTTTATCCATATTCCAAAAGTAGAAAGGACGTAAGCTGTTTTTGGCCATAGAGCCACATAGCGAAGCCTTTGTTCTGCAACAGGGGAAGTACTATCAGCGAGGGGTATCTTAAACTGCATTGTATGGTTACCGCTCATGGAGGTGAATGGCTCATTCAGACGCTTCTCTCAGAGATTTGTTGGGAACAAAGTAGGAGCCGGGGGCTCCCAGGGGGCTGCTCGAGTGGCTGCCAACGTGCCATAGGTTAGGGAGGTCACTCTTCAACAGCACAATCAAGACTCGACCTTCTGATATATAACTTCCTTCAGCTTTCCATCCTGTCTGGTTATGATGCAAACTCCCAGGCTCTCTGTCAGAGTTCCTCACCACCACTATTATTTTGTTCTTCATGTATCTGCCCTAAACAAATACAAAAAAAAAGTTTCTTAGTCCCAGATGGACCCTAATCTCAGACAAAATCAATTCGAGAGAAGTTTCTGATTAAATGAGCCCCTGAGCTGTGCATCAAACATAGAGTATTCCTCTCTGAACTCGCCTCATGTTCTCTCCTCAGGTGTCTGCGATGGAAAACATGACTGAGAAGTTGGAAAGCTTTAGCGCTCTGAAACTGGATGCTCCCAATTCCCTCCAGCACCCCTCACACCATCTTTTTAACTTCCGCTCCCCGCCTCCCTCTCTCTCCGATGCTATCTTACGCAAAGGCAAGGAGCGATACACCTGCAGGTGAGCGCCGCTCATGAAACAAGAGTAAACACATCATTAAAGGATTCCTTTAACTCTACAGTTTTATTTAGAGCATTTCTAACATATCATTGTAGTTAGAAGTACACACTAATACACACATAATTGAGAAATAGAGTATATAGAGATAAAATTACCATTGTTCTGCTTTTGTTTTATTAGTCATCAAAATTTACATTGAATGCCCCCAGAAAACGATTTGGAACTCTCTGAATATGAGAGTTGTAACAATGCTAGATGACTGTATCAAAGTCTAGTTTCCATCCTTTGCAGGTACTGTGGGAAAATCTTTCCCAGGTCAGCTAATCTTACAAGGCACTTACGAACACACACAGGAGAACAACCCTACAGGTAAGCCACTCTTATACATACACTCTTTCATGCACACACACACACACAGTATTGAAATTCTAAAGCTTTGTACCTCCTGTGTGAGACTTACCTCACAATTTATTCCAATAGATTGATGTTAGCATGTTGCTAAGCTAACGACACGATACTTTAATATGCATAAAAATACATAGCAAATCATATGCTGATTATTAAGCTGCCTACCTGTTGGAATAGCACTTGTATTGTAAACGTGTCTGATGTAGTCAGCTTATTAGGTTTTGGAACAGAGCTTGAGTTTTTGTACCACATACACATATTCAAGTAACTTACATTGCTTGGTGTGAGGCCACATACTCATCCAACACAAACAATATAGCCTAAAATCCAACTGTTCCACATCACTCCATAATCCAAAGGTTTATTCCCACTTAGTGTTAGTGTAGGTAGTGTTACTTGCTTTTCAAAACATGAGAAATAAATTTCACTCATGCTTGATGTTCCCAGACTGATATACAAGTAGACACAAAAACACACAGACAGTTTTTAAGTTATGTGATCAGCACATTAGATATGTTCTGGCGTATTATGTTGCAATACAAGCGTTGCTCATTCTGAGAAATATCACATAGAAACAATAAAAGACATGAGACATGAAAGGCAGCACGATCAAAAAAGAAAGAAGATTGATTCTGTCTGTGCAGATGTTTTGGAGGTAGAGCAAGCTCTGGACAATGTTGGCTGGTAATAGCACCCTGGAGACATCCACGCTCTGTTTATAGAACAGCTTAATTATCATTGATTTGGCTTCTAACCAGCTGTGGAAAGTCCTCTATGAGGGCGATGAGGGCACTTTGGAGACGGGGGGCTTTCAAATTTTTAAGTGATATTTTGACCTAGGCATGACTAAGATGTAAAAGAAGAAAGACTTTTACTGCCAAAGGCTTCTTAACAGTCCACCTTCTGAACAAATTCAAGTTAAAGCATTCATTTACGAGAGAAAATCTCTTAATAGTGGTGCTTAAACATGGTTTTTACTATTACTCAGAGTTAGGGATTTGAACAAACCCTTGACCATAAGTAATAAACTGACACACAACCCGTCCCGCACCAATTGTGCAACAGACATGAGTGTTCCCTCAAATTTTGTAACATCTTGACATACTATATGTTATTATCTTTCTAAGCAAACAGACTTAAATGGTTTTTGCGGATGATAAAACAAGTGAAAAATTCCATAGGCATTAATGGAGAGACAGCTAGCAACTACACAGAGCTGTCTAGCAACTACCTGCAATGCCATAGCAAGAACATACCCAGAACACACATAGCAGTGTGCTGGCAACCACTCACAACACCTCAATAACCGCATAGCACCACTGGGAAACCACCCAGAGCACTGTAGCATCACGGCACCAACTTTTACACAAGCATGCACTACTAATCGCCTTTTCTTCAGAAAGTCTAAAAATGTAGGTGTCTGCATTGTTTCCTTCCAAAATTATTCTTTTCTTTCTTTTATTTTTATATTTATTTATCTATTTTGGCATTCTACTTAAAAGCAATTGGAAGTTCTGTAACGTATATCAGTTTCACACGAGTTTTCCTTAGCGTACAAAAAAGGTCAGGCGGAATCAGACCCCTCTTTGAGTTCTACAAATCTACCATAGAGCCCTGTGAACACACTCAACGAGATAGAGAGCCTCCCGTGGGACGCGGGCGCTACATGCTTGGCTCCTTCACAACAATCCCCTGATTAGCTCATTTAGAAACAATTTACCCTAACAAATAGCAGACATCATCAGCATCTCCCCATCTTACTTTCTGCAAAAAAGGCCGAGTCAGGCCAATATCAGAGCGGGTCGGCTTCAGGCTTCATTGTAGTAGGTTATTTGCCTGCTGTAGATGCTATCAGCTACTCTACGTAGCGAAATTGGCCCACTAGGTCTGACCATTGAAAGACCCCATTTGGATTGTAACGCTTCATGTACAGTCCTTGTAACAGAGGAAAAAAAGAACTGAGATGATGAAGTAATTTAAAGTCCCTCTGGACCAAGTAATGAAAACAAACAAAATGGGGGGTAGAAAAGACTGGCTTAAAAAAAAAGAACGTTGCCTTGGCATTTTACCCTTCTCTATGAACCGTGATGTGCCAAGTCTGGAAAATCAGAAGCGCACACACATTCGCTCGCCAAATAAACTGGAACATGAAAAGGGGCCTGCATCTTGATTCTGAGCACTTGATGACGAGCGATTTTCCCAAAGCAATTAGCCCTGAAAGTCAACTTTGCAGCGACCGCGGGAGTCTGAGCTACGCCGGCCACCCAACAAAGGAGGCACTGTCCGACGAACTCCTGACACTGCCTCGCTGCGATGTTTGTTTATCAGCGCATTAAACTGATGTTCTCCTGCCTATTCTGGCTGATCTGACATTGCAAACAAGTAAGCCACAGCGATGGAAGTCAAACCGTGACTGTTGAGACGCTCTAGCACACAGAGGATATCGCATATCACATATTGCAAAAATATAAAAATAGGGAATATCAAAAAAGGGAAATGTACTGCAGTTTTTCTATCATGTTTACAAGACAATTTCATTGGCTTACGTGAAGGAAAAACATTATGGCAAAACAATGAGCCATAAAAGCACATAAGGGAGTGTTTGTTTTCATGCACAATGAAATAAGAGCTTTCTGAGAGAAGAAAGCAGTGGTCAACACCTGCAAAGCTGTCTGCATTACCTTTGTCAGCCTCTTGGTGGGGTTATTGTCACCAAACATTGTACATTCTGTATTTAATGATACAATATTAAGCAATATTTCCCACAAAATGTCCTGTATTTCTAATCAACACTTGACTGAAATTACAGATATGTAGGAAACATTAGAATCATACAATGCCTACAAGCCCCAAAATGATGTCAGTGTGCATGCTGATGTATCATATGGCTTTTGATTATTGTTTTCAGCCCAGCGGAAACCTCATATGAAATCTTTGATTTTTTTTTTTTTTCTTTTCCTTCTTTCCTTCATAGATGTAAATACTGTGACCGCTCATTCAGCATCTCCTCCAACCTCCAGCGACATGTTCGTAACATTCACAACAAGGAAAAGCCGTTCAAGTGCCACCTCTGTAATCGCTGCTTCGGTCAACAGACCAATCTGGACCGCCACTTAAAGAAACATGAACATGAGAATATTCCAGGTAAAATCAATTTCCTTCTATTTTAAATATTTCTTTATAATTTTGAATGCAAATCTATGATGTTAATAGTCATTTTCTATTTTAACATAACAGTTGAGGTAAATAATCCAATTGAAAGATTACCTGAAATCATATTACTACTTTTTTTTCATGATTTTATCTTATTTATTAGGAGGTGATTAGTGCTAAAATATCTGGCAAGAGCACATGCAACTGTAGTTTTAAGGCTGCATATGTTTAGATATTTACCTTATTTATTAATTTGTCTACTTATCTGCTTATTTATTGTAGTGAGTCAGCAGTCTGGGATCCTCTCCAATTTAGGAACAAATATTTCCTCACCGAACTCTGAGTCTGACAATCATGCACTTTTGGATGAGAAGGAGGACTCGTATTTCTCAGAGATTAGGAACTTCATCTCCAATAGTGAGCTGAACCAGGCCTGTAGCTCCTCGGAGAAAAGGTACGAGCTTGCACGCATGCACAAACACACACATGGACAGAATATGTTTTGAAACTATGGCAACAGACCGCATAACCTACTGTATAGAATCAGACACGCTTGGTCCTGAAGTTACAGTCTGCCCTCTAGTTGAGGACTGTGGTACTGCTTCACTCCCACCAGCATTGTGTGTGTGTGTGTGTGTGTGTGTGCGTGTGTGTGTAGCGGCACCCATTACAGACTTTGCCTTCAGTGGGCAGAGGAACGGGACATCTCAATGAGTCATTTCACCTTGTTGAGTTCTGTTCTGCATTAAGCACAGCCAGATACACATCAGGGAGCACATTCCATCGCCTTATGAAAACACCAAACAAAAGCTCATTACTGCCAAATTCATGAACCGTCAGCACGCCTGCCGGTGTGTGGCCAGGTTCACGTTGCTTCAGATTTTGGTTTAGGTGCTGTGGAGTTTGATTCATGCAGACAAATGTGTACGAACAGATACATGGCCAAATACACGAGTTCTTTCTTAGACGTGTAATGGTCCTCCTCAATTTTGCCGGTTCCTCCACACTCCATGCGTCTACCTCATCACTTAAAAGCTCTGCCACGGACTGAAACCTCACACTGCCATCTGGGATCAATAGTCCTGTCCTGACTCGTACAAGCAGGCCTGGCATTTTAATATCTGTAATTCAAATAAGTGCTCTGTTTTGTCTCCCTGCAAATCGGCCTCACAGAAACACCCGCTTCAAGTGGACAGGCAGCTGCAATATTCCCCTATGCGCTCATGCATCTTATTTCATGACGTTTGCCTGTTTCTCTCTCGTTTTCTGTCACTCTTGTGCAGCCAGTCTGCATTCATGGTGGAACTTTTTTTCTGCTTTTAATTTCTTCTTCTGTCTTTTTTACTCTGTAGGAAATAATACAACATGTAATATCTCATTTGTTTCTCTTATAAAGCAATTAGACTAGAAGCAGACAAAATGGAGAATTTGGTAGTCTCCTACTTTTTAGGTTGTTGTCCTGAAAAAAAGTCTCACATTTGCCTCTTCTAGAGTTTCAGAAAAACTCTCTCAAGTGAGACATAAATGAGAACTCAATTATCTGAGCTAAATTATACACTTTATCGCTTTATTGCTCCATACAAGCTGAATGGCAGCAACTGTCTCATTTGACCCTATTTGTATTTCTCACAAGGCTTTTTCAAAGAAACTTCAAGACATGGTTGATACTCAAATGAGATGTAACTGAGAACATTCGTCTGAGCTATCCTGTCCAAATGAATTTTTTAAATAAATACAACAATCATCTCATTTGACCCTATTTATATTTTTCCAAAGGAATTTTTTGAGAAACAATAAAGATATACAGTAGTTGATAGTCAAATGAGACATAACTGAGAACACCCATCTGAGCTACGCTATTCAAAATAATTTAATAGACAAATACAATTGTCTCATTGGCAACAACAATTGTCATTAGATCACATTTGTTTTTCTCATAAGGAATTTTCAGAGAAACATTCATTGATAGTCAAATGAGACATAACTGAGAACACTCATCTGAGCTATGCTATCCAAATTATTTTATAAAAAAATACAACATTTGTCTCAACATTTTTGTTTTTATTTGGAGACAGTTGAGACTTAAATGAGACATAACTGAGAAATGCATTAAATGAGCTATGCTATCCAAACTAATTTGACAGTTACTGTATAGTATAGTTTTATACAGCATATTTAAATAAATAAAATGCTTACTGTGTCAACAGCTGACACATTTAAGTCCATTTTTATTTCTGCTATTACTAAGGAATTTTATGAGTAACATCTGAGACAAAGTTAATACCCAAATGAGACATGACATCGTCTGTATCATACTATTCAAATTAAATTTATAGCTTAAAGGAGCTGTTCATACAGAACACATTTTTGCGAATCCATTCAGCCGATCTCCGGGTCTGGCGGTACCACTTTTAGCATAGCTTAGCATAGTTCATTGAATCTGATTAGACCGTTAGCATCTCGCTCAAAAATGACCAAAGAGTTTCGATATTTTTCCTATTTAAAACTTGACTCTTCTGTAGTTACATCGTGTACTAAGACCGACGGAAAATGCTGTACCATGGGTGCAGCAGGCGCAATGATATTACGCAGCGCCTGTGACCCCCTGCTTGCACAGGGAGGGTGCTTTGCAACCATTGAGACATTTGTGAGAGACGCTGCGTAATATCATTGCGCCTGCTGCACCCATGGTACGGCAGCAAAGTTCCTTGATTATTACGCCGCAATGAGAGTATAGTTCCTAGCCATATCGGCCTAGAAAATCGCAACTTTTCATTTTCCGTCGGTCTTAGTACACAATGTAACTACAGAAGAGTCAAGTTTTAAATAGGAAAAATATCTAAACTCTTTGGTCATTTTTGAGCGAGATGCTAACGGTCTAATCAGATTGATCTAATCAGATGAGCCTATTTTCAAAAAAAGTGGAGTGTTCCTTTAACTATGACCTTTGCCTCAACAAACTCCTAATTACTGCTTACTAATAGTTAGTAAGGTCGTTGTTAAGTTTAGGAATTGGGTAGGATGAAGGGATATAGAATATGTTCAGGCAGAATAAGCTCTCGTTCACATAGAACGAGGTTATTAAAAAAGCGCAGCGCAGAACGCGAGGGTCTCGAGATGCGATTTTGAGACGTGATGCAATAACGGCAATAGCGAACAAATAAAACAGTTGCAACGCCAACTTGCTACTGTAAACAGAAGCTTGCAACGCTTGCCCTGCCTCCGAGTTCTTCTGATTGGTCCACTGTTTTGGAACTGACATTGATGAGCGGTGTTGCGTGTAAAAGTTGAAATTCTTTTTACTTGGTACAGCGTCTTAAAATGTGTGAGGCGCTGCAAGATATGCGAGTGCAACGGTCATACACGTCCTTCCAGCGCATGTTGACATAGAAAAACAATGGAAAAGTAGCGCATTGGAATAGAAAAACGCGTTCTGTGTGAACAGCCCCTTAGGCATTAATATGTGCTTTATGAGCACTAATAAACAGCCAATATCCTAGTAATATGCATGCTAATAAGCAACTAATTAATAGTGAGAATTGGACCCTAAACTAAAGTTTTTTTTTTGTTTTTTTTACCCCTAAGGAGAGACAAAGTCAATACCGCAATGAAGAGCTCCATTAAGTCTAACAAGCCATGAATGAGAAATTTAGGTACTCTTCCTTTCTCTTCCTCCATGAATGGCAGTGGAAAAAGATGTGATCTGTTCTCTTCTTAATATACAGAGAGGCATGATTGGGGTTTACCTGCAGCTGGGTTAATGGTGTTTCAAATTGTGTGTGGCTGGTCTGTCTGAGTTTGACTGTCAGTCTTTAGGGGGCTGCAGGTTTAGCCCTATCAGGGGACCCTCAGACTGAGACATTTATCTGTGCGCTGCATTGACGGAGCCCCCCTCCCTTGCAGCTAACGCAAACAGCGCTCTGACATGTTTAGACTGAGAGACAAAGCGCAGGTCTGTGGCAGGACCGCTGCTGTCTCCCACGTGGCATGGACTTTCTCTCAGGCCAGGGCAAATTTGATTATGGGATATTTAAGCATGATGGAAAATGGGAAACAAGCAGTTCTTCTTGTTCCTTTTTTTTTTTTCATTTGGTAAGTCTACACCTCACATAGCTTAACCACCCACCTTACGAAATCCCCCCCCCCCCCCCCCCCCCCCCCCCCCCCACAGTGCACTCGACATTCGTCTGCCTTAATAGAAGTTTGTTTCAGAGCGCTGAAGTAAAAACGACTTTGGAGGGGTTTGCGCAATGACATCATGAGCTGAAACGTTTGGAAAAAGAGTGGTAGTGGAACGGCGCGGTGCTGATAGCTGCTTTGCAGAACAACCGTTTTCTCTGGAACTTGGTGGCAATGAGACAAACCATGATGATTGCTCCTGACCTGTCTAGCGCGCTCTGTCTCGCCTCTCCGAAATTAGCCAATTCATCATTGCCACGCTCGCAAGAAACGTCTGTCATTAATTGCAAAACCTGTGTGTTTGTCATTCGTGGATCTGTGTTTTCGAGCTCGGGCCAGGCAGGGGAATTACTGACCAATCCAAAATGATGGATGACAACCCAGAGACCAGCATAGCACTGATATTTGGCAGTCAGATTATGATGAGAGAATTACCGCAATGGACTCTCAGGGTGAAAATAGTTTATTTTTTTATCTGATATTTTGGGGAGGTGTCAGTACATGTCATAGCCATTTCCCGAAGACATAAAAACTCATCGCCAGTGGCCATTAGAAATCTGGTGACATTTCAGTACTACAGGGATATGTACAGGAATTCCCAAAATATGCAAACACATTTTGTGTGTGTGTGTGTGTGTGTGTGTGTGTGTGTGTGTGTTCCTGTTCCTGTTCAAATTGAAAGGTTTTTCAAGTTGGTAGAAACTTGGATGGGGAAAAAGCAAGATGATAGCTTTGAACATGAAAAAATAAGCACTGAAATGCAGACAAAAGACATAAAACAGGAGCCGTCCTTGTGCTAGGGATACTGTTTCACTCCAAAAATATGGCCATTGTAAGAATTGAATATTTTAAAGGGGATATTTCATGTGGAAAACTATTATTCTTTTTGAAATAAAACAGTTTGATGTACTATGTAGTCATATGAACATAACATTTACATTGCAAAGCTCCCTTGCCCATCCACCCACACAATTTATGGAATTTAAACTGAAAAATGGGTCATTCAGAATCAGAAATCACACTGCAAAAATTATTTCCATTCATTCATTTCCAAAAGCATGGTTTTGGTTCTGTTTTTCAGTACAATATCTAAGTATCCTTCAAAGGGTAGTTCACCCAAAAATGAAAATTTGTCATCATTTACTTACCCCCAAGTTGTTCCAAACCTGTATGAGTTTCTTTCTTCTGCTGAACACAAAAGAAGATATTTTGAAGAGTGTTAATCAGACAGTTGACGGTAGCCACTGACTTCCATTGTAGGAAAAGAAAATACTATGGAAGTCATTGGCTACTGTCAACTGTCTGGTTACCAACATTCTTCAAAATGTCTTCTTTTGTGTTCAACAAAACAAAGAAACTCATACAGGTTTGGAACAACTTGAGGGTGAGTAAATGATGACATCATTTTCATTTTTGGGTGAACTATCCCTTTAAAACAATATACATTTACATGAGGAAACAAACTTCTGATTATCTGAAAACAGGATTTGGATGTGTATTTTTTTTTTTATTATTATTACTGGAAATCATGGCAAAAACACTGATTTAAAAAAATACTAATATATATATATATATATATATATATATATATATATATATACACACACTTTTTTTTTTTTGCTGCGCAATGGCATATGACTTTCCCTGTTTACATATCAACAAAAATTTTGTATTCAAAATCAAAGTATTCAAATAGGTATTTTTACTCATTTTGTTTGCAAAGAGCTTAGCCAGTAAAACCAGAGGTCATTTGCATGTAGACATGTTAAAGGTACAGTAGTAAAATCAGCCTGTTGAATACAAAGCATCAAAAAGACAATGAAAATGGTCATATGTAAAACTAATTGACGACTGTTTGGCATTACAGGTCAGAGCTGACAGAAGAAGAGCATCCTCAGAGTCACACTCATGCTGCCTCCAAACTGGAGGAGGAGGAAGAGGAGATGGAGGGGGATGATGAAGATGAGGAGGGCTCGTTGACAGAAAAGTCGCAGGACGAGACGGCCTCTCCCGCCACTATGGTGCAGGGCACTTACGACGAGGATGAGGAACCAACCCCTCTCCCTATGTCTTACGAACACACGCGCAGGTCAGCAAAACACATCTGTCTGTTTTTTTAAGAAAAGCCTAAATAGAGCCACTCTCACTTAAATGAACACTCATTTTTTTAAAGATGCGAAAATGTAGATCTTACAGTTGGTATGATTAAGCCTTTTTGATCCTTTTTACTGCAATATGATGCCTTTGTGACATTAGCAAAAATGAAATTTGGTGCAAGTAATTACTATTTTTGTTTGTTTGGAGTAAATGCATTGATGAAATATTTCTAATAAGACCAGAAACATTAAGCAGGTTGATTTTGATCTCATGTTAACTTTAAGAGAGTGGTATGAAGTATGAATAGTGTAATCTATATCATTTATTACAATAAATTAATCATTTTATTTGGCAAGGGCACATTAAATTGATCAAAAGTGACAGTGAAGACATTTATAATGTTACAAAAGTTTTTTTTTTTTTTTGTTTTGTTTTTTTTTTCAAATAAATGCTGTTCATTGGACATTTTCTACTGACATCCTGAGAAAAAAAAAGTATCACCGTTTCCACAAAAATATTAAAAGGATAATTCACCCAAAAATGAAAATTCTGTCATCATTTACTCCCCCTCAAGTTGTTCCAAAATTTCTTTGTTCTGTGGAACACAAAGGAAGAAATTTGGAAGAATGTTTGTAACCAAGCAGATCTCACCCCCCTCATTGACTGCCATAGTATTTTTTTCCTACTATGATAGTCAGTGGGGGGCGAGATCTGCTTGGTTACAAACATTCTTCCAAATATCTTCCTTTGTGTTCAGCTGATCAAAGAAATGTATGCAAGTTTGGGACAACTTGAGGGGGAGTAAATGATGACAGATTTTAATTTTTGACAGATTTTAACTATCCCTTTAAGCAACAAAAACGATTTTTAACATGAATAACAATAAGATCCATTGTTAATAATTGAGCACCAACAATAACTGAGTACCAAATCAGCATATTAGAATGATTTCTGAAGGATCATATGACACTGAAGACTGGAGTAATGATGCTGAAAATTCAGCTTTGCATCACTGGAGTACATTACATTTTGAAATATATTACAGTATAAAAGTTATTTTAAATAAGTAATAATAATATCTCACAATATTACTGTTTTTATTGTATCTTTGATCAAATAAATGCAGCCTTGGTACTTGGTACTCAAAAACATAAAAATCTTAATTATTCAAAACTTAAAAATATTCAAAATTATCCTAAAAAAGCGCATATTGTTTAACTCCAGTTGTAAATGTAACTAAATTTACATTTTTATAATGCGAAAAGAAATTGGTTTTGGTTGAGTGTTCATTTAAGAAGATCAGAAATTGCAGAGAATGAAAATTTACTGTAATAAATGAACAATGGGCCTACAATGCTATAGCTCTGTTCCAAAACCCAGTGAGCTGTATAGTAACACTTACAATGGGGGAAAGCCTGTTCCAGAAGGTAGCCAGCAAAATTATACCCAATGTTGAATGTTTGAAATCAATTCAGTTTGTATGCTGCCTTTTAACTGCATACGTAGACAGCAAGGCAACTCACCAGATTGAGGAACAGAGTGTCAGTGTAACACTGGCCGATATGACCCATTGTAACTTTTAGATGTTGTTGTTGAATGTCTATTCATTGTTTCCCATAGTGTTTGCCACTGTGATGCCTCATTGTCTGTCAGTCCTCTTACAATAACTAATACAACTAATCAGCAACTAGTCATCTGTCAGTACACGCGTGTTTAATCATTGAAACTTTGGTTTGCCAAAACAAAGAAAAATGGTCAGTTTAACAGTTTGCTGCTTTCTTGCAATTTTGCACCCATACATTTCCATAGAATTATGGAATTTGAAGCGTCCAGTTCCTCTTCACTCTTTCGCTGTTCTCATCTTGAACAGTATTGCTGTTGGAATGCCACTGGCATCTAAATGTTTCAATGATCAATATTTTATGGCATATTGTATTCAAAAGCAAGGCAGACTTATTCAGTGTTTCCCAGCATCTTGTTTAATTCTGCATGGACAGAGAGATGGACAGAGTTCTTGACACCAAAGCTGTGTCCATTTGTTTTGTGCTTTCATCCGCTAGTGTGATGACCACCTATATTTTTCATGTCCCGTCACCATCTCATCCACTGCATGCTCCTCAAATGCATCCAGTTCCAATATTTAGATTTAAGTTTTTGGGCTAACTGAGGGTCCCCTCCCCTCTCCACACCCCTGGCCCTTTCCCCCTCCCCTTCCCGGTACAGGTGTATTGAGGAGGATGCAGGCCTATTAGATCTGGAACCTCTGGCTGGTTTCCCCAAAGGCCTGGAATTCCATAAGGCTGGCGAGGAGCCCTATGACATTAAAGACATTTTTAGCACCTCGGTAGAGTCGGAGGCGCTGAAAGAAACACTTTTCAGGCAGGCTAAAACACAGGTATGTGACTGTACCTGCTCCAGAGAGCTTCTACTATGCCATGAGCCCAAATCTTCTCATTACATCGAGAGAAGGACTGAGAATTAAAGAGCATCTTATGAATATGGACACAGTTTTTTTTTTTTTTGTTTGTTTTTTCTTCAAATTTTGTCTTATTCTAGGGTTTCCCAACCAGGGGTTTTATGGTAGACTTTGTCAGAAAATCCACTGGAAAACGAAAATAAAAAAAAAAGTAAATTAAAGTATGTTTGGAGTAGTCAAGTAGATATTAAATATCTGACAGTTTAGGTAAAAGTTTAATTAACAATTATAACAATTTTTTTTCTTATATATATATATATATATATATATATATATATACCATATATATATATATAACCCATTTTATAATAAAGATAAAATGGGTTAAGGTTAGTTATAGGGGTTAGACTAAAAGTTGGGAATTACTGCAATAGCCCATGCAGAAAAAGATGTTGTAATAAAACTACTTAACATTTGTCATTTTTATTTTGTTTTATAAATAGTATTTTCAATTTTCAACATTGATACATGAATATTAACTGAATGACATTAACATAACTAACACTATTAGCTTTCTGTATCATTGCCTTGTATATCTAACTTTAAATTGTCTTCTGGTCTCAACATTTCATGTGGAGTTGTTACATGTCTTATATGTGTGAACGCAATTAATGGTTTTCCTTTAATGTTGTTTATCGGCAGGAAAATATCTGATTTGGAATCCCTAATTATATTTATAGGATTTATATCTAATTGATATTATGTCATGTAAAAAATTTATAGTTTAGATTGCATTATAATATTTCCCAAAACGTGATGTGGTGTTTCAAACCCACATGCTGTTATTTTTTGGAACAATTTTTTTTTTGAGTATTCAATAAGCAGCTGAAAATAACAGCACACGGATTTGGAATGACAATAGATAAAAGATGATGTGTGTTTTGGCTCTGGTTTTGGATTAAACTTTCCTTGTTTTCTTCATCTAGGCTTATGCAATGATGCTCTCTCTGTCTGAGAACGCAAATCTGCATTCATCCTCCCAGAACTCCTTGGATGCCTGGCTCAACATGGGAGGAGGGCCGTCGGAAACGAGCTCCTTTCACCCCCTCAACAACATCTGAGAACAAGAACAAGACAAAAGAGAGATCAGAAGAGATGGAGGGAGAAAGGAGGAGATGGGAGAAGAGACCAACATGAAGACCAGCAATGCCACAGTAGATGAACCACCACTATGCGCATAAGGAGGAGAACGTACTGTTGAGCGAAACAGACACAGGAACCAATCATAGATGGGAGAGTTTTATTACACAGCATAAGAGCAAGAATGAAATCATCGAATCCCAGCCATAGTATCTTTCCTGTCTGCAACTAGCCACTATAGTGATGTTCTCTCCTCAGCAGCTGAATCAAGAGGGGACGATGCATTTGAATGACTCTAAAATCACCTCTCCACCTCATTTTCAATTATATGCATTTCACAGAGACTGCTCTCAAGGGTTTTTTACCATGTTCTCGGAGAAGCCCAGGCCGGGTTGAGTGGACAGGGTAGTTGATGTGTTTCTTCAACTGGAGATTTTAACCGTTTCTACACAGCATTCCATTCTCAAGTTGATTTTCTACAGCACTGTACCAAGGTTTCCTTTATATTAACTCACAACCGAAGTCTTACAGTAGATCATTAATGTAGACATCAACATTGATTTCCAATGGCAATAGAAGCACTTAAGTCTAGCCCACAACTAGCATGCTAACTTTCCCCCCAAGGCTGACCGCAGTTTGCAAGCGACTGGCTCAAAAAGTCTATGCTGGAAGTCACTGGGAAACCTTTGTGATTTTTGTTCGGCTGCTCAACAGTCGGATAAAAGCAGACGAAACTTCATATGATATATCACGCAGCACGGTTGTTCATGTGTATAGCATCATCATCATTGTAATTATTGTTGTTATGGTAAGTATTTTAGCTGTATACAGGCCTTTAGTCCCAACTGAAAATTTGTTTTTAAGAGTTAAATTATTCTCCAGTGGGGCAATTGGAAAATCTTTTCTCCTTCTTCTTGAATTCAGTAATATTATGATTTTTTTTTTTTTCTATGTGATTTGTTCCTCGGTAAACAGTATTGTTTCTTTTTGAGCACATCTGTGCTTAAATGTTAATATAATTCTTTAGTGAAGGACCAAATTTGTACAATAATGTTGTATGATGTACAAACTAAGTTAACAGTTGGTAGTAGAGAGTGTTGTGTGCCAAATAACCCCCTTTTCTTTGACAATCATTTCTTTCCCAAGTGGTCGCCTCCACTGTTAGTACTTTTTTTTTCCTCTGTTGTTGCTACTTACATTGATGAGTGTTTGTCTTTTATTTATTTTTGTTTGATTTTTCTTTTTGATTAATGAAAAAAATGAAGAAAAAATGTTTTACCCACTCTTTTGAAGGAATGAAATTACTGAAATATCATGGAAATTCAGAATTGTTCAAGCTCTTTGTAGAAAAGAAAGTTGCCAAAATCTGAATTACAAAAGACTGTGTTTCTTTTATGAGCACATAATCATGAAGCCTTGTTTATGATGCATCTGTTCAACCATTTAGAAATGTAGGCACTGCGAGATTAAAAAAAAAAAAAAATGTAATTAAAATATCAGGTAACTCAAATACAGGGGCATTATATTTTGACATTTTTACACATTTTATCACTCACAGTCAAACATCTTCATAAAAAAAAAAAATGGGTCGACAGTGTATCTCTGGGTTCAAATCGCATGTTTCCTATGTCCCATTTGTTTGTCAGCTGGTCCTAAATATCATATAAAATTCTACATAATTCAAATTCTTAATACTGTTTTCATCCCAAAAGAGACACCGTAATGGAGAGGGCTACAATGGGATTGTGATCAAATGGTAAGCAGCAACATTTAATGTTCACAAGAGCGTAGAGGTTTCTGAGAGATCCATGAATACACATGAGTCCTTATCCAACTTCTCTGAACTGTGAAGCCAGCGAATGAATCGTAAACAGCTGAATGCATATCATGAATGTGTAGAGTAGATTTAATATGTAGGTTATGAGTCAAACCTCTTCATAAAGTTACCTTCTCTTGATTGAATTGTCTTTTTGGTCAGGATTTCATACCTTTACTTCCTCTCCTCACTTCTTGACTCTACGTTCTCTGGAATCAGCACTTAAACCGAGCGCACCCCTGTCTGCCTAACACGTACCCATGTCTGCCTAGTTCATACTTTCCTTTACATGTGAGCTCTTATCTTAGTACTGATTTTAATGAAATTTTTCTAAGCAAGGCTGGTTTTAACAAGCACTTTAACTCATGGGTCAAACAGGCATTTTTGTTAGATGCTTTTGAATAAAACAGCAAAGAATATCCAAGCATTGCCAGAAGAGCTTGTCGGTTTTGAAAATTAGTAATGTTCGGGTGTCACTTCGAACACAGACCAAACAAGATGGATTTGACTGGCCTATCACAGGGAATCTGCTTGATAATGTGCTGTTTAAAAACTTGCAGCAGTGTTGTATTGGAATATACTACCAGGTTTCATACTGTATCTCCTCACTATATAATTTACTCAAATCCTTGAGTAAAAAGCCTGTGGGATGCATAGGATTTCTAGGGATGTAATGGAATTATGAGTATGAAGTCATGTCACATACTACTGTACTTAGCAAGCGCTGTAGGTGAAGAGATTGACCCACACTGTTAAAATCATCATGGAAAATGGTCAAAAAATGAACAATGCAGATCTCCTTGGCCCACTGTTACATTGCAAACAAACGTATCATTTCAAAAACCATAGATAATGTGGTTTCTCTAAAAAGAAAAAAAAGAAAAAAAGTGTATAGTATTTCAAAAAAATGACATTGAGATGTCCGAAAGTTCATTTTAAACATGGGTTTGAAAATAGATGGTGCTTGTTTCATTTGGATATGAGTTGTATATTGCTTCTGTTATGTTTATTAAAAATATTGTGCATGACTTGTGTTTTAGAGGTCATAATGGTGTCCATTTGTGAAATGTGTATCTTAAATTAAAAAGAAAAAATAATAAAAAAAAAAATAATGAATTTGTAGATGCACTTATTGTACATGTGGTTAGGTTAGTAGGTTTGACTTTAAGTCCTGTTTACTGCCTTAAATACTATGGGCAGATGGTTATTGAACTGAACAATATGCTTGTGGGAGAGAAATAATGACAAAATTTAAGGATTGTAGAATAATACTGAAAATTCTGAAGTTCTTTTTTGATGCTTGTGATTACTGAAGATGTACTTTAGAGCAATTTCATGGAAAAGACATGATTCTGATGTTAATTCTGTAGAATAGATATGTATACCAAATGTAATCTTTCCAATGCTATGAAGAATTTATACATGAAATTGATATGCAATAAAAACCTGTGTGCTTTTTATATGAATGCTGTTTTTTTCCTAAATCCTGTAGATGTATTGGTCCATGAGGATGACAGTGGGTTGAGAAAATGCCCACAGTGTGCAGAGCTGAAATCTAGGCAAACAATGGCTACTTTGAAGAATTTGAATAAATTCACATTTAAGGGATGTGACGTCAAGTCAAGTCACCTTTATTTATGTAGCGCTTTTTACAATGTAGATTGTGTCAAAGCAGCTTTACATTGATAACTGGTACATTATTTGGCTGCACAGCAGCTCTTAAAGAATAGTGTCAATGCAGGCAGATCAAAGCACTGTTGAATATCAAATGTCAAGTCAAATGTCAAGTGTCCCCAACTAAGCAAGCCAAAGGCGACAGCGGCAAGGAACCCAAACTCCATCAGGTGACAGACAAGTGGCAAATAGGTGTTTAAATGGAGAAAAAAACCTTGGGAGAAACCAGGCTTAGTCGGGGGGCCAGTTCTCCTCTGGCCAACAGTGCTTTTTTACGATTCGTCACCAGAACCTCAAAGGCTAAGAGAATAAAGATTTCATGTGTCCATTCTGACTCCCTACTTACAGTATGTTCACTCTACCTCTGTTTTTATATGGGAAAAAAGATATGTGATATTTTCAGATTCTATGCTTTCGGTGGTCCAGAAGAGTTCTAATTGATATGTAGGTGTCTAGTGCAAGAAAAAGTTTACAGAACTGTGTTGATTAATAGAAATCTGTTGATTAATAGAAAGGGATGTGACCCCATTGAACAGTTTCATTTATTGCTAAATTACAGTATCTACATACGAGTATCAGTGTTCAGAATGATGGTGCTTGGTGATTTTACTGAATTTTTGATCAAAAAATGCAGCTTTGGCAAACATAAGAGGCTTCTTTCAAAAACCTAAACAGTCCATTTTTAAAGCTAATGTAGGCGCATGCAAATAAAAAGTTTACAAACTCCTTGCAGAATCTGCAAAATGTTAGTTATTTTAACAAAATAAGAGGGATCATTATTTTTTTAGTACTGTCCTGAATAAGATATTTTACATGAAAGATGTTTACATATAATCCACAAGACAGAAAAAATAGCTGAATTTATAAAAATGACCCCGACTGCATGGCACACCTGCTACATTCCACATGGGAAAATGCTGATGGACCTGGTAGGAAACCTGCTACTTAGTATATGTTCTAGGCAATGGTCAGCTAAGAGTAGACCTCTGGTCAGAAAAGTGGAGGCAATTCAGTGCAGCCCATGATTGACTACCAAGATGGAGTTGAAGTTGTTCCTCCCAGTTCGCCCCAGACTTCGCCTCCATAGCTACACCGCTGACTGAGATGTTGACCAAAGCTGTGAGAAACCAGCTACCATTGACAGAGGAGTGTGAGAGTGCTTTCAAGACTCTCAAGGAATGGATTTGCTCTCACACAGTCCCGCAAAGCCTAAACTTCTCCCAGCGATTGTTGGTGCAGGTAGATGCTTCTGCCACATGGACCGGAGCTGTCCTGGCACAGGGACTGACGGGAAGGAAAGAAAAAGAGTGCCTATCAAGTGGTCCTGAGAGAGCCTCTGTTACTACTTACTGTGAAGGGAGTCAGATCTAGGAACTGACCATTGGCCCCTGTGCTGGATCAATACAATGAAGGATCATGATGCCCAAGTGACCTATCCTCCTATTGCACCTGGTCATTCAAGCCACTGCACATATTCCCCTCTGCTACAGTATAACACACACGTCGCACCTACACACATACATTCAGATTGATTGTTTGTTTGTTTTGTCTCACCCATTTAATGTTGTATGTTGTTTGGTTTCGCGATCAGAGTAGATCTTCATAATCTCTCCACAAACACTTATTTTGATTGTTGACTAAGATATATAAGTATGTTTGATTTTAACTTTAACTGTAGTGTGCTATTCCATATTGCCTTTAAAGTTAATATATTTTAAATGTAGGCCTATTAAACTGCAACATCATTACAAATGCGTAATTTCAAATATATTTAAATATATGGCACAGGTTTCAATAGAAATGACGCTAAGGTAATTTAGTTTACTATAAATGTCAGTGCATTCGACATTAAAGTAGGTCAAAAAAGTGACACTTAAGTGGGTCAAAAAGCACTCTAATAATTCATCTAATTGCATTTAATAATTTAAACTATAATAAATTTTCATTTAATTGTAAAAACAATGTTTTTTAGAAGAAGAAAAAAAAAAAAAGCTACGGCTGTGTCATTGGGGCAGTACTCTACAAAAGTGAAAAGTTTCTATGTGTATGTTTAATGTACTAATATTACCTTTAAAGTACTAATATGTACCATTTAGGGGTAAGTTAGGTCTACCTTTTCACTTTTGTACCTTAGGGTACTGCCCCAGTGACATAATTAACCTTTTTAGCAGATGGTGGGAACTGTAGTTTTCGGGGAACGGGGACTACATACTGAACAGCGGTCTTAACATAGCAGGCAATAGTAATTGAATTACTTTCAAAAAGCTGAACCTTGGTCAGGGGGACTAAAAGGCTTATAACAAAAATAGACAAAAATAGAGGAAAAACAGAAGAAAATTGTGTCATTACCTTTCCCTCTGCTTCAGATGTATATGTATACAATCCATTCACATCATGATTAAAAAACAAAAAAAAATATGTAGGCCCAATTTCACAGACAGGGCTTAGCCTAAACTAGGATTAGAACTCAGTTCAATTAGGATATTTAAATAGCTTTTATAAACGTACACTAGGGAGAAAAAAAAAAACATTACTGGTGTTCATCTTGAGTCAAAACAATGGAACTGACATATTTTGTACATTTTGTATGTCAGTACAAGTTGCTTTAGTTAAAACAGCTCAAACATGCATTTTAGTCTAGGACTAGTCTGTGAAACCAGGGGGTACTGTATTATGGCGTCAGTGTCACAAGCAACACAAAAAGTTTACAATTGTCTACCACTAGATGGCGCTTTACTTACACTTTCTCTTACACCTTCTCGTTTGGTTTGTTCGGTTTTCATAGAGACAGAGCGCAACGCGTCATAATCTGAAAACCACGCCCACCGGGGAGGAAAACAATCCAACCGTCTCCATTGACTTTGTATTGCGTGAGGCTGCCTCCTTGTCATTTCTGACTTATAACAAAAAAAAAAAAAAAAAACAGAACAATATCTAAAAGCTGCAAGGTGTACAGAAAACAAGCTAAAAACCCAGAACCAAAAACCCAGAAGTTTTTATAAGCTGTCGACCCAAAAAACGTTTAAAGCGTTTAAAGACTAAAAAGTGGATATAGGCGATTGAGACAGAGCGCGACATGTCATATTACTATGAGAACTACACCCACTGGAGGGGAACGTAATCAGCGACAGGAAATATAATAGCCTATATAAACCTGACATTTGGATATTTGACTTAAAACAACAGTGACAAAATGTTTACTGCACAGGTAGGCTTACTGAGGCATACTGAGTGTCAGGATCCCAAAATGTACCCATTCTTCCTGCTGATGCTTCACGTCTTATTGCCTGTATCCACTTTTGTCTCCTTAAAGGCTGGCTTTTACGGTTCGATAGCTTATAAAACTTAGCTCAGGGGTTTTTTTTTAGCTTGTTTGCTGTACACCTTGTCACATATTAGTGTTTTTTGTTATAAGTTAGAAATTACAAGGAGGCAGCCTCACGCAATACAAAGTCAATGGAGACGGTTGGATTGTTCATATAAACCATAACAAGAGATTTACTTTTAATGTGATTTACTGATAGACAGCGTGTGAAGAAGAGTGGTTGCGCCTACATTAAACATAAAATGCTATAAGCCATTTATTTATTAATTTTCAGTGCACTTCAGTTGTGCATATGGAGTCTTAAAGGATTTTCTCTTTATTTCGAATAATGTATTACGTTGTTTTCATTTTTTTTTTTTTTTTACATTTTTCTCTGTCGTGCATTTACCTTATAGTCTATTCAATTGAAAAGAAGAATAAATATTTTCCAAATTGTTTATGTATAATATATTGCACGTTTAACCTGAAAACCTGAAGAGTGAACTTATCTCGAAGCCTTATTGCGTTCTGTTTTATAAAATATATTTTTTAAGGATTTTTTTTTTTTTTTTTTTTTTTTTACATAACTCGTTATAGTCGCTTTAATAACATTAAAAAGCGATGCTTAACAGATGCTTAACAGGCTAGTTAAATTACAAATGACTATTAAACTTATATATTTGTCTCTAGGCCTTAGCTAATGTCACCGTTTTATTATTAACACAATAGGATAATGTATTTGTTTTGTTTTGTTTTTTGTTCTTGTTTTTTTTGTTTGTTTGTTTTTTGTTGTTGTTTTTTTTTTTTGTAGTTCAGAAAAGAGCACGACACGTAGTAATCGGTAACATTTCCGTTGCAAAACATGCTTAGGCCTAAAGTAATTTTTCTTCCCTTCTTTTTTCCTAGGAATAATGTTTATGAATGGTTTGCAGTTGTTTAAACGAATAGTGATGAATAAAAACAAAAGTGCGTTCGAAAGAAGAATAAAATCACACATACATAAACAAAATACATGCAATTACTCAAATGTTCCGTCTCCGTCTGTATCTTCACCATTTCTCTTTAACCCTGTCATTAAAACTACGTCACATATTGCACATCAAAGAAGAGCAGAGACACGGACACGATGAGATTATTCTCAGGAAAAGAAGACAGTCAAATATGATATTATAGCGTTTGATTTGGAATTTTCACGCCAGAAACTTAAGTTCCAGTGGTTTAAAATACAAGTGTAATCTCATGTCATCTCTGGAGTACATGAAAAAGGATTGTTTTGCGTCTGGGACTCTGTCATCGGCCTCTCTGAAAGGCACTTTAACTAAAATCAACAGCCGGAGACATAAAGCTCGAAAGAAGATCTCACCCCAAAAGAAACAGGAGCCAGAAGCAGAATGTGACTTATGCAGGTAACACAATTTCAGTTTTTATTTACAAAGATATACACCGTTTGTTTTAAGTAGTAATTTAGCTAAACAATTAATAGCATATGTAGCCTATTTAATGTTAATATGTTGTCAACTTAACTACGATAGTTAATATCTATTAATATGGTTTGGTAGCACGTTGTTTTGTTTTTATTAAGTAAAACGAACACCAAAGCAACCAAATAAATGATTTATCGAATGACCTTATAACACATTAACAAATAGGATGCAGAATATATGTATTTCAAGTTGTGGACGCTTAAGTTACATTAAAAATGTATTAATTTATTTCAGAAATGATGAAATAAAATGCGGCTAGAGCTTTTCTCAGATTTAACATTACTTTCTGAGCCTTTATTTGTGATATATGTTTAATCAGTTGATGTTTTGATGATGTTAAGTGTATGTATGAAGTCAGTTCACACAGGTGTCATAGCAGAGGTATAAGCCTAGTCAATATAACAATGGACACAGAATTGGAATTGAATAGTTTCATAATTGAGGAACCAACACTGGTTTGAGCTGAATAATGACACTATTGTCTTTTTAGAGCTGCTTTACAGCAGAATTTGTTTCATATTTTAAGTTTGCATCATTGATTTTTTATTTTCCTGTTTATTACTGTGAAGCTACTTTGAAACAATATGTATTGTATAAAGTGCAGTGCAGTATAAATAAACAACCTGGTCTCATAGGAAAGACGTAACTGTGGGAACGTTTTCGCGAGTCGCCAAAGTACGTACCAATGCCTAGGCTACATATCACTGCAGTTTCCATCAGAAATGAACGCTAGAGGCAGTAAAACGGCAAGCGCATACGCAGTTACGGGTCAGGTTATGGATTAATAAAGACTCGTTTTCACGTCTCCTTGCACAATATTATGTTATGACTTCAAACGCCTTTTTTTTTTTTACCAAAGTGCACGATTTGTAAACGAATATATTTTGGACTTTGCATCGCTTAACCAGCTCCATATATTTCGCTTTTCTGACATAAAAAGCTTGCTCGGTAGCTCAGCTGATACGGAATTGTACTCAAGACGAGGAAGCCTTGGGTACGAATCCCGTGAAAGGCGAGTCACAGTAAAAGAGCTCAAATAAAGATCTAAACAAGCTAAAACGGCACGATTACGGGTGCTTTTTATGTCACATTTTATGTTAACTTTTGTTAACACTATCGGGTAGGTTTAGGTGTAGTGTTGGTGGTACGTTATTTTAAAGCGCAATGGAGTGCAAATTTCAAATCAGAACTGCGGTGATTCGTATAAAAACCAACGTCATAAAAACGTACCAGATTCACGTTTATCTGTTCCGGCAAAGAAAAAAAAAGAAAAAAAGTCCACTCAATGGACATTTCACATCGAAACTGCAGTGATATGTACGTATTGGTACGTATGTTGCGACTCGCAAAAACGTTGCCACAGGTACGTTGACTTGATATGTTGCACTACGGTTTCACAACCACAAAGTCTTTAATACTCACCATAAGACTGTATTTTATGCTCTTTTCACAGGTTGTCTTTACTCAGTTGTGGCAGTCGCAGCCGTACCGTTCGCAGAATACTGATTGCTTGTGTAATATCTTTCCTGGCTCTGCTTTCTGCTGTGACCATGGACTTCAACTCATCTTTGGCTCAATGGCAAGCCACTGAAGCTTCACTTAAAAAGCTAACGTCCTGTAGAACAAACGTCACACTCAGACTCATTATGGAGCTCCAAACGTTAAGAAACCTCAGTTCATCAAGAGAGAAAACAGTTCATAATATCAAGAATGAAAAGTTCCTGAGCTCTTGGTCCTTGATAATGCTCACAGTTAACCACTGTTGTACTAGTACTGATATGGACAGTTTGGGTCAGCCATGTGGTGTTGAGTTACCTGCGTTTTGTGAGCATCTTCAATCCAACCTCTCAGAGTTTCTCAATGCTACAGGGAGAGGTGAGTTAATGGATTCTAATGGTACCACAGTTTTTACTCTTGCAATTGAGAATATATTAAACACATGGGGCATCAAAGATGTTGACATTAGTCTCCTCAAGCACAATCCGGCCTGGACAGATGTCCTTGCTCTGAAACTGCTCTTAACAGTCCATGAATTGAACTATCGCTTGATAACAGGTGAAAAGAAGGAAGATATTCAGGATGAAATATGGCATGCAACAACACTTATGTCAGTCATAAAAGACATGTCTGAAAACCTCCATCACTGCTGGATGGAAAACCCTAATATTGAGCTAAACCTGACTAATATAAGATATTTAATCTACTCTACTGCCACAACTTCTGAAGGATCCACAGAGTTAACATTAGCCTTGGAGAACACTCTGAGATGTTTTCATTCTAGAGCTGGGTGGGCTCTGAAACTGAAATCCAGAGACATCTCGTCCAACATCAGTCTGAAGATCTGCCTCCTTGCCATCGCCTGTCTCATTTACCCCATAGTGCTGCTCTCCTTCAAGCAAATGACAGAATGGATCCAAGACTACGCTCAGAGCCTCAGGGAGAAGACAGAAGCCCTGAAGAGAGAAAGACATCTCGCAGAAGATCTCCTTCATCAGATGTTGCCCAAAACTGTGGCCAAGCAGCTACGCCAAAACAAACACGTAGAGGCTGAGAGTTATGAGAAGGTAAATTGTTATAAGATATACTGTATATTCCCATATGATCTGCTAAAACAGAAGAAATCTTCCATTTGTCCAACATTCCCTTTAACAAATCAAACTCATGTCTAAAAAAGACAAGCATATTCATGATGTTGGCAAGATGGCAGTGTCAGGAAAGCGCACATGGTCCCATTCTGTTTGTTCTTTTTGTTGTAGTAATTGCCTGTAATTATGGTATTCCATATTCATCAGGAGATAAAACAGCTCATGAGGGAGTGGGGTAAATGACACACGTCTGTATGGGCAAATTTGTGTACCAGAAGCGTGTCCCCTTAGATTTAGAGCACTTAAAGCAAATAGATTTTTCGAAGAACTGGACATATAGTCACATATAGCAGGATAAGTATAAATTTCAAAATAGGAACACAGTATGTGTCAAGTATGTGTAAGGTAAATAAACATTACTCATATGAGCATGTTGCATTTATTAGTGGCTTATTACATTTAATATTGTAATTGCTACTATTATTATTTCTCATAATTAAGGTTAGTGATCTGAACAAACCCATAATGGGCAAACACCACTTTTTCAGAAAATGTAATCTAGTTAATCATGCTTTTCTCGATTAGCTATGACATGTAGACATTCATATTCTTGGTTGATTTTTTTTTTTTTTTTCTTTCTAGGAAGCAACTGATATATTTATTGTCTTGCAGGTGACTATTTTCTTCTCTGACATTGTGGGTTTTACTGCTATATCAGCCTCCTGCACTCCACTACAAGTTGTTGAGATGCTAAATAACCTCTACATGTGCTTCGACACACGCATTGACTCCTATGATGTCTACAAGGTATCAATATATTCTTAAATTCATAATCATATATAATTTCTATGAATTACCATACAAAAAAATATTCATGAAAATATTCATAAGTACATGTCCATTTTTACCCCCAAAATCAGAAGAATTATATTTAAAAAATAAAATATTCCTATTTTTAGGAACTTTTTTGTTTGCACTGTGACTCTAAATTTCTATTACCATAATGCTAAATAAATAAATAAATAAATAAATAAGTAAATTGAGGCAATGATGTATTACTGAAATTGTAAAGGACACAAAACATTAAGCATGACAATTGTTTTCAACATTTATAATAAAAAGAAATGTTTCTGAAGGCCAGTGTGACACTGAAGACAGGAGAAATGACTGCTGAAAATTCAGCTTTGCCATCACAGGAATAAATTACATCTTAAAAACATATTAAAATAGAAAACAGTTATTTAAAAACTGTAAAAAATATCTCACCATATTACTGTATTTTTGATCAAATAAATGCAGCCTTGGTAAACATAAGAGACTCAGAAAGATTAAAAAATTGTATTGACTCAAACATTTGAATGGTGGTATAGTATGTAGTATACTAATATATATATATATATACACACACACACACACACACACACACACAGTATATACTGTACAGTGTGCAGAAGTCACCAACTTTCTGCAGAGTCTATAGCTACAGACCTCCAAACTTTGTGTGGCCTTCAGATTAGCTCAAGAACAGTGCGTAGAGAGCTTCATGGAATGGGTTTCCATTGCTGAGTCTGGGTTTGGCGGTTGCCAGGAGAACGGTACTTGCCTAACTGCATTGTGCCAAGTGTAAAGTTTGGTGGAGGGGGGATATTAATGCTTCAGCATAAAGCTTCAGCATACCAAGACATTTTGGACAATTTCATGCTCCCAACTTTGTGGGAACAGTTTGGGGATGGCCCCTTCCTGTCCAACATGACTACGCACCAGTGCACAACCAAGGTCCATAAAGATATGGATGAGTGAGTTTGGTGTGGAGGAACTTAACTGGCCTGCACAGAGTCCTGACCTCAACCCGATAGAACACCTTTGGGATGAATTAGAGCGGAGACTGTGAGCCAGGGCTTCTTGTCCAACATCAGTGCCTGACCTCACAAATGCGCTTCTAGAAGAATGGTCAAAAATTCCCATAAACACACTCCCAAACCTTATGGAAAGCCTTCCCAGAAGAGCTGAAGCTGTTATGCTCCATATTAAACCCTATACGGATTAAGAATGGGATGTCATTAAATTGAATGTAAAGGCAGACATCCCAAAACTTTTGGCTATATATACAGGTGCTGGTCATATAATTAGAATATCATCAAAAAGTTCATTTTTTTATTATAAATTATTTTTAAAAATGAAACTTTCATATATTCTAGATTCCCTACATGTAAAGTAAAACATTTCAAAAGTTTTTTTTTAAAATTTTGATGATTAGAGCGTACAGCTCATGAAAGTCCAAAATCCAGTATTTCAAAATATTAGAATATTTCCTAAAATCAATCAAAAAATGGATTTGCAAAACAGAAAAGTTAAAGTTCTTTAAAGTATGTTCTTTTGTGCACTCAATACTTGATCGGCAGGACATATTACAGCAAATGACTTGCTCCTAGCACAAATTACTGCATCAGTGAAGTGTGGCATGGAAGTGATCAGCCTGTGGCACTGCTGAGGCACTATTGAGCCTTCAGATCATCTGTATATTGTTGGATCGACTGTTTCTCATCTTTCTCTTGAAAATATCCCATAGATTCAGGTCAGGCATATTGGCTGGCCAATAAAGCACAGTAATATCATGCTCAGCAAACCACTTGGAAGTGGTTTTTGCAGGTGCTAAAGTCCTGCTGGAAAAGGAAATCAGCATCTCCATAAAGCTTGTCAGCAGATGGAAGCATAAAGTGCTTCAAAATCTCCTGGAAGATGGCTGCATTGACTTTGCACTTGATAAAACACAATGGACCAACACCAGCAGACGTCACGGCCCCCCAAATCATTACTGACTTCAGAAACTTCACACTAGACTTCAAGCAGCTTGGATTCTGTGCCTCTCTAGTCTTCCTTCAGACTCTGGGACCATGATTTCAACATGAAATGCAAAATTTACTTTTATCTGAAAAGAGGACTTTCGACCACTGTTCACTGTCCAGTTCTTTTTCTCCTTAGCCCAGGTAAGATGCTTCTGACGTTGTCTCTGGTTCAGAAGTGGCTTGGTAGTCCTTTTCCTGAAGATGTCTGAGTGTGGTGACTCTTGATGTGCTGACTCCGGCTTCATTCTACTCATTGTGAAGCTCTCCCAAGTGTTTGAATCGGCTTTACTTGACAGTATTGTCAAGCTTGCGGTCATCCCTATTGCTTGTGCACCTTTGCCTACCCAATTTCTTCCTTCCAGTCAACTTTGCATTTAATATGCTTTGATATTTCACTCTGTAAACAGCCACCCCATTCAGTAATGACCTTCTGTGACTTACTCTCTTTGTGGAGGGTGTCAATGATTGTCTCCTGGACCATTGCCAAGTCAGCAGTCTTCCCCATTAGTGTGGTTTCAAAGAACAAAAGATACCCGGAATTTATACTGTAGGGATGGTCATTTAATGAAACTCAAATGTAAATATTCTAATATTTTGAGATACTGGATTTTGGACTTTCATTAGCTGTACGCTCTAATCAACAAATTTACAAAAAAGAACTTTTGAAATGTTTTACTTTACATGTAGGGAATCTAGAATATATGAAAGTTTCATTTTTTAAAATAATTTACAATAAAAAAATGAACTTTTTCACGATATTCTAATTATATGACCAGCACCTGTATATATATATATATATATATATATATATATATATATATATATATATATATATATATATATATATATACACACACACACACACACACACACACACATGCAAAATATATATGTAATTATATTTTTATCTCAAGCTTAAAGAAGTATTCTTAATGCTCTTAGATTTAATCAAATATGTCTAATGTCCATCACAACCATTAGTTAACAAGCTTTGGTGTTTGAATGAAACAGGTGGAGACTATAGGAGATGCATACATGGTGGTCAGTGGACTGCCAGAGAGAAACGGAGACAAACATGCAGATGAGATCGCTAAAATGTCTCTGGATCTGGTGGCTGCGGTCAGACAGGTGACGATACCCCACATGCCAAACAAACGCCTTCAACTCCGAGCTGGCATACACACAGGTGTGTGTATCCTCTCTTTTCACAAAAACTGGTGATTACAGATTTATTAATAAATATAGCTGCAAGCAGCAATAAAGGGGTCAAGAGCAGATGAGGCATAATGAGGAGTTATCAGACTTCAACAATGAGTAATTAAAGACATTTTTATATTAAAAAGAAATTCAATATGTTGAACAGACATTTTGACCAACTATGGCATAATGAATAGACAAAATGAATCAAAAGCTATTAGCATTTTTGGAAATTTCATTATAATTTTTAGCAAATTCTGTTTTGGTGCTGTCTCAATTTTTTGAGTCCCATCAGCGCACGGTGCAGATAACACATACTGAGTTTCGTGATGATACACTAATATGTTTGTCAAATACAGCACTTTATGACAAAATTCAAAATGGCCTACACCCAAAATTGGGTATCATTCATTCACTCGGTATGCTGCACTGAATCAAAAGAGACCAGTTTATGATTTTTGGGTAAACTGTTCAAAAGTTATAAGCAAAAAAGCCATTTTTCCTATCTCCTGTCCAGTAGGTGGTAACGTAACTCAGGTCATGCTTTTGATGACATGTACCAAGAGTCGTCTCAGTATGCTAAAGCATTGTGGAAATATAGACTCGCATTCGTTTTTGCATGCTGTTCGTCAAATTAATTTGCTCGTTATTCGAGAACAGTGTGGTTTATCAAAAAGCTTTTGAAATATTTTTGCCAGCATGGTCTGAAGATGATGTGAGCCAGTTTTGGTGTCTAGGATGAGTTCGAAAAAGTATGTTTTTTTGAAAATTCAAAATGGTGGAAATATTCTTATTATGGAAACTCTTTTGTTTCTAGCCTTATGATAAACATGAGTGCAATTTTGGTCAGTTGGTAGCACTAGAGGGATTGAGTTAGAGACTCCAAAATTGCTGTGGTGTTTAGACAAAAATGTTCAGACTGTCCTCTATCTGTGTGCCAAATTTCATAATTTTCCCGCAAAAGGTTCCATGGGCTGCCATAGACTCAAGAGCGGAAGTATTGTTACTGTTAGGCCTGTCAACAAATCGACCATATTTACTATTGTAATAAACATTCCTGATCTTTTTTGTCAAAGATTCATCAGCTACAGTTTCAGTGCAGCCTTCCTAAACTCTTTCTAAAATCAATATTTGATCAATGCCGGTTAGCATTAATGTAATAAACATTATGACAATAATAGTATAACAATAGATTTGATGTTATAGTAATTCACAGTGTTGTCTTTCATGTATTTCATACCTCTTAAGGCCCTTGTGTAGCTGGCATTGTTGGTTACAAGATGCCCCGGTACTGCTTATTTGGAGACACAGTCAACACGGCCTCTCGAATGGAATCTACAAGTCTACGTATGTTCATCTCTCTAGTTAACATGTGCAGCCTTTTTATCTTTTGCTAACCTTTTTTTTTTATTTTAGCACCACTGGTTCTTCTGTATTCAGAGAATTCATGAATATTTTCACTCACTACATCACCATAGAGACCTTATCGTATTCCTCCATTGAGCTCATAACAGCCTCCATTTCAACCATGACATTAGCATGTGGCTTAGCTAACAACATAGTGTCTCTGAGTTTCACCTCAGCACCAATTGAGCTTCGGTACTTTGGTCGCTTTGCATAACGGGATCATTAAAGGATTAGTTCACTTCAGAATTAAAATTTCCTGATAATTTACTCACCCCCATGTCATCCAAGATGTTTGCCTTTCTTTCTTCAGTCAAAAAGAAATTAAGGTTTTTGAGGAAAACATTCCAGGATTTTTCTCCATATAGTGGACTTTATTAGGGTTCAACGGGTTAAAGGTCCAAATTGCAGTTGCTGTGCAGCTTCAAAGGGTATTACATGATCCCAGCCAAGGGATCTTATCTAGCGAAATAATCTGCCATTTTCTAAAATAAAAAATAAAATTAATATACTCTTTAACCACAAATGCTTGTCTTGCACTAATTTTTTACCTTAATTTACTTAAGACTTAAGAAAGAAAGATATAAACATGTTGGATGACATGGGGGTGAGAACATTTTCAGGACATTTTAATTCTGAAGTGAACTAATCATTTAATGTTTCTTCTATCTGGTCTTCAGCACAGAAGATTCATGCAAGCTCTGCTACATACCTGGCACTCATGAAGGACAATGCGTATGAACTGCAGTTACGGGGCGAGATTGAAGTAAAGGTGAGAATCTATTTTGTAGAAGTACTATACTTAAAATCAGTTTTGGTTAAGCTGTTGAAACCACAATGATATGTTAGTCTTTGTAATATTTATTATTGCAAAATGCAATGATGTTAACATTAACATTAACAATATGACATAAATGTGTTTGATGTGATTTTCAGGGAAAAGGAAAAATGAACACATATTGGTTGATTGGTCACAAAAACTACAGTGTTCAGAATGACAGTTTGGTGTGCCACTGGAACCCCAATATCTCAAGAAAGAAAAAGGCCCCTGTGGGGAGCAACGTGTCCATAGAGAATGTAAGTGTTCTACTTGTACTACTACTTGTTCATGGAACATGCACCACTGTTCAAAAGTTTGGGGTCAGTGAGACTTTTTTCAAAGAAATTAATACTTTTATTCAGCAAGGATGTATTAAACTGATCAAAACTGACAGTAAAGACTTACTATAAGAATTATTTTGAAAAAAAAAAAAACATCATTGGTTTCCACAAAAGCAGCACCACAATGTTCAATTGTGATGATAATAAGCACTAAATTAGCATATTAGAATGATTTCTGAAGGATCATGTGACACTGAAGACTGGAGTAATGATGCTGAAATTTCAGCTTTGCAGGAATAAATTACATTTTAAAATATAATAAAATAGAAACGTTTTATTTTAAATTGTAATAATATTTCACAATATTACTGTTTTTATTGTATTTTTTGATCAAATAAATAAAGCCTTGGTGAGCACAAGAGATTTCTTTAAAAAAAAAAAAAAAAAAAAAAACAGACTTACAGACTATGAAGGCACAAAGTGCGAATGGGACAGCATGGAGCGAGGGCTGGGTCTGCCTCCTCCAAGGGCAGTGCTTGCAGGTTCACCACCTGATCTCTGAAAGATGTGGTGGGAACCTTGGGCACATATCAGGGTCGGGTCTCAGGACAACATGAGAGTAGACCAGCCCGAATTCCAGGTATGATTCGTCGACCGCAAATGTCTGCAGGTCCCCCACCCTCTTGACTGAAGCCAGTGCAGTGAAACTGACTGCAGAGATTCGAAGGGTTCTCCTTGTAAGGCTGTAAGAGCCAAAGAGAGATCCTAAGAGGGCACGAGATGAGGGCGAGGAGGATTTAATCCTCTCGCACCCCTAAGGAACCTGATAATCAGGTCGTGCTTCCCTGGTGACTTAGAGTCTACTGCATGTTGATGTGCAGTGATAGCTCAACATACAGTTTCAGGGTGAAGGGAGACAGCCTTCGCTCCAACCCTTCCTGCAGGAAATAAAGCACGACTGATCGGGCATCCTCGGGGGTCTTCTCAGAGAGAAGAATACCACTCGATAAACAGGTTCCACTTCAAAGCATAGGCGCGCCTTGTAGAGGGCACTCTTGCTGAAGTGATGGTGTCAGGTGGAAGTAGATCACCTAAGACCTACGGCGTCCCGTAGAGACCACACGTGGGAGGTTCCAGAGGTCTGAACGCGGGTGCCAAAGGGTGCCCCGTCTCTGAGAAAGCAGATCTTTCCTCAGAGGAAACTGCCAGGGAGAGCTGTCATGAGGAGCATTAGTTTTGGGAACCAGGTCCGGTTGGGCCAGTCGGGCACAACTAGCAAGACCTGCTCCTCGTCCTCCCTGACCTTGCACAGGCTCACTGGGGAAAACACATATTTACGTAAACCCTGAGGCCAGCTGTGTGACAGGGAATAGAACTACTGGCAGTGGGACGTGTCCGGAAAGGCAAACAGGCCTACCTGAGCATCCCCGAAGCATCTCCAGAACAGCTGAACTGTCTTGGGGTGGAGTTGCCACTCCCCCGGGGCTGCAGGCTGTCATGAGAGCTCGTTGGCTGCACAATTGACGTGCTGCACTTAGGACGTGAATGGCACAAAGCAACCTCAAATGCTTCTGACTCTATAGGAGGAGATGGCGTGCAACAGGAGCGTAGACCACCTTTATGGCTGATGTACGCAATGGTTGCGGTATTGTCCATCCAGACCAGTATGTACTTGTCATTTAACAGCTATTTGAAGTGGCACAGAGCAAGCCATACTGCTAGCAACTCGAGGCAATTGATATGCCAATGCAGTCGGGGTCCTGCCCAGAAGCCCGATGCTGCATGCCCGTTGCACATGGCGCCCCAGCCTGTGGCAGAGGCATCTGTTGAGACAACAACAAGTAGGGGTTGTAGAACCCTGACTTCATATCGGCTGGATGGACCAGCTCTTGCACGTCCTTCACCATGTCGGGGCACGTTCTTGACAGCCTCAGCCTGCTTTTGGACTGCAGAGAACCGCTGGGCACAGCCCTCGACAGCATCACTGAAAAGGCTACCTTGTGAGATATGAACATCGAGAAAGCACACTTTGTCGACATCCCGCACCTCTGCAAGGTTTAGCCAGGGGGTGCTTCTGGACCACCAAGGTGGATATCCCCTGGCCGAGGGCCTGCACCGTGACTTTCATCACGGTCAGTCACTGTGCGTAGTTCTTGTATCAACCCTGGCTCAGAACTACCCTCGTGCATTATGAGTCCTTTGGCCTGTTAGACTTGCAGGTGGCCATCGTATGCATGGCAGAGGCAGCCTGTCCAGCAGTACTGTAAGACTTAACAGCAGCTCCGGCTGCTCCAGCACTTTGCGGGCATGTACTGCAACTGCATAGTCCACCTGAGGAGTCGCCACAACCCCGGACTGCCCCGGGCAAACGCAGCTGCAACTCTGAATCCTATTCAGCACGAGCAAACACTGCTGAAGCAAGAAACTCAGGGTCATCGTCATCTCCAGAGCATAACAGCCCTCTCTCCAATGCAGCAATCAACATCTGATCCTCTGCTGGAGCCCGGAATGAAATGCTAAGTCCCCCATGAGAAGGACCAGCAATCCCATCCAGAAACATCACAGCTTGCGAAGTGCTACAGGAGTGGGGGGCCCACAGAGACATACTTGGTGGGGGAAGCCTTCACTGTAATCCTTAGGTCACCTTGACTATTCACCGAAATAGCCCTCCCCCAGAAGTAGGAACTAGATCTGAGTATAGGTGAGGGGACTCCACCTCATTTGAGGTACTCAAGTCTCGATAAGCGCGCTTCTAGAGCACCAAATGACATGCAGGGTTGCCGTGAGAACCCGTGCTGTCAGCTCGATGGCACACGACACGCTGAGAAGCACTAGCCCTTACAAGAAAGGAAAGATGCGACCAGTGTGCCGACATGGTCATGCTCTCATTCGAAAACATGAGCTACCCACAAATGCAGTCTCAGCATGCTTATGCCCAGGCATGTGAGACCTTGATCATGGCCGTCAGTAAGGATAGGAAGCGGCCGTATCCAGAAACATACGGGTGAAATGACGTCTTTAGAAAAACACACCCGTGCTGCTCTTTTAGGGAAATAATGCTCTTTTCAAGTGCTGAAGCACACAGGGGAAGGTTGCAGCACGTCAGACAGACTTTATCTGTAATCTGCAGCGTTCAAAGGCTCTCTTGTGAAGCTGCAGTTGAAGCAGGAAATGCAGGAAGCAACCACCACTGAAGAACTTCCACACACTCATAGTTACACGAAAATGACTTCTTTAGAGCACAAACACTCAGCTCCAAAGCAAAAAAGCTGAATGTGCGTTGCATCTGCTTCTGCATTTATATCCGCACTGCAGGGCGGAGTGTGAGATGCAAATATCGCACGCCAATGTGCATTGGCTTATTTACACACCCGAAGGTGATTGAGCTCTCAGGCGAGATCCCAATTTGTCAGTCACTGACGTGACGTCAAACTTGACTGACTGAAAGGGAACAGCTTTATAATTTCTTTGACTTTACTGGTGGAATGTTACTGTAGAGCCCCAGTAAAGTATACCAGATCATAGTATTCTGCTGTGACCTAGCACTCAGAAATGGCCTGAAAGGAAGTATTGTGACTTGATTTGCTTTAAAGGGATAGTTCACCCCAAAATTCTGTCATTAATTACACACCCTCATGTCATTCCACACCTGTAAGGCTTTCGTTCATCTTCGGAAGACAAATTCCGCAGAAGCTCAACAAAAAAGCAGAAGCTCAAACTAACCTGAATAACACACAAGAACAAACCTCTTCCGGAAGCTCAAACGTGCTGCGTAACCAATGAGGTTCATACTCGTGCGTTATTCAGTTTAGGCTGAGCTTCTGCTTATGTTCGCTGATCAATGTTTACATGCGAGTAAAAGCCTAAATTAAATCTGTTCATCATAACAAGCGATTCTCTTTAGAAAATTTGGACTAAACTGCTCGATTCATATGGATTCGTTATCCGATCTCTTTATGAAGTTTTTGAAGCATCAAAGTGGTAGTTACAAAGGCAGTCTATGGAAGGAAATCTGACTGCATTCTGTCATCAAAAAGATCTTCATTTGTTTTTCTGAAGATGAACAGAAGTCTTGCGGGTGTGGAACAACATGAGGGTGAGTAATTAATGACATAATTTTCATTTTGGGGTGAACTAACCCTTTAAGGTGCAGTAAGCGATTTCTGCAAAACACTGTTGATATTTGAAATCAACCCAAACAAACACAACCCTACCTTCATTGCTCCACCCCCAAAATGCACAAACACAGTATGCAAGAGTGGATGTCTCTATCATAGCTGAAGCGAAGCAAAATAATGCTTCGCGAAAAATGGAGCAAAGATGATGAACGAATGACAAGGGTCATGAATTTGTTCCAATTGATGAATCCGAACATAGTGTTTACATGAACGCTAAAAGTAATCTGGTTGATGTGCGCGTTTATATGTCACAAGCTTCTGGTTCGATTTAATCTTTTGACATGCCGCACACTGCACGAATATACAGTTTCCTGCTGTTGTTGCATACTAACCAATTCCCCTTTTCTTTGTTTTAAAAAGCAGACTTAATATTTATTTATTTCGGGTCCTAATTAGGCAACGACGAGCACATGAACTGTTGAGTCGTGCTGCTTGTATTTATCAAGCAGTAAAAGTGCCTTTTCCCGAGCCCAAAACCAGTCGTCTGTGGATAAGAGTATAAAACAAGGACTGGTTATTTTGCTCCTCTTCACAGACGATGAGTGAAAAGAGAATTTCTGAATGACAGGACACTCATCTATGACACTTTATTCAATCGGAAGAACAGCTCGTTGTCATTATGCTATTTCTACGTCATTGCACATGAGCAGTACTCTCCAGTTTCGGTTTTCAACCCAAACAAGTGTTTACATGTCCTCTCGATCGGATTACAAAAGGAATAAACCACCCTTTACAATCCGAATGAAACTGTAATCAGATCAGGCCAATTTATTCCGATTGACGTGGTTACATGTGACTTTTTCATTCCGGATGTACAACTAATCCGATTGCAATCGGATTATTAGGGTCCATGTAAACGCAGCTAGTGATATTCCTCTGAGCTTTTTTCTTTTGTAATGTCTCTCAGCCATCTCTCTTTCTACAGCCTTTCTTCAAATCTCCCTCTTGCTCATTCTCACTCCTCCCCCATCATAAGTGTATATGCTGAATGTGTTGTGGTGATTGGTCTGATCCACTTTCAACAGCGTTTCTTAGAAATCGCCTACAGCACCTTTAATTTCTGTACTGAAATAAGTGTACACAGTTTAGATGATGACTGAAATAAACAACACTATGAACTGATGCAATTCTTAGTTAATTCCTCCTGAAAGCTCTGTCCTAACTAGGTGTGACATGATGTAAATGTAGGTTTTTGTCCATACCCGCCACTACTGTGCAAAAACCGATAACATTTTGTTGATCACTTGGTTTTAATTTCTGTTGTGGACACTCACTAATCCAAAATTCCTCTTCACATAACTGTCACATAACATCAATATTATTTGTTCTGATAATGTTCCATAGCAGCTTCACATTCAGTCTGGACAAATAGCTTTTCACTAGATACTGTCATGTCATCCCTGGTTAGGACACAATGCAACTCTTCAACTTTCATCACACACTTACATATCACTGTACATTATTGGAGAAGCTGTGCAAGAAAATACATTGCTGTTAGACTGAGAATACATTACTACAACATCTGCACCACATTTTTGCAGTCCAGCATCACTGTCCAGAGTATAGGTGACAGTATCACACCAGTCTCTCAACCTGAAGTCCTGCCTAAACTGGAGGGGTCAGAGGTCACACTGTGCGTTTCTGCACAGGTGGAGAACTGCGGCACCAGCTTTGGCACATTAGGCTCGATGGTGGGGGCACTGGAGGGGGAGCAGGAGACAGAGGATCATCCACCTGAGCAACAAAACGATAAAAGTTCTCTGCTTCCTGGTGCAGTGTCTCACAGCTGATCTGCAATGTCCAGATTAACAAAATAATGCGCACAGGATGTTTTCAGTGTTTTTTATGAAAGTGAATGAGTGTGTAATGTGCTATGTGGTCCTTTAATATATATTTCATATATACTTTCATCTATAAACATAATATATATATATATATATATATTTACTTTCTCCTGAAGTGCATTTTTTTTGGAAGGGATTTACTTGTTATAATTTGCCATAACGTTTAATCCTTTCTTACTCCCAAAATAATGCTGCTTATTACTAAACCTCACATAAAAAAAAAATTAAATAAATAAATAATAATAATAATAATAATAATAATAATAATAAAAACAGGATTAAAATCAAGCTGTACAGATAATTTTTTTTGGCCAATACTTTAGTCCTTTATTTGTGAAGTGAGGATAGTTACCAAGTATGTTATAGGCCTACCTGTCTCAGTCCAGTGTTCTCTTAATGTTCCTGTTATATGTCATGTTTTACCACTTACATGTTTTCTTATGCCTAGTGTATTAGATTTTTTTCTTTCTCCTCTCTTTCTTTGTAAACTTTTTTATATCTAGCACATTTTATTGTTATCCTACTCCTAGTTTTTATTCCATACAATTTTTCTTTATCACATTTTTATACATAGGTTTTTGTTTGTTTGTTTGTTTGTTTTTGGATGACATGCATTTAAAATGAGTTACATTGTATTAAACTGTTAAATAGACCAAATAAACATTTGTGTATTTGACCAAATTCTACTATTTGTGGACTGGGGAGATATAGAGAAGTAAGGACCTGTCCATACTGTTGTACAATTATGTTGTTATAACAATTTTAATACATTGTCACAGACACTCATTGTTTCGTTATCATGGACTTTTAGTTTCTTTTCACTAGTTTACCTGTCTTCCTTTGTTCAGTTTTCCCACCACTCTTTAGTTGTCATGGTAATTAATTTAATCTGCACAGGTGTTTGTCATTTTACCCTCATTGGCACAGTATTTTAGTTGTTCTGTTTTCACCTTTTAGTTGTCTGGTATTGTTTGTGTTTACAAAACAAGCATGTGGCTTTCCATTTGGAGTTATTTAATAAACCTTGTTTTATTTTTACTATCATCGTCGTCTTCCTTGGAGTATACGTGACATATTCTAATAAACATTTTCTAAAAATTTAGATATTTTACAAATATTAATTTATGAATTGAGTAAATGCTGGATTCAAATATATTCAAATGAGTAAATACTGGATTCTAGTTCATTTCATTTCAGCAATTTAAATTAAAGTTTAAATTTCATTTGAATTAAATTAAATTATCGCAATAGACATCGGCCATTGAAAACCCAATATTGGTCTACCACTTGTTACGATTCAATTCAGTGGTGTTTCACAACAGAGAGAAATTTGCTAATTTGTGCCTCAGTCTATCACTTTATAGGGTCTGCACCTGGAATTCACTGTAGGTGAAATGCAATAAGCCTGCAGCCTCATGGCAGCCCAGTATCTCATGGCAGCAAGTCCTCAGCCAGATCCTCAAAGAACACTGAGCAAATCTCAATTAGCAGAAGTGGCAGATAATGAGAGTGAAATCCAGCGCACATGATGAATGATTAGGGATGGAGAAGCTCTTATTTAGAGGCTTTAAAATGACAAAGGCCTGCACCCGTAGCCATTGTGTTCCAGTTAAATGAAGGTTGGGGGTAATTACTTTGGCTGAGGCACAAGCTACTCAGGGTACAATAATACACACACACATGCACACACACACAAACACACAAGGGCCAAACCATTCTTCTATAGAAAGCAAAAGCAGTGCTAAGACAGCAAAGGAAAAAAAAATCATTCATATAATATTTAGTTAAACTACTACACAAGTTTAGCATGAGGTCAATTTGCTGTCCAAGGCATTACATTTTCTCTCAGCAGTCCAATGAATGGCTGTATGACTTTCAGGTTAATATCAAGAAACGAAAGAAAATATATTTTTTTAATCAGTTTTAGATTACAACCTTATAGGCTAGAAAGAATTTGGCAACATATTTTTAGATTTACATACTTTTTGACATTTTTTTTTTTTTTATCAGTCAAATGCCATGAGTTACATTTTCCTAGCATCAAAGACTCAGTTTCACGTTTAAGAGTCTGACCACAGGGAGGAGACATTATACCATATTTCACACACACAAACACAGTGCAAATAGTATTTAGAGTATAGTACATCATACAGATGGTATACAGTAAGGGATATATTTGTGTATAATGGCCCTAAAAGTTCAATTAAACCATCAAAATACGAGGAAAATATTTGATATCTTTAAAATATGACGGAATAACAAAACACTAAACTTCAGGTTTATCTGACAAAATTATTTGGCAAAAAAGACTAACTACAGCTTCAGTTTTTATTTTATGCAAATAAAAAAAAACAGAAAAATAAAAGGCTCACAGAAAAAAAAAAAGCACATACTGACTACAACATAATCCGTTATTAACATTTCTTTGGTTCTCTCTTGTTTTTGTGTGTCCATAATCACAACTTGGCCAAAACTTAGGTCCGCAAAATAGCATATTTTCTTAGCAATATGCTATTTACACAAAGTGCAAATAGCGACATATTCTATTTACACACTATATAAAAATAGAGGAACTTTGCAATAAGTGGAAATAGTTGTTAGATGCTATTTATAGGCTACTTATAAATGGTGCCAGATACTATTTGTACCTCAGTATTGTTGTACATAAACAGGTTGCAATAATAACATAGAGTGTAAATTACTTGGCTATTTATTAAAATTATTGAATGGATGCCGCCTTATTGGGACAATAAAGCCATCTCTACACCTACCCCTAACCCTACTCGATAAATAGCCTACTTTATTACTCGCCAGGCTCTTAATTTCCACTTTGCAAATATTTTCTTCATTTTTATTGAAAATAAATGCCTTTCCGATCTGATATGTGATGGGAAAAGGGAGAGGAGCAAATTTGGCAAAAGGGGGGTTCGAACTCGGGCCCAACGCGTCAAAATCTACTTCCCTGCGCCATACTCCCTACAGTCTACGCCACTGCTTACTGTGAGTAGTGCCTTTTTTGTGTCATTAGTGGGTGGAGTTAGTGTAAATAGCCTTTGCCTGCAAGACAGGCTACACTTAGTGCAAATAGACACTCTGTAATTTTAAATAATGTTTCTTAAGATGGTCTGAAAGTCTAACGACAAAGGATCAATCAAAAAATGTAAAAACTGCAAACATAAAATAATAAGGGTATAACAATATTTTGCAATGCAACAATATCATATCGTGGATAGTGACAATGTGTTGTGCATAGTTCAATGAAAAATGAAAAAATTCAAGTTTACAGAGTTTTAGTGTCAGTATTACATTACACTTCTATATATAATGTTGAATATAATGTATAATAATGTAATGGGGGAATATTTGTGGGTCCTGATAATGCCAAATGTCTTATGTAACCAGTAAAAAGTGGCCTACATTATTTTAAATATATCTAGTCAGTGACAGAGTGCAAACATATTTATCTAAAATAAATCTGTGTTTCAGTATTAGAATCATGAATATTTTTATTCTGGTGTCACCATTGTCTTGTGCATTGGGTTACCAGCACCAAGTCTAGGCCTATTCATTTCCACCCCCAATGTAATACCAAATTTAGCATTTTAAATCAACAGTACATTTTTTGTTATCCTTTTACCATATGTCTTGGAGTATTGCAATAATACTGTATCGTGAGTTCAGTATTGTGATATGAATATGCATTTGCCAGTTATGTGCATAATTCCTGTGCATAAAGAGTTAGTATAGTTAACTGAATCATGTCAGTCAACAGTTGACATGACAATTACAATGAAATATGATTCTGTAAGAATAAACGACAATGAGAAGTGGAAAACAAAGTACAACTGAATGACCTCAGATGCTCAAGGCTCAGCTCAGATTGTAGGCTACTTACGGCATTGATGTTCTCATCCTCAGCCAGATCAATCCAGTCTGCACCAGACATGGGGAAATAATGCAAATGTGCCAACAGGTGCGTTCCTCAAGCAATCATATGGGCTCTATTTCTGTGCTGTAGTGGGATAGTGTTACATAATATCAATTTGGATCTTGCTGCACCTTGACAGCAGTAAACATCTGTTATGTTTTTTAATGGGTAAACTTGTTAAACATTCTAGTTTAACTGGTATTTTATTCATAATACAGTAGCCTTGCAAAACTTTCGTGATTAACTGAATAGTCCCACATGGAAACTTCTGTACAACCCTTAGTGAGATGAAGCAGCCAGTTGAACCGTGCTTCTTTAACGCACTTCACACAAAAGTGGAGCCTAGTTGCAGCAGTGTTTGTCAAGTATTTCAAGCACTATACAGAAAATGAGTTTTGACTGAATCAATATTGAGGGCATAACCTTGAAATTGAGAGGTAAATGCATTTTACAGAGAGAAATCTGACTAGAATTTTATCTAGCACAAGAACACATATGTAAAAAAATATTATAACAAGGGAAGAAAACAGCTCACTTGAAAAAGATACTTGTTAAAAGATTGCGTACTTTTAAATAGAGTAATTATTAAGGATATAATATACAAGAATATACTTAAAGTTACACTGTGTAACTTTTTTGTTGTTGTTCAAAATGTAAATAATGAGTCAATACATCATCAATCCTTCTTCTAAAACGTGTTTTTGTCTTACCCTGATTCACTATGATGAATGACAAGTCTTCAAACGGGCACGAAGACCGGAAGTGTGTAGAACTTTTGATTACCTGATGGGACACATTTAAAATGAAAGTGCATACAGAGCTTGATTTTGATTTTCAATACTCAGACGACACGATTTAATAATTGTGGTGCTTCTAATTGTGATAAAAAGCATTTGCAAATGTTGTACAAAATACACTCATCTTTGTATCAATAAAATGTGCAACACTTTGGTCCAGTTTCATAGACAGGGCTTAGATTAAACCAGGATTAGGCCTTAGTTCAATTAGGACATTTAAGTATCTTTTATAAACGTGCCTTAGAGAAAAAAGAAGAAGAAAAAAGAAAAAGAAAAAAACATTACTGGTGTGCATCTTTGAGATAAAACAATAGCATATTTTAAGATATGTCAGTGCAAGTTGCTTTCAGTTAAAACAGCTCAAACATGCATTTTAGTGTGGGACTAGGCTTAAACTTGTCTGTGAAACAGGCCGTTTCTGTTTTACTACCAAATTATATATAATATCTAATTAATTTAACTTACAGTGGAATGTTTTCCTTGACGTCTCACGATTTCAGGGCACGTGAGTTCCTGAACATGGTGCATGAAGGCGTATGCCCTGTCCAAATACCCACATTTGCGATCTTGGCCACTTGAGAGCTCATGCACGCGACAGGAAGCAAGTGCGCATTCGGAGCGGTATTCGAGGTTAAGCGTATGCCATCATGCATTATGTACGGAAGCTCACATGCCGAAATCGCGAGATGTTGAGGAAAACATTCCACTGTAAGTTAAATTAATTAGATATTACATATATTTTGGCAGTAAAACATAAAGTGCTGCACATTTTATTGGTGCAAATATGGGTAGGGTATGTGTATTTGTACAACATTAGCAACTGCTTTTTATCATTTAATTAGAAGCACCACAATTTTAAAATTGTGTCTTTTGTTAGTTACATAGCGACTACTGAACAGACATTTAAAAGTTTGTTTTAAAATGCAAAGTATTGAAAATAAAAAAAGCTCCGTAAACTTGCATTTTTTGCAAGACTATAAGTGTGTCACATCAGGTAATCAAAAGTTCTACACACACTTGCAGTCTTCAAGCCTACTTGAACACTTGGGCCAAATACAGGAAATACGTAATGTAAGTACACGAGTGGTCAAGTGCAAAGACTGCAAGTGTGGGTATTCGGACAGGGCAACACTCTCGAAAACTGCTCTGCCATCTTGCTCCGACGAAAGTGACTTGAACGCACCTGACGTCGTAAACATGACTTCCCACCTGGTAAATACAAACTTCCCAGGAGGACCATAAGTCTGTAAGTCACAACGAGCGAGTAAGGTTGACGTGGAGCATGCTAAATCTCGAACCTCTGGGAATCACCCATTAAAAGAAAAGAAAAAAAAAAGGCTATAATGGCTGAATACAAACAAAAAAATAACTATAAAAGAACAATAAAGATTAAGTCTCATTCATGACAGACATGTGAAAGGTTCATTGAGTGAAAACAATAGAGCATGAATTGAGCAGTTACTCCTCGCCAGACATTAGTCAGTATATATGTGTTTACAGGGCAATAACATATAATGATTAGCATATTATCAGCCTTGATAAAAAATAAAAAAAAAAACTCACCTGACATGCTTATACAAAATGCTTCGTAGAATGCATCATTTTAGAGATATCCTCAGATTTGAAATGAACCATGACCACACTTGTGGCTTCACTTTAGTTGTGGTTATAAGTTGTTATACTACATTCATATAATATTTTTATACATTCTAAGTTTTGCTTTTATGTTTGAGCTTATATATCTCTATATTAATAACAGTCTGAGTAATTCTGAGTCTTAAACTCTCAAGTGTTTGCTTTCTAAATATATGTTGGTCTATTCAGAATGACTTATGAGCAGCAACATTTTTATTTTGGGTATGTCATTTATGCCCCACTTGCCAAAATGGGGGGTGTCTGGTAAGGGGTTAATGGCTACACGATACATATTTAGTGTTCTAAAACAATAAATGATTATCTCACCAGTACAGAAAGGGATTCATCAAACGTCCCCTGCACATCTTTACTGACGTCAGAGGCAACAACATTAACACTTATTACACAGCTCCACAATTAACCTCTGCATCACATTACAGTGAATGAGGGGCTTGGAAGTCAAGTTGACAAGCATCTCAAACTCCCTCCCTCTCCAGCCCCATGTCACCCACACTCACTTGTCTGGAGGTGTGGAAGCTGGCGGAATCATTATTGGAAATGACTCGACTCACATTCCTGCAGATAATGTGGTCGTCACGGGGGTAGACGCCACCAGGAACGCTTCATGGCCAGACTCGCCACCTCTGAGATCAGAAAGAGAGCCTCTTTTCTCCCCACGCTGACAGTCATAATCCACAGCTCTCACTGAGTAACTGCATCTCGTTCACAACCAATAGTCTGTTTTGAGGTAAAGTTATGAAGAAGTGCGTAACGCTGGCGAATATTTGAATAATGCGGCATGGCATCTTTAGTTTCTGCTTGCATATATAATAAAAGCAAACTATCAGTTTATTTTTCCTATGATTGGCAGTTTAATGTTAATCCCACTGGACAAATCTTTTGAACTTGTTAGTGGTGTCTGCTAAGGCAAGCATCTAATTAAGAATATAATCAATTAAATCTATTTTTTGTTGGTCCACTTATTGACTATATGTTGTACCTTCCTGTTAACTAACTCTCATTTAAGCATTAGTTGAGTATTAATAGACTGTCTTTTTAATATCTGCTAACTTTTTATTTTGATGCTCCCCAACAGACATTCTACCGACTATAAGTAACTTTGCAACTACATGTCAACTTACTCTACTAACCCTAACTCCTTATTCTACCTACCCTAACCCTGCCCCAAAATGTCTACTACTAATACTCTCATGAGAGTTATTTGACATGTAAGTGCAACGTAACTTATAGTCAGCAGAATGTCTAAAGGGGACCATCAAAATAAAGTGTAACCATTTTCTCTTCTCTGAACAAACCATTTATATATACAGTCAAGCATTTCAGTGCTGTTTGGTTACCAACCTGAGGACAAAAAGTTAAGCCATACTCAGACAAGCGCAATAAACCAGGCAACCTTTTTCTAGGAATATGAAGCAGTGTCACCATGGTAACCGTTCAGCGATGGTGCAGTTTAGTACCTCTGTCCAAATAATGCTTTGGAAGCAAAAGAACGTTTAGTAAATATCAGTTCATCTGTCCAAGTGTACATTCAATCCACTGGGGAAATGATTTCAAATTATACTTCAGGCATTAATATTAGGTTGGTCAATAAGCCATAACCTCACAACCGTTTAATTTTTCTCCCAACAGAAAAAATGATAACCATTGCTCTACTTTTTAAGAACATAAGCAAAGCAGTCTTTAGGAATATTTAGGAATATACAGTGAATCACTTTCATGTGTCTTTAGGCAGCACATGGTTCCCTTTATGTTCTTATACTTGGTTCAATGTAACTTTGGTCAAATACCAAGAATAAAAATAGTTGGTCAAAAATGACCAATAATATAATATAATATAATATAATAATTCATTTAATTTAGACCTGATAAAAATTCAAAGGATCATAGAAGGAACAGTTTCCAATATTTAGATAAAAATATTGAAAATACACTAAAATGAAAATCTGTCCAGAAAACATCCCCTTTCATATTTTCCCTAAATCTGAAGAGAGAAAACCCTGTGGCCCATAACGCAACGTTTTGCGCTTATATCCATGGCTTTCGCAGGGGGGTCGTGGCTGCCGAGGGGCCTGCCACATTCCACCCCAAAAAAGGCAGTGCCGTGGGGCAGATAGAGCCAGCAGCTCCAGCAGGAGTTGACAACACAACAACCAAATATGCAGATCACTCCGTACAACTCTTGCTCATGTTAATGCAATTCAGTGGCTTTCCAGGTTTGAATGGCACAGCTAGTGCTTTTGGGTATTTGGGTAGATTTCAAAGGTAGTCATACCTCATACATTCACAGAATAACAATGGAGCTGTGATTGATTAAGGTTTCACCAGCATGTTGCTTTATAATATCCTTCAAATCTGTTCATTAATAAAAGGATTATTTATAAGACTAATTACACAAGGTTATAATGTAGCTGTGTAATAAGAGTAATGGCTGAAACACCACACGGAGAATAAAGAAATGTCCCAGACTAACTGAAATTAAAAAAGTAAGTAAGTAAAAAAAAAAGTAAGGCAATGTATCTTTTACCCTGGCTAGAACGGCTTCATTTTTCCTTTTTCTCTTGTTGTTTCGCCAACAGTAGCCTCCGCAGGGAACCCAAGCCCTACAGATAGTCATTGATATCTGTCAGAAAGTTAGCAAAGACAGTTTAATGAAGCTGAAAGGACGGCTAATGGATGCATGATGGGATAGAATCTATGTCTGGAAGGGCTAATGTGACATATATATATATATATATAAAGAAACTAAACCTGTCTATTAGTTCATTCAGTTCAATGGCATTGATTGAATGCACAGCTTTCAGCAACAAAAGATATGGGAAGTGTTGAAAAGCATATTTATTTTATTGTCCACAATTTCTAAAGTCTTAGACCAAAAAGGACCTTTTTATTTAAAGGATTAGTTCACTTTCAAATGAAAATTAGCCCAAGCTTTACTCGCCCTCAAGCCATCCTAGGTGTATATGACTTTCTTTTTTCTGATGAACACAATCGGAGAAATATTAATAAATATCCTGACGCGTCCGAGCTTTATAATGGCAGTGAACTGTTACCAAACGAGTATGAGCTGAAGAAAGTGTCTCCATCCACATCCATACATCATAAACATATTCCAAATGGCTCCGGGTGGGTTAATAAAGGCCTTCTGAAGCGAAGTGATGCGTTTGTGTAAAAAAAAAAAAAATCCATATTTACAGTTATGAAGTAAAATATCTAGCTTTCGCCAGAACGCCTTACGTATTCAAGTTACGAAGAAAGTGTAAATCTCTTGCAGTTCAAAAAGCTTACGCTACGTCCTACGCCTTTCCTATTCAGCTTACGGAAAATATGTAACTGACGCGACGACAGTTTACACTTTCTTCGTAACTTGAATACAGAAGGTGGTCTGGCAGAAGCTAGATATTTTACTTCATAACTTGTAAAAAAAAAAATGGATTTTTTTTTTTTTTTTACACAAACACATCGTTTCACTTCAGAAGGCCTTTATTAACCCCCCGGAGCTGTGTGGAATATGTTTATGATGGATGGATGTGGATGGAGACACTTTCTTCAGCTCATACTCGTTTGGTAACACTTAATGCCATTATAAAGTTCGGCTGTATCAGGATATTTATTACTATTTCTCCGATTGTGTTCATCAGAAAGAAGAAGGTCATATACACCTAGGATGGCTTGAGGGTGAGTAAAGCTTGGGCTAATTTTCATTTTAAAGTGAACTAATCCTTTAAAGACCAAAAATGCACTTTAAATAAATGACAAAAAAAAAACCCTCTTTTTTCAATGTACCTAAACACTGATGTAAAGTGTGCTCATCAGTATATGCTACCACAAAATGTACAAAAAATCTTTTGTTCCAAGTTAAGCCTGCTTGCAAAAACTGCACTTGCTGATAAACTAAAACTGCTAATTGTTTGGGGTTTACATGCACATGTAGCTGTTAATTTAAACCTAGTGAGAAAGGAAAATCCTTTGAGATGTTATCTAAAAGGTGAAATGGATTTAAAGTACAATTTTATTCTAATAAACAATTTCAACAAAATATTACATTGTTATGTAAAAGGATCTTGGATGATTTTATTATCTCTCGGCTATAATCTATGGTCGCATTTCCCAAAACACCTCAAAACCAAATACAGGGTCCTTTAAGAGCAACAACACTTTTACCCATTAATGGCCAATAAGTAACACGCTTGTTCCAGCTTCAGGGCAGAATATTTCCCACATTACTGTGGTAGTCTGTGTGAAAATGGAAACAGTTGATTCCCAATGGAATTCATTAAGATAAAGCAAGGTAACAGAGAGATATAGGATGTACCTTACCCACAGACCTACAGATTTGTTGTGTTTGCTAAGGCAAATATCACTATTACTATTGCTACTTACACTTGAACTTCAGCACCTAACCTGTTCCTGCATCACTTGTGGAATCTACTTCATATTATGTGGCTTGAAGAGAGGTGTGTTATTACTTACATTGAAGGAAAGACCTGAGCGATATCTATTGACCACAGTATCACAGAAACAAGTGCTGAGCTCCTTTGACTTAGTCTAATAAGCAAAAACAGTTAATCCCAGAAAACCCTAGCAACCACCTAGCAACCACCTAGCAACCATAAAAAACACCCTTAGAACTGTGTAGCAACACCTTGGTAATCACCCAGAACAATGAATACCTGTCTGAAAGCATTAATTAGAGGGGTAACAAGATATTTATTTCTGTTTTGCCTTTATAACATTGTCAAGCAAAATTTAAATAGTCCTATTTGCATATAAGTTAAATATAGCAGAGGGCAAGGCTAAATATATCAAACTAGGCCTTAACTTGGCCTTATCTTTACTAAAATAGCACCATAGTTGATGGTGCAGAGGTGACAATACTCATGTAGTGTGGAGCGCTGTCAGTAGTTTGGAATGCGGTGGGCTGGACGAACATTGAACCACGAGTGAACTATGATGTAATTTAGGGGATGTGGGAGGGATGCTGAGAAAGAGGCAAAGAGATTAAACATTATGAGGTGTAAATTCATTTGAACACCATTGATCTATCAATCAATTCAATGCTCTGAAAACCCAAGTTCCTTAGATAAATAAAGTATATATGACTCAAAGCAGGCTCACAGACCTTTATTTCATCACTGAAATACATTCCCCTGGACGGTTAAAAGTCAGTTTATGTGCATATTTTTAATGCATATGTGCTATATTGACTATTATATAATGGCCCCAAAATTATTAGGAAAAAAGAATGCAACAACGGAATGTGTGAATGCCATTGCATTAAATAATAAAATATCAAAGCAAATGGCATTTACTTTTTGTTCTTACATGTGGGAAACAATTTCTGCAGTTATCAATTATTCATTGCAATGGAATCATTGTTGAGTGTTCATTTACGGTAATATACTTGCTTTGTTGCCACTAGGTCCCATGATAAAACTCAAGAGTGTCATTCCAGGGAGTTTGAGGATGTTGCTGACAGGCTGAATGTCCGACAGACCGTCCTGTGTTTTATCTGCTCTGAGATTCCTTTAGTGGACACGGATAGGTGTGACTAACAAAGAGTGTCAGAGTTCTTAATAACTCTTTACCCCTTTACATGGTTATATTGCTTGGATATATAAGGGATTGTTAATTCTTTGGTGAAAATCTTAAAGGTACACTATGTACTGTATAACGAATAACCCTTCTTATAACGAATAAGACAACGAATTGTCTTATAACGAATCCCCTTCTTATAACGAATTCTGGAGTTCTGGTGTTGGAATTTGGTCCCATTCTTGCCTGATATATGTTTCCAGCTGCTGAAGAGTTCGTGGTCATCTTTTGTTTAATGATGCACCAAATGTTCTCTATAGGTGAAAGATCTGGACTGCAGGCAGGCCAATTCAGCACCCGGACTCTTCTACGAAGAAGCCATGCTGTTGTAATAGCTGCAGTATGTGGTTTTGCATTGTCCTGCTGAAATACACAAGGCCTTCCCTGAAATAGACGTCGTCTGGAGGGGAGCATATGTTGCTCTAAAACGTTTATATACCTTTCAGCATTCATAGTGCCTTCCAAAACATGCAAGCTGCCCATACCGTATGCACTTATGCACCCCCATACCATCAGAGATGCTGGCTTTTGAACTGAACGCTGATAACACGCTGGAAGGTCTCCCTCCTCTTTAGCCCGGAGGACAAGGCGTCCATGATTTCCAACAAGGATGTCAAATTTGGACTCGTCTGACCATAGAACACTTTTCCACTTTGAAACAGTCCAATTTAAATGAGCCTTGGCCTACAGGACATAACGGCGCTTCTGGACATTGTTCACATATGGCTTCCTTTTTGCATGATAGAGCTTTAGTTGGCATCTGCAAATGGCATGGCAGATAGCGTTTACCGACAGTGGTTTCTGGAAGTATTCCTGGGTCGATTTAGTAATGTCATTGACACAATCATGCCGATGAGTGATGCAGTTTCGTTTGAGGGCCCAAAGATCACGGGCATCCAATAAAGGTCTTCAGCCTTGTCCCTTATGCACAAAGATTTCTCCAGTTTCTCTGAATCTTTTGATGATGTTATGCGCTGTAGATGATGAGATTTGCAAAGCCGTTGCAATTTGACGTTGAGGAACATTGTTTGTATAGTATTTCACAATCTTCTTACACACTCTTTCACAGATTGGAGAGCCTCTGCCCATCTTTACTTCTGAGAGACTCTGCCTCTCTAAGACATCCCTTTTATAGCTAATCATGTTACAGACCTGATATCAGTTAACTTAATTAGTTGCTAGATGTTCTCCCAGCTGAATCTTTTCAAAATTTCTTGCTTTTTCAGCCATTTGTTGCCCCCGAGCCAATTTTTTTGAGACCTGTAGCAGGCATCAAATTTGAAATGAGCTCATGTGATTTGAATGTCTTTTAGTTTTCATTTTATTTAAATTTAAAAAACGTTCCAACATTTCCGGAATTCGGGTTGTACCAACGATCACATTTAAAACACTTTTTGGCATACCATAAAAATAACTTATAGCCCATATGAATTATATAACAATTAGGCTATCCATCTTATAGTGAAAACCATACCAAAGTTTCATTAACAGTAGATGTGAAATCTTATTTTAGTTTTGAAATCTGGGTACCATCTTACATTTTAAAATCACGTACGGAGGAAGTTTGGTCCCATCAGCGAGGCACGCAAACATGACAGTCACGTGGCTCTTAAGCCTGATTTAAGCCTGATTTTATACTTTCGCCTGGCTCCGCATCGCGAGCCTCCACTGACTATGTGCGCATCTCCCCAAACGGACGAGACGTTTAAACTTGACGCGCTCGCCGTTGTTCTATTCTTTGAAACGACAGGGGGCGACTCAGAGAAATTGTTCTCTAAATCAGCAGGAAGCAGTGGTGAGAAAAAGAAAGGTACACGTGACAATGTTTATTCTAGTTTACACTTCACCAAAACCACACTGCAAAAAGAATTGTGTAAAACACAGTAAACTTTGAGATTATTACTTGTGATATTAGAACAAAATATATGGATATGAGAACATGTATACAACTAAATTAACGATCTCTTAAATATTTTCTAATGTTAGTTTTGTGAACATTTTTATTAAACATGGACCTTTATTTTCATTAAAAGGGATTATTTCTGGTATTGTTGGCACCTTTTTGTAAATGTAAGCAACTAATTTAGAGGCACAAACTGGGTGACGGTGTGGTGAGGCGTACATGCTCGGCCAGATTCGCCTTGCATTCGCCTCCCTCTAAAAGGCGAGCTTATGCTCTGAAGTGGAGTCTGTTCACTGAGTGGTGCTCTTCCCACCAGGAAGACCCCCGGAGATGTCCGATCAGCTCTATGCTTTCCTTTCTGCAAGAAAGGCTGGAGCGGAGACTGTGCCCCTGAAAGTGTGTGTTACCGCCATCACAGCACATCACGTTGCAGTGGACGGTAGGTCACTAGGAAAGCACGACCTGATCGTCAGGCTCCTGAGAGGCACCAAGAGGCTAAATCCGTCCATGCAGCACCTCATCCCCTCCTGGGATCTCTCTGTAGTCCTTTTGGGTCTGCAGAGTGCTCCCTTTGAGCCGCTGGAGTCAGTTGAGCTTAAGATCCTGTCTCTAAAGACAATGCTCCTTAACTTCCATTAACAGGGTGGGGGTCCTACAGGCATTTTCGGTCAGCGAATCATGCTTTGAGTTCAGGCCAGCCTTTTCTCACATGATCCTGAGAGCCCGGCCCAGATACATGCCCAAAGTTCACACCACTCCTTTCCAGGACCAGGTGGTGAACTTGCAAGCACTGCCCCGGAGGAGGCAAACCCAGCCCTTGCATTGTTGTGTCCTGTTCATGCACTGCAAATTTACATGGTCCGCACGCAGAGCGTCAGAAGCTCTGAGCAGCTCTTTGTCTGATTTGGAGGTCAGCAGAAGGGAAAGGCTGTCTCCAAGCAGAGGTTGGCCCACTGGATAGTGGATGCCATCACCTTTCATACCAATCCCAAGGTGTGCCGTGCCCCCTCGGAGTGAGGGCTCACTTCACCAGGAGTGTTGCCTCCTCCTGGGCTCTGGTGCACGGCGCCTCTCTAACAGACATCTGCAGGGCTGTGGGCTGGGCAACACCTAATACCTTTGCGAGATTCTCCAGGTGGAACCTGTTTCTTCCCGTGTATTGGGTACAAACAGGTAAAGTGCGGGAAGACTGGCTCGGAGTCTCGCTTGCAGCGCCATTCCGCTCTAAGGAGGAGATTCAATGCGAGCACCTTTTTGCTCTCCATGAGAGTTCCTCGTGGGATCCTCCAGGCATCCTGCAGTCAGAAGCTGTGGAGGCATCCGATGCCATGCCCAGTACTTGAGATGCATGCTTGGTTGGTCAGCCCCTGTACTGGGCTACATGCCCCATAAGTTGTGATTCCCCCCTAGTAATGCCATATGTGTATTCTTCCATGGTACAATTTCCTTGTCAGTGAACCCATGTCTTCCCTTGGCTGATTCTGCTCTGCCCCATCTCTTCCATCTCTTTCTTGGTAGGACCTACCACAGAGATTTGTCTATATGTAGCACTGCCCTAAAGGTCAGTCCACATGTGTATTTTCACATGTTGCTCCCTACGGGTAGAATGTGGCCTCTGTAGCATCCCTCTCCACCTGGAGTAGGTATGCTTCCCCAGACTGTTTATGGCTGAAAAAAAAAGGCTAAGAGCCAAAGCACTCTTTCTGTAAAGTACATTAACGTAAAAGTAAAGTACACAGCTAACAACTGTCTCCATAGTAAGCTCTGTCCATTCCACCCGGTACAACATGGAGGACTAAGATTTTGGGCTTATGCGGCGTGCTGGGTAGGTTACCACTTAGCTAAGGCAGTATCCAACAGGCACGCTACAGCTTACCAGCATCTGCATCGCCAGTACTCATAACACAATTCAATGGTTGTGGCACTTTCCATAGGGACATAAAGTTGAAGTGACTGACAGTTATGGAAAATCTTGGTTACTGTCATAACCCTCGTTCCCTGATGGAGGGAACGGAGACGTTATGTCCCTACTGCCACAACCTTGAACTACCCCGCTGAATGCGGGTGCCTCAGCACAAACCAAATGTGTGGATGTATGCCGCCATCTTATAAACCCGTATGTACGGGTGTGTGACTTTGCATGCAAATTCTAAAACTCAGAGGTGATTGGGGCTCACAAGTGAGACCCCATTTGTCATTCAACATAATGTCTCCGTTCCCTCCATCAGCGAACAAGGGTTATGACAGTAATCAAGATGTTGTCATAACGAGCAAAAAAAAAAAGGTTGACACGGAGCAGCTTAATCTCAAACTTCCGGGGAAACACTTTTTTTTAAAAAAAAATACGCTGACCAGAGGAGAGTCCGCTGCAAAAAGAGAATGCAACAGAGCTCCTAATAAAATGAGAGTCAACATTGGCTTGGCTTTTCAGAGATGGCAGAAACTGCGGGATTTGAAATGTTGTAAAAGTGACGCGGAGATGCCGTTTTTACTACTCAACAGGTGAGTAAGGTATTTTATTGAACAGATAAATTTCCATATGTAGCTTTCTAACAAAGTTCATTGTAAAGCATTTTCTATTGTGAAGGGTCATTTCATTGGTTGTTGTAGCGCAGTGCTGGAATTTATTTTATCAAGGAAGTACTGCGTCTATTAATGGGTATAGCTACAGTACTGTCTTCAGCTAGTCAGCTTGAGATCCTTTCAATCTAAACTGGTTATATCTCTTAAGCCAATTAGTGAATGTTTTATGAGCAGTATGATAACCATATTCATCCACACAGTCACGCAGAAATGAAGCACAACCAAAAAAATGTTCTCCCACAAAATGCATGCAGTTTTGTTTTTTAACTGCTAGAGGGCCAAAAGTTACACAGTGTACCCTTAAGTGAGAACACATATGAAAAGTACTATCTATCCTTAAGAGTTAACAATTTGAGGTATCATTCATGCTCTTAGTACAAACATTACAAAATTATTGTTACAAGTGTGACACTTCACATTTGAAGGTATTTCGTTAAAATAATTGTTTCTTAATTTTTTGTTATCAGTCATGTACATTTGGGTTTTATGTTAAATCTTCTGTTGTTTAATGAATGTTTATTGCATTATTTAATTGTCATCTGTTTTATCATGAGGGTGTTTTGTGTTTGTGTGAATCACTCTGTGCACCTTCTGTATAGTATATACTTCAGCTTGTAGAAAAGCTACTTGTGATGAACTTTGATTCTTCATGTGGCTTCCTCTTGGATACCAGCTGCATTATTATGGTGGTGGTCAATATATGTTAAAGGTATAAAACAGATCTTAGTAGCAGTGTGTGTTGTTGGATTTACCGGTTTCTTGTTTGTTTGTTTGTTTTTGTTTTTTGTAAAAACAACAGGATTTTTTTTACAGTAGAGAAGTGAATGGTGCCAATCCATAAACGTTAAAATGCTCATTGTGTTATACAGCCACTAAACAATATTAGCTTTAACATGATCTTAGTGTGGAAATAATTGCTTACTAACCTAAGCAAGGGATGAGTCAAAATTATTTTATGTGCTAAGAAAAATGTTGTCAGTTAAGTTTAACTTAGAATATTCATTTAAATTAGGTAAGCCGCTTTTGTGAACAGTGATCTCAAACATGAAGCTTGTGAGCAGCTAAATCCTGTAAAAATGTCTGAGTCTCATGGCAAGATCAAGGGAGGGCGAGAAACTTTAAGATAAATGTACCTCATCCTTCTAACATGGCCGCTGGCTATTAAGTTTTGGGTTGAACACCAAGAGAGGCCTGGCTCAAACCAATAAAGCCCTGAGGCTGGTTTCCACCCAGCATGAGGAGGACAGGTGGCAAAGTCTTGACTGATGATCTCTTGCAAGCTTTCCACTGGAGCACAGTATGAAGGCAAACAGGGACTGATTAGCATTTTAGCGGCCATCGGCATCTAGAGCAGCTATTAGGAAAACAGGTCGGAGGCCATCTGGAAGATATCGTTCCCTCTGCAAGTCTAATGACATATGGCTATAAAAATTTTAAACACTAATTGCTGTGTTGAAATGGCTGATGTTGAAATTATAAGTTTTTAAAAGGACAATAAAAGCAAATATCTAAGTACTGAATTATCATGATTTGCTGTGTGCCAATTGTTTTATTTGTAACACATTTGTTATACATCATGAGTATGATCTCTTTAGCAAATAAATGACATTTGGAACAGACTGCAGTGCAGCCTGTCATTAAAATCTTAATTAGCCCCATCGGCTTCTCATCAGGGAAAGAGCAGTGCTCAGTGAACTGTGCTTGAAGTTAAGAGCTTCTCAAATGAAATATGAGAGAATACAATAAACGCATCCAACAGACAATATGATGGTAATGAGATGGATTAAAGCTGAAGTGTGTAATTTTGGAGCCACTGGCGTCACCAAAATCAAATGTAAAAACAATAACTGTTTTCAAATAGGTTTCCTAAACGCTTCTCCTGTCTGCCATTGGTCACCTAGTCTCACCTCAAGCTCTCACCATTGGCTGAGACAATGTTGCTATGCCAGGCCCAAACACACAGTGCAATGTTTTGATAGCACCACAAAGTCAAAGTGTTTACACTTTTTGAGGAAAATAAACCTCCAAAAGGCTTAAAGTTGTCTCTACAAGGAATGGGAGAAAGTATTTTAGCATTGCTTGAAAAATTATATATTTCAGCTAGTGTTGAGAAATTGCTTTCTATTGTGTATTGTATGTTTTTTTGTGGTTGGAGTTATGTTTATTACAAATATGACTTGCATTTCGTTTGTGTTTCAAACATCTACCAAATACAGGTGGTCGCAAAGTCAGCCAGCCGTATCGGAAAAATCAGCTGAAGACTTCTATTGTGTGGTTCTTTGTATTGTTTGAAGCTTTTTGAAAATATATTTCTAGTTATATTGAGTCATCTTTATGTGTAAAGAAACTTCTGACCTTTTGCATCACCACTACATCAAAATCCTACTGCTTGCTATGCATCACATTGAGAACAAGCAAGGGACCTCTTTTGAGAAACCTTTCCTAGACTGAGAGTTAACCACACACTGCCTGCATGAAAACCTGGAAACTGAACTGACAGAAAACTGAAGGCAGCATTTGTTTATTAAAGGAATGGTTCACCCAAAAATGAAAATTATCCCATTCAATTTACTTTCCCTCAAGCCATCCTATCGTGTATATGACTTTCTTTTTTTTCAATGTCATGGCTCTTCCCAGCTTTGTATGACTATCTTCTTTCTTTTCAGACGAACACAATCGGAGATAAATTTAAAAATATCCTTAGTCTTCCAAGGTTTATAATGGTTGTGAATGGTGCCCCAAATTCTGAAGACAAAAAAAAAATACATCCATCCATCCATAAAAAAAATTAATCCATACGACTCCAGGGGGTTAATAAAGGCCTTCTGAAACGAATCGATGCATTTGTGTAAGACAAGTATCCTTATTTAAAACTTTATAAAGTAAACAGCCATACGCATTCAACGTATGTCCAAAAAGCGTTAACTTCCACTAAGTAGTTTATGCAAATGTGTGAAATACAATCAATAATTCAGCCACAAAGCAGTAAAAAAATGAACAGCAAGAAAGAGGTTACACACAAAAACATCGAGAGTACAAAACAGAAACACCCACTCAAACACACACTCACACACATTCACAGACACACACACAACACACCATTATACACACAAATGAACCGGTGTGGCTGTAACAATATGGTAAAATTGAGCCAAAACTCAAATAAGAGGTTGAAATCAGATCAGACCCAGATTTATTAAGCTGTAATAAAACATACCCGTTCATTTTTGTTATATTTTTATTGACTTTTTATGTTATGTGTAACAAAATGCCCTCCTCTGTGTTCAGGTTTGACTTAGTAAAATTAATGCAAAAACCGACACTTCAAATCAACATTTTAAACCAAAAAAAAATCTAAACCTTGACAAAAGAATGTCTAAGTATAAATCCAAGTGCAAAACTTAATAAAAATACGTATTTGTGTCTAAAAACAACTAGAGAATTTATAAGCCACTTTATATATTACTATATAGGAATCTAGTGGTTACACCATGGCATTGCATAAGTTTTTCTTTTTTTACTCCCACCAAATGGCACTAATCTACCTTCAGAAAAATGGATTTTAAATGCCTTGTCTCTATTTTAACATGGAGTACTGCTTTAATTGAAAACTCATTTAAAAATATATTAGAAAAAAAATTGTGTATTATTTTCAATGGGGAAAAATAGCTAATAAAAAATGTATAAATATCGCATCGTGTCATAAAACACCCTCAAAATTTTATATAATAATCAAAAAATATTATTGAACAAAAATATATTACATTGGTTTTCCTGAAAAACAAAAAAGTTACTTTTTAAAGGCTTTAATCACTTTTGACCGTAAAGAAGGCAAGTGTGACTCCTAAGCGAAGAGGGCCAGAGGGTTAAATATATCTCCGATTTCCGATTGTATATCTCCGATCTGAAAGAAGATAGTCATATACACCTAGGATGGCTTGAGGGTGAGGAAATCATGGGATAATTTTCATTTTTGAGTTTTTGAAGCTCCAAAATGCGCATCCATCCATCATAAAAGATATCCATACAGCTCCAGTGGGTTAATAAATGCCTTCCGAAGTGATGCAATGGGGTTTTGTAAGACAAATATATTTAAAACTGTATAAACTATAATCATTGGCTTCTGGCAACAGTCGTACACGGTCGTCATGAGAGAGTCGAGTTCTGGCGGAAGACCACCACTAAACAACACAAACAGGACTGTGGGATGTCATACCGGTAAATGAAGGATACATCTATGCTGCCTTCAAAACCTTCATTTACTGTCTGCTAAGGCAGTGTTTTTCAGCTGTCATGAAACAGACTCATCTTTGCATGTTGTGTTTGTAAAGTCAAAATGTGGTTAGCTATAGCCAGTGATGTTTTACTTCATGTCTAATTTTAAGAACATAAATAGGCTATTGCAAATAAAAATATCAAGACCAAACACATGGCAGCTTTTATGCAGGTAAAATATGCCATTACTTATTTCTTGCCTTGGCAATTTGTGTAAGCCTTGAAGTAAACGCACAAAGTATTGGATAAAAAGACTGATTTGGGTAGAGCTTTCTGTATGAAACAATGGGATGAGATGGGTAAGTGCGCCTATAGAGTGTGCCTGCGTGACAAGACACGAGATGATGCTCTGCACTTGACATACAATGCATTGTCAATTTGAAGGAGGCTCCTGCACGTCACCATTTAATGATCGGTCAACGAGGTGGGATCTTGATGAAAATGAAGAGCCCTCCCCGTAGGGTCTGCTGGATTTTCCTGGATGACCGTGACGAAATCAGTGAAATAAAAGAGCCCACCTGGACACGGTGCTTGGGTACGAGCGAAGAGTAAACAGAGCCGCGCACAGATACCGTTGCGAGTGCTGCTCTCCAGAAAACTTCAACAATGATCGCCAACATCTCTATTTTCTGCGTGTCTTCACTTCTACTTTTAAACTTGGTCGGTGCCAAACCAGTTTCCAGTTTACAGGTGAGTCTTTGAGTCTTATCTCACTACTCTTTTATTGAACGTTTATTAGACCCTCACTAATTATTTACATTTCATGACAGAGTCTTAAGCAGTTGTTAGACGAAGAAGTCAACACGCCGTTTGTGGAGTCGGATGAGTCGGTGTTGGAGCAGAAAGATGCGAGAGCGGAGAAGAGCACACTGGACGAGCGAGCGGAGCAACTGTGGGAATCAGACGCGCGCAACTCGGCACTGGCGGGAAAAGACGGAGCGTTCGAGCGTCTCCTAGGTGACTTACTGTCCACATCCAAGCGCTCGTGGAGTCGATTCAAGAAAGGCGGACTGAGGAGCTGCTTTGGGGTTAGACTCGAAAGAATCGGGTCTTTTAGCGGGCTCGGGTGTTAAGTAAAGGTATGTTAGGAGACGTCTTGACGAGATTTAAACATGGGGAATTGTTCAAAAGCGTATTAGAAATAAAATAAGTCATGTCTTATTACTTCATGTCATGTCACTTCTTGCAGGTTGGGACTTCACTTGACACACTTGGGCACATCTTCGATAAAAAAAAATAATAATAAAAAAAGAAGTGCTGACTGCAAGTTCACCGTATATTTGTGTTCAAGTGATGCTGTATGTGTTGGTCATTATTTATTAAAGATTTAGACATGTAAATAGTTTGTATTTGAAGATTCCATGACTGCTGCTTTGTACTGTTGCATCTGTTTATTTATTTATTTTTATTTTGTTATTTATGTCCTCTCTAAATCCACTCGTGTTAAATATAATGTATATTGCTGCAAAATAAATATTTTGCATAACATGTGTGTCAATGTGGTCTAAAACTAAACTGAGTAAATTTGACAATGAACTTGGAGTGTAAATTACTGCGTATGTTCATGTCTTAGTTGCTTCGTTTTCTGACAGTCGATTTTGACATCGATTTTTGACAAATAAATCTGTTTTATTTAAATGTTGCATGACTAAAACATTTGGGTTACATGATAAACCTTTTTACAGTGTATGCTAGAACTATAGTCTAATTTATTGTGATCACTTGGATCATTTATTGACAAAATCAATTAAATAAATATCTAGTGATAATTTAGGCATGACCAAACGTACCCAGAGAGAAAAAATTTTAGCTATATGCAGAAAAAAGTAAATTAGAGTAGCTAATACATAATTTGCTACTGACTAAAATACAAAGACTTTATTAAATTTCATCTTCTTTTGTAATGAAACTTGACCTTATTATAAGTATATATTATTATAAGTGTTGAAGCATATATAGGCTGTTTTTAAGTAACTGTTGTGAAACTCCATAATGGAAAACTTGATGATAAACAGACCACAGAACAAGCTGAAAACTTAAAACAGACGATTTGAGCATAAAAACAACTGAAATGTTTCCCTGAGAGAAGCAACCTATAAATACTCTATATAACTGGTAATAATTGGTGATTGGTTATTCTCACAACCAATGCAAGCATTAAGTAATAAACCTAACCATGTTTCTGTCGATCTGTTTTCCTTTATTTGTTATAAACCTCAAATAAAATGAAACATTTGGAAGTGAAGGCTGAGACCTTTAAATCAGCAGTGATACTAAATATATTGTAGGCATACAGGGGTTGGATGATGAAACTGAAACACTGACTATTGTTGGAGGTTTCACGCCTATATATGTGCGGCCTGGTGGCAATTCTTCACTAATTTTACATTCCATCAGTAAGAGCAGAGTGTGAAGGTTGAATTAGCAGAGCAATAGCACAGCTGTAAATAAAATATTGCAATTCACACAACATAATGGAAGGCATATCAGAGTTCAAAAGAGGACAAATGTGAACATCTCGCTGGCTCATCTGTGACCAGGACAGCAAGTCTTTGTGGTGTATAGAGAACCATGGCATCTAGGGTAATGTCGGCATACCACCGCTTAGGATGAACCGCATCCAACATGAGTAACTGTCGACACAAGCTGTCTGAGAGGGATGTCCAGGTACTAACCCAGATTGTATCCAAAAAACATAAAACCACAGCTGCCCAACTCACTGCAGAATTAAATGCGCAAATCGACTCTCTTGTTTCCAACAAAACTGTTCATCGGGAGCTCCACAGACTCAATATTCATGGTCAGGCTGCTATGGCCAAAGCTTTGGCCACTCGTGCCAATGCCAAATGTCGGTTTCAGTGGTGCCAACAGTGCAAATCTTGGGCTGTTGACAATGTGAAACATGTACTGTTCTCTGATGAGTCCAGAGTGAAGCACAGGGGTGGATCAGTGATGGTTTGGGCTGCAATATCATGGCATTCCCTACTGTGAGCCATTCTGGAGGACCATGTGCACCTAATGGTTCAAACATTGTACCCTGAATGGGGTGCCATGTATCAGCATGATAATGCACCAATACACACAGCAAGACTTGTGACAGAATTGTTTGATGAACATGACCTGCACAGTTACCAGATCGAAATATTTTTGAGCCACTTTGTGGTATTTTGGTGGAGCAAGTCAGAAAACGTTTTCCTCCACCATCATTATGTAGTGACCTGGCCACTGTTCCACTGAAGAGGAATGTCTCAAAATCCCTCTGGCCACTGTAAAGGGCTTGTATCTGTCATTCCCAAGACAAACTGATGCTGTTTTGGCCACAAAAGGAGGCCTTACACCATACTAATAAATTATTGAGGTCTAAGACCAGGTGTTTCAGTTTCATTGTCCAATATATGCCTGTGGCTACATTCGCCTACCTAGTAAATTCCTCACTAAACCATTACTGTATGCTTATACAAATATTTGAACATCTGACCAACATATATTTTACTACTGACTTCATGATGGCTTTTATCGCTTGATATAAAACACATTACACCCAGCTGTCTTTTATAAACATTATTTAAGATATGCTTTCCTCCCCTATCTGATATCCCACAGTCTTAATTAGATCTTTCAATACTTCCGCATAGCAATAGCTGGTCCAAATGTGCACGTATCCAAAAATGAAAATAAATAAATAAATAATAAAAAAGGGTCCCACTTTATATTAGGTGGCCTTAAAGGATTAGTCCACTTTCAAATGAAAATTAGCCCAAGCTTTACTCACCCTCAAGCCATCCTAGGTGTATATGACTTTATCTATATTATCTTTTTTCTGATGAACACAGTCGGAGAAATATTAATAAATATCATGACGCATCCGAGCTTTATAATGGCGGTAAGCGTTACCAAACGAGTATGAGCTGAAGAAAGTGTCTCCATCCACATCCATCCATCATAAACATATTCCAAATGGCTCTGGTGGGTTAATAAATAATTAAGGCCTGAAGCGAAGCGATGCGTTTGTGTAAAAAAAAAATTAAAAAAAAAAAAAAATATTTATTTAAATATTTCCATATTTAACAAGTTATGAAGTAAAATATCTAGCTTCCACCAGATCGCCTTCCGTATTTTACTTACGAAGAAAGTGTAAAACTCTAGCAGTTCAAAAAGGTTATCCTACGTCCTATGCTTTCCCTATTCAACTTACAGAAAAAGTGTAACTGAAAAAGTGTAACAGTTTACACTTTCTTTGTAACCTGAATATGGAAGGCGGTCTGGCGAAAGCTAGATATTTTACTTCATAACTTGTAAACTATGGATATTTTTTTACACAAACCCATCGATATGCTTCAGAAGGCCTTTATTAACCCACCCGGAGCCGTGTGGAATATGTTTATGATAGATGGATGTGGATGGAGACACTTTCTTCAGCTCATACTCGTTTGGTAACGCTTACTGCCATTGTAAAGCTTGGATGCATCAGGATATTTATTAATATTTCTCCGATTGCACTGTAAAAAGTCAAAAGTTGAGAAAACTTAAAAGTTTAAGGCAACAAACTTCAGCAGATTTTTGAGTTTTCTCAACTTGTTGAATTCAATTTATTACGGAGCCCCGGACATGACATGCAGGAAAACAATAGTAGGCTAAATCGTGCGCACGATTTACTAATTCGTTCACTCGATTTACTAAAACGTGCGCACGATTTACTATTTCATTCCCTCGATTTATAAATCATGTGCATGATTTATAAATCGAGGGAACGAAATAGTAAATTGTGCGCATGTTTTAGTAAATCGTGCGCACGATTTAGTAAACCGAGCAAACAAATTAGTAAATTCTGCGCACGATTTAGTAAATCGAGGGAACGAATTAGTAAATCGTGCGCACGATTTAATTTTTTTTCTTGCATGTCATGTGTGGGGCTCCATATTTTATACAACAAAAAGTTGAGAAAACAAACAAAAATCTGCTGAAGCTTGTTTCCTTAAACTTTTAAGTTTTCTCAACTTTTGATTTCTTACAGTGTGTGTTCATCAGAAAAAAGAAAGTCATATACACCTAGGATGGCTTGAGGGTGAGTAAAGCTTGGGCTAATTTATATTTGAAAGTGAACTAATCCTTTAACTACTAGCCTACTTACATTTAAAAGAATCATTTGATACAATGTACTTATTGTGTACATACATGGTTTTACATTGTACTTATATTTAAAAAAATACCTGTATGTAATTACATCTGTAATTAATTTATGTAATTACATTTACAAATACACTGTTAACCCTTCCCTTACACCTTAACCCACCCTTAAACCTACCTATACCACTAAACCTGGCCCTACCTGTATCCCACCTCAATAGCAGCAAAAGTGTTTTGCAATACAGTATGAACGCACTAATTACATTGTACTTATTTTTGATGTAAGTAACATAGTAGTTAAGGCCACCTAATATAAAGTGGGACCAAAAAAAGTTCATTAAAAAGTTAACCCGATCTCGTGAGAAAACTATTTTGCGAACTGGCAATTTCGTATGAAATCGTATGATTTGATTCGTACAAAAACGTACGATTAAAGCATAAGCTCCATCCTTATACTTAACCCTCAGTGGAGCGCGAGCATATCACGAAACTTCGTACGAATTGATCTGAGAGTGTATTGTTGCTTGTTCACAATGTATTAGTTGCCACTTCGAGTAATATATTTTCAGTCTTCATTAACTGCTCACTTTAGCATAGGCGTACAGTGTTTGCTAGTGACAGACTAATTATTATTAGGTTAGATAAAGTGTTATCATAAAACCTTCATGTACTGTAACTTGTTTTAAAGTGCCATGTAAGACACTCGATGTAAATGATTTCAGGGAAGAGAGTATAATGTAATCATTAAGGAGTTTCTGTCACTGGTATGGCCCATTTGGATTCGTCTATAAGCTTTAAAGGACTCATTTCCGACAGCAGCAGTTATCAGACTGAGGTGTCGGAATGCAGCAGCCATTCTTCACATTACTGGCGTGTCAAACTTTTAGGTATAAAAGAGCTTGAGGCTCTACTGAGTGTATACAGACAACGACACAGAGAAGACAGAAGAACAGCAAAAAGATCAGGAAACATGAAATCGCTTGACATTCCTCTAGTCGGCCTTCTCTTACTCTTCAGCGTTCAGCTCACGGGCGCATTCCCGCTGCAAAACACTGAGGACATGGATGTCTTAAAGGTAAGACCAAAATGAGAGGGGGAAAAACTTGCTTATTAATGCTCGCACAATAGGGCAGTGAATAATGAGCCACATGCGGCCCTTTCAGCTTCTTCTACAGCGACTGGAAGAGTCCATTCCTGCTTCTTCTCAAGACCAGATACTGTCGAAAGTAGAAGAAGAGGCGGCAAATCTTGAAGAAACCTTCGATGAACCTCATCCCAAGACTGACATGAGAGACTATCTGTCTGCTCGGGACTTGAGGACAGTCCGACAGGACTCCAAGCGACACTCCGGGTGTTTCGGGAGCAAACTGGACAGAATCGGTTCCATGTCGTCCCTGGGATGTAATACTGTCAGGCGGTCAGGTAACGACGTCTTTTCTATATAGCACAGCTAAAGTTAATATGAATATAGCGTACTTTATAATAAAAAAATAAAGAGCTGCTTTTTCTCAACCCCTTAATATATTGACTCAATTTGATGTATAGGCCTGTAGTTTACTAACTTACACATTTCTCTATTTTTCTCTCTTTTTTTCAGGTCCTAAGAAGTCTTAATGATCAGAAACTTCTACACTGTAAACATTGAAACTGTGCAATTGTTATTTTACTTGATCTGACCTTACAATTACTTTTGTTGGTGTAACCTAATGTATTCAGGTTGATTCAGTCATATTAAATAATGATGTTGACTTGAAAAAAAAAAAAAAAAACTACTTAAATTTAGATGTTACTATTTGAAGCACATTTTTAGGTTACCTGACAAAATATTTTTACAGTGTTATTATCTGCGACAGACTCCAACAATTGTTCTTAACTATATTTATTTAGATATTTATTAACTTATTTAAATAGTGGAGTTATATATTTATATGCATCTTTAATTTAATTGTCAGTCAAATCAGTTGTACATGCCCTCTTTAATATACAATAAATGTTTACACATGCCTTGGTTTTGGACATTTTTTATTCTCATTTTTTTCTTTTCAATTTCTAAATCATAATGTGATGAGGTTATAATGAACTCTGGTCTGCTTCCTTTAATAGGCTGTAATTATAATAATACATTTTATTTATAAAGCACCTTTCCCAAGCTCAAGGTCACTGTACAGGAAAATGTTTATAAGCACTATAGTTATAAATATAAAAAAAAGGATAAATGATAATGTTCTTGCACTATTTGCCTGATGACAACAACATGGTTCCAGTGATCAAACTGTCCATGGAGTCCATCCTCAGGGCATCATTATCAATGCAACTTGTTTCAGCACCATGGAGAGCGACATCACTTCACATTACTCAAGGGAACTCAAGGTCACAATCCTAACTATGACTATAAGTTAGGCCTGTGTTGTCACAAGGTTTGGCAGTGAAATTTAGAACAATAGTCTTGCAGCTAAAGCTGTTAATAAACATGGGAAAACTGAACTATTTAATTGATCTAATTAACTGAACTAAAATGCCGGGTCGGGGCAAGTTGTCATGTTTTATATATAGCAAATCATTAATTACAGTTTCTGTTGGCCAAAACAGTTTGATATTTTCTACATTGCATTTTTTTTTTTTTTTTTTTTTTGCCTTAATTGTTTGTGTTTTATAATTGTTTTAAATTTGAAATACAGATACATTATGGAAGATGGCTTGTTTTACTTTAGATAGTATTTACACTGTAAAAAAATATTTTCATGATTTGTTATCACAACATTTTTTCTTTTGTCAAATCAACTTAGATAATTAATGTGGTTCAGATAACATAATATTTTGAGTTTCTGTTGATTAAACCAGTCGCCTTCATTAACTCAAATTTTTAATTTCAGTGAACTCAAAATTTTAAGGCAACCAGGTAACTTACTTTTTTGAGTTAAACTAACAATTCTTTTTTACACTTTATATATATTATATTATATTATATTATATTATATTATATTATATTATATTATATTATATATTTCAGTGTATTGCTTGTCACAGTAAACAATTTTTGTTGTCAAGTCTTCAAAAGTACATTGACCTCATCCAGAGGAATTTTCACTGAAGTGAAATATTTGACAAGAAGCCTCCGTTTCCTTTATCTGCCACTCCATATGATCTCATAACCATTATATTTATTCTGAAACATTTCAGATTACCTGTATGGCACTGAAAAAACTATCACTCTAGGTTTTAGATTGTCATCTGTATTAAAATGTGTCTATTAACCAGTTTAGTTTAGTTCGCACAAACATGCACAGGTAAAAGTTCTGGTGCATTTTTATTTAGAGGAAAGCAGGGCACAACCTAAAACTTTTAGACTTTTTTATTTTTTTCCCACATTAATTTCACAGTACAATTAGTACAATTATGTGGTTTTGTTTAATTAATACAGTGTATACATTTTTCTTTATATACCCCAAAGGAATGGAAGTGAAATGTGACCATATGACAGCTTAAAATGTTACCTGATCTAATCAAAAAAATATAATTACTAACTAATTTACAAACTAAAATATTTTGTCCAAAAAATTATTAATTACTAACTTTTTCATATATAATATTGGCACTTTTTAATAATTAAAAATAAAATAATTTTTGAGTTTGAAAACAAACACCACAAAACACAGCTATACAGCGTAGTTCAAAACATAATAATAATAATTAATAATTTCTGAACATTGACCCTCAGTCTTTATTCACCTCTTTCTAACATCATAAAACAATGCAGTGTTACAACATGCCCAACCTGCGCAACTGGGATTTAAACCATACTAGTGTCTTCTGCTGGTTAGATAAGCATTAAAGAACTATCTAAACTGCTAAATAACAGTTTGGAGATTAAAATAATATCAGATTTGTCTCATTTTATATAAACACTAAAAACTGAAATGAAAGATTAATTTCAGTGAGAAATGTACTTTTGATATGGTCAAATGTTCAGGGATATCTTCCAAAGATTTTTGAATTTTGGCACATTTTGTTCTGTATATAGTGTTGATATGGCAACTAGTAAATACACTAAGTTTTGTCATGCTGGCATGTGTGGAAACTTTTAAACCATGTGAGTTACAACTAGCCCCACATTAGGTCGTGCCCCAGTCACCCCTACTGTTTTTCCATAAAGTCATCTTTTCAGTCAACATCATTGGGATATATATAGACCATCATCTGCTTTAACCCCCTATGGTATACTTAGTTGTCTTTTGTATCAGTTCTGAGGTGATGCCGTGCCATGTGAGACACTCGTGTAGCGGATACATTCCCGATGATGCCTGAGGTCACTGTTTGTGTCCGAGTTACAGGACCCACCACAGATCAGGAGTTCTCCAGCAAGGCACCTCACACTGCACCAAACAGCCACTTAAAAGGAAATCTAGTCCAGGAGCGTTATCAGAGATGAGGTGTCGGAATGCACTTCACACAGTTTACAAAGGATGAGCGACTGACAGTCAACTGTCCATATATAACAGCGAAGCAGGCAGACGGCCAGTTCAGAGGGAAAGAAACAGCATCCAGAGGAACCCAGAGATGATCAGAGGACTAATTCTTACAGGACTACTGGTCCTGGTTTGGCACCAGATGGATGTACAAGCGCATACGTTGAGCAGACACAGTTCTGCCACCAACATGGCCAAGCTGAAGGTATTTCTGCTTTGAATCCCTTTTCTTAAAAATCAAGAGCACTTGCTGTTAAAATCTGTTGGATCTGTTTACCTATCAAGGCCTTGAATTGAATGAGATTTATTGTGAGGCAAGAAACTCTTTATTGGTATCTATGGTTCCATGAAGAAACTTTAACACCCATGGAACCTTTCCATTTCACAAAAAGTTCTTTAAAGTGAAAATAAAGCCTCTTTAGATGATTAAAATGTTCTAAGAATGTTCTCTATTTAGATGGTCCACTTTAGACATTCTCATTAGAGTATTAGTAGACTGTTATAGACTGTTATAGTAGGTTTAGGTGTTAGTAGGTTCAGGTTGGTAGATTAAGTTGACATGTAGTTGCAAAGTTACTTATAGTCTGTTGGGGAGCATCAAAATAAAGTGTTAGCAGATATTAAGAAGACAGTCTACTAATACTCTTATGCGAGTTAGTTGACATGTAGTTATAGTTAGTAAAATGTCTGAAGTGGACCATCGAAATAAAGTGCTACCAAGAACTGTTCACTCAAAGGTTCTTTGAGGAACCCAAAATGATTATATGGCATCACTGCGAAAACCACCTTTTGGACCTTTATTTTTTAAGAGTGTATATTATCAGCTTAAGCATGCAAAGAATATCAAAGTTATACAGATTTCAAGAAAAGAAAATATTCAACGGAAAGGCTATTACTGAATTCAGTTTACACTTTGCTGCTCTACCAGAGCTTGTTGCAGCAGTTTGAGGAGGCCCTGACCGCAGAAGAAGCTTCCGAGAGAGCCGTAGATTATGAAGACAGCAAAACCGTGCAGGAGCAGAGCCCCGCTTCCACATTCTGGGACAGAGACAGAGAGGAAGAAGCACCTCCAGCGGAGGACACCAACCCCCCAGATGGATTTGAGACACAGAGAAATCGCCTTATAGATCTTCTCATGTCAACCCGGAGCAAAAGCCTGTCTGGCTGTTTTGGGGGAAGGCTGGATCGCATAGGGTCATCCAGCTCCCTTGGGTGCAACTCTAAAAAAGGTTAGCTAAGATGAGTGAATTCAGTGACGTTAAAATTACAATATATTTTTATGGTATATAAATTATTTTACATGTGGATAGTTGTCCATGAACTTTTTTTCATTCAAAATTAGGATTTTAGATTAAAATTTGCATATATTTAAAAAGGGGAAAGTACATCTAAATCTAAGGTCCTGTAACTGTCACTTATCAACTTAGATAATTAATGTGGTTCAGATAATATAATATTTTGAGTTTCTGATGATTGAACCAATTGCCTTCATTGTATTAACTCAAATTTTTAATTTCAATGAACTTAAAATTTTAAGGCAACCAGGTAACTTACTTTTTTAAGTTAAACCAACAATTCTTTTTTAAAGTGTTACTCGTAATTTTCTAGCCAGGACATTTTCTGTTGTTTATGCACATTTCCTTTAACCCTAAAGCACAACACAACACAATGCAATGGGCAATCCAAATATGGGTAACACTTGTGAAAAATTAAAACGGAAAAGTTCATATTAACACAGTGACCTGACCTTTCTTAGAGTGCAGTCTCTCATATAAATATGAGCTCATAAAAACTGTAATTAGTAATTATAGTTAACATCTGTAGAAGGAGTAGAAAACAGGGAAATGAAAGCAAAATGTTACAAAATGTATGTTAAACTGAAACTGTGTGAAAATTGTGTTTAAATCTCGAGTTATTTAAACAAGAAAACTAATGTAAAATGTGGAAATTAAACCAACAAGACTTTGTTACAAAACACTTCCATATTTTGCAATCCCTGTATTGTCATCTGCTTTATATTATCTCATGGTTCATATTTGTTTGATATATTTATTATTATGTACAAGTAGTTGAGTGCTAATAGGAATGTTGAAATACATACAGTATATGACATAATTATGTGTATTTACTTAATCTGCATTCATTTATGAGGTTTATGAGATTTTAATACTCCCTGCTGGTGTTCAGTTCTGCTGGGCTTTATCTAAGTAGCACTTCTGTTATTCTTTTTGTGTGTCACACATTTCTACAGCTGAAACTGTACTTAGAAATAAAATGTAAAACAAATGACAATTTTGTTTCAAGAACAGTAAGTTTGGATGCCAGGTTTTGAGGTCTTTGAGGTGTAGTGTTGAATGATAATAAAATCCTTGATTAAAATCATTGTTTAATGGTGAACTTGAGAGAGCTCAATAACTCAACATAGAAACATATAAACTCACCATCAACCCCTTTCTCCCATTCATAAGGAATCTAGGTTGTGATACATTTAACACCCACACCAACTCTTCTAATGGCCATTATCAGTCTCATTACACGACACATCAGTAGTACACTATAATGAGTCGAACAGCTGCAGGTGGTTATTACTCCTGAGCTTATCAACACCTGCCCTAAGCCCTAAAAAACTACAGCCATGTCAGCCTTAATCCTATTACACAAGCTCGGCGGGGTCTCTCCTGATTGCATGAATAATGCCTCAGTTTCAGACTGCTGCCGCAATGGACGGCTCTCATTAGAAACTTCAGATATCCACGCCGGTCCAAGGCGCTGAGTGCGTCACATACTAACAGACTGTCAGAGACGGATTTCTCTGCTCTAGTGTGAATCCACTTAGATAGCACTGACAAGAGAATGAGCGAGACCTTCATATCCTCCAATTAGACCAGCAGTCTGCAAGAGCGCTCCTCTGGGAACTTTCATGTCAAACCTGAAGGTGAGGATTGGTGTTAGCCAGCGGGTTAATCCACTACACTGAGAGATAAAGTGGCAGATATGATGTATGACCATAGGCAAAATGTACTCCAGGTGGGGGACAATCATTTTTATACTTTCATATACACTTACGGGGTAGAGCTCTGTCAGGACAGGATTTTTCACCCACTGACAGAGTATGTATTTGGTCAATTCAGGTAAATTGAGATGACTGTCAAAAAGTGACACACTGTACCTGAATTTCACCATATACTGTAGTTTCTTCAACTTATGCGCACTTTTGGTTCTGTTGACTTTTACAAAATTAAAACACACTTTTCACACACCACTAGTTAATTGCATTTGTCCACTAACAATGTCAGCGGACACTGATACTTATACATAATGATCATGGATTCATCATGAGAGAATTCTGTTTGAAAGTAAGTCATGAACATTATATAAAATATATATATATGACAGTGATGGAAATGACAATATGTTTTTTTGGTAACACTTTAGTATAGGGAACACATATAAACTATTAACTACGACTTACCCCTCAATAAACTCCTAATTTACTGCTCATTAATAGTTAGTAAGGTAGTTGTTAAGTTTAGGTATTTGTATAGGATTAAGAATGTAGAATAAGGTCATGCAGAATAAGGCATTAATATGTGCTTAATATGTAATAATAAACAGCCAATATTCTAGTAATATGCATGCTAATAAGCAACTAGTTAAAAGACTCTAAAATAAAGTGTTACCTGTTTTTTTTTATTTTTTATCTTGCAAATAATAACAATAATAATAAGGTAACACTTTACAATAATGTTTCATTATTTAACATTAGTTAGCTACTTAGTTAACATTAACTAAGAATGAACAACACTTCTACAGCATTTATTAATCTTAGTTAATGTTAATTTCAACATTTACTTTATTAAAATCAAAAGTCGTATTTGTTAACATTAATTAATGCACTGTGAACTAACATGAACAAACAATGAACGACTGTATCTTTATTAACTAACATTATATACTGTAAGAAATGTATTGTTTATGGTTAGTTAGTTCATGTTAGTTAATGCATTAACTAATGTTAACAAATGAGACCTTATTGTAAAGTGTTACCAATAATAATAATAATAAACATTTTTGCACTTTTTACATAATTTAAATAATCCAGTTTTATTTTTCTTTGTCTTCTTCACAAATTACATTTAATATTTAATTTCAAGCATTTTTGTTTAACAAAAAGTTACAAAAATACATTTTAATAATAAAATATTTAAGGCTTTTTGTTTCACTTTTTGTTTAGATAATCATACAGTTTTAAACATATAATAGGTTAATTCATATTTTTGTAATGATTTTCATAGTTTAAGATTGAAAGTCTGTCTGGTATGATAATTAAATCTACAGTGTACATAGCAAAAATAAAGTCAGTTAATATAACATCAACATATATACTTTGTGTGTGTGTGTGTGTGTGTGTGTGTGTGTATATATATATATATATAGTTAGTTAGTTAATTGATTAATTATTAAAAAATTTAAAAAAATATTATTATTATTATTATTATTAATACATGGGTTTCAAAGGATAGTGAAGGGGAAGCAGCACCAAGATGTGCAGCATACATAGGAACTTCTTCAATATTGTTTGCAAAGCATCTCTTGAGAGAATTTTAAATCTAGACAAAGAAGCTGCTATATTATAAGATTATGATTTAGTGAAATCAGCACTCATGTACTAGAATGAGATCACAGATAGAGTCTGAGTCTTGTCAAGAAAAGTCTGTGTCAGTGACATATTTAAAAACATCTTTGTTAAAGATTGGAAAACTGTAATACATTCAAAAATGTACACTGGTCCACGAACACGTTGCCTTCCTTCTTCACTATAAATGCTTAGTTAGTTCAAAGCCACAGATGTGAACTGGAATGAAAACAATATGACAACGTCCTAATTTGCCATTGAGGAAAGCCACAATTAGCTCTCAACATTTTATGAGCCTTGTTTCCTTGGTGGAAATCGGATCTGTGCTGAAATAGTCCATGTCCGACACATCAGCCTACATTAGGAGGTTTGATGCATGTGTCAGAGCATGTTTAACTCCACGCACTCGGCCGTGAAGAACTTAATGAATCAGGCACTGAGCTCTACTGTGAATATGACTGACTGAGAAGCAGGTGCAGGAACTCTTTATTCATGCCAAAGTGCTCATTCCTGTATTCCATGTAGGCTACTCATCATGTATGTCTTAATACTGGATAAAACAAAACTCACAATGTATATAGATGGAAATCATATGATTTATTGCTATATCACAATGAAGTAAATTTTAAATCATTTCAATATGTTGCTATGAGCAGATGTTGCCATGTCCATATGTTTCTTAATTTTTATATGCATACTTTTTACTAATAGTTAATTTATAGTCAAGTTTTATCTTTGTCACTCCTCAATATCACTTTCATTGTATTATTCATTAAACTAAAAAAAGTTATTTCCTTAATGCCATCATCCTCCAGAAAGTGACAGTGTTGCATTAGTGATCAATTGAAAATATATTAAAATAGAAAACTTATTTTATATTGCAATATTTCACAGTATTGCTGTTTTTACTGTATTTTTGATTAAATAAATGCAGCCTTGGTGAGAATAAGAGACATGCTTACATAAACATTAAAAAATCAGTAACACTTTACAATAAGGTTAATTAAAATTAACTAACAGTGAACAATACTTCCACAGCATTTATTAATCTTAATGTTAATTTCAACATTTACTAATACATTATTAACATCAAATGTTGTATTTGTTAACATTAGGTAATGCACCGTGAACTAACATGAACAAACAATGAACAGCTGGATTTTTATAACTAACATTAACAAGATGAATAAATACTGTAATAAATGTATTGGTCATTGTTAATTCATCTTAGTTAATACATTAAATATAGAGTTCTGTCATGAAACTCTAGATGGCGCATGCTGATGAGTCTTAACGCAAGCTGATGATAATTACAGCTTTAAAGGATTAGTTCACTTTCAAATGAAAATTAGCCCAAGCTTTACTCACCCTTAAGCCATCCTATGACTTTCTTCTTTCTGATGAACACAATCGGAGAAATATTAATAAATATCCTGACGCATCCGAGCTTTATAATGGCAGTGCGCGTTACCAAAAGAGTATGAGCTGAAGAAAGTGTCTCCATCCACTTGTTTTTGATAGATGGATGTGGATGGATGCACTTTCTTCAGCTCATACTCATTGATCTCGTTCACTGCCATTATAAAGCTCAGATGCGTCAGGATATTTATTAATATTTCTCCGATTGTGTTCATCAGAAAGAAAAAAGTCATATACACCTAGGATGGCTTGAGGGTGAGTAAAACTTGGGCTAATTTTCATTTGAAAGTGAACTAATCCTTTAACTACTGGCACAAGCTGATTGGTCCATGTCACATCTGCAGCCAATGAGCTTGTTGCTCACACATTTAAATTACTTGCAGCAGCGTATCGGCGTGTGTATTGGCAGTAGCAAGTTCCTGTACTTGCTCTGCAGCAGCAGCAATAATCAGCAGCAGCAATAATCTACAACAACAGCTATAATCTACAGAAGCAGCAGCATAGCAGATCTATTCCGCCAAGACCAAATACATTAACATTGTCATATCCATTACCATGCTAACAATCTTCCGAGAGTTGTCATGATAGAACTAATAATAACAAATGAGACCTTATTGTAAAGTGTTACCAAAAATCTTCAGACCAAAAACATTTAAATGGTAGTGTGCATATGCCGTTCAAGAAGCAAAAAATAAAATATATTTTTTATGGCATGAATAAGCTGAAATGTCTGGGTTTAAAGTGAGCATGAAATGCAAGCTGTGATCATCCCTTTTTCCCTATTGTGACGCGTATCCAAGTAAAGCAGCTTCTCAGACAAGAAAAAAAAAAAAGAAAGTAGGACGGGACTTGATTTTGTCCATTTGGAATTGATTGACCAATAGCAAACCACCAGACATCCAATCTCACGTGAATGACAGGTTGCCCTGCCCTCGTGCGAGTAAACACGTCATCATTGAAGAGGGGAAGGGAAGTTATTTTGATGAAAGATTACAAGGGCACATTAATAAAATATAAATAAATAAATTGATGTGCGCACGCAAAACATTTATAATAAAATATTGCAATATTCCATTAAATAAAAAAATAAAAAAACTGTCAATTTTGATTTTACGGCGAATTTAATCTCGGTATATTTTTTGAAAGCCCTACCTTTGTATAAGTACTTCCTTAAATTGCATTTAAAAAAAGCATAAAAGGTTGTGTTATGGTTGTGTAAGGTCCACCTTTCAGTGTAAAACTATAATCCGACTCACATACTGTAATGATTATGTATAAATTCTGACCAAAACTGAACTCCTTTCCACACAAGTTTACAAGGGTATACATTTTATTTTGACTATACTGCATTGAATCCATCACCTGAAAAACCATAATGATAGAGTACATGACACTACAATGGAGTATTGAGATTACAGATGATTTTCACATAACATTTGCATGTCACTTTATGAAGCTCTTATAACAGACGAATGGTGTTCAGTCAACTCTCCATACCTGCAGCACATATTCAGTCAACAAAGAAAACTCAAATAAACCGTATGTTATAAAACATACATTTGAAAAGACATCAAATAAAACTGATTGTTTCACATCATAATAAAAAACTGCAATAGATAAATTACATTTTAAAGAATAAATTAAAACATTATTTGCAGCATGTGACAAAATATCCTCAGTGGAATTCATCTTAAATAAATCAAATTAAAACAAAAAAAAAAATTACAAATAAATGAAAAAAAAAAAGAAGGAATGTGTAGTATACAAATGTGCCACCATTTCCTATAATACTATTTAGTCTGCTCTTAAAAGTCCCTTGAAATCAAACCCCATACTGATATCATGACTGTACATTACAGTGGATGTTAGATTACAAAAAGAAGCATATTACATAAATCCCTGTAATTTAGTGACTTTATGGTGGTTTGATTGGTTTATTATTACAAACGCACCCTGAGCGCTTTCTTCCCTGACAAAACAACGTCAAGAATGTCAGGACATTTCAATGGAATGGGCAAAAACGATTATTTGAAGATGCGCTAATAACTGTAAAAATATTGTTAATGCCACAATTACAATTGGAATATTTTCCACTTATGAATGCCAAAAGACTGGAATTGAAAGACCTTAAATTGCATTTCAAAGTAGAGCAAACGTGTCACTAGAAAAAGGCATTATAGAAATAATGGCATGATTTAATGAATCATCAATCAGAACTGTATGCATATATTTTATGGATGACTCCTAGCAAGAGGTCTTCTAATATTTCTTTAATGCCACATTTTCAATGATTTCCTTATTTAACCTTATTTAACAATATATTTTGTTACATTTTAACGCTAATTGCAAAATTTCGAATTACTGCTATGCACCAATTGCATTCCAATTGTTTATATATTGATGACTCTTTACATTAATACAGTCATTTTTAAAACAAATATTTAAAAGTAAAATATTTGTATTATTGCAATACAACTATTTTATTGAAATCAGAATAAATGACGGCAATAGAATTTAAATATTACTCTGGCAGTACAGTAATAAGAATTTTTCATTTGGAGCCTTCATTACCAATGCCACAATACTAAAAAAAAAAAAAAAAAAAAAAAATCCATTTTCTTTACAAACAAACAAATCTTTCTTTTGATTCTGGGGTGAATAATGACACAGACGTGTTCTTGGTTTCATGATATTTACCCTTTAAGTAAAAAGATTTTGACCAGGGACTGTGGTCAGTGGTTTATCTCACTCTTTGTGCAAAAGCAAACATTCATAAATATACAGAAATGGTAAGCACAATTTAAAACATTCAGAACTCAAAGAGACAAAATTAAAAGTGCTACAGTGAGGTTGGTAAAACACAGGCAGCAAACATCGTCAGTACAAGGAAATCAGGATGCTTTCCTGAAATGTGTTGATTAACTGTACTTCACCTGCATTAGTGCTAGCATGATGGGTGTTTGTGTGTGTTTGTGCCTGGACGGGTCAGATACCGAACTCTAGTGGTCCACGCAGGAACTAGGAATGGCTTAAGGGTGCGACCTGAAGCAGGGGTTCAGGTCCGGAGGCGATCTGGTCTCAGGTCCCTGGAGCGTTTGGCTCATCTCCTCTCAAGCGAGCCACTACTCAAGTTTGGCTGATTGATCGCAGACGGCGCCAGTGGAGTCTTAGATTGTGATGTAATGCTGTCGAAGTTTAGCAACTAAAAACTCATGGGTAAGATTATGTCTGGTGATTATTCCCACAATCTGCAAGAGACACAAACATCAAAACATAAATTTATGAAACCATTCTTGCATAGTTTACTAAGCTTCATCCAAGAAAATATAATATGAGAAAAAAAATAAAGAAAAAGTTTATCCAAAAATCAAAATTCTGTTGTCATATACTCACCCTTAAGTCATATGGTTTGTTTTTATTTTTTGCTTTTTTTGTTCATTTTGGAGCTTTACAGCCCCTGGTCACTATATACTTTCACTGAATGGGAAAAAAGCAGCATGAACATTGTACAAAGTATCTCTTTTTGTATTCCACCTTACAAAGAAAGGTTTGGAATGACATAAAGGGCAATAAGTAATAGAATTTTTATTTTTTGGTGAACTATTCCTTTAAAACTACAAATGAATGAAGTCTAGTGGTGAAACGGTACATGTATTCATCACGAACCGCACGGTACAGACTTCAAGGTTCGGTTCAGACAGTCACATGATGAATATAATCAGTCACAGGTGATCCACACTCCAATCCCGAAGGGGGCGCGCACAGTAATGCAACGCTGTTTGCTACCAGTAAAAAGCGCAGAAGAAGAGATGATCTATCTATATGTTTTCATGTAATCTCTCAACCAGTGTTTCAACTGAATAAATCAGCTTGAGAATAATATCTCACATAGCATTACATTTATCTCAGGTATTTAGTGACAACATCATGTTAGTTCGCTAGAGAAATGAACTCTACCCTGCTGTACCGAACCTGTACCAAACCAGAGGTACGTACCGAATCGTCATGTTTGTGTACCATTACAGCCCTAATGAAGACACAAAAATCTGAAAAGACAGAAGGTTGCTTCTACATATTTTGTCACTTTTCCTTAGATGTGTTTCTATGTTTGTGCTTATTTAGGGTACGTTTAGACAACATCTAAAAACGGAAAAGTTTTCCCTTAGCATTTTTGAAAAAACAATATTGTCAAAAAACGATCCTCGTTCACACGGGTCCAAGAAAACAACTAAAAGCGCTGTAATATTCATGCCATGCCAGTAGTTGGCGATGTCACTTTGTAAAGAAACACTACACTATAGACTGAACGCATAATACTCATTAATATTTTTCACAAATTCATGTTTTTGTAGCTTATATGGAGATGATAAAAGTATCGTTTTTAAATGTTTTCAGTTTTTAGTTGAAAACAGCGTAGTGTAAATGCCCCCTCAGTTTTAAACTTACCTCTCCCACTGCATTGACTACAGGTAAGTGTCGAAGCCCCATGGTCCTGAACAGATTGAATACTTGGGAGACGCGTGTGTTTGGAGAGACTGTATACGGACTGGGGTTCATGTAAGGAGTCACATCCTGTAAAAAAGAAAAAGTTTCTGCTGAGATAAATTAGGTTAATTTTGTCTGAGAGAGACCACTGAACAAACTGTCATCACTGCATGGCTCACTTTACAACAAGAGCTCTTCAACACTTCAAATTAACACCAATTAATAGTCATTATGCACACAAACACACATGTATAACTGACATATACAGCAGTTTATGAACTGCTGTGAGAGTCACAGCATTCCATGATGAGTTTTATAGGTCAGAGGACTTTACCACAATCATGCGTGGGTTGAGAAGGGCCAGGTCGAGATCGTGGATGTCAGGGAATCGTGGGTAGTCCTCAGTCATCTCTGAATGAGAGAGCCGTGGCTGTGAGGCACTCTACAGAGGGGGGAACAGAGAGAGAGAGATAGGCTGGTCTTGACACATGTATTTGGTTGCAACTGATAGTGCTGTGAACAGTCCAAACAAGGGCAAATTAAAGCATAAAAACACCAACTCTGATTGCCGCTCATTTCACTAAAGGAATTAAGCATTTTTTCTTGTAAAAAAAGAAATACACTTAAGCAGCCTTAAAAAAAAAAAAAAAAAAAAAAAAGTACTTATTATGGAAATATACTTTAAAAGAATATACTTAAGTGTGAATTGAATGTAATGTTTTCGGACTCTTAACTGCATGTTAACTGTAATGAAATGAAAATACAGTGGGTACGGAAAGTATTCAGACCCCCTTAAATTTTTCACTCTTTGTTATATTGCAGCCATTTGCTAAAATCATTTAAGGTTCATATTTTTTCCTCATTAATGTACACACAGCACCCCATATTGACAGAGAAACACAGAATTGTTGACATTTTTGCAGATGTATTAAAAAAGAAAAACTGAAATATCACATGGTCCTAAGTATTCAGACCCTTTGCTGTGACACTCATATATTTAACTCAGGTGCTGTCCATTTCTTCTGATCATCCTTGAGATGGTTCTACACCTTCATTTGAGTCCAGCTGTGTTTGATTATACTGATTGGACTTGATTAGTAAAGCCACACACCTGTCTATATAAGACCTTACAGCTCACAGTGCATGTCAGAGCAAATGAGAATCATGAGGTCAAAGGAACTGCCTGAAAAGCTCAGAGACAGAATTGTGGCACGGCACAGATCTGGTCAAGGTTACAAAAAAATTTCTGCTGCACTTAAGGTTCCTAAGAGCACAGTGGCCTCCATAACCCTTAAATGGAAGACGTTTGGGACGACCAGAACACTTCCTAGAGCTGGCCGTCTGGCCAAACTGAGCTATCAGGGGAGAAGAGCCTTGGTGAGAGAGGTAAAGAAGAACCCAAAGATCACTGTGGCTGAGCTCCAGAGATGCATTCGGGAGATGGGAGAAAGTTGTAGAAAGTCAACCATCACTGCAGCCTCTCCTCAGTGCAAGACACACGAAAGCCCGCATGGAGGACTCCAAGATGGTGAGAAATAAGATTCTCTGGTCTGATGAGACCAAGATAGAACTTTTTGGCCTTAATTCTAAGCAGTATGTGTGGAGAAAACCAGGCACTGCACATCACCTGTCCAATACAGTCCCAACAGTGAAGCATGGTGGGGCAGCATCATGCTGTGGGGGTGCTCAGCCAGAGCCCTGACTTAAACCCAATTGAGCATCTCTGGAGAGACCTAAAAATGGCTGTCCACCAACGTTTACCATCCAACCTGACAGAACTGGAGAGGATCTGCAAGGAGGAATGGCAGAGGATCCCCAAATCCAGGTGTGAAAAACTTGTTACATCTTTCCCAAAAAGACTCATGGCTGTATTAGATCAAAAGGGTGCTTCTACTAAATACTGAGCAAAGGGTCTGAATACTTAGGAACATGTGATATTTCAGTTTTTCTTTTTTAATAAATCTGCAAAAATGTCAACAATTCTGTGTTTTTCTGTCAATATGGGGTGCTGTGTGTACATTAATGAGGAAAAAATATGAACTTAAATGATTTTAGCAAATGGCTGCAATATAACAAAGAGTGAAAAATTTAAGGGGGTCTGAATCCTTTCTGTACCCACTGTATAATGAAATTTATATTAAATGCAATTAGTTTAAATGCAGTTGTTTTTTTAAAAAAAAGTTGGACTGAATTCTTATGTAGTTAAAGTGTACTGCCAAATGTACTGAAAAGCATTTATGGTAAAATAAAATACACTTGTCATTTCTATTGAAACATATATTTGTAATTACATATTTGTAATGATGAAGTTGCAGTATATTTAAAATATATTAAATGTACTATTAAATAACAACACAACAGCTAAAATCATAATGAAGTACTTTACATGTGCTTGACTAAAGATTATTAAATGAAAATTATTTAAAATGTACTTTAAATTAAAACTTTTCATTTGGCATTATTACAAATGCACTGGAATCAAACACTTTTTTTGTAATGTTCATAGCAATGTGAAATATTTGATCAGGTGAAATGTTTGGTTAAAAGGGTTCAAAGTCTTGTTTTCAAAATCTTATTTTTTTTGGCTACTAGAAAGGGTTTTCATGCTGGAACTTTCAAAGAACACATTATTTTGGACATATTTCACATTGTTGCAGCACCTCTCTTCACAGTCTGTCAGTAACGCTCTGTTTAGTTCCGGTCTCTATAAAGCCACTCCTTCCAAAAAGCGCAATATGCTCTGATTGGTCGACTGGACCAAAGTGTTGTGATTGGTGAACCACTTCGAGCATGTTTGGGAACTCTCACTTCCCTTACCATAACCGTGAGTTTTAGCACACTTTCAATGCAACTCAACCAGGCCTCGCCCCTTTATTTTACATATGCCCTGGGCATTAATTATTTGCATGAGGAATATTGTGACCTCAAGTATTGTGACTCAATCAAGCCATTTCAGGGAGTTCATAAACAGTGCTTACTGATATAGAGAATAACTCCCTTTGGAGTGGAATTTGCGCTTTGTAACTTTGCAAACCTTTTTTCATGCTCCAACAGCAACATTAAAGAAGCTGAAAATGTAAAAAAGCATAACAAGGACCCCTTTAATGACAGTGATTAATAACATTCTTCCCTGCTCATGCTGCCTTGATTAGCAAAATGGTGGAGAAAGCTATTAAGGTTTAATAAAAAAAATAAATAAAAAAACAGGTACAGTTATTAATAAATTACATTAAATGCATTTTTAATGTCATGCACACTTTCAAGTAATTATAAGGCATAAACATAAGGGGACTACAGGGATGTTTCGACCGCCTCAAAGAATGATGAGAGTAAGATAAAGAAAATTGAGGTGGGAAATGAAGGCAAAAGAAAAGGTGATGAGACAGGAAGAGAACAAACAAAAGGGAAGAAGAGAGAAGAATCAAGGAGAAGGGGAATAGGAGGAGGTGTTTGAATGACACTGACCGACTGGTTTTCAGCATAGCAGACACCGCGGATCAGCAAGTTGACGAGCTGTGAACGCAGGATGAGCCCGTGAAAGGTGAGCGGGCGGAACCTCTCCTCCATGGTCCACTCCTCACTGGGCGACTGGTCCGGGTAAAGGTTTGGGTACGGCACATACCTGCCAACATCAACAAAAGGGCTCATGTGGGAAAACAGATTTCTCTTGCTCTTTTTAAATAAAAGGCACAATACACTGCAAAAAATGCTGTTCTTATTTAGAGTTTTTGTCTTGTTTCTAGTCAAAATATCTTAAAGTTCTTAAATCAAGAAGCATTTTCTTGACAAGTAAAAATTATTTTCTTGTTTTCAGGAAAAATAAGTCAAAATTAAGTGAGTTTTTCCTTAAAACAAGCAAAATAATCTGCCAATGGGGTAAGCAAAATAATCTTAATCCAAACTGAAAACAAGATTTTATATCTTATTTTTGGTTTGAAATAAGATTATTTTGCTTACCCCATTGGCAGATTATTTTGCTTGTTTTAAGGAAAAACTCACTTAATTTTGACTTATTTTTCCTGAAAACAAGAAAATAATTTTTACTTGTCAAGAAAATGCTTCTTGATTTAAGAACTTTAAAATATTTTGACTAGAAACAAGACAAAAACTCTAAATAAGAACAGCATTTTTTGCAGTGTACTGTCACAACTCTAAGCTCCTCCCCAGTGTACCAACATCATTTATTGAAAATAAACAGCAAAAATATTCATTGAAAAATGTCAGCATGTTAACATATGATCTCTTATATTCAATATTCAGCTAACTAATGCCCTGGATTACGTATAGAAGCTTTAAAAGGTACATGAACAAAAAGTATGTTAAATTGTTTTGTAAGAAACCTTAAATAAAATTATAAGTGGACTTCTGGGAGCTATAAATGCTCAAAAGTGGAGAAAATGGAGCAATGAAATAATTGTGTGACAATATACACTGCATACAAACGGTCATACAAATTCATCTTGTCTCAATGCTCAATGTTCTCATAATATAAATGCTTCTCAACCGGAACAGGGTGATAATAGTTCTGGAGGTAAAAGGTCAAAGTTCATCCAACTGACCTCCTCTCCAGCATCTGCTGAAGGATGTCCTGCCCTTCCTCCGCCGGCTCCACAACAACCTGCTCATCACACACATTGCGTAGCTCACTTGACGGGTATGATTTCATTGACTGACACCTCCGTCTCTGCTCCCCCGCACGTGTCAACACGCTGGTTTTCTGAAGGAGCGGAAACATCAAGAGTGAAACGTGGTTTTTTTTTTTGGACATAGAAACAAAAAGAATTAGGAAACATAAACATTTTACAACTTTAAAATGTAACTAATAATCTATTATTTTATATATTGTAGGACTTGATCTACCCTTCGGAATTAAAGGGTTAGTTCACCCAAAAATGAAAATAATGTAATTTATTACTCATGTCATTCCACACCCGTAAGGCCTTCATTTATCTTCGGAACACAAATTAAGATATTTTTGATTAAATCCGATGGCTCAGTGAGGCCTGCATTCAAAGCAATGACATTTCCTCTCTCAAGATCCATAAAGGTACTAAAAACATATTTAAAGCGACAAGAATACTTTTTGTGCGCCAAAAAAACAAAATAACGACTTTTCAACAATATAGTGATGGGCCGATTTCAAATCAAATTTTTTTGCCGCACAAAAATATTCTCGTCGCTTTATTATATTAAGGTAGAACTACTGAACTCGCATGAACTGTTTTAAATATGTTTTTAGTACCTTTATGGATCTTGAGAGGAAATGTCATTGCTGTGAATGCAGGCCTCACTGAGCCATCGGATTTAATCAAAAATATCTTAATTTGTGTTCCGAAGATGAATGAAGGTCTTACAGGTGTGGAACGACATGAGGGTGAGTAATAAATGACATTATTTTCATTTTTGGGTGAACTAACCTTTTAAGTTGGATTTTGAAAGTAGAAAGTGGATACATTATTTTAGAAGTGGAAAAAGTTCTAACATATTAATATAAGATTATAAAAACCAACCTTTTTTTTCTTTAGAATAACATTGTAACAACAGTAATGAATTGTGCACAGTAACATTTATTTGGTTCATTTTGTAGTCTAAGAATGCAAATTTCACAGAAAGAGGAACAAGGGAAACATTCTAGCAAAGCTCAAATGTTGATATTTTTTAAAAATCTTTTCAAAAGTTTCCAAAGTACAAACTACATTTTTCTTTTTCTTTTACATTTTCTGAAGAAACACAGAAGTGGTTGCTTGCTTACAGTTTTTCCCTCAGTTGCTTTAGTACATTTCTTAGATCACAAAAGAAATTTGAAAAAACTGCTTGTTCAAACTCCACATCACGTAGTCAGTTGTGCACAACATCATAAATGCAATTTCTCATTCTTTTGAACAAATTGTAATGGATTATGTGCAGCTGTCTGCTGTTTCCTACATTATCAATTGCTCATGTCATGTTGATCAAAATATATTTTAAATATAAATTTAACCAGTTGTCAATCTGTCAAGTATTTTTGTAAATGTGTCCTGAATTGATGAATTGCTCTCAGGTGAATGCTGACTTTTTTCCCCTCTCTGTGCTGTAAAATGGTTGTGTATATTTCTCTTTTCTCTATTATTCTCTGTATCGCAATGACATTGTACTGTAATTTGTTGACAGACCAACAGTAAAGGCCACATACAGTAATGTGTAAATTTTGTATTGTTGAAATTAACATGCAATGCTATACAAACCGCAGCCTTGTGCATTTTCAATCATTGTCATCAAAAGTATAGCCATAGTTTACATCAGGAAATACTGACGGAGTACACTGTTATATTGAAAACATGGCTAAGCATTCTTGTTTGTGAACAATGACCCAGGGACTTTGATGGCACTGATACGTTTATTGACATAAATATTTACTTTTGAGAGATGAACTAAGGATTTTAAGAAAGTTAGACTTTTTGCAGTTAATTCATTGTGTAGCGTGGTTTGTATGAATTGTTGAGAAATGCACTTACTGGTTTGCAAATGTTAAGGATGATTTAAGAAATGTGTCAAAGCAACTGAGAAAAGCTGTATTAGTTCAAGTCAAAAGAACCACCCTGTAGTCTCTATGATAATCCGATCCTTAATTATGGCTCAGATCCTTCCTTCAGTATAGTACATTTTATCATCCGCCAGGCAAAAATCACAAGTCGGATCACTCAGAAGAAATACTACGCCTCTCCTCAACAAAGTACATGATCTGAGTATCAAATAAAGCTCATTTCTGTGCTACTGAGTGAGACGTAAAACAGTAGACCATTTGCACCATCTTGTGGTCAAAACACTGGTATAATTGCTGTGATGTTGTACCTTGAATTTGATATTGTTGCTTATGAGGATATTTCCTTTCATAAACTCCTTCTCATTATCTCTGTTCTCGGTGACAACGGGGAAGGCGTGATAGACTGTGGTCCTCAGGATGCTGACCAGAGACTGAATACGGGTGTGAGGATACACGTATGTCAGGTTGGGCTCCATGATGTCACTGGCTGTCAATCTAACAGTGAGATGGAGAGACAACAAAAACAAAGACGACAAAATTGTACAAGACTATCATTCATTCATGCATTCATTCATGAACAAATGAATTTTGAGAGACGAGCTGAGGATCTGAATGAAAATTTGAGAGATTCTAAGAACTAAGGATTTTAAGCAATGAATGAACAGATGAACATTTGAATGATATTTGAGTAATTAACTAAGGATTTAAATTAATTTTCAGCGATGAGCTAAGGATATGGATGGATGGGAACGAATTGGCTCCAAAAGATACACATCATGTATGAACATCACTGCATTACAAATTATATTTTTCCTAGAACTTGGATTTTTTGACAAATAATGCCATGAAATGCAGAGAAGTGTATCTTAAAAGTCCAAATACTTGTGGGAGCCTCTGTAAGTCACACGTGTAATACAAAGGTCTCACTTGTCCATCTCGACTTCTGTTTCCCACTCCAGCAGCGGAACTCCTTTCAGGTGAATGTGAATATCGTATATTCCCTTATTAAAGAAATCTCCTGTCCATTTGGCCACCTGAGAAAAACAATGGCAGTTAGAAGTGTATATTTCATTAAAGAGAAGAATGGAGACATTATCTGTAGATTTTTTTTTACTGTATTAAATTCTAATTATGCTCTACTGGGAAGACATTCATAAAGGATGTAGTCTGATAGTTGAAAAGTCTCACAAACTGTCCAAATAATTTTATTTATTATCACACAAACATCCTGGAAGATGATTTCCTATAAAACATAAAAACACCAAATTCAGATATCAGTTATAATGATTTTTTCCTACCATCAGTGTTATCATAATAGGAAGTCCGTAGGTGATCTCATTGGTCGATTCAATTAAGATGACTGTCAGGCTGATGGTCATTCTAACCACACCTCCTAGGAAGGCAGCTGCTCCAATCAAGGCAAAGGTCCCAGAATAGATTTGCATGTGGAAGTTACTGCAATTACACACATTAAAACAACAAATTTATCCCAAAAGATTATGATGAAAAAAATTATGCTCCAAAAGGTGACCTTGGAAGTTCTTAAGTCACTATAAACAGGAATAAATCTTACATTTTGAGGACATTGGCCACCAGGCGTCCAAGTGAAGCTCCACAGAGAAGAGACGGGACAAACAGACCACTGGGGACGGACACACCATATGTCCAACAGCTCAGAAAAAAATACAGCATGAAGAACAGCGAGAGGGTGACCGGACTAAAGGTAGCTGTGAACAAAACCAGACAAAGAAGGGAGAAAGATAGGCAGAGGGGGTTAGAGAATAGAGTGGTATAGTCAATCTTCAGCTTGATTTCTACAGATAACATCATAGAAGTGAGGGCTGGATGTTTAATTAAATTTTGGATTCTGACAATTATGAAAACAAGATAAAACAATTATTGTGCCACATTCCATTTTACAATGAAGCTCTCATTCTTTTTTTCTTTACAGCAGTGTGATTTCATCCTCGCTTAATGTTTAGTAGTTTTCAGTGGAAGTGTGAAAGTGCACTATTGTTGATCTTAATTATTTTGATCTCATTATTTTAATACAGGGCTGGGCGAATTTTCCGATTAATTCGAATTTATTGTTTTGCCTCGATTTTATTATTTTTGAAATCGCGATTTTGAATAAAAATGTTAGCTAGATTTACAACTAGACATGTTGACAATACAGCAATGATAACCGTTAGGACAAGAAAATGATCCGACCACATGATGGCGCACCTGATTAACCGCTCTCATGCGACGCTCTATGAATGTAGAACACATCACTATTCTTAAGCGGCTGTTCATTCAGAAATGCGTTATTGCGTTATAACAATGAGACACAGGCAGTGGAATGAAAAAAAAAAGGCTATTACGGTTATTAAACGCGAGTTGAACTTTCTTTAACTTGACCGCCGTGTTTTTAGAATGCCGTTTCATGGGTGAGACGCTGCAAAAGACGCGAGACACAAGTGCGCCAAACATAAAAACAATACGACAAATAGCGCAATGGAATGCAAAAACCTGTAAAGGACTACTACTGTATGTTTGATATTTCATGTTTACATGATGGTGACAGGCTGAAAGCTGCTGTTGTTTTCTGTTTTTACAAAGCATTTGCTGTTAATAATAGCCTATAGGTGTTATTTATTTCAGGCATATTTTCTGCAAAGATATTTAACAAATTGTTTTACATTTACACCATGTTGATCACTTCATGTGTGGTGCACTTGTAATGGAACTTTTTTTTAACCGGATTGTTAATAAAGAAAATGTTACTTGAATCATATTGTAGTTTTTAAGTTGACTAGTTAAACAGTAAAAAAAAAAAAAAAAAAAAAAAAAAAAAATCGAAATATATATATATATATATAAAATTCATTTAAAATATATACACTACCAGTCAAATGTTTGGAATAATTAAGATTTTTTTTTTTTTTTTATGTTTTTGAAAAAAAAAAAAAAGTCTCTTATGCTTGTTTCACACATGATCCGTTTGCAGTACATATGTTCCAGTGCCCATGGTTAGGGCATTTGCATTGCATGTGGATGTGGTTGCGTGGATATACTAAATCTCAAGTCAACATATGACTTCCTGCCATGTAAAAGTATGTGATGTGATATATATATATATATATATATATAAAATATATATAAAACTTGCAAGGGGGCATTAAATTTATCAAAAGTGACAGTAAAGACATTTATAATGTTACAAAAAATTCTGAAAATTGAGCACCAAACTAGCATATTAGAATGATTTCCGGAAAATCATGTGACACTTAAGACTGGACTAATGCCTGCTGAAAATTCAGCTTTGCATCACAGGAGTAAATTAAAAATCCTTTTGGTAATAATTTCTGAAAAGCCTTTGGAAAACATAGGTTGCTGGGAAAAAAGGGGTGGCACAATCAAATTAGCAAAATATGCTGTGAATTAACAAAAGCTGATCATAAATAGTATATTGCTGCATGTAACTTTCCTACCATTCTGGTGGAAGAGCTGGTGGATTGCCACCTCTTGAGGGTTGAAGAACAGAGTCGCCATGTCATTATATGTGTTGTTGTAGCAGAAGAATCGTCGTATGGTTGAGTTCACCTCCTCATTTACAGACCCCTACAAAACACAAACCATTACTGCACCTACTGGCTGATTCATACTGCACACAATAAAGGACAGCTTCATAAAAATTAGAAGTAATCTCCTAAAAATAAACTGAAGTGTGGACCTGGGATGTGTTTCCCAAAAGCATTGTTAGCCAACTATGGTCGCAAGTTCCGCCATTACCAACATAGTTCAACATTTGGAGTTTCCTGAAACCATACATCAACAAACATTCGCAAACAGTGTCACAAACTTGTGTGGTTGGAACTACTGCTCTCAAGCTGTGGTTAAAATGACAGGTAGACTTAAATAGATTATGCTCTTGGGCACAATAAGCAAGCTAACATTCACTATATTCTAGATCTTTCATCCCATTTAAATATATACACATTTGAATCTATATATTTTAGCGTGTCAACTATCAGCGCCGTTTTTGTGTGTATGTGCATAAATGCGTAAGGGGTATAAAATCGAGGTATCGATGTGCATAAATCGAGGTATGGTTAGGTTTCAGGGTGGGTTAAGGTGTAAGGGAAGGGTCAATGGTGTAATTATATATGTAATTACATGAAGGGATTTTTAAATATTAGTACAATGTAAAAATACGTATATACTAGGGGGTGTGTGATACACTTAGCTCACGAGACAATACACGATATTGGGTTCACGAGAACGAGACGAGGCAATATTTTTAAGAAACACTATATGAAATCTTCAAGCACAAAATATGACTGGAAAAATTTTATTTGACTGAAAGTCACATAACTTATTTTACTTATTATTTAACTAATCTAGGGATGTCACCAGGCAAGTACTGGCCATGGGGAGCACTGGGACTTTCACAAAGCAAATATTCCAAAAGTGTGACGAAGCGGTGCTACCCGATGCATCTGTTCCAAGGTAAATTGGAAAACACCAATACTCCCAATTACAGACTTGTCAATCCATAATTTAACTTGCAGTTAACACTGTACAAATATGTTGTTTTGGCAGAAATGTATTTATTATAAATGTTACTATTATTACTTATATTAAATATTGGGGAATAAATATCACTTTTATTGAGGTCGTTTTTAATAGTTTGTACATGTTTAGGGTATTTTTATTACAAATTCCATAGTTTATTCTTACTTTATTTATTTTGAAAACCATATAACCATGGTAAGGAGGGGCATGGTTTTACTTGAGACCACCATCTTACTAATACTAGTCTACAGTTAAACTCTGGATTCTATGTAAGAACTATAGTAAATTTCATTCGGGCAACTAAAAAGGATAATTTAACAAAATAGCTTTAAAGGCTGGATCCTATGAATTAAGGACAAAGCTTCTCTTTAAATATGTTTAGTTCTAATGAATTTTAATTGAGGTAACATGTTAATTCAATAAGAGCCTGATTAAAGATGATTATCAGTGTCTTATATAAATTAGGTGTTAACTATTTACAAATGTTATACTTCTTAAAGGGATAGTTCACCCAAAGATGAAAATTGTTATCATTTACTCATCATCATGTCATTCCAAACCTGTATGAATTTCTTTCTTCTGTGGAACATAAAAGAAGATAATTTGAGAAATGACTGTTTTTTCCCCCTCTCTGTCCATTCAGTAGAAGTCAAGGGTAACCAAAATGGTTTGGTTACAACATTATTCAAAATATCTTCTTTTGTGTTTCACAGAAGAGAAAAGGTTTGGAATGACATGAGGGTGAGTAAATGACAGAATTTAATAGCAGTAAATTTAGTTCACTGCATCCTAGCTCAAAGTCAATGCTTTACTGTCAAGTGTATTTCTAGGTGACAAAATGCAATATTAAGTTTGCTAACTGCATTTGTTGTGTATTCAATTATATCTATCATAATATGTTTGTCCTGTTTTATTTATTCATTTATTTACTCAAATTTAAGGCCCTAACCCCAGCAAAACATTCACGGGGGAACTCGTGGGCAGGATTATCTAGGGCCAAGTTTTAGCCCCAGTCCAGCCCTGGCTGTCACTAACGATTATTTTGGTAATCGAGTAATTGGACAATTATTTTTACAATTAATTGAGCAATCTTATAATATTTTTTGTGGGGATAAAAATAGACCTAAGTGAATACCCTTTACAATGACTTAAAATACATATGTAATAACAATGAGGCAATAATAATTGGTTTACATAATGAACATAAAGCAAGTAATTATGGTTTTATTGAACAACACCTAAAAAAATATATAATATGCATAATATTATAAATATATTATATATAATATTATATACATATTATGACAAATGCCAGCAGAGGGTGCTGGTTATTATTGTTGTTACACTTGATGACGCATGATTAAATCCTTGTTTAAGATTGGCCACACAGCACTTAATTTAAGTGTCCACTTAATCTTTGAAATTTCACCACATCTTTACAAAAGAAATGCTACAGCCACTATAATGTCTTGAACAAGAATGTTTTGTGGACATCAAACATCAAAGGGTTTAAACTTTTATTTTATAGTTGCGATTGTTAAATAATTTCTTATTTCTTGGGCTTCACTTTTTGACTTTCTTTGTGTCTTGGGATTTTTCCATTGTGCACATCATGTACCTACCTAGACAAAACAAGTAGTAGTCGTCCTTGGACACACTGACACTCTCACATGCAACCAGAAGTTGAAGACACACACACACATTTACGCACATACATTTCTTATTTGTTATTATATTTCTTGAAATGCCATACATGGTAAGGTTTGATTCTTAAGTCGTATGATTAGATGCTCAAGCCATCCTGGAGACTGTTGTTTGACCTACGTCTATAAATATGACCCTTCTTCCTGAATATATCTGAGAATGCTTTGTACCACACTTAATCTGTGTCTGCTTGGTCATTCTCCCGAGATCTCGCGCTGCTGCTGCCACACACCACAGGGGTTGAGGCGCCTGTTTCTAAACTGATGACTGAGACTACAAATATTCTACCTGTGATTGAGATTTTAATCTAACAGTGATAAACAATAGTGTGCAAATTTAGAAACATACTGATGTATTACCCTGTGTTAGTGTAGGTTTATAAATAATAAAGCTATGTTATATTATGATTTTTAAATTGTTTTAATTTATCGTGTAGCCTTAGAAAACGATCTTTCTGAAAACGAACTTTCTGAGTGTTAATTATCATATGCAGTAAAAGGTTTTGCCACAAACTCAACGCGCTGATATCGCGAGACAGCTTTTCACCTCCATGAGAAATACTGTCACGTTTTAATATCACAAGATCTCGCCACACCCCTAGTATGTACACGATAAGTGCATTGTATAAAATTATTAATTTAAATGTTATTACATAGTAGTTAAAGACAATTAATATAAAGTGGGACCAAAAAAGCTAAGAAATCAAATAGATTAGAAAGGGCCCTCGCACCCGGGCTCACCGCCACCCGGAGGCCTTAGGAAAACTGAACAGTGGGCGATATTCATTTAAGCGGATAAATAGAGGAGAAATATGGCAAAGTCATTTTGATGCACCACAGTTCCTGCCGCCAGCAGGTGGCACTTTGACTATAATTGAATATTGGCATGTTGGTTATCACACATGTGAAGTTTGGGGCAGATCGGACATTGTATGCCTGAGTTACAACAGCTTCCTCTTTCATGGCGAAACATTGACTGACTTTGTCAGGCTGCCACGGACAGCCCGTTCAATGAAAACTCAAGATCTTTGACATATGATGTTATCTCTCTGGTAAATCTCTACGAGGAGTTAATCACTGTGTAAAGCATGTAATTTCCTGTTGCCCACAGGTGGCGCTATGACTGTAACTGAATATTGGCATGTAGATGTCTTCAGGCCAGGACTCTAATAAAACATATGAAGTTTGGGGCAGATCGGACATTGTATGCCCGAGTTACAACTTCCTTTTTCATGGCAAAACATCGAACTTTGTCAGGCCGCCACGGACACGCCCTTCGGCGAAAACTCTAGATCTTCGCAATTTCATGTCACAAAGGCCTTTAGATTAGACTGACTAAATATGATGTTGATCTGATTACAGCTCTAGGAGGAGTTTGTTAAAGTACATCGTCTGGAAATGGCAAAAAGTGCACAAATTTTGCAAAGAAAATTCAAAATATCTCACTTCCTGTTGGTTTTCAGATTCTCTCCAAGAGACTTTTTTGTAGGTATTGGGCTGTTAGATGTGTGTACCGAATTTCATACCTGTACGTGAAACGTAGGGTCAGGGGCACTTCGTTGAAATTTTGTAGGTGGCACTAATCGAGCCATTTTGCCACACCTAATTCTGAAACCCATATCAGACGTAAATTTTCACCACTTCTGACGCATCAGCAAAGTTTCATGAGTTTGAGCATGTTTAGGCCCTCCAAAATGTGATTCCCCTTTCATGGTGAAACATCAGACTATGTCAAGCCGCCACAGACACGCTATTCAACGAAAACTCAAGATCTTTGCAATTTAACATCTCAAAGGCCTTAAGATTAGACTGACCATATATGATGTGCTTCTGGTTAAATCTTTATGAGGAGTTAATCACAGTGTAAAACATGTTATTTCCTGTTACCCGCAGGTGGCGCTATGACTGTAACTGAATATTGCCATGTAGATGTGTTTAGGTCAGAACTGTAATAAAACATGTGAAGTTTGGGGCAGATTGGACATTGTATGCCCGAGTTACAACAACTTCCTGTTTCATGGCGAAACATCGAAATTTGTCCGGCCGCCATGGACACGCCCTTCAGCAAAAACTCTAGATCTTCGCAATTTAACGTCACTAAGGCCTTAAGATTACACTGACCAAATATGACCTTGATCTGATTAAAGCTCTAGGAAGAGTTTGTTAAAGTACAACGTGTGGAAATGGCAAAAACTGCTAAAATTTTGCAGAGTAAAATTCAAAATATCTCACTTCCTGTTGGGTTTACAGATTTTGCACCCACTGGTTTTTTGTAGGTATTGGGCTGTTACATCTGTCTACCGAATTTCATAGCTGTATGTGAAATGTAGCACAAAGGGCGCTTAATTGAAATTTTGTAGGTGGCGCTATTGAGCCATTTTGCCACACCTAATTCTGAAACCCATATCAGACGTATATTTTCACCACTTCTGACGCGTGTGCAAAGTTTCGTGAGTTTGAGCATGTTTAGGCCCTCAAAAATGCAATTCATTTCAGAGAAGAAAAAGAATTGGCAGAGCAATTACAATAGGGTCCTCACACCATCGGTGCTCTGGCCCTAATTAGAAGAGAGAATGAAAGAATGAAGTTAAAAGAGATAGGAAGCTGGTCTCAGACTGACCTGTGTTGATGAGTTGTTATTTATGGTGGAGACTAAATCTCGGCACTCCCCCAGAGTCACTGAAGCCATGAAGATCACTAATGAAGTCACCATACATACCAACAGACTCTCCAACACCCTGCCAATAAAAGAAATATAAAATATTGCCATATGTACAAGTCAGAAAGCTACTCTCTTCATATCTGGGTAGTTAAATTTTAAAAGCTGTTTTTAGTAGTTTCATTCAATATTAAATCTATATAATTAAGATATCTCTGGAGCACCTGATGAATCTTGCTTTGGGATGAACGTTTCTCATGCGGTATTTTGCGAGCCGTTTGTTGATGCAGTTGAACAGCGCGCCGAGCAGACCTCCTGCCACCCCCATTAATACAAAAAACGCCAAATCTACTGCTGTCCACAAATGACATGACTTATCTCCATCTGTGCACTGCAGATAGCAAAGAAAAACAAATAAGGCAAAACCACAAACCTGCTTCATGAATTCATTGATCATTTTTAAGTTAACAGGAAACTGCATTTGCAAGTGATCAGGATGTGGAACCTTAAGGTTAAATTCACCCTTAAGAGCATCTTAGCTAGCATTTATGACAGTAACATTAAATTACTGCATTAGCTATTATTTATTTATCTTTTAATTAAAAAAAAATTCTGCATTACCTACAACGTTAAGTTAAATCAAATAGCATTCTGGCTTTGGTTAACTTTTTTTCCCCTGCCCAATCGGCCTGGGTGACATCAGGTGAAAAGGATATTACAATTTATATTAAATATTATAACTACATTTTTTTTTTTTTTTTTTAGAATACTGTGCACCAATAATTAATTATTCACAGTAAAAATGTGCATTAACCCTTAAATGCATACCTTGGTTAGACATCAACCTTCTTAGTATTCCTTAATCTATTTATTGTAAACAATATAACAAGAATATCTGTTTTCAAATTCATTTTTTGAAAAAAAAAAAAAAAAAAAATATTATATATATATATATATATATATATATAGGGTCGCTAACAACCCGAGGTATGTAATAGTGTAAGTATATTTTCTTCTGCGCAACAATAATTGAAAATCTAAATCAATAAGTGCAATTCACCCTTTATTCCTCAAGGTGCAAATGTCTGATACGCAATGATGACATGATGTTTTACAAAAGAATATGCATATATCATCAGCAAAACTTGAAATGGCTCAGCGATTTACTGCAGAGCAAGTACCGATGCAATCAAATATTAGTGTCACTGTCACTTGATGGTGGATCTGGTGAAGCTGTCAGCAATCAAAATATTGACTTTGAAAACAGTAATGATGGTAAAAAGCATCTGCTCAAATTAAACCCTTTCCGAGTCCCTTCCGAGTTTTTGCAATTGTTATTTTATGCAATTATGCAATTGTTAAGTTTTATGTTACTGCGGCAGTAAGAAATCCATCCCTGTTAGATGGATTTCTTAGATCTGGGTCGCTAAAGACCCAAATATGTAATAATGATTGGCGAAACATTCATGCATTTAAGAGTTTAAGAAAGTAATAGGCCAATTAAATATTTAAATGTAGACATTAAAGAATTTGATTCATTTAAAATGTGTCATGTTAGTACCATATTATCACCTAATTTACATCAACAACAAAAATGCATATAATAAAGGGAACTTAATGTTTTCATTCTGTAGTTCTTCACCTTGAACTCTCCAAAGTTGAGCAGGCCAGGGAGCTGGAATGATCCCCATTTATTGAAGTTGATCCCAGAACGAAAGAAGTTGAGTGTGAAAGTGGCAGACATGGAGCAGAACAACTAAGAAACAGAAAAGAGACAGAGAGAGGGGGAATTATAATTGATGAAGGTTAAGTAGCACTTTCTGAGCACACACCAAAAATACAACAAAACCTTAAAAAAAAAAAAAAAAAAAAAAAAAAAAAAAACCTTAAAAAAAAAAAACTCAACAACCAACATACCACTTTCCATGTGAGAGCCTGGTTCCAGAAGGATGATCCCTCCTCCAGACTAAAGAGTGTGCCCCCTATGGGTGCCCCGAAGGCAGCTGCAACTCCGGCTGCTGCACCCGCTGAGACAAAATCCCTTTTGTCCCTGAACACAACATAAAATAATCACTGAGAAATTATCTAATAATTATAATAAATAAAATGGCATCATACAATAATACTTTTCTAAAGAAAAAAATATTATGAAGATAATTTATTAAAATGTAATAACCTGTAATATCTTGATTTGCCTGACCAAAGCTACACATTCTATTAAATGTTCTGTACTGTTTTTTGTTTTTTCCACATATATTATATATAAATATACCACATTACAGAGGTAAAGGGTTGCAGCAAGTGGAGGTAAATGCTGTTTTACATTCATTTTACACTGTGTGTGATGTATTGCTCACCTGTCACTGCGGAAATAGGGGAAGTGAAAGCGGATCTTCTTGAAGGTGATGCTCTGAAACTAACCAGACATACAAACATGGGTTCAAAAGATTTAACTATGACTGTGACAGGAAACATGATGTATAAATTACTTACCAGGTAACATTAAGAGCACAAAATCATTAACCATCTAAAGTACTGCTAACCTTAACATCTTTTTATGGCAGAATAGTTAAACATTAGTGAAATGGGTACGTGTATTACTCAGCTCATGTTGGAAACATCAGCATATGGAGGAGTACCTGAGGAAGTCCTGCCCCTACTATCGCTCCACTGTGGATCATTGGTCCCTCTTTACCCACAAACAATCCTGAAACAACAACAATACTGAGTCAGTTTGGAACAACTTTTAAAAGACATATCACTGTCATCGGTCTGCATGGCTCTGAACAACACCACGTAACTTTTTGACATATTAGCAGTATCAGGCCAGTATACACATATTTTTCTTAAAAATATGAACCAAAAAGTGTTTTAAGTGTCAATCACCATTAAAAGTCAAATAGAGCACAGACCCAGGCTTCATTTGAATCGTTGTAGTGCTGATATAAGTTATTTTCCTCATAATTACCTCCAGCAACAGCAAACAGGACCCCAGTGACCTTACAAATGAAGGTCCGCAGCCGCACAATTCCTGGAATCTTTACTCCGTTAAGGTAACTTTTAATTTCTGGGATACCAGACCCAGCTGCAACAGGCTATATACAGGGAAAAAATAGACTGATTATATACTCCCCCCACACACAAACTCTATACAATTATTAAATTTCTCTTTTTAATAATAGCATGCGATTTTGATTGTATGTTGACTTAGAGAGAGAGCAAAAATATCAAATAAATCAATGAGCAGTTTTTGTTGTTGTTGTTGTTTGAGGAGGAATTTAACACAAGGTTTGTTTCTAATGACTTGACTCTTTTTAACATATATTCAGATGTTCTTACCTCAATGAGCACCAGAACACTGGAGATGAATATGAACATCATATTGAGAGCCAGCAGCTCCAGTAATGAGAGAGCTAAACAGCCATTCTCACTGCATTCCTCCACAGCTAAACAACACGTCAAGGACTCCACTCAGCAAATAGTGCAAAATGACACAAACCAAAATACAAAGCAGCATTGAGCAGAAAAGATACATTGTCCAACCAAGCTGAACTTCAGCTGAGTGAAGAGCCACACAAAGAAATCCACAAACAGGCCAGTCTGAAAAAAGAGAGAAATCATCATTTCTATTAACCATATAAACTGTACGGAGATGAAATGTCAAATATTTCACCCCCTTAAGACATTAAGAATCTTAAGGGTCCCAAAAGACCTCTATATTGAAATGAATGTATTTTATTTATTTAATTTTGGGCTAAAATATGACCTGGGCACATTTATCAGTTTAAATATATTTGTATGTACTAAATGTTTACAACATAAAATTACAGATAACCAATATTAATATTATTAACAAACTATTTACCACAACAAAGGCATTTGTTCTCATTTTATATTGTAGTTATCATTTTATATTGTATGTCTCAGATATTCAATTCCCAGTAACATTTGATTTTAAGTATTTGCAGAATCTATAATTCTCTATAAATGTCAAATTCTATTGCAGAAATATAGTATACTGTGTGCTATAAACCTTGATCAAAATTATTTTAGATGCATTAACCACCCCAAAACGTACCAGTCCTGTTGATACTCCAATCGCAAAGACCAAAATCCACTTTATCGCTTCATACTTTTTGGCTTTCTGTAAGAGAAATGAGATCATGAGTCTGGTAAACAGGGACTTGACATCACTGAATATGATAAATGATGACATCAAACATTTTACCTTATTATCCAACCCCTCTAAAACCTCCAAGAATGGCTCATTAATACATCGGTCATAATCCAAACTCTGAAATGTCAAATATGAATAAAGACATTACATGCAGCATTCATACTGTTCAAACATTACAGTTAATGACAAAATATCATGTTTCAAGACTTAGAATTACTTTATGTCCATTATTCACTGACCTCATAGTCTTTTCTTGGCAATATTTCATCATCGTCTTCTCTGGTTTCACCCAGTATTGTCTAACAAGCAAAAGCCAGTGGTAAAATAATAAAATCAGGTCAACACATTCAGAAAATAAGACCAGATGCTTTAGAAAAGGAAACCATCAGATTGGGGGCTTACTTAGGTGGTTCTGAGGTTTCCCAGAATGGGATCTCAGTCCTCAAAATGAACAGATGGCCTGTAATGACTCTAAACAATGGAGGGACTCTTTCTGTGCACATTTCTGACATTTCACTTTATTATACCTAGAATAATGACTACTGCAAAAGATTTCTCTACAATATCACTTTTTTTACAATAATAAGGAACTCATTAACATTATTATTATTATATCAGGTTGATTATCATAATATCAAGAAATACAAGTTGTGTCTCATAACTTGAGCTGGCTATCTAGACAATATTTTGGTGATATAACGACCAAATTACATGATGTCCTAATGACAGACTATTATACAAAACTGCTGCACTGGCTAAATATGCCCAACAATGTCGTCTAGATAGGGAGCACACTAGATTCAGAAACAGTTACACTTTCACGCTCAGTGATAATGCATATGAATTGAACAGCTTGCTGAGTTTTACTGCTCTTAGTAGACTCAGTTTGATTGCAAAACCCATTGTTAGTGTACACTTGATTTACATGATGCTGTTTACAGTGAATTTGGGTGGAGAATAACAGATAAAGCATCATTTACCGCATCAGAAAGCACGCGCATTTCATTCAACAAGGCGCTTTGCGTTAGGAAACAGATAATACACATTTATTCACTCATACCAGCTCCTCTGGTGTTCTTGTTTCGCCTTCATTGCAGCAGCACTGACAACACAAACATCCTCCACAGCACGCCATCTTCAGCAACACACCGCTAGTACAGCGCACCGGATCACATGACCGTCACACGAGAGTTGAGATATTCAAGCGCGCACCAGCTGCGCAGATTTAACGCAGACAAGCTGTTTTTAATTCAAGCGCGCACCAGTTACGCAGCTTTATGTGTACAAAACGACCTAGGTCCGACACCAGTGACACAAGCTAATTGATCAGAGCCGGTTAATGTGCAATTACAAATATTTCAGGAAAAATAAAACAAAAGACTTCAAAGAATAAAGAACAGATTGGATAAATAGGTTGACTTTTCTTTTCTGTACTTTAACTTTCTTTTTTCTGTGTGGACGTGTGCGTATCTGCCTGCACATACACATATAGCTTAATTATTAATAAGTACATGTGGTGTGTTTACATCATAAGATATGACAGACACTGCAGCCAATGGCACTATCCTTTGGACTGAAGTGGGCGTGACTCGTATGAAATGGGCGTGGTCTACCATAACACCACCCTCTTTGTCTTCCATTCTGTCCGCACACGCTGTTTAGCTAGAGCACGGGTACAAGCGCCGCCCTGGATCTGTACTATCCTCTCATAACTCATTGGGGATCGGGAAAAGGTTGAAGGTAATGAAGCAAAGACTCCTTTACATGGTTACAGATTCTGCATGACTGTTTCGCTTTCGGCCAGGCTATTTAAAGGGTGCAGTCGCGTGGACCCGCGTGTCCCAGTATAGACCCTCTCGCACAATCAAAAGATGCACAAATAAAGTTATCATGTCATATAAAATGCTGTTTATTGCTTGCATTGATTGCTTTGCCTTAAATCATGCCTTTAAAAGCAACTATTTTATATGAACGTTTCTTCCTTATAAGTAAAATGAGACTCGTTTTAGACTGACTTAATGCATTTAGCTATTAGAATCATCATCATGAACATGTCAATAACTTTTATGCAAAAACATTGGAGCGATTGTAACAGTGGTTGGGGGACAATTGTAACACATATCACCTTCATATGGTACTAAGTATTTTAGCTGTCAGTAATACATGTTTGGGTAGTAAACTTTAAATCAAATGTTTACATTATAATTGTAATGTGCTTTTTATCTATTCAGCTACATATGTAAGTGAAATACTGTTACATAATTTTACACAATTTAAAGATTCAAATGTCATGCGCGCACTGCCAAAGTGATCATGTTATCTGTTTTGTTGGGGTGACTTTCTACACGTGGTACAGAAAACATGGTGAACCAAAGAGCTGACATAGGTTGGCAGTCCTCTAAGAGCGACTCTAGCGGGGCCAGTAACAGTGGAGAGAGCTCCAAAGAGAGCTCCAGGTGCTCGACCCCTGTACTGGACGCCGACCGCACTGACCGGCTGCGGGACAAGATGAAGCGGCGGATCGAGTCTGGGGACCACTGGTTCTCTCTAGAGTTCTTCCCACCTCGCACAACATCTGGAGCAGTCAATCTTATCTCTAGGTAGGAAAGCAAAACATTGCTGATCTACTTTTTATGTATTTGTAAATGAGTGAATCTCACAAAAAAAAAAAAAAAAAAAAAAAAACACGTCCAGGTCATATTTTTTACAATATATATTGTGAGATATTTGAAAATCAATCATATTTTCCTTCCAAATTCCTATTATCTTAAAGGGTTAGTTCATCCAAAAATGAAAATTCTGTCATTAATTACTCCCCCTCATGTCGTTCCACACCCGTAAGACCTTCGTTCATCTTTGGAACACAAATTAAGATATTTTTGATCAAATCCAATGGCTCAGTGAGGCCTCCATTGCCAGCAAGATAATTAACACTTACATTAACACTAACGCCCAGAAAGTTAAGACATATTTAAAACAGTTAATGTGACTACAGTGGTTCAACCTTAATGTTATGAAGCAACAAGAATACTTTTTGTGCGCCAAAAAAACCGAAATAAAGACTTTATTCAACAATATCTAGTGATGGGCGATTTCAAAACACTGCTTCATGAAGCTTCGAAGCTTTACGAATCTTTTGTTTTGAATCAGTAGTTGGGAGCACGTATCAAACTGCCAAAGTCATGTGATTTCAGTAAACGTCATTACGCCTTGTAATGCTTCATTACGTCATAAGTGTTTCGAAATTTCAATGGTTCACGTGACTTTGGCAGTTTGATACACGCTCCGAACCACTGATTCGAAATGAAAGATTCATAACATTAAGGTTGAACCACTGTAGTCACATGAGCTGTTTTAAATACGTCTTTAGTAGCTTTCTGGGCATCTGAAAGTGTTAATTGTCTTGCTGTCAATGCAGGCCTCACTGAGCCATCGGATTTTATCAAAAATATCTTAATTTGTGTTCTGAAGATGAACGAAGGACTTACGGGTGTGGAACGACATGAGGGTGAGTAACCCCATTTTTGGGTGAACTAACCCTTTAATGCAAAAAGTAATGATATTTGTTTAAAAAAAACTATTATTTTTGTTCTTTGTGTGTTAGATTTGACCGAATGGGTTCTGGAGGTCCTCTCTTCATTGACATCACTTGGCATCCCGCTGGAGATCCAGGCTCAGATAAAGAAACATCTTCCATGATGATAGCAAGCACAGCAGTCAATTATTGCGGCCTGGAGAGTGTCCTGCATTTGACATGCTGCAATCAGACGAAGGAGAAAATAACAGCCCATTTAAATAAAGCCAAGCGGCTAGGCCTAAAGAATATCATGGCCCTGAGAGGAGGTATGAACACAGACTCATTTGAAATCTGTATGAGTTACTTTTAGGTTCAAACAACACATTTTTACGTGCCATTTCCCCCAAAAAAAGTTAGGTTTCAAAACCTAGTAAACCGTCATGATGTCTACACGTTCAACTGCCTTCTAAAACAGCATCCTTACTGTTACGGATCCTCATAAGTGACTGACTTGAATCACTTTTGAATGGCAGCAGCAGTTTTACTGTAATGTATGTAAGATGTTTGGTAACTATGTTTGAACTTCTGAACTTTTCAATACTGAGATTTAGGTATATAGCTTATAATCAACATTTCTCTCTAGTCCATCTGCCATCTTGGATTATTTTTTTTCACTGTGGTTGTCTGTGATTCTGAGTTTGCCTTCCCGATAAAGGATACATGCAGTATTACTGTAGAATTTGGCCAAAATTAGGTGTTTTAGAAAGCAGTTTTTGGAGCAGTCATAATCTCAAGAGCGAACTCGATTTGACCCGAATTGTCTTGTTTTGCAGATCCTATTGGGGAAGATTGGGTGGAGGAAGATGGAGGTTTCAACTATGCTACAGACCTGGTCAAGCACATTCGCTGTGAATTCGATGACTATTTTGATATCTGTGTTGCAGGTGAGCTTTAGACAGACAAACAATTAATGGTGTTTGCTTAGGCAAATTAACATTGTTCATTGATCAAGACATTAGGTTCCGACCCAGTAAGCACCTAGTAACCACTCAGAATACTTTACAACCACATAGCAGCACCCAGTATTTTGGCAGCAAGTTGTTTTTCCAGCAAGTTCTAGATTTCTGGATCTAGTTGTGTGCATTTGTTCATTGTCATTTCCACATGGAACTCTAAAATTTACCAGCTCAAACCCCTCACAAATGTAATGATAGGTTACCCCTCGGGTCACCCAGAGGCTGAGAGCTATGAAGATGACCTCAGGCACCTGAAAGAGAAGGTTGATGCTGGTGCACACTTCATCGTCACCCAGCTGTTTTTCAGGGCAGAAACCTTCCTTAAATTTGTCAAAGACTGTCGGGACATTGGCATCATCTGCCCCATTCTCCCAGGAATCTTCCCCATCCAGGTACATGAACACGTAAACAAACCAATCACTGCACCTTGATGATGTGGAAGTCATCCAGTTCTCTTATCAGCTAAACACGGCTGCATAAACTGCCAAACTGTCATACCATTGGAAAAGATCAATTAAAGGTCTACTACTAATGCAGCATATCAAAGACTATAATAGTTAAGCAGTTATTTGGTAATTTTTATGTTTAATAATTCCTATAAGTCAAGTCAAGTCAAGTCACCTTTATTTATATAGCGCTTTTTACAATGTAGATTGTGTCAAAGCAGCTTTACATTGATAACTGGTACATTGTTTGACTGCACAGCAGCTCTTAAAGAATAGTGTCAATGCAGGCAGATCAAAAGCACTGTTGAATATCAAAATGTCAAGTCAAGTGTCCCCAACTAAGCAAGCCAGAGGCGACAGCGGCAAGGAACCCAAACTCCATCAGGTGACATCAGGTGGCAGACAAGTGGCAAATTGGTGTTAAAATGGAGAAAAAAACCTTGGGAGAAACCAGGCTTAGTCGGGGTGCCAGTTCTCCTCTGGCCAACAGTGCTTTGTTACAATTCAGGTTGCTATCATAAGTCCAATAGGATCGCAACATTAAAAGTATTTATTTCAGTTCCATCCAATTGAGGATCGTATTCATCACGCCGGTATGGACGGTTGTTGAGGAACTGTGTCGTGGCTGTCGTGTCGATGAGGCCTTCACAGGGGATGATCTAGTTGACTCAATCTCTGCTGATACTTCAGGGCTGCGTTGTGGTCGTGTCAAGGTGCAGGTCCTTGGTCTCACCTGGATACGGCCCGGATCCGGTTGACTACGGTGAACCTCGGGATAAACAGAAAGACTAATATTAGCGTAGATGCCATTCTTCTTCTGATGTAACGAGTACATCAGGTGTTATAGGAAGTGTTCCCGGTTCCGGCTGACCTAATTTATGCAGCCTAATAATCCTTTAACGGATTTGGAAATATAAATTGGTAATGTGTTATGTGTATGCCAGGTTAAAGAGATGCGTTTTTAGTCTAGATTTAAACTGACAGAGTGTGTCTGCTTCCCGAACAATGCTAGGAAGATTGTTCCAGAGTTTAGGTGCCAAATAGGAGAAGGATCTACCACCTGCAGTTGATTTTGATATTCTAGGTATTATCAGCTGGCCTGAATTCTGAGATCGCAATAGACGTGAAGGACTATAATGAATTAGGAGCTCGCTCAGGTACTGGGGAGCTAAACCATTTAGTGCTTTGTAAGTAATTAGCAAGATTTTAAAATCTATACGATGTTTAACAGGAAGCCAATGCAGTGTTGACAGAACTGGGCTAATATGGTCATACTTCCTGGTTCTAGTAAGAACTCTAGCTGCTGCATTTTGTACGAGCTGTAGTTTATTTATCAGGCGAGCAGAACAACCACCCAGTAGAGCGTTACAGTAATCTAGCCTTGAGGTCATGAACGCATGAACTAACTGTTCTGCATTTTTCATTGAGAGCATATGTCGTAGTTTAGATATATTTTTAAGATGGAAGAATGCGGTTTTACAGATGCTAGTAACATGGCCTTCAAATGAAAGATTGGTATCAAAGAGCACACCTAGGTTCCTAACTGACGACGAAGACTTAACAGAGCAGCCATCAAGTGTTAGACAATATTCTAGGTTATTACGTGAAGAAGTTTTTGGTCCAAAAATTAGAATCTCTGTTTTTTCTGAATTTAGTAGTAGGAAATTACTGGTCATCCAATTTTTTATATCAGCTATGCACTCCGTTAATTTTGTGAATTGGTAAGTTTCGTCAGGGCGCGAAGAAATATAGAGCTGAGTATCATCAGCGTAACAGTGAAAACTAACGCCATGCTTCCTAATGATATCTCCCAAGGGTAGCATGTACAGAGTGAACAGTAACGGTCCTAGTACTGAGCCTTGTGGTACTCCATATTGAACTTGTGATCGATATGACATGTCTTCGTTTACTACTACAAACTGATAACGGTCAGATAAGTATGATTTGAACCATGACAATGCAATTCCACTAATGCCAACATAATTTTCGAGTCTATTTAAAAGAATATTGTGATCAATAGTGTCAAATGCTGCACTAAGATCCAGTAACACTAATAGAGAGATACAACCACGATCTGATGATAAGAGCAAATCATTAGTAACTCTAATGAGAGCAGTCTCAGTACTATGGTACGGTCTAAATCCTGACTGGAAATCCTCACAGATACCATTTCTTTCTAAAAAGGAACATAGCTGTGATGATACTGCCTTTTCTAGTATTTTTGACAGAAAAGTGAGATTTGAGATCGGCCTGTAATTGACTAATTCTCTAGGATCAAGTTGTGGTTTTTTAATAAGAGGTTTAATAATAGCCAGCTTAAAAGTTTTTGGTACGTATCCTAATGATAAAGATGAATTGACGATATTGAGAAGAGGGTCTATGACCTCTGGAAGCATTTCTTTCAATAGCTTAGTCGGTATAGGGTCTAACATACATGTTGTTGATTTTGATGATTTAACAAGTTTAGACAATTCTTCCTCTCCTAAAGCAGTAAATGAATTGAATTTTTCCTCAGGGACACTACAATGCACTATCTGACACGATACTGTAGTAGACGGTTGCATGGTTATTATTTTTTCTCTAATATTATCAATCTTGCAAGTAAAGAAGTTCATAAAGTCATTACTGCTGTGCTCTTTGGAAACATCAGAAGTTGAAGCTTTATTTCTTGTTAATTTAGCCACTGTATCAAATAAATACCTAGGGTTGGACGTTGTGTTGGACGTTTATAAGTGACTCTTGTTAACTGTTAACTTTTAAGAATAATCTGAAAATAAATGAAAGACATAAAATACAGCTTAAAGCAACTAGCAAAGAGTTAACTATCTAATGTCTCTCTAAATAAACTCTAACCCCTGGTTTCACAGGCAAGGCTTAAGCTAGTCCTAGACTAAAATGGTACATTGATATTATGCGAAATTTAGGTGACTCCTGCCCTGTGCCATCAGCACCCATCCAAAGCGTAAGGAAGACTCATTTTGTCACCAGATTTTACGTCACAATTTTATATTCTATAAAATATTGTGGAGGGTATAACATCTTAGATTTCAGTGTATTTCTCACACAAAACTATCATAAGTCTTCATAAGGCTTTGTATGGACTTTTATTGTGATTTTTGTGCATTCTTAAAAATTGGAATTTCCGTTGTTTGCACAGGGGTATCACTCACTCCGTCAGCTGGTCAAACTCTCCAAACTTGAAGTGCCAGAAGAGATCAAGCAGGTGATTGAGCCCATTAAAGATAATGATGCCGCCATTCGGAACTATGGGATCCAGCAGGCGGTGGAGATGTGTAAGGTTCTACTGGCCAGTGGAGAGGTCCCGGGCTTGCACTTTTACACGCTCAACAGAGAGGTGGCCACCATGGAAGTGCTCAGACAGCTGGGCTTATGGGCAGAGGATCCACGGTGAGTGGCTTTGAAATGTAACTTGATTCTAAGAAGCTGCTCCGTTTTTTTTTTTTTTTTCCTAAAAAGAAATTTCTATTTGGTGATAGTACAGAAAATGCTGCTGGCATTCATGGCTCAGAATCTGAATAAGAATGAGCTTTATACATGTTAATAGTTGTGTGGCGAGACAGTCAGAGCGGGTGTGGGGTGTGAAACTGGGCTTTTCAAACCTGCGGTAAAACACATTCAGGTCTTCAGCCAGTTGTTGAATTGCCATGGTGCTGGGGGATAGTGTCTTGTAGCTGGTGATGGCTTTCAGGCCTTTCCACTCTGATGCAGGGTTGTTGGCCGAAAACTGTTTTTTCAGCTCTTTAGAATAGCTTCTCTTAGCAACTCTTATGCTCTCAGGTGATTATGGATTGTGATGGCCCTGAGTGATTTTATATAACAGCAGCAGGTGTAATCAGGGTCCAGTTTAATCAAATTTAAGGCCATAAAAAATCTTAAATATCTTAAATGGTAAAAAAAAAAAAAAAAAAAAGTATCATTTTTAGGTCTTATATTTGGGGAAGGAAAAACAGGAATTGCGATAAGGCCTAATGGGATTGTTAAACTTCAAAAGGCATGATTTAAGTAAATGTGAGTGCTGCATGTTCAAAGTAAAAGCAACACTGTTTCGCGTTCTACAGGCTTGCGGTTTTAAAGCAGTTCTCAATCAATGAATATAGTGATCGCTTATGATCTGTTGATGAATTATGACAATGTTTACTTTAAGGTGTTAATATTGTAATTGTTGAATGTTGTCAGACTGCATATTTTATCTCAATCTTTTTGAATGAGCAACTAAAATAATTAAAAGAAACTAAAAAAATAGACATTTCAAAATGAGAGTCCTAGTGTATTTTAGTTTGTTTATCATTAAAAGTCCCGCATTATGCATAAAGTAATTTTTTCCTGGAACTTCTTATTCTTTTCTTTTAATTTGGGGGGTAAAATATGGACATGTTTCTGACAGTTTTTACATTATTCACCTATTTACATTGATATTATGTGAAATTTAGTCGACCCCTGCCCTGGGCCATCAGCGCCCATCCAAAGCGTAAGGAAGAAGACGTCAGGCCAATATTCTGGGCTTCCCGACCCAAAAGCTACATCTACAGAACACAGGACTGGGATGATTTCCCCAACGGAAGATGGTACACAAAATGTTTTCTACCTCTTTTCTGGGCTATATGTGGCTTGTTCAAGATGTAGAGAACAAAAATGTTAATTAACATGTCTGCCATCTCTTAAGGGGTAACTCCTCCTCACCAGCCTTTGGTGAGCTGACAGACTACTACCTATTCTACTTGAAGAGTAAGTCTCCTAAAGAGGCCCTGCTGCAGATGTGGGGTGAGGAACTTATGAGCGAGGCGAGTGTTTATGAAGTCTTTACCAACTACATCACGGGGGAAACCAATCGCAATGGACACAAGGTAGAGTGGTATGGCTGGGTAGCATGATGGTAAAAGTACTGGTAGAGTTTTGCTATACTGTGGTAGATGTTCTTGTGTGGGCATGACTGATTTATGTGAAGGAACACATAGTACACAAAAGCAGAGCACAACATGTTCTAAACCAGTCAAGATGGGCAAGAACTTGTTATTAAGGGTGTGTTATTATTTGGAACAACACAAGGGAAAGTTAATTGTTTGTGATTGCCGAACAATGTCACAACTCATGAATATAGAATTCAACAGGTTTTATCAGCAAACATGTTTCATCCAATATGAATTTACAGACAGCACATCTGTTTTATAATATTGGTTTTACTGTTTTAAGTCTTTTCCTTTACAATGTCAAGAAGCTGTTCCAAATCAAACGGGACAATAATCTATCTAAATTATTTTGTAACATTTAATTCACTGGATAATCAAAAAAAAAGGGCATTTCCATATAGTTACTTAATATGTAAACTACTGTTTTGGTTGAATTACCAACAAAATTGGCTGAACTGACTGATACATAGTTTCCATTATATATAAAATTGATCATACTGCCCACTCATGTCATCACTTAAGTTCTGTATGTGTCTTAAATATGCTGCAAATTATAAATAGTACCCCAATTTTGCATGTATGATTGATATCTTTATGCTTTCTGTAGGTCATCTGTCTGCCATGGAACGATGACCCTCTGGCTCCAGAGACCAACCTGTTGAAGGATGAGTTGGAGAAGGTGAACCGCAGGGGTGTTCTCACCATTAACTCTCAACCCAACATTAACGGCAAACCCTCATCCGACCCCATTGTGGGCTGGGGCCCTGCAGGGGGATACGTCTTTCAAAAGGTCAGCAAAACACTATTCAACAGTGTGGAATGTAAAATAAGATATTTTCAAGAATGAGCAAGCTGCACTTTTCCATACAGTGAAAGGGGAACAGGGACTGGATTTGTTGAGCTCCAAAAAGATTATCATAAAGCAGAGGTGGAAGTAACGAATTACAACTACTCACGTAACTGTAATTAAGTAGCTTTTTCGGGTTTTTGTACTTTTTTGAGTACATTTTTAAATCTGTAATTTTACATGTACAAATTAAGCTAAGTAATCTACTTCGCTACTCGTAAAATCACATTCCGTTACTGAGTACGCCAACAATTTGAATATTCAAACCTGTGATCGGCCTATCTGTAGCCAATAAAGAAATCCGATCATAAACGGACCAATGAAAACCCTGATATTATTAGCGGCGCGTTCTTATTCTCTCATCTGCTCGACAGCAAGTTTGACACACACCCGTCTCCTCCTGTCACTCACACGTTTCAGTTACAGAGCCTGAATGTCAGTGCGAGATTGCAGGTATTGCGCATAATTTTAATCATACCCGCAGGTTTATGGCGTATTTTAATTTACAAATGTCGAGAGCGCATTATTGTAACGCGCAGAAAACGACGCGAACTCTCAGATATACAAGTGAACTGCCTCCTCTCACTCAGATATTGAGTGCGCGCTGTCAGCCTGTGTAGTGTGCAATCATGAATCTCTCCGTGCTCTTAAATTAAACGTTGTCATGCTGAAAATGCTACAGGGAATCTTATTGGCTATAAGTGAAATGCACCAGAAAGTCTCTCAACAATCAAAGGTGGATCTTTAATTTCTTAACAATCTAAATATATGTTTCAGAATGGGGCATTTGTATGATTTGTACATAAAAATAACCTAGTCTAACTGCATCACTATATTGTATAGACATTACAGGTCAAACCCCTCTGATATTCTTTTTATCTAAATAAACAACATATTATATGGCTCTTAAAGGGTTAGTTCACACAAAAATGAAAATTCTGTCATTAATTACTCACCCACATGTCGTTCCAAACCCGTAAGACCTTCATTCATCTTCAGAACACAAATTAAGATATTTTGATGAAATCCAAGAGCTTTCTGGCCCCAGACTGCAACGTAATTGCAACTTTCAAGGCCCAGAAAGATAGTAAAGACATCGTTAAAATAGCCCATGTGACTACAGTGGTTCAACTTTAATGTTATGAAGTGACGAGAATACTTTTTCTGTGCCAAAAACAAAACAAAAAAACAACTTTTTTCAACAATTTCCTCTCTCTGTGTCACTCTCTGATGCTGTTCATGTGAGCACCACAACGCAACTGACGCAGAATCCGGCCAATAATGAGCCGATGTTCTGACGTAGAACCTGGAAGTGCTGCACTGTGTTTACTACATCAACAGTGTCAGAGACTGACATGGAAGAGATGAAATTGTTGAATAAAGTCGTTATTTATTTTATTTTATTTTTTGCGCACAAAAAGTATTCTCGTCGCTTCACAACATTAAGGTTGAACCACTGTAGTCACATGGACTATTTTAACAATGTCTTTACTACCTTTCTGGACCTTGAATGTGGTAATAATGTTGCTGTCTATGGAGGGTCAGAAAGCTCTCGGATTTCATCACAAATATCTTAATTTGTATCTGAAGATGAACGAAGGGTGTGGAACAACATGAGGGTGAGAAATTAATGACAGAATTTTCATTTTTCGGTGAACTAACCCTTTAAGATACATGGCATTTAAAAATTCAGTGTTGTCATTATTTCAAATACCTCAACTGAATTTAGGTAATTTTTTTTGTTCTTATTTTATTACTGACTGTTTACTTGTATTTTTTGTAAATTCAGTTTGAAATCAAGCTTTCTTGTGCTGTTTGTGAGCTACTGCAGCAAAGTTACCCTATTGTAAAGACACAAATACACAGAGTGAGCAAATGTTTAAGTGAGATTATTGTAATGGTATCTGATCAATGTTTAAATATGCAAATAAAAGCCTAAATTAAAATCTGTTCATCGTATAAAGCGGACAGGTCTCTTCAGAAGACTTGAATTAAACCGCTCCCTTTAAATTGATTACTGTTACGAGTCTTGTGCTTTTTGAAGCTTGAAAATAATGAAAACCTTTTTTCTCAGAATTGCAAGATATAAACTCACAATTTTGTGGTAAACTCGCAATTCTGAGAAAAAAAGTCAGAACTGTGAGTTTATATCTTGCAGTTTTGACTTTATTTCTCAGAATTGCAAGTTTATATTCTGCAATTGCGAGAAAAAATGTCAGAATTGTGAGAAAGTCGTAATTACCTTTTTTATTTTTTATTCTGTGGTGGAAACAAGCTTTCATAATTATCATTATCTAACACTAAAACCATACAAAAAAAATCAGGTTTTTTTTATCAGGTCTACTTATGCTTGTGATACTGTGGGAACTGTGCACTTGGTGATTTGTGGGTTTATTTTTGGGTTTATTTTATTTTAGGTGCTTTTGGAATTGGCTGACTTTTGGAAATGGTTCTTTCAGCATGTTTATTTTTATCTCTTGAAATCAACAGGCATATTTGGAGTTTTTCACATCAAGTGAAAATGTCACTGCACTTCTGCAAGTGCTAAAGAAATATGAACCTCGTGTGAACTACCATATAGTCAACGTTCAGGTAAAACTCCTATACCCCTACATGATCCAGATTACATTGTCATATTTAATATTGACATTTTGTAGTATTTTCTCTTCTTTTTAGGGTAGGAATATCACAAATGCCCCTGACATGCAGCCCAACGCTGTGACATGGGGAATTTTCCCAGGCAGAGAGATCGTTCAGCCCACCGTGGTGGATCCAGTCAGCTTTATGTACTGGAAGGTGATGATTCGTCCACCTAGTAACCATCTTTAACACCCTAGAACCACCTTGCAATGCAAATTTCACATTGCTTTTAAACAGATTAGATCCTGAATGAGGTGTTTAAATGGCTCGCTCATCCTTGTGTGACATTTCCAAAACCCTCACTGACCTCACATTTTCACACTGCCCCAGTTTAGACAACCTTAGCACTCTTACAGGCGTATTGTCTCAATGATAAGAGCGATTCTTTGCTATAGTAAAAGATAAAATAGACTAGAAACTGAGCTCAGTTCTGTCTGTTCCCTCAGGACGAGGCTTTCGCGCTGTGGATTGAACAGTGGGCAAAGCTGTACGAGGACGAATCGCCCTCACGTATGATCATTCAGTACATCCACGACAACTACTTCCTCGTCAACCTTGTGGACAACGACTTCCCGCTCGACAGCTGCCTGTGGCAAGTGATTGAAGACATGTTTGTGCTCCTGGACTCTCCTCAAGTAACTCAGGATGAGGGAAGTGAATTGTAGCATCACTAAAAAAGTCTGCATGCGCTGCTATTTGATCCAGAGACCTCTCAATGCACACACAGAGTACTTTACTGTAATGACAGTATTTTTAGTCATTTACAGAGCTGAATTTGTCATCACAGTCAATATATAGGGAAAAATTATGCCAAATGTAGCACTACACAAGATGATTTGCCTTAATCTTTAAATGGACTTGAGTTGGCTGTTTTGAGTGCCATTTTCTTATATTTTTAACCTAGGTTTTTAACTATTTATTTTGGTGTTTTGGATACTGCATATGTTCAATATATGATTGTAAAGGCAAGGAACTCTTGTAAGTCAGGTCAAATGTGTGGACACAAATACAGTATTTGGCTACTGTATTTCACTTAGACTTTATAGGTGGATCCTATGTCAAAAAGGTTATTTTCCTGCTAAATTCAAGAGAAAAAAATAAGTAATTTTTGTTTGAAGGGTTTGTTCACCTAAAAATTCCAACCATAAGACTTTTGTTTATCTTTAGAATACAAATTAAAATATTTTTAAATATTTTTGCCCATCCATTAAAAGTCCAAGCAACCAAAATTTTCAAGCTTTTTTTAAGTAATTCATAAGGATCCAGTTGTGTAATCCAAAACTTCTGAAGAGTTACAATAACTTTATATTAAAGATTTGATCAACAAGCATACACTGAGCACATCAAATATGGTCAACAGAAGCTCAAATGTGCATGTTTAATGCATGAGAACCAGTGAAGTTTGTTCTCGTGCATCAAGCAAGTATGGTCATCGACCAGATGTGGTATATGTATATGCATTGATCAATGTTTTTATCTGAAGAGAAGTTAAATCTGTTCATAATATAAAGCGATCATGCCTCTTCATAAGACTTATATTAAAATTTTGATGTCTTTATGTAGAGTACTTTTTTAAGATTTGTTGTAAAAACATCCAATGGATGGACAAAAATGATGAGAGTATATTAAAAAATTTGTTGATAAATGAAAGTCATGGGTTTGGAATGACATAAATGCTGATCATTCATTTTTTGGGTGAACTATCCCTTTAAAGATTTTGAAGAGTTTTTTTTTTTTTCCCATGACAGTTAAGAACATTTTCACTCTAAATATTCATTACTGTATTGCAACTGGATGTTATACTTTTGATGTTCATTACTGTAGTAAAAAACAAAACAAAAAAACAACTACTATCATGATATATAAATAATTTACAATTGAATTTGTATAGAATTTTTGCCATATTACGACAATAAAAATTGGGAGTGAACATGTTAAATTGTACACATGACATGCGGACAAAAATATATATCGTGGCCATTAATTGACAATTCGTTCCCACGACTTACTAATGTATCAGCATGTTTTACTAATTCATTCCCTCATTTTAAGTAAATTGTCTGCACGTTATAATAATCTGTTTCCTCATTTTATTAAGTTTTCGAAATGAGGGGACGAATTAGTACAATGCGGCCTCAATTTACTAAAACAAGGGAACAAATTATTATATCAGGTGCTCATTTTAGTAAAACGAGGGAACGAATTATATCGTATGCACAATTTACTTAAAATGAGGGAACAAATTAGTAAATCGTGGCCAAGTTTTACTAAAATGAGAGAAATGAATTCTTAATTCATGGCCATGATATATAGGCCTATATTTTTGTCATGTCATGTGCGGGGATCCTTATAATTGTAATGAAAATAATGGGGAAAAAATGTAAAATAAATAATCATTCTAAATCCAGACAGGTTTATGAGATTCCCTCATAAAGTCATCTACTGTCATGTGTGAAGTAATACTAGTGGAGTTATTGGTCTGTGACAGTAGTGATTTGAGAATCACTTTTGAATCTTTGTTTTCCCTATTTGGCCTTCTTTTTTTTTAACCATTTGAGAAGTATGATCATTTCTGTGCTGCCAAAAGAAAACTCAATAAACTTGCGCTCCTCCCCCTGTGCAAACTTGTCCAAGTTTGACATTGTCACTGATAATGATTTGTTTGCCTATGATTCATGTTTTATATTTGGAGTTCACCTATATCTCAAAGTCCATGCCACTGTTGATAATGGTGAAGATTTGGAAGAGGATGAAGGATTGGGTGCGCTGCCATCAGCAGATGTTATGTTAAACATGGAGGCATGTACATATTCGAATCCATGTGCGTTGTCTTATCTCATAGTCAGATAAAACATGACACCTGTTGGAAGGAAGCCAACAGTATGAGCTTGACCTCGCTTTTGCTTGAGCAGGCATGCGCAAATGTCATTGCTTAAACATAGTTATTAGACATGTTCATTTTTATGTGCATTTGTTTTTCAGCATTTCTCATTGGTGCTGTTTGTGTTTTGAATGTCTCTTTTTCCCTGTACAGGTGCATCTCAATAAATTAGAATGTCGTGGAAAAGTTCATTTCAGTAATTCAACTCAAATTGTGGAACTCGTGTATTAAATAAATTCAATGCACACAGACTGAAGTACTTTAAGTCTTTGGTTCTTCAGCCTGTGGCACTGCTCAGTTGTAATGGAAGCCCAGGTTGCTTTGATAGCGGCCTTCAGGTCATCTGCATTGTTGGGTCTGGTGTCTCTCATCTTCCTCTTGACAATACCCCATAGATTCTCTATGGGGTTCAGGTCAGGCGAGTTTGCTGGCCAATCAAGCACAGTAACGCCATGGTCATTGAACCAGCTTTTTGTTACCTTTGGCAGTGTGGGCAGGTGCCAAATCCTGCTGGAAAATGAAATCGGCATCTCCATAAAGCTTGTCAGCAGAAGGAAGCATGAAGTGCTCTAAAATTTCCTGGTAGATGGCTGCATTGACTTCAGAAAACACAGTGGACCAACACCAGCAGATGACATGGCAGCCCAAATCATCACTGACTGTGGAAACTTCACACTGGACTTCAAGCAAAATGGTTTCTGTGCCTCTCCACTCTTCCTCCAGACTCTGGGACCTTGATTTCCAAATGAAATGCAAAATTTACTTTCATCTGAAAAGAGGACTTTGGACCACTGAGCAACAGTCCAGTTATTTTTCTCCTTAGCCCAGGTAAGACGCTTCTGATGTTGTCTTTGGTTCAGAAGTGCCTTGGTACGTGGAATGTGACAGTTGTAGCCCATTTCCCGAAGACGTCTGTGTGTGGTGGCTCTTGATGCACTGACTCTAGCTTCAGTCCACTCCTTTTGAACCTCTCCTAAGTTCTTAAATCGGCTTCGCCTGACAATCTCCTCAAGCCTGCAGTCATTCCTTTCACTTGTACACCTTTTCCTACCACACTTTTTCCTTCCAGTCAACTTTCCATGAATATGCTTTGGCACAGCACTCTGCGAACAGCAAGCTCTTTCAGCTATGACCCTCTGTGGCTTACCCTCATTGTAGAGGGTCTTGATGATCCTCTTCTGGACAACTGTCAAGTCAGCAGACTTCCCCATGACTGCTGTTGGGATTACTGACCTAAACCCAGTATTTATATCCTGAGAATGGTAATTTAATAGAACTTGAAATTAAATATTCTAATAATTTGAGATACTGATTTTTTGATTTTGATGAGCAGCAAGCTGTAATCATCAAAATGAAAACAAAAAAGTCTGGAAATATTTTACTTTGTCTAATAAATATAGAATATATTTAAGTTTTAATTTTTGAATTAAATTATTGAAAAAAAAAACTTTTTCATGATATTCTAATTTATTGAGATGCACCTGTACAGGTGTTGGTCATATAATTAGAATATCATCAAAAAGTTGATTTATTTCACTAATTCCATTCAAAAAGTGAAACTTGTATATTATATTCATTCATTACACACAGACTGATATATTTCAAATGTTTATTTCTTTTAATTTTGATGATTATAACTGACAACTAAGGAAAATCCCAAATTCAGTATCTCAGAAAATTAGAATATTGTGAAAAGGTTCAATATTGAAGACACCTGGTGCCACACTCTAATCAGCTAATTAACTCAAAACACCTGCAAAGGCCTTTAAATGGTCTCTCAGTCTAGTTCTGTAGGCTACACAATCATGGGGAAGACTGCTGACTTGACAGTTGTCCAAAAGACCACCATTGACACCTTGCACAAGGAGGGCAAGACACAAAAGGTCATTGCAAAAGAGGCTGGCTGTTCACAGAGCTCTGTGTCCAAGCACATTAATAGAGAGGCGAAGGGAAGGAAAAGATGTGGTAGAAAAAAGTGTACAAGCAATAGGGATAACCGCACCCTGGAGAGGATTGTGAAACAAAACCCATTCAAAAATGTGGGGGAGATTCACAAAGAGTGGACTGCAGCTGGAGTCAGTGCTTCAAGAACCACTACGCACAGACATATGCAAGACATGGGTTTCAGCTGTCGCATTCCTTGTGTCAAGCCACTTTTGAACAACAGACAGCGTCAGAAGCGTCTCACCTGGGCTAAAGACAAAAAGGACTGGACTGCTGCTGAGTGGTCCAAAGTTATGTTCTCTGATGAAAGTAAATTTTGCATTTCCTTTGGAAATCAGGGTCCGAGAGTCTGGAGGAAAAGAGGAGAGGCACACAATCCACGTTGCTTGAGGTCCAGTGTAAAGTTTCCACAGTCAGTGATGGTTTGGGGTGCCATGCCATCTGCTGGTGTTGGTCCACTGTGTTTTCTGAGGTCCAAGGTCAACGCAGCCGTATACCAGGAAGTTTTAGAGCACTTCATGCTTCCTGCTGCTGACCAACTTTATGGAGATGCAGATTTCATTTTCCAACAGGACTTGGCACCTGCACACAGTGCCAAAGCTACCAGTACCTGGTTTAAAGGACCATGGTATCCCTGTTCTTAATTGGCCAGCAAACTCGCCTGACCTTAACCCCATAGAAAATCTATGGGGTATTGTGAAGAGGAAGATGCAATATGCCAGCCCCAACAATGTAAAAGAGCTGAAGGCCACTATCAGAGCAACGTGGGCTCTTAACACCTGAGCAGTGCCACAGACTGATGCCACGCCACATTGCTGCAGTAATTCAGGCAAAAGGAGCCCCAACTAAGTATTGAATGCTGTACATGCTCATACTTTTCATGTTCATACTTTTCAGTTGGCCAAGATTTCTAAAAATCCTTTCTTTGTATTGGTCTTAAGTAATATTCTAATTTTCTGAGACACTGAATTTGGGATTTTCCTTAGTTGTCAGTTATAATCATCAAAATTAAAAGAAATAAACATTTGAAATATATCAGTCTGTGTGTAATGAATGAATATAATTCACAAGTTTCACTTTTTGAATGGAATTAGTGAAATAAATCAACTTTTTGATGATATTCTAATTATATGACCAGCACCTGTATATATGTAAATCAATTAAATCTCTGGGTGTTTTTTTTAAGCTAGTATGCACATTCAAACATTAAGTTTTTAGTTTATTTAGCTATTACACTCATATTCTGCAACAAATATTTCCAAAAACTTGCTAATATTTTAAAATTAACAAACAAGCATGAGTAATGAGTCATGACTAATTACAATCAGTTATTTTTTTGCAACACTTTTATAGAAAACCTGCAAACATCAGGTTATTTTTAAACTGATTTGCAGGCCTATAAATAGGCTATCGTGGAAAATAATAAAGTAAATAAAATCATGAAATTCTATAGCAAATATCAGCTACACTTTATTTTAAGGTGTCCTTGTTACATTGTAATTATACAATTAAATACTGGGTAATATTAATAAACAACATGTTCTTACTATAGGGTTAGGTTTGGATTTAGGGGTAGTTGCTTGTAAGTATGCACAATTCACTGTTAATACTATAGTAATGTAACATGAATAACAAAAACACTAAAATAGTGTTACTCAAATATTTTTTTTTTACTAGTTATACTCTGCTCTAAAATATTTCAATGGCTAGTTCACCCAAAAATAAAAATTCTGTCATCATTTACTCACCCTCAAGTTGTTCTAAACCTGTATGAGTTTCTTTGTTCCGCTGAACACAGAAGAAGATATTTTGAAGAATATGGGTAACCAAACAGTTGCTGATCAGTATTGACTTCCATAATATGAAGAAGAAAAAAAAATTCTATGACTATGGGGACCAGAAACTGTTTAGTTAACCACATTCTTCAAATTATCTTGAGTTCAAGATGAACAAAGAAACTCATACAGGCTTAGAACAACTTGAGGGTGAGTAAATGATGACAAAATTTTTATTTTTGGGTGAACTATCCCTTTAAAAGGTTTGAATATAAAATTAATTAAAAAAATTATCTAGTAATCTTGGAAACTGAAAAGGTTTTCATTAATCAAAAGTTGTCAGAACCCAAACACTCCTATTATGTTTTATTGGACAAAGGCGGCATGAAAATGTTCTACACCAATACTTGATTTAAATACATAGAGTATATAAAAGTGGTTTAGTACCATGGCAACCTAAGTGCCATTTTCCAAAAACCACTGAGAAATTGAAACAGTCTTGGTTCTTCCACTGAGTGCTCTTTCTGCATGAGGAAAGGAGGAGGAGTCAGTAACCTGACACACTCATTCTATACTCACTATAGGGTTGTTACATAAGTGAACCCTCTGAACCGCTGGCATTTCTCGTGGAAGTTCTGGGAATTCTTTTTCTTCTGGAACTATCAATCTACACCTATGCACGAATATCATTTACAGCACTGAACGAGTTAGAAAGTTAAGACAGACAATTAGAATTTATTTAGAATGTTTTAGTGAAACTTATATGCTATAAGGGTTCTTGCAGTCACTAACAAACCGGTTTGAATATTTTTGGTTTGTGCTACAGCTACAGAGATGAATGATATCCCAAATCATGCAGCTTTTTAAGGAGAGGTGTCATGTTACTTTTACATGCTGTGGCAGAGATTGTATATAGTGGGGAGATAAGAGGGCCTGTATCTCTTACCATTGGAGAAACCGTAACGGCTAACTTAATCACGTGTGGCACCTCTCAGCCTATCGTGTAATGGCAGTGACATCAGACGCAACATCCCCTAGTCTGCCTTCTCTTAAAAAAATACATTTTTAATCAAGCTAAAATCTACATATAGTTCCCAACGAAAGTATAGTTTAGTGTAAAACATGCTGAAGATTAGCAAACAGGCTGTCAATTAATTAAATGATTAGCTATTTCCCCACAAAAGCTGTTTAATCACCATAGTGAAGCCTCTCATCCATTGACATCCATTCAAAAAACAGCCTCTGGTCTCCTTCCCTGCGTACCGCCAGGGGTTAGCATTAGCCGTTACGCTTTTTTGGCTAAAGGTTGCAGGCTTGCCTTCCAGTGGCTTTGACTGTGGGTTTGGTGGATAATGCAATAGGTTGAAAAAAAAAGAACACCTGTTGTTTGGCTTACTCTTGGTAAACTCTTTAACAGGGCCTAAAATTAACACTCGCCAAGCGCCAAATGCAAGTAAAAATTGGTGTTGGCGAATATATGAAATGTTGTCAATCGCCAGTTGGCCGGTAACAGTTTTCTGAATTCTAACAATGCCATGTTGTGAGAACATGAACATGAACAAACATGAATAACGCTCGGGACAGCTGATGGGCCAGTGCTGCATCGTCACGAAAGTTTAAGCCTTGTCAATTTAAATATTCAAGTGCAAGAAAACGTGAAAGGGAACTCAGAGAGCTGCGTCTCAGACAGCGTGCGGATACTGAACTGAGCTCTTTTTCACATCTCGTGCTTGAACGGACAAATTCACACAAAATGATGTCAAAAATGCCAGTCTCAGCAAGTATCCTAGTATCGAAATTGGAATAGAGAATTGTAATTTTTTTAATGGCTGGTAAAAAATATTTATGGCCGGTATATTTTATTAAGTCACCGACCATTGGCAGGTGTGGCAAAAAGTTTGTTTTAGGCCCTGCTCTTTAACCTGAAACATTTGACCAATACAATAAAATCTTTTTTGATTCAAATGTGGATGGGGGTGGTAATAAATATTTATGAGAATTTTACATCACATAATGAAATGTAGAAATGTGTAGATGTATCGTTAAACTGTTACTGAATACTCCAGGTGAACTGTCATTATTTTGGAGATGTCATGGTGATGTCTGAAGTTACTGCAGTCTGGTATGATCTGCCCTGGCTGGTTTCCATCTGTTAACCTTCTGCTTGTAAACAGAACTTGTTAGGGCTCAAAGTCCGATCCGTGGGCTCGCTGCCACCACACTTGCAACACCTGGCAATTAAAACACAGCAGAAAAAAACAACAACAACATTATTATCAATCTGTACAGAGTTTGTTTGAATGGGTTAATCTTAGGGAATGGTGCCATTTGTGTGCCATGTGTTCCCTTTACTGATATATTTAACAGAATACTGAACTTAATCACATTATTATCCAAGTCTTACTTGTTTTTCATCACCCAATTTTCATGCCTCCATTCATCACATTATATTTTAATGGCTTAAATAGAATAAAAAATTGAATTTTACCTAAATGTTGCTTTAGTTGAAATATCATACTTTTACTATGTAGATTTAGCATGCTTTTAAAAAGAGTATGCCTATGACTTAATTGCATGTTTTTTGCCATTTTAATTTATATTAAATGCCATTAGTGCTTTGACCCACTTAAGTAGGACTTAAGTACATCTTATTACTTCTGTTGTCTTTGAAATTTGGTTAAAGTGTACTGACAAGCATTTAGTGTAACTTAAATATACTTGAATGTCATATTGAAACTTGTATACCACTTGTATGTATTTAAATGTGTTTGTAATTACAACTGCAATTTAGTACATTTAAAATACATGAACTTTAAATGTAATTTTGAACAGCGCATTATGGTTAAAATTATAATCAAGTACATATACTTCAATATGTTAGTCAACACATCAAAATAAGTCTACATCTTTAAAGCATGACAAAGAGATTATTAAAACATAATACTTTAAAATGTACTTTATGGTTAAACCTTTATTTTGACATTATTACAAAGTGCACTTTTTAAAAGTGTGCTTATATGTGTTACAAAGCCGTCATGAAAGTGCACTCTCTTTAAGTACACTTCAGTGGTCTTTTATTTCAGTAATATTAAATTATATGCAAGTACAGGTCTTTAAAAAATCTTAAAAATTTGAAGTACACTACATGTGCATATTCAATACAAGTAAGCACACTTTTTCTCAAGGGAGCCTTAAATGATAAGCTCTCTAGGACTCATTTCTCCATCTAAAATCTAAAATCTAAGACTGATAAGACAGCGTGAACGATAAGGGTGAAAGTCAATGTTTATGAGTGTATTCGTAGGCACACTAGGTTGATTAAGCACAGACCAGATTACAGTGACCTAATAGCTATTAGTGATACTATAAGTGCATGGTGATCCTGTTTATCTTGTGCAAATATGGTGAGATTTCAAAGAGTTGTGGACTGTGTCTGCTTCACCTGTGCCAATAGCATGTTGTTAAAGTTGGATGAGTAATCAGCAGACACTCTGTTCCTGATATGTCTCTTTCTCCAGATAAGCCAGGCTCTTTGCAGCACAGAGCGCTCATACTGCACCAGAAAAATAAGGATAAAGTTAGATCATTATTTGTCATGGTAATGTTCTCAAATTATTGTAAAAACAAGGATATTTTGGTTGTTAGTGGCTTGTGTTCTTGCAGGGACATTACATGTCATCACACCAATCAGGAAAACCCATCTACTCACTAGTCGCTTTCATAGCTTACTGCAGCAAGGCCTTTTAGTATAATTCTAAAAACATCCCTCTTCAGGTTGACGTACATGTGTCTTTGTAGTGTAAAATCTTTATTTTTATTTTTTATAAAGTAAACATAAGAATAAATTTTATATTGTTAGTAATATTTCAAGATGAACACTTATTGTACTTGTAGCGAATTAACTCAAAGGGGAAATATTAATAATTATCCATAACTCATTATGATTATTAATTATGGTCAATTATGAATATTTGAATCAATTAATCAGATTAACTTGATGTAACTACATTAAAATTACAATCAATAAATCAGTTCATCCTGTGAACACTCAGTATTGATTAATTATTAATTCTAAGAGAATGGTATTTTTCATGGCCACAGAAAATTAATTCTTTCTTAGCATTTACAGTGCTTTGTAATACAGTATCTCACAGAAGTGAGTACACCCCTCACATTTTTGTAAATATTTTATTGTATCTTTTCATGTGGCAACACTGAAGAAATAACACTTTGCTACAATGTAAAGTAGTGAGTGTACAGCTTGTATAACAGTGTAAATTTGCTGTCCCCTCAAAATAACTCAACACACAGCCATTAATGTCTAAACCGCTGGCCACAAAAGTAAGTACACCCCTAAGTGAAAATGTTCAAATTGGGCCCAATTAGCCATTTTCTCTCCCCGGTGTCATGTGACTCTTTAGTGTTACAAGGTCTCAGGTGTGAATGGGAAGCAGGTGTATTACATTTGGTGTTATCGCTCTCACTCTCTCATACTGGTCACTGGAAGTTCAACATGACACCTCATGGCAAAGAACTCTCTGAGGATCTGAAAAAAAGAATTGTTGCTCTACATAAAGATTTCCAAGACCCTGAAACTGAGCTGCAGTATGGTGGCCAAGACCATACAGCGGTTTAACAGGACAGGTTCCACTCAGAACAGGCCTCGCCATGGTCGACCAAAGAAGTTGAGTGCACGTGCTCAGCGTCATATCTAGAGGTTGTGTTTGGGAAATAGATGTATGAGTGCTGCCAGCATTGCTGCAGAGGTTGAAGGGGTGGGGGGTCAGCCTGTCAGTGCTCAGACCATACGTCGCACACTGCATCAAACTGGTCTGCATGGCTGTCATCCCAGAAGGAAGCCTCTTCTAAAGATGATGCACAAGAAAGCCCGCAAACAGTTTGCTGAAGACAAGCAGACTAAGGACATGGATGACTAGAACCATGTCCTGTGGTCTGATGAGACCAAGATAAACTTATTTGGTTCAGATGGTGTCAAGCGTGTGTGGCAGCAACCAGGCAAGGAGTACAAAGACAAGTGTGTCTTGCCTACAGTCAAGCATTGTGGTGGGAGTGTCATGGTCTGGGGCTGCATGAGTGCTGCCGGCACTGGGGAGCTACAGTTCATTGAGGGAACCATGAATGCCAACATGTACTGTGACATACTGAAGCAGAGCATGATCCCCTCCCTTCGGAGACTGGGCCGCAGGGCAGTATTCCAACAGGATAACGACCCCAAACACACCTCCAAGACGACCACTGCCTTGCTAAAGAATGTCTCCAGACCTAAACCCTATTGAGCATCTGTGGGGCATCCTCAAATGGAAGGTGGAGGAGCGCAAGGTCTCTAACATCCACCAGCTCTGTGATGTCGTCATGGAGGAGTGGAAGTGGACTCCAGTGGCAACCTGTGAAGCTCTGGTGAATTCCATGCCCAAAAGGGTTAAGGCAGTGCTGGAAAATAATGGTGGCCACACAAAATTTGACACTTTGGGCCCAATTTGGACAATTTGGACCAAATTTTCACTTAGGGGTGTACTCACTTTTGTGGCCAGCGGTTTAGACATTAATGGCTGTGTGTTGAGTTATTTTGAGGAGACAGCAAATTTACACTTTTATACAAGCTGTACACTCACTACTTTACATTGTAGCAAAGTGTCATTTCTTCAGTGTTGTCACATGAAAAGATATAATAAAATATTTACAAAAATGTGAGGGGTGTACTCACTTCTGTGAGATACTGTAAGCATTTACAGAGCAGGTAATGAGATCTGATCATTTAATAGGCAATCTATTGCAGACAGAGAGTCAGAACCAAATATGTATTGTGCACAAGTTTTATTAACTAAATCACGAACACGTAACTAAACTAACAAACACATAACATACACGCAGGTCACACACATACATAGGTAAAAATAAACAATGATAGAGTTGAACCGGAAGTGGGACAGGAAATGGAGCTATGGGAAAAAGTCAAAAACAATCTGGAACAGACCATCAGTTTTCTCAGTAATAAAGCATCTTTGCTAACAAAGTTGGCTCACAAATTAGTACTAAATCGCTGTTTAGTGTTCAAATGTACGATACTTGCAAAATGCCTTTAGGTTGAGGAGCATCGGATTTGCAGGCTGAGGAGAAATCCTTGATGATTCGGTCTGAAGTTGTAATCAATATCTTCTGTGTTGGATGAAGAAATATGAAACAACTTAAGCTGTTAATTTGACTCTTAGTGGGGAAAGAGTTCTTTCTCTCTCTCATAGATGAGCACATGGCTGGGTTGCAGGCCTAGGCCTACAGGCTGTGGCCTGCTGAGGCCACACAACCGGAGATTCCTTGAGTCCGTCCAAGAAGCAAGAGAGAGAGGCGGAGTTGTGCGTCTCCTCGTAAGTTCTGGGAGGAGCCACACCTCTTCGAGTGGACCTGATCAATGAGCAAAGCGGAATGTCTGTAGCGGGAACTTCCTTTGTGGGGGAGTTTATGGCTTTTGACTTTGAGCGTGATTAAACTGGCTGAGTTGTTTTGAAGAAACTATTAAAGATTCTTGTGATACTGATATGTTGCAGAGGTATCAATATATCCTATACACAATCATTTAAATCTTCAAAATACAAACTCGTAGACACCAAACTTGGTATAGGTTGGTTTACGTTAACCATTGGTTCTTATCATAAAATATGTATAAAACAGATATCATACACACAAGAGTTTGCAAGACAGTTATAATAATGTCATGGGATGCATGTTCATTTATAGATCGGTTCATCTATAAATTAATGCAGGAAAGTCTGTTTTGAGGACTATGTGTCTCTTTGTCTCTGCTCTTCCACGTGGCAACCCACATACTTCGGCACAATAAAACTTGTAACTGAGGCCCCTTGCACAGACTGGTCTTCTCGGGGGATGGGGGACAGACCCCAAAGTGAGTTTTAAACAATTATTTGTTAAATATAACAAATAAATGTGTCTGATTTGTCTCAGTCGTTACAACTGAAGCAACTTAAGTTTACTTAAGTGTGGAAAAATACGAAGAGCAAGCTGCCCGAGAAGTGGGTAAGGCACGCCAGATCTAGAAAGTCCCTTGTGTGGTCCTCGAGGGAGCGATCTCTTTGCTCCAGCAGGAGCAGGCAGACAGCAGGAGTAGACGATGTGTGACGCAGAAGGAATGCTAAAGAATTACTTTAATAAAAACAGACAATAACACAACTACCATACTTTAACATGAGACAATAAACAGAAGAAACAGAAGGCTTAAATACACAAGCTAAGACCATTAATGGAACAGGGAACAGGTGTGAACTAATCAGGAACCATGACAGCTAATGAATTAATGTGAACTCAGGCAAAACAGTGAGAGGGAAAACTAAACAGAACATGACTGTGACAACTAAGACATTATTGGAAGATATAGAGTGATATTTATATGCATTTTATGTAAGCAGTCTACAGATCTCATTGATTTACATTACAAGCTTTACACTTAGAATTTCATCTCACTTTTTGGCCATATAAATATCAACTGCACCAAATTACATATTTTTGCTTAGTTTGGGCCTTTGAATACTTTTTTTTTTTTTTTACATATTACATATATGTATTACATACATATTCTTCTACTGTATGTCATACTATGTGAGCCATAAAAGTAAAAGAATAATGTATCAAATATGATTCTCAACAAAAGCACATATGCAAACCTTTTAATTTATATATTTTGTCTAAAGGTTTAATAAACTTCCATTAAAAGAGAGAGATTTTTTTATTGTTATTATTTAATATGTGAGGCTCTACAGGGTTAATTGCCCACATTTTTTGGCATCGATATGCTGACAGTTTTAGAATTTGTTGCACAGAATATTCTTGAGAAAACATGACAAGCCTTTGGCAACAGAAGTGCTGTCTCTGCCATTCAATTGTGCTTGACACAAAAAAATAATCTCAAATAGCTGCAAAGCAATCCTTTCCGTGACCTATTTTGTAAATTTAACTTGAGCATTTTTGAGTAAGGTTTGGAAAATGAATAAAGTATTTTTTGTTGTTGTTGTTTCACTGTTTTCTGCATCTATTTATACTGTTACTGTATTGATTGTCACTTGGATTTAAGTTATTTGTCAGTTATTTGTCATTTGGTTATTAAAAGTTGGGGCCATCTATGTCGCCTGTAGGACGGGCCGGCCCTAGTTGCTTGGCAGTTCATAGACAGATTTTGTCAATCATAATAATAAATGTTCATTCATGTTGATTACTTACTTGTTGTGTGTACAGCAATGATGCTTCAGTTTGGTTTTTCCAACAGGTCCAGTACAGATGGGTCAGTCCATGCACTCTTCCCTTCACAGCTCTGAAATGGCTCATAAAATATCACTAATTATTAGCCAATATTAGCCAAATCTTTATAACCAGTATTCAAAAACAGTCACAGCTCATTTCTAAAATCTACAAACATAATTTTTTTTCATATGGTTGTACATTTTTCACAATCTAGCTCTAAATGTATCAGTACCGCGGCAATTCTTGAGTTTTAAGGATTTTGTGTAGCTTATATGAACTTGTTATTGTTGTTTCTGTTAGTATGAGTCTGTTTTATTTATCTTTTACTTAAAACCAATATAGTTATTACCTGTGTGAAAACTGTGTCTTTCTGTGTTGGGAAGCTTTCTGGTATTGTTGGTACACTCTGACCCAATGATGGAAAGTTCTAGATACTCCTCTGCCCTCTAGCCAGAGACTCACAGCCTCCCCCATCTGCCTCTGGGCTTTATGTTCTGGTGAAGAAAAAAGCATTTGGACACTTAAGCCACACTTACAAATGTGTAAATGTTATTGTATTAAATATAAAATATCAAACAAGAGCTGCAGGAACTTTTACTTTCTATATTAAGTCAGTTTCCCTGAAGTTCACACAGGTGTCATATCAGAGAAACCACTGGTGAAGTTCATCACATTAACATCTTCCACTAACGTTTAGCAACCACAAAGTGTCACAATACTTTTTTTCAGTGCGTCTTATTTAAATATTATCTTATCATCGTTTTATTATTTCAAATTTATCAAATGTTTTTTTTTTTTTTTTTTTTTTTTTTATTTAAAACAAATGTCACTTTGATATTGTGTTATCTAATGCAATGACATCTGGACCTATTTAAGTGTGGCATAAAGAGTTAGTTCACCCAAAAATGAAAATTCTATCATTAATTATAATTACCCTCGCAAAAAAACAACAACAACAAAAAAAACACTTTATTCAACAATATCTTCTCTTCCCTGTCAGTCTCTTTACGCAGTTGACGCAGTAAGCACAGTAGGGGTGGGAGAAAAAAAAAATCGATCCATTCTGAGAATTTCAGATTCGATTCTGAGCTTATAGTTTTTATTCAGATGCGCGATGACGCTGAGTGTGCTTTAGAAACACCCGGATTCTGCTTGCTTTCAATTCCTCACATGCATACACCACTCGAACCTTCCGTAAAATAATCTTTCATAAAATTCGGAAAGGTTGAAGCAAATGACAACGACATTCGCGGGCTTCATTGCACAGGTTGAGCTGTGAGAGACGCGCGCTTTGTTTGATGTTGCTGTGCGCGGTCTCGACCGTCGGTATTATCCTTACAATTGCTCTACGAAGGTATGTCGTTTGGAATGCAATAGACTTATATATTTAAAATATGAAACTCACGTACAGAAGGCTGCTTTCAATTTCAAATACTGACGCGTTGTTTGTGAAGAGTGCTCGCGCATGCGGCTGTAATGTAAACACAGCCAGTTTTGTCTTAAGGGATTAAATGGACAGGACAAACCGCATTACTTATTATATCTCAAAAGAGATCCGTGCGTGAATGTAGGGGTGTAAGAAAATATCGATACACGTGAATATCGCGATGTTTGGCAATACTGTATCGATTCTCAAAAATACTGTATCGATATTTATATATTTATTTATTTACATCCAAGATTATACACAGACTGTATAAAACCCAACCGCTAGATGGCAGTGTTATCTCAGAGCGTAAACTAGGGGTGTTCGATTCCAGGTTTTTTGGAGTCGACTCCGACTCCCGACTCCCACTGTAGGAGTCGATGGAATCGACTCCTCGACTCCATTTACTTTACATCAAAACAGGGTCATAAATAAGGGAAGATGGCAGTCCTTACAGACTTAATTAGTTTATCTTTCCCCAACGCGAAGTCTTAAAATACCCTCATTAAAACAACACACGTTTAGCGAGACTGTCCAAATTAGTCCAATTTAGCGATGACTTGATGAGTATCAATGTTGCTACCTAGCTAATTGCAGATACCTAATTTTACAGAGAGAAAAGTCACGAAACACATCTGTGGTCGAATGTTATCAGAATTAAATAAACGAGAAAGAAGGGAATGAATTCATCTCATTAATGGTCGGGTGATGGCGCTCAGCACATCATTGTCTTAAAAGTGCTTGGACAGGAGAGTTAAAGATAATAAAATCAATACAATACATACAAAAATGCATACAATAATGTACACTTATTGATGTGTTTATTGTTGATGTGAGTTGTTTTATTATGTATGGTTAGTTTAATGATTATGAACACGGTTAACCATAGAAAATCAAATCTATATAAATTTATTGCATTATAAGCTACCATCAATACTAAGCTGGCACGGGGATATGTATAATTACAAACTAAAGTCACTATGACTGTTATCTATTTCTAAAGTAAGCTAACGTTACATGTAGGATAAATGTATGTGACAAAGTTTCTGCGACAGCTCTCTAACGCGATTCGTCAGTGTCCGAATTCCTCGCTTCATTTCGTTCACTCCTTATTTTATATAGGCTATGGAGACAGGTCGGGCCAAGATGGCGACTGAGTAACATGCATGTGCCGAAGCTCTGCATTCAACTTTAGTTAACAGAAGATTTAATATGTAAAAGTACACAAAATAACAACTTCTTTATTGATTTGAGCAAGTCGTTATTCGTTCTTTCGTTTTTCTAACTTTTCAACGAGCTTGATGGATGTAGATAAACCTACTCGTGGTGCCATGCACTCGTACGCCAGGAAATCTCTGGATGCTGCGTTCAAAGTCAATGACGCTTCAAATGCCTCGGGACTTAAAGTTCCCTTACCTGAAACTCCTAAACCGCCTTCCAAAAAATCAAAAATGGGTGACAGAGCGGCATCGGATAATCAGACGGTTTCCAATTCGCATCTGATGGAAGTTTTGCAGAGAGTTGAAAATATGCAAACGGAAACTCTGAATCGTATGCAAACTCTGGAGGCAACGGTTAAAGACAATACAAGTTCGCTAAACAGCGTGACTGAGACGCTTGAGTTTATGAGCAATCAAGTTGAAGAGGTATCAAGCAAGGTAAATGCATTACACAGCCGGGTGGAAACACTCGAAAAGGAGAACAGTGTGCTACGTGACAAAAGCGAGGAACTAGACGCTTACAAAAGGAGGTGGAATCTGCGAGTGGCCGGTATTCCGGAGCAGAGAGGAGAAGATGTCCGGAAAATCCTAATCGACTTATTCGGCAAAGTGTCTCCGGAGATTGCAGACCAGTTTGTTTACACACTTGATGTCGCCCATAGACTGGGCCCGCGCTCTGAAGGAGCGCACTCGAGCCGTCGCATCATCGTACAGTTTCTGTCACGCAACGTCCGAGATAAAATCTGGAGGGATGCCAGAACCGCGGCCATTCTCAAAGAAAGGAAGATCCGAATTTTTGAAGATTTAACCCAAAGCACCAAAAACGCCAGGAACAAACTTTGGCCACTTGTCGAACGAGCGCGAAAGGAAGGGAAGAGAGCAGGCTTCAGAGGCCCCTTCGCATATATTGACGGTAAAAGAATTTCTGCAAGTGATCAGAAAGGCTGATTGATTTCGGTGCACCAGTCGACCTCTGGTACTCACGGGTAGGCACGAACTGCTACGGGTTTTTTTTTTTTTTTTTTTTTTTCCCTCAGACATGATGGATAGACTTTGATTTAGTGTTCTTGATCTTTTTTCACATGATAGATCTTTTTATAATTTTATTTTTATTTTGGGACTAATGTATTAATGACAACGATCATAATGGAATATTTCCATTTAAAGGCGTTTTCAGCCGACCATATGCTCGTTCTGAAGAAGTATCTACAAAACTAAATGTCTAATAGAGGAACGAAAGTGTTAATAAACAGACAAAAATATAAAAAGGAAGATAAGCGAGAAAGACTTGTACTCATGCCTTTACTATTGTCCTTTTGTATTGCAGAGTCAGGCGATCTGTTGCTTTTTTTTCATATTATTCTAGAGAAGTTTCTTCTGTTCTAATTGATATCCTGTTCTGTACCTTGTTCGTTAGGTATTAGATACTCTTGTTTTCTTTTATGTCTTTGTCTCTATTTTCTTTAAATGCCAGGGGTTTGAAAAACAATGTCAAAAGGAAGGCTTTATTTTTGTTTTCTAAGAGGCACAAAGTAGATTTCTGTTTTTTTTCAGGAAAGTCACTCTACATCTAAAGATACCAAATTTTGGAGGTCACAGTGGGGCAATGAAATTTGGTTATCGCATGGGTCAGAACATTCTGCTGGAGTAGGGATAATGAGGTATAATTTTAATGGTAATATTCTAGAGACCAGTATTGATCCTTCAGGACACTTCTTACTAATGATAACTGTCATCAATCATTTTATTTTGATTATTGTCAACATCTATGGATACAACTCTGTTGCAGAAAACTGTGATTTCTTTAACACGCTAGATCAAAAACTCTCATATGCATTAGGAAAATATCCTACTGCCTTTCTGATTTTAGGAGGTGATTTTAACATAACAATGAATAATATGCTAGATAGGTACCCTCCAAGGAAAGCAGTTTCTCCAAATTCAAATCTTGTAGCATTTATGGATAAATTTGACTTAGTTGACATCTGGAGAGAAATGTATCCGGATGTAATACAGTACACCTGGAGTAACAAAGACCATTCAAGGCAATCAAGAATTGATTATTGGTTGATTTCTAAAACATTAAGTAGTAATAATATCTCTATTAATATTAGCAATAGTCCACTGACTGATCACAATGCTATTTATATGGTAGTTAATTTATCGCTATTAGCAATTCCTACCTCCAAACCGTTGCTCTGGAAATTAAATAACTCCCTTCTTAAATATGAAAAGGTCAAGCAACAGATTATTGAACTAATCCAAATTTACTGGGAAAGGGCTAAATCACAAAATAATTATGGACGTAATTGGGAGCTTTTAAAGTATGAATTAGGCAAATTTTTAAGAAAATTTGGAAGTGATATAGCAAAGCAAAAAAGATTAATAGAGGATGAAGTTCTTTCACAACTTTCTGCTTTATCATTTAAGGAACCATTGACGGACATTCAAAGTATTGAATATTCCAAACTACAAAATAAATTAGATGACATGTATAGATCCAAAGCTAAAGGAGCCTATGTTAGATCAAGAAAAAAATGGCTGGAAGAAGGAGAGCAGAATTCAGCCTATTTTTTTAGGTTGGAAAGATCCAACGCTGTGAACGCTTCTATTGATCGTCTCCGTACAAATGATAAAGTTCTCGATAATCCTAAGGACATAGCTTCTTTTTGCTCCAAATTCTATTGTAACTTATATACATCAAGATATTGTGATAATTCTGCCAAATCCTTTTTTGAATCTATTAATCAAAATAAAGTTATTTCTCTAGAGGACAAAGAAGCTTGTGATAACGATATATCCCTATTAGAAATTCTACAGGCTATTAAGAGTCTAAAAAATAATAAAAGTCCTGGCTGTGATGGTTTAACCTCTGAGTTATACAAGATGTTTGCCGATAACTTATCCCCTTTTTTACTAAAAGTATTTGAAGAAAGTTTTGATTTAGAAGTACTTCCACCTACATTGACACAAGGAGTTATCACCTTAATACCCAAACCCAATAAAGATAAAGAATGTCTAGAAAATTGGAGACCAATTACCCTCTTAAATAACGATTACAAAATTTTAGCCCTGATTTTAGCAAAAAGAATTAAAGATGTCCTTAACTGTATTATTGATGAATCACAATCAGGTTTTATGGAAAAACGTCACATTACAAATAATATAAGATTAGTCCTAGATATCTTAGATTACGAAGATCTCATCCTTAACGACAGTTACATGCTTTTCTTAGACTTCTACAAAGCCTTTGATTCACTCGAGCATAACTTCATATTTCAAGCTCTTGCCAAATTTGGGTTTGGAGATTCATTTTGCAAAGCCATCAGGACATTGTATAGAAATAATAATAGTGTTATTAAATTAAAATTTGGAACCTCACCTAGATTCAGTTTGTCACGCGGCGTAAGACAAGGCTGTCCTATATCTCCATATTTATTCTTGCTCGCCTCTCAATTTTTAGCTCTGCATATTTTCAGTAGTAATTTACAAGGTATAACAATTGACGATAGAAAAATTATTATTAGCCAGCTGGCTGATGACACCACTTTGTTCTTGAATGATGCCTCTCAAATTCCTTTAGCTTTAAGATTGATTGATTTCTTTTCCAGAGCTTCAGGTCTCTATTTAAATATTAACAAATGTGAGTTGATGTCTGTTAAAAGACGTAATGCTCCCTCCATATGCAATATTCCTGTAAAAGATCAAGTTACATACTTAGGAATTGTAATTAATAAAGACCAAAAAATAAGATGTAAACTCAATTTCGATCCTCTAATAATGAAAACCCAAAAGAAACTAAATTCTTGGTTGCAGAGAGACGTGTCGACAAAAGGAAGAATTTTACTCTCTAAAGCCGAAGGCTTGTCGAGACTAACATATGCAGCTCTTTCCTTGGAGGTGAACAAAGGAACATTAAAAAAGGTTGATAGCATGTTAAACAATTTTGTTTGGAAAAATAAAACCCATTTTATTAGAAAATCAGTATTGATGAATCCACTAAAACAAGGGGGGTTGGATTTTTTAGATTTCACTACTTTAAACAACACTTTTAAGATTAATTGGCTTAAAAATTTCCTTAATAACCCCTCCTCACTTTGGAATATTATCCCTAACTATATTTTCTCTAAAGTTGGTGGCCTGAATTTTCTCCTTCTTTGTAACTATAATATTACAAAGATCCCTGTCAAACTTTCTAATTTCCATAAACAGATGCTCTTGGCTTGGTCCCTGATATACAAACACAACTTCTCTCCACACAGATATTACTTATGGAACAATAAGGACATTCTCTACAAAAATAAGTCACTTTTCTTTGACAACTGGTTCAAAAATAACCTCCTGTTAGTTGGACAGCTTTTTAATTCACAGGGCAGACTTTATAACTATTCAGATTTTTTACAGAAATATAAAATTCCTATAACTACTAGTGAATACGCTATTGTTTTCAATGCTATTCCTTCTGGTGTGTCTTTTCTGTTGCAAGGTTCTACATTTCCATGGCCATGTACTCACTCTTTGAACCTAGCTGACACAATGATCGGAAATGTGTGCTTTTCTGTAGAGCAACATAAAAATAATTCTAAAATCAGAGCTCTCTTCCAGAGAGAGTTAATGACAATTCCTTATATAATACCATATTGGAATAATATTGTAGAGAATTTACCGTGGGAGAAGGTGTGGTCCTTGTCGCATAAGTATCTGCTTACTAATAAAGTAAAAGAAATAACATTTAAATTAATGCACAAATGTTACCCGACCAAAGCCTTTATTAAGAAATATAAGTCAGATATTGAAGTGAATTGTTCTTTTTGTCACTCTGCTGAGGAAGATTTCATTCACTTGTTTTGGCAATGTACCCACACAGAGAAATTTTGGTCAGATGTGTTATTATTTATCCAATCATACTTTATAAGTGACTTTTCTTTCTGTTTTAAAGATGTTTTCTTTGGATTGTTCGACTACTCTAAAGAGAATATAGGGAAATATTACATAATTAATTTGTGTTTCCTATTGGCTAAATTTCACATACATAAACAAAAATTTACTGGCTCTAAACCTCTCTTTTCTCTATTCAGAGATGATCTAGACAGGTATATCGAAACTATCCAATGCTCTATTAATCCCAAAGCTATGAAAACTGTTTCTCTTTATTCATCCTTTTTGTCCTCTTAAGGTTCACATAGCCTATATTGCATTGTTGTTGTTTTATTACCCTGGCAACTTATCTGTGTTTATGTATTTCTTTTTTTTTTTTTTTTTTTTTTTTTTTTTTTTTTTTACATGTATCTGTTTTGATTTAATGCTCTGATGTTTTGTATTGTTTAATTAAAAAAAAAAAAAAAAAAAAAATATATATATATATAGGCTATGGATTCGAGAATCAGTAAACAAGTGAGTGGTTTCGGACACAACAGAGTCGACACCGAGAGTCGATTCCTGTGCTGGAGTCGACCCCGACTCTGGGGCTATTCAGAGTCGAGGAATCGACTCTTTTGGAGTCGACTCCCCATCACTAGCGTAAACTGACGCGGAGCCGGAGAAGCGCAAGGTGAAGGTGCGTGCATCGCTAGTGTTAGCATTAGCAAACCCAGCTCACAAGACGATAGAATTATTCCGCTCCCGCGGTATACAGAGCTGAAGTGTGGACTCATTTTGGCTTCAGCTATAAAGAAGCCACTAAGGAAATCGACAAGAGTCATTTTGTTTGCCAAATAGGCCATGTTATAATCCAAAACTCGGGAAACGCATTGAATCTGAGAGCTCACTTAATATCCCGACGTCATCCGCGTTGCTGGGAAGTGTTTCGATAGAATATGTAATATGTACTGCACGTTTTCCTCTCAGTAACAAAATAAACACACAACAAAATTGACAGCGGTGGCAGCAGAAAGAAAGCATCTGATCATAGTGATGTGGATATGGTTGCACCAGCTCTGCAGTTCAGTACTTTAAATAGCACTTTATACAATAGACTGCTTTAAAGCAAACAGCTCTACAGTATTAAATATAAAACAAACAGTCATTCAGTCATGAAATGGACTATGCACTTTCTGTTGTTAAATAGTTTAGAAATTAAAAACTGCTATACTGCGAACCTTTAAAACATACACATAAAGAATCCTGCAGTCACTTTACTATTTTCCCTTTACTTAGATTGTACAAAATAGTGATTGATTAGTGATATAAATGCAAATGATACTGTATTGATTAAATAAAATAAAGTTGCTAGTCAGGTTTTATGCATATGGTTGTGTTCTTTATGACCGTTTTTTTCTCAAATTAGATCTTTATAAAAAAAAATAAAAAAAATATCGCAATATATCGCCTTTCTTACAATATCGCAATATATCACAATATATTGTATCGTAACCCCTGTATCGTGATACGTATTGTATCGCCAGATTCTTGGCAATACACAGCCCTAATAAGAACCAGACAGGTCCTCTGCACAGACCCTATAAGCCAGGTTCAGCTTCATACCGGCATGATGAATCTGATCTTCAAGCAAAAGGAACTGGGTGAATATTTGAATGCTACCTGTCCTAATCTGAATTCTGACTTGTAATACACCCTGAATCAAAATCACACCATGTTCATTCGTTGGCCAGAGGAAAAGTGGCCCCCAGACTGAGCTTGGTTTCTCCCAAGGTTTTTTCTCCATTCTGTCACCTGATGGAGTTTGGGTTCCTTGCCACTGTCTCCTCTGGCTTGCTTAGTTGGGGACACTTAATATTCAACAGTACTATTGATCTGACTGTACTGACGCTGTGGTATGAGAATTAAACTGAGCTGGACGATGACATCATTTTTTTGCAGAACTGCTTTTTAGAATTTAATTAACAAATTTAATAATAGACACTTTTCACAATTCCGGGTTTCTCAGAAGCAGAAGTCGTCATAGTTGGGTAAAATTCTATAGCGGTGAATGAGAGCATACATTAAATATATTTTTTTGTGATTCCATTTGCTCAAATAACAAAAGAAAAACTCCACAATAGTGTTTTCACAACTTTCAAAAACAGAAAAACAAAATGGAGAGCGATTGATAGCAGCAGTCAGAAGAGAGAAAGATGTCATTTTTACCGTCACTCCCATAGCCACTGTATTATAAACACCCTCACAGCTGTGTTAGTTTTTTGTAATTTGATGCAAAGGTAATATAATACTAAGTATAGTGTTATAAATGTACATACGTTTTTTTTTAAATGAAAATATAAAAAACTTTGCAGGATTTATGATATTGATGACCGTTAAAATGCGTCATCACAGTCTGTGAAAAGGGTCTATTGATTTGATTATCTTTACTACGAAACTGAATCAACACTGAACTGAGTTCAGCTTAACAGCAGCCGAAATGCATAATTTTCCTATTATCACTGTAAAACTGCTTTGAAACAATCTGTATTGTATAAAGAACTATATAATAAAGGTGGCTTGACTTGACTATATTGTAGTTCACATTATATTTGCATGAGGTATAGCAATTGAATAAGCAAACAGCTTCATAGATAATTCCTATATTATTTAATAGTATCCGCAAGGCAGAGGTGTAGAAATGCCAGTTTACCTTTGGCCCACAGTGACCACGTCGTTAGAGCTAACCGGGCTTCACTTCTTTCCTTCTTAACACAAAACATGTCTGCTACTTTCAACAAATCCCTGCTATGTGTCCAACGCTTGAACATCTGTTAAGAGAAGTAAATACATATTGGTAAATCAGATTAAATTAAAGCACTTAATATTCATCAATATTATTGACTTGATTACAATGACACTTTTGGATGAGAATTGAACTGAGCTGGATGATGATATCACTGTTTTCTCCATTGCATAGCTGCATTGAACTCATTCCATAATTGATGAACTTTACACAGTTATTGAACCAAACTGAATCAACACTGAACCGATTTCAACTGAATAATGACAATACTGTCTTTTTAGAGCTGCTTCACAGCAGAATTGAATTCTGATGGCATCACTGAATCATTTTCCTGTTATCACTGCGGCTTTGAAAATCTGTATTGTATAAAGTGCTGTAAAAATAAAGGTGATGTCTCGATTCTTTTTTATTTATTTTTTATTTAAATAATGAATTAATTGTAACTTCATTTTTTTGTAATTTTAAATAAATTGTATAATATAATTTATAATAAACTATTTTTAATTAGATACCCTCATTTTTGTGTATTTGTATAAACATTTGTATTGACCAGTGGCATTTTAGTATCATTGATATACTATTGTTGTTACATTAAGGTTGAAGCAAAGGTGAAAAGAGCAGCAGGATCTAGTCGCAGCAGTAAAAACAGTCAGGCAATCTTGGAAACCGTGACCAGAACAATCACATGATAATGACAATAACGGATAAACTTAAGAATAGGGCTAGATATACACAAACTATTGAGGAGTAAAACTTTAAAACTTTAAAATGTAATTTTATTTCAGTTAAAGGATTAGTTTACTTTCAAATGAAAATTCGCCCAAGCTTTACTCACCCTCAAGCCATCCTAGGTGCATAGGACTTTCTTCTTTCTGATGAACATAATCAAAGAAATATTAATAAATATCCTGACGCATCCAAGCTTTATAATGGCAGTGAACGGGACCTATGAGTAAGCTGAAGAAAGTGCATCCATCCACATCCATCCATGATGTGAAGTGAAGCAATGCGTTTGTGTAAAAAAATAAATAAAAATATCCATATTTAAACAAGTTATGAAGTAAAATATCTAGCTTCCGCCAGACCGACTTCCGTATTCAAGTTACGAAGAAAGTGTTAACTGGCATTGCGTAATATCTAGAGGAAGCTAGATATTTTTCTTCATAACTTGTTTAAATATGGATTTTTTTTTACACAAATGCATCGCTTCGCTTCAGAAGGCCTTTATTAACACCGCGGAGCACAGGTTTATGATGGATGGATGTGGATGGAAGCACTTTCTTCAGCTTATACTCATTGGTCCAGTTCACTGCCATTATAAAGCTTGGATGCATCAGGATATTTATTAATATAACTCTGATTGTGCTCATCAGAAAGAAGAAAGTCATATACACCTAGGATGGCTTGAGGGTAAGTAAAGCTTGGGATAATTTTCATTTGAAAGTGAACTAATTCTTTAATATTAGCTTATTTCAAATAATGAAGATGTTATAGTTTTAGTTAACAATGAACCCATGGTGTTGACTGGACATTGTTTAAAAATAGATCTACATCTAGACCTCATTTTTAAATTACATGAGATCAGTCAGCCAAATGACTGATAAAATATAGAAAATTAATTAAAGAACTGAATCAAACCTTGTGAAGTAATCTGTTGTTAAATGTTTTAATCGCTCTACATTCCATGGCAGCAGTTCTCCAGCGATGAAAAGCTCGACCTCTAACCCTGCTCTGATAGACGATGAGCTGGCTCTCCATTGCACACTTCCTCTGTTGACCCTGGATGAGAGCTCTTCTCCACTGTATGAGTACAGCAGCCAGCAGTCTCATCTCACTGCTGTACTGGAACCAGGCCTCTCTGTACCTCAGTCTCTGGGCTGATACTGTTTGTTTGTGCCATGCCAGCAGAACCCTACATGGAAAACAAGTCCTGGTAAAGCCAAAAGCTTTAATGACAGCACAGAAATGCTAGTTAGTATTTTTATTATTATTTTGAGGGGCTTTTGCCGGTTTGTTGAGGCTAAGGTTGGTATTACATGCATTATTAGCTGGTAGGGGAAAAAAATCAGAGGTTTTGGAAAACAGTTGATGTAATGATGTAACTGGGGTCTGTCAAACTTCAAAAAGTACATCACAAAACAACCATAAAATTTGACATCATTGATGCCAAAAGTCATTGCATATTACTATCATAAATTATTGTTCAATTTCAGACTGTTCCTAAAACAAATCTATCATATGGATTCAGAAGTTTGTAATATACAGTACACAAGTCACATTGACTGCTTTTTTTGACACCTTATGCACTGGCTATTTTGAGATTTAGGGCTATTTTACTTCCATAACATGCCCTCTTTCAGTGCCAGAAATCTCCCCTTAAGTAGCACTTATATACACCAAACTTTACAGTTTTATCCCCATCTATATTCTGAAGGTTTTTGTTCATATATCATTCACCTGACTTACATAATATTCCTAAAAATGTGGTGATTTTTTTTTTTCTTTTCTTTTTTTCTGGCTGTTGACAGTATTTTCTGATTCTCAAAAGTGATTTCCAACTTCTCTTTTGTAAAATCTTTTACTTTAATTTGTCAACAAAATGAAACAAGAATTCGGAACCTGGCTTCATCCAGTGTTCTGGAAATGTATGCAAATTAGTGCATATTTATTTAGATAATGCCTCACTTGCATATTTAAACATAACATTTCAGAAAACTTGTAATACAAAACCATTTTGCAATTCCTTAAGTAATCAACTGGCAGAAGTATGGTAATATCTAGATTAATTTTTTTACTCTATTCACCTGTGGTGTCTTGCCTTAATACTCAGTCTCACCTCCTCTGCTGTCTCTGTGTACAGTGATCTCTGCTCCTGACCCTCTGTGTAAAAGCTGCTTTCCAGCACAGGAACATGTTTTTCATCCTCCACACGATGTTTCTCTGCTTTCTGGCCCGTGAGATGTGCTGTCTCCACTGATGCATCGTCAGTCGGGCCCTCTTCCTCTCAACAAGTCTCTCCCTCCACACACACAGATAAAGACGGAGATGCCGAGTGTCTTCCCAGCGGTGGATGAGACTCGTGATGTGAAGTATGTGAGAATGTACATGGCTGAGTTTGAACTGCCAGTGACAGAAAGCTCTACGCTGTAGTCTCTGCGTCAGGACCTCCTCCAGCTCTCTGCTTATACACAGCAGCTCTGACTGATGCCTGAACTCATGAAGCCACTGAAAGAAATATCTGTAGGTAGAATAGAACGGAATCTTTATTGACCTCACCATAAAATGTTTTTTATTGAAGGTTTTTAGCAGCATTTAATTATGTTTGCACTTATATTGGCATAATCAAGCTCGATGGTTCAATTCGGCGACAATTTCCCCAAAAATCCCCATCAAGATTGTTTATTTATTTACTTACTTCTTTACTTATGTGCTTATTTACTTACTTATGGTTTTGGTTGTTTGTGTTCAGAGACTATTAGCTTAAAGATTATTTTGTTACGTTTTTCCTGCTTTTCCTTTTCCTGATTAGTTCCTGTTTCCTTGGTTATTAAGTATAAGTATTTGTTCCCTTAGTTACTGATTATGTTCGCCACCTGTTTCTTGTTCAGTTCTCTTTGTCTTGTGTATTTAAGGTACAACAGTTTTCGGTACAACATTTACAAGGTACAACTTTTACAGCAGTTTTACAAGTGTTTACAACAGTATACTAAAAACGGAAATGTTTTTCCTTCGCATTTTTCACATTCAGACGGCAACATTGTCAAAACAATCCCCGTTCACACGGATCTGCGAAAACGATTAAAAATGCTGTATTATGCATGCCAGGCTAGTAGCTGCCGATGTCACTTTGTAAAAAAATAGTACGCGCCTGTAGACTGAACACGTAATACGGATGCGCATGACTTCACCGTTTTCACAAATTTGCATTTTTGTAGTTTACATTGAGACAATAACAGTATCGTTTTCAAAAGCTGGCACTTTGAAACCCGTTTTCAAAAGTTTGCGTTTTCAGGCCCCCAAACGCCATTGTTGTGTATATATAACGTTTTCCGTTTTTAGTTGAAAATGGTGTTGTGTAAATTACCCCTTTGGTTTTCTCTTTATTAGGTGTTGTCTTTGTTTTACAAAGACGTCACATTCCTTGCGTTTGAATTATCTTCTTTGTTTTTGTGTAAAAGTAATATTGCTGCAAATAGATCACCTGCTCTTCATCTTCTCTGACCTGTTGTGACACATACTTGAGTAAATTCAGTGGAGTACATTTGGATAATATCACTAATTTTTAATTTATATCTTATGCTGACCATGGCTGCATTTACAGTATTTTATCCAAAAATACAGAAAGAACAGTAATATAGTGAAATACTATTAAAATAACTATTTTCTATTTTAATGTGTTTTAAAATGTAGTTTATTCCTGTGATGGCAAAGCTGAATTTTCAGCATCATTACTCCAGTCTTCAGTGTCACATGATCCTTCAGAAATCATTCTATTATGCTGATTTGCTGCTCAAGAAATATTTCTTATTATTATCAATGTTGAAACAGTTTCTTTTTTCAGGATTCTTTGATGAATAGAAAGTTTAAAAGAACAGCATTTATTCATTTATTTCAGATACAAATAAAATAATAGAATAAAATTAATTCTCTCACATGTTAGAATCAGCCAATGAAAAACCCTTATTTGATGACCTCTTGGGCATCCCCCTTAGCACAAGCTGTTTTGGATAACAGTGTCCACTAAATGACAACTGTCACACACCTGTATTTTAAGGCTCTTTGGTGATAATGCTGAGATCTTCTGAAATATTCCACTGCTTGGCTCCACATTCGATATGTTCTTCTCTTCATGAAAATCTTCCTCCTCTCATCATATTCACATAGAAGAGCCTGTCGATGAGCCCTATCTAAATCACAAGTCAAGAACACGCATGGGCTTTTATTGGTTTATTACCAGTTATTTGTTATGTTATAATGCATACACTCAATATACAGCAATATTGCATTGCAATGTGTATTATAAGGCAATGTATACTTTTTTGCATTATATATGCATATTAATTATACACATGCCTTTTAAGGGAAATGTTTAAACCTATTTTAAACTACAGTAAACAGAAAAGCAAGAAAAAAATAATGATATACATTTGGCGTAATTCAGTAATGATTTTGACTCACATTGTGCATGTTTTCTCCACTGCTGTAAGATGGCTTTGACTCTCAGGTGGAATCTGTGTTGTTCTTTGCTGTTGGCAAGCTGCTGCTGAGCACAGATGAATCTCCACTGACAGAAACAGACTCGCAAGAGTCTGTAGTGTGAAAAGGACAGAGCTGATGCCTGCCTCTGCTTACAGACCTGCACACAACTCAGCCATGCCAAAAACACTCTTAAACATGCAGACACAGACACACACCAACACACTATGATTAACATACACTTACTGAGTTTTACATAAATTTTCATGTTGCAGATGGATAAAACAAAGACTGAGGTTTCATCTGAGGTTAAAACAAGTGGTTGACCGTTTCAGTGACCAATGCTGATAACAGGTTGGCCAATTGCCAATATATACACACACGCAATATACAATTTAAAGACAGCAAATGAGATAATTACATAAAAAAAGCAATGAACACTTGTTTAGTATCATTAACATACTAATATATATATATATATTTTTTAATATTTTGAATTAGCTTTCCTTTTTAAATTTTGTTTTCATTTTAATTTCAGTTAAAGTTTTAGTAATTTTGTTGTTTTGGTCATTTTTTTTTAATTTATTTTATTTTTTATTTTTTTTAAATATGCCTATATAGTTTTTATTAAGTTTTAAATTTACTTAGTTTACATAGTTTACTTAGATTACTAAATTTACTTAGTTTACTTAGAGCTGAAATAAAATAAGTTTCTCGAGTTCACACTGTCACAAACAAGGACAGGATAATAAAATCTGAGAATTTATTGAACAGAAGAGTGCAAACACACAGGTGAGAAGTATGTGGATGCAGACAAACGTTAGCGCTTAGCTCAGAGGTAAAAGTCTTTATCTTGTCGTTTGCAGGACAGGGCAGACTGATGATTCCTAGGCACTGGGAAGGAGGATGAGGAAGGCTGAAGAGGATGACCACAGCTGAATGGCGAGGTAATATAGGGAGTCAGGTAAGTCCATACACAATGTAGTGAATGATGAGACCAGACAATGAGATTCATGAACTGGTGAGTACATATGGGAGTCATTCATGAGTGTGGCCTGGTGACGGTTGTTAGAATTCGGGTAAAAGTGAATGAGTGGGTAGAGTTGCAGGGTCTGGCATTGATGGAGTCGCTGAATACATGACACGCACGTACACTTAATCAGATAGGGTAGAGTTTGCATATTTGGCGTGCTGTCTGAGGGGAGGGCTCCAAGTTCGGAATTTGGCCTGAACCCAGAGTACTCCCCCATCCTTGACTGATTGGTTGGATTACCTGAAAGTGTTCCTCCTGAACTTAAAAAAAAAAAAAAAAAGCCTTAAATAACTTAATTTCACGAGTTCACACGTACATGTAATGGCATGTTGTTCAAGGGGAGGGCACACAAATAGGAGCAGGAGACTAAGGGTACAGAATTCACAGGATCGCGTCTGGGAGGGCTCTAGCAGCATCAGATGGGAGCTTGGAATCAGATGATCACAGCATTGGACAGGTAAGACTAGACAGAGTGTAGAAATACATTTGGTGAGTATGTCAGTTGTAATAGGTTGTCTAGTAACCGGGCAGGAGTCAGAGAGAAGTCAGGAGTAGAAAGATTTTTTAGAATTTTTATTTACAGACTTCAATACAGGATATACAGAGCAGGCATGAGCACCGACGCAGTAATATCAAATATGTAAATAGCAACAACGCTGTCTTGTACATTCATTAAAGTTGTTACAGACCTGTCTGCTGGATTAAATTTGAACAGCTATGCCCCTAGAATCCATACTTGAGGAGGGATTTGGCCTGGTGGTTGTGGGCCGCAGAACATAAATGGTGTATTTGATTTGATTTTGTTCCAGGCACAGAGGATTTAGGGGACTTATTTGTGAGCAGAACATGGTGGAATGATAGACTGATCTGCAAACTGCACACAAGACATTGCAGCAACCTAGAAAGACCCTGTTGTGAAGGTCAGTGTTTATAGTGTTTTTAGCACCCCAAAATGGACACTGGTTCCAGTGGACAACACGGACGGCGCATTAAGCTGAAAACAGCTTATGATACATTTAAAAGAAGGAGGTTCCAAGATGACGGCATTTAGCAGGACAGGCAACGGAGTTGCAGAAAAGAGAGAAAAGAAGATTATAAGGAGGGAAGGGGGCTGGGGCCAAGGCTGGGTATGCGGAGGCAGTCTAACACTAAAGTTGGCTCCTGGGACAGAGGGAGGAACAGGGAGAACTGCAGAGGGGAGAACAGGAGGGAGAAAAAGTGACATCAGGGCCTGAGCCGCTAAAGGAGACATCCTCACGTTAGGGTCTGCTCCTGGAGCTGGAAGCCATGGATAGGAAAATGGGTTAGAGACCGTGGGAGGTAAAGGTAATGTTTGAGTGGTTGGTGGGTAGCTGGCATCGCAGGTGGATGACGAGGGTAGGCCTCTGCATCTTGGCATGTGTGGAGCGGATCGTGTGATCCAACACCCCCGAGATGAAGACGGGGGCTCGACAGGGTTGTCGGGTGGAGAGGGATCGCTCCTTGGGCAAGCAGATTGTGGCGGAGGTTCAGTGGAGATTCAGCGGAGATGAAGGACTCAACGTCAGAAGGGAAGAGCTCGATTTCGGACATGACAACACTTGGGCTGGGCCAAATGCTGGTGAGGTGAGGGACAGCTATATATACAGGCCTCTCTTTCGCTGATTGGTTGGATTACCTGAACGTGCTCCTCCAGAACTTTGTTAAATAAATTTAATTTAAGTTAGGGTTAAGGTTTTTTATTTTTTTTCAGTTACTGTTTATTTACTTCAGGCAATGAGAATGTTTTTTTTATTGCTTTAGTTTTAGTTAACAATAATAACCCTGCTTGTTTTTTACAATATTTACTGAAATTTAACTATTACATTTTTTTTTATTTTTATACTTTTTTTATACAGGCATGGCTGTTGACAATGTAAAAATAAAATATTGGATGATTAATCATTCTGATTGATATATCGATGTATAACCAATATGTACAATATCTAGCAGCACCAACCAGAATTGCAAACATAATGACTTGTTTTGAATGACTTGCAGCTCTGTTTGGTGCAGCTAGTGGTGCATAAATAAAACACGACAGCTTTAAAACATGAAAGTGACATCTGATATCCACTGTAAAACAGCTAAAAATAAAGCCCATGCTATTTTCACAGACATGACGTGTACCTGTTCTGTAGCGTGCGAATATAAACGGCTCTGGCAGTCTGCTGCTGGCTTACACATGTTACCCACGTGGAGAAGCTCAAGTTCAGTCTGTGTCTCTCTGCTTTGCTCTTCATCCATTCAACAGCACAATTCTGCTGCTCACAGTATGGCACCACGGCCTATAACACACATAAAAACCAGGAGTCACAGATATAAGCTACATTTGTCCACAGTCAAAGTCTTAAATATATAAATATGATTTATCAACAGCTTCTTAAAGTCAGAATTAAACAACATTAACTAATTTTGCTTCTCTAATATTGATAAAAAAGACCATTTATTAGCATGAATTAAGCTAAAGAAACAAAAATTATCATATTTTTTTTGCCAAAATTTGTTTGTTTTTGAGAAATATTTGTTTAAATGTAATCTAAAAAAAAAAAAAAAGAGAGAGATTTTGGTAATTTCCCATTCAAGTAGATGTGCTGTACTTGTTTCACTATACCTATACAGAAAATAACTGCCTGAGCCCATTACCATGATGGCCATTAAGTGAACTGACTTGCCTCAAAGGGACTTAATTACTTATACTGATAAATAAGAACGTGTATTAATGCTGCCTTCATCTGAATTATCGTAAATACGAGTTTCCTAGTTAAAAATTGGACATAAATGCCCTCTCAAGTCATTTAGCACAGGAAGCTCGGGGATAATTTTGATAACCAAGTTCCTGAGTTGAGCATGCCATAAACTTTGAACATGGCAGAGGGGAGAACGATTCTTGCTGTGACTGGTATTCTTTATTAGCTGTTTCCACAACAGCTACATTGTCTTGTCTTGTCATTAAAGTAGTGCATATTTACATATATGAATAATCATTTGATGTGTATTGTATGTTTTATACACTGTGAAAATAGGCTGTATTTGACCGAAATTCTAGAATTGTCAAGCTGACTATCTAGATAGCGCAGGGGATGTTTATATAGTTGTCAATTAATGGGACGCTAAATACCATTTTGGCTTTAATAAGATTTCCCCAATAAATAGGCAGAAAAACCCTGGTGTCCTCCATGATTCCGGTTCTTTCCGACAACAAAGCACTTGAATACGACGAGCTCATAATCACAACTTCAGAAGCGAGAAGTAGGAATTTTCCAATAGCACGTGAAGGCAGCATAAGGAAGTCAAAAGGGTCCATTATGAGATCATGTGGACTCTCAATCAGTGGTTCTCAACCAGGGGGTCAGGGTCCATTAGGAGTCCTTAGCAAACTTCCAAGGGGGCCTTAAGATGACATGTATAGTAAAATTTAGATTTTTTATTAGGAGAAGGTAAAATTTGTCTATCAGGACAAGAGGACAAGAATATTGATGTTCTTGTGTTTTTAAGTGTTTAGTCAGAGATAAAATACCTTAAGAATACACACATTATGGTTTTATGGATAATATAGAAGGTTTTCAAGAATTTAATGTAAAATTGGTACCGTTCTTGGAGAATTTTTTATGGTATTTACTATTTTTTATTAAGAATGGTATTTAAAAAAAAAAAAAAAAAAAAAAAAACACTCCCAGAATTGGGCAACAATTATATGTATAATTATAAAATAATTAATGTATACACATTTTATGCCAAACTATAAAATAATTTTATCATGTAAAAATCCTTAACCTTAATCCTTATTCTGTAACAACTGAGAAAAATCAGACACAAGTATTTGTTACTGTTAACAAATAATGTTACGGCGACAACCCCCAAAGTAATATGACCAGGCCTCTGGTTGCCATAGTTTTATGACGAAAGAATGCAGAGCTCAAACTCACTTTGAATCAGTAGGCCATAGGAAGGACACATAAAACAGACTTTCCTGCATTAATTCATAGACGAAATGAGCAGTAAATGAATGTGCATCCCAGGACAGTGTGTGTATGATTATTGTTATTATGTCTTGTGTAGTGTACCTTGCATTGTATTTTGTTTTATGCATGTTTTATGATAGAACCAACAGTTAACCTCACCTATGCCATGTTTGGTGTCTACAAATTTGTATTTTGAAGATTTAAACGATTGTGTATATTATATGCCGATACCTGTGCAACATAGTAGTACTGCAAGAATATTTTTTTCATTTCGCTGTAAATGCTAAGAAAGAATTATTTTTCTGTGGCCTTTTCTTAGAACTAATTGATCATGAATACTGAGTGTTCACAGGATGAACTGATTAATTGATTGTAATGTCTATGTAGCTACATCAAGTTAATCTGATTAACTAATTAAAATATTCATAATTAATCATAAGTTATGAACAATTATTAATATTTCCCCTTTGAGCTAATATGCTACAATTCAGTAAATCACAAACAACTAGAACAGTTATGTAAATTCACTGGTTTAAAAAGAGTGGGAACGCTGAAGAACATTCAGCATTCAACTTCTGTAATCCTGAAATGTAATTATTTTAATTTATTTTATTTATTTATTTTATTTTTTTTTTTTACAGAAACTACAAGTGCCCATATGTGGGGGACTTGGAGTAAAAAAAGATGAGAACCACAGCTTTAAATACAAAAGGAAATAAAATAACAAGACTCCCCAGTGCTGATGGGAGTTTTTCTGACCATACTGACAATTAGAGTAACTAGGGCAAATTCATAACATCATAACATTATTTTTTACCAGTCTGGTCCATGTACAGAAGCAGTGTCTGAGTAGACTGGTGTCATGGGTAAGTGCCACATGCTGTTCCAACATATGCTTCCTGCATCTCTGCCAAACCATTAGTTTCCACTGAACGACAGAATGAATGAGCACCCTCCTCTCCTGTAAATTAAAAAAAAAAAAAAAAATCAACTAAACAACTTTGTCCCAAAGTCTCTCAAACTACCAAACGTAGTTTATTAGTAGTTCACCCAAAATTAAAATTTTGGTAAATTTTGCTAATTTTGTTCCAGACCCAAATTACTTTTGCAAAAGGTGTTTTTGTATGATACAGTCATGGACATAATTTGGGGGTGGGACATTTCCCCACCACTTTTTGCCAGCATCAATATTGTCCCCACCACTTTTTGAAACATCTCGCTGCACGGATGTACTTAATATAAAAGAAACATCTCCGTTTGATTAGCAGTTTGTTAATTTGTGTTAAATAAGTGGTGATCTGTCGCTGGAGTGTGTTGTTTTTGAAATCATGCTGAGTGCTCATTGCCACAAGCGCTTCAATTTATTGGGTGATATTACAATCACTGATCAGCTGCTCTTTCAGAGCACTTCTCAGTGATAACCTCCCTGAGGTCCTGCCTCCTCCTTTTCGTAGCCCGGCACTTCTGCCCCCTACTCCTCAGAGGGGTGGCACAAGCTGCCACAATAGACTTCTGATCCTGTCTCCAAGAATCCCCTGGAGACTGGTCAGAAGGCTTAGAGGAAGCCCACAAGGCACAGATGATTGTCCCTCTCCCCTCGAAAAGATTGACAAACGTGAATGGAGTTTTCTTACCGTGAACTTGTCACAGTGCACATCCAGCATTTTTTCAAAGTTGGCATAGTTACTATAGAGCAGCATTTCTGCCAGAGGACCAATACAAATGATTTTGTTTATTAAGAATGTCATTTACCCAGTGCTGGACAGCCCTGCAGTGCATTTGAGTATGAGCTCTCCACACCCTGAAAACCACAGTCAGTTCTTTACGTCTCCTGCTTTTTCTACAGAGATCCGCCTGTAGCCTCATATCTCTGTTAGTGTGCACTAGACCCCTCCACTGGGAAAAAGCCAGACTCAAATCAGGATGCATCATCCTGCCGAGGGCTCTTAGTAGCACAACCTGAGGAAGAATGAAAAAGTGGCAGATTTATATGAATAGAACTGACTGCTGAATTGCCGCAGTTTGGTCCCCTACTATTAATAATATAACAGCAGAAGCAAAGCTGACTCTGGGTCAGAACCGTTACACTATGAAGTTTTAAATTATTTACCGCTAGAATGATCCAAAAACAGGATTCATATTATGGGCTGATTAAAAACTTGGTGGAAAGAATCCATGCTCAAGTTGTAACAAACAATAAAAAGCCATAAAAATCTAAAATCCTAGTATCAAAATGCAATTTTGTTTCTCAAGTAAATTTAGCTCGTTTTAAGGATGTTTCGATTTTGATAGGATGTTAGCTTTACTGGGGAAAAAAGCTAAACTGCTAAATAAATAAATATTACTAGATTTAACAAAGTGCATGTTAAATATCAGGGACATATTATAAACAAAAGGTTTATGCATAAACAATATAAATTGCAATTGATTGATTGGTTGACCAATACCACCTTTGATCTGCGAAGTCTGCAATGATCATAGGAGCCCCAGAAACAACTATAAACCATTCTCTCATCTCCTGGGTCTTTATGTTCCTCAGAAATTGTACTGCAGGGGGAAAAAAAAGCAAAGTAGGATGGTCTTTAAACTTTGTATTAAAATTACTGTACAATTAAAATAAAATTTTGTCTTATGTAGCTAACCTGATAACTGACAGCAGAGATCTGTGTTCCTCTGACACAGTCCATGACATGTGGCTGTGCTGTGATTCTGTGGCAAGTAGAGGGCAGTGTTGCTCTCTGTGTGTCAACACACTTCGCTCCAAACTATCATCTTCTGCTGTGCAGTTTTCACATTCTACCAGAGAAACCTGATTGAATGATTAAACATTCATGATGCCAAAAAATATTCACAATATGCTTATTGATGATACAAAACCTATATTTCTCCAACTGATAATGTTCCTTAGTAATTACTCAGCTAAAGAGCAGAAAGTTTGACAATAAAATCAGTCACTGTTTTGTATCAACAATACTACAATATTAACAGTATCGTGGTGCTTTTGAGATCTCCGGTCTCCGGAAGTCTTGGTCTAAGTCTTAAAGGGATAGTTCACCCAAAAATGAAAATTATTCCATGATTTACTCACCCTCTAACCATCCTAGGTGAATATGACTATCTTCTTTCAGACGCACACAATCGGAGATATGTTAAAAAATATCCTTAGTCCTCCAAGGTTTATAATGGTTGTGAATGGCAGCCCAAATTTTGAAGACAAAAAAATGCATCCATCCATAAAAAAATGAATCCATACCATGACATAGTACACAATGACATGACATACCAAACGTTATAGCGTAGCATGTCATGGTGTAGTGTAGAACGTCATGGCATTGTGTACTACGTCGCTGAAGTTAACGTTTTTTGGGCGTACGTCGAATGCATATGGCTGTCACGCTGAAAGCTCGTTATTTTACTTTGTAAAGTTTTAAATAAGGATATTTGTCTTACGCAAACGCATCGATTCGCTTCAGAAGGCCTTTATTAGCCCCCTGGAGTCGTATGGATTAATTATTTTATGGATGGATGCATTTTTTTTTTTTTGTCTTTAAAATTTGGGCTGCCATTCACAAACATTATAAACCTTCAAGGACTAAGGATTTTTTTAAATATATCTTCAATCGTGTTCATCTGAAAGAAGATAGTCATATACACCTAGCATGGCTTGAGGGTGAGTAAATCATGGGATAATTTTCATTTTTGGGTGAACTATCCCTTTAAGGGTTCTGCTATGGTCTGGGTCTGCTAGCTAGAAAAATGCTCATTTAAACAAAACAAACAAAATGCAGGCAATGGGCAGCTAGCACTAAGTCTTGTACCTGAGGTACAGCAGTGGACATAAGAGGATCAGAGCAGGATGAGGAAGAGGAGGATGGATAAAGATGAGCCAGTCTGGCTGTGAAGAGCAGAACTCCATCAGAGAAAACAGCCTGAGTGTGTCTGTACCACTCCAGAAGAAAAGCCCGCTGAACAGCTCTATCTTGAACTGATCTGTGGGATCTCAATTAGAAATTTAAAAATTGAGCAGGGAAAGGTAGAGAGACATAGTTACAGAGAAAGAGAAAAAGAGGAGTTCATCATACTGTGCCAACTGTTGTTTCACTAATATCTCTGTCCACTTATGAAGAGTGTTGTGAAGCAGTAGCGTTGCTGATAGTTCTTGAGCTGAAATGCGTGTTTTCCATTTGAACACTTCCATCGTACAGCCTATAATCCAAATAGATTTTCAGCATTGATGATAATAATAAGAACTGTTTCTTGAGTATCAAATCAGCATATTAAAATTATATCTCTGAAGAATCATGTAGCTCTGAAGACTATAGTAATGGCTGCTGAATATTCAGTTTTTAAAATATTTTCAAGTTATTTTAGGTTGTAATAATAGATCACAATATTACTGTTTTTACTGTATTTTTATCAAATAAATGCAGCCTTGGTGAGCATAGGACTTTATTTAAAATCTTTCCAACCTTTTGAACTTTTGAATGATAGTGTATATCACAGATAGCTTACATCTTAAGCATATAATCATACTCATGAAATTATCTAACCTGTGTTTTTCTGTCTTGTATGAAACTGGTGGATGAGGAAATCCTTCTGCAGACAGTGTAGCTGTAGAGATCTGCTCCATTGCTGTAAGCATGTCTTGAGTGTCAGAGCCTTTCTGTGATAACAGTAATGCAGAAGCAATGCACTGCGTTGGACTAGTGTTCTCCACACCGATAAACACCTACCATAAGCACACAGAGAATCAGTGCCACAACATCAATGAACAGTTTAGCAACCACACAGCAACACCCTATAAATACACTAGTGTTCAAAAGTTTAGGGTAAGTAAAGTTTTTTTTGTGTGTGTGTGTGCGTGTGTGTGTGTGTGCGCGCGTGTGTGTGTGTGTGTGTGTGTGTGTGTGTGTGTGTGTGTGTGTGTGTGTGTGTGTGTGCATGTGCGTGTGTGTGTGATGAGCCATCCAAGACTATAGCAAGCTCCCATGAAGAAACTCACGGTCTGCAGATAGGCCTCAGCCATCTGGCACCGCACAAGAAACAAGATACCAGGGGAATATCCATCAACGTGAATGTGGCAAGTGTAACAAGGGCCAACCCTGCTGAAAGATGCTCCTGCAGGAACTCTAGCACTGAACCAAGCAGGCAGTGGACTGGGTCCAAGTGTCGTTGATCGCACCACAATGCAAAAAGATGCCACTGAAGATAATACAATTTCCTTGTGGAGGGAACTCTCAACAACCTCGGCTGAGAGACCAGATTCTAGGAGCTGATCTCACTAAGGGGCCAAACCCACAGTTTCCAAATGTCGGGTCGGGGGTGAAAGATCGACCCCGAAAACAAAAAGTCCCTCCTGGTCGGAATATCCCATGGAGAGCCTTCCAGGAGAAACACTAGGTCCGGGAACTAAACTCGAGCTGGCCAAAACGGAACTACGAGTACTAGGCATACTCTGTCATTGGCATACTTTGTTGGAACAGAGCTATCGGGGAAAATACATACAGACACAGCCATAGCCATGTCAGAACCATGGCATCTAGTCCTAACGGAGCTGGAGGTGTGAGGGCAAACCAGAGAGGACAGTGGTTAGACTCTGCTTAGACAAAAAACTTCACTTCCATTCTGTCGTTCCTCAGCAAAATCAACTCCACCACATTCAAGTAGAGTCCCTTAGGCCTCAGGTCCTACTTCGACAGGATATCTGCACCCAGATTCAAGTGTCCAGGGACATAGACTGCCTGCCAAGGACTTATACATTCTGCAGGTCATACAGTATAAACAAGGTCATATAAAATAAATATAAAACAAAATAGCTCATATTTAGTTTGACCCCTTGATGTTGGTGAATAACATTTTGTGAAAGATAAACTCTTTCACTAACATTTTTATGAACAATTGACAACATTTCAAAAAAGTGTTTGTACTTTATTATTTGTATAAAGTGCAAGATTTTCAACATCTCATTTAAATGTAACAGCCACAATGCAAATGAAGCCCAGGAGAACAAGCTGACTTACCTTGAGAGTTGAGCTCTTTGTAAATTCTCCCGTACTCTCCTTAACTCTTTCCTTTCCCGCGCACTTTGACGCCACATTGTAAATGTAGTCTGCATTCTACCTTTATCCTGCAGGGGGCGCATTCTCTCCAGACATCTCCTTGTTTCCTGCATCCTTCCTGTGACATTTCTCCACTTCCTGAAGTGTACTGCACAGATTTCAACAGCAGCCATCACTCCCCAGCTGCGGTTAAGCCTAATTTTTTTTATGCCCTTCCCTCACTAACTTCCCTCCGTCTGGTTCACTCGAAAGCACGTCATTGCTTACGTTGCAATGTGTTTAAATTGAACACCCTTAGCCCTTGATCACTTTGAATCCGATATGGAGCTGATGTATTATTTATCATTTTTTTTCATCTTATAAATTTGTTTGCACATTATTCTATAGGCCTGTATGTATGCTTGAGCTGTTAAAAAATAATATAAACAAATATAAATATATTAATGTATTCATATTTAATATTAAATATAAAATATTAAAAAAAATACATAAACAAAAACGTATAACAAAAACTATAACTGTGTAAAAAAACAGTCAGCTTAAGGTAGCTACAAGTATTAAATGTGGTTAAATGTCAAAATAATTCCAATATCATACACTAGACTGTGTGAGGTGGGGGTAAATTAAGCGCAATCTGCTGTGACCTCACATTCGTGTTGCACTGTGATCTCTGGATCTGCCTGAAGTGTACATATTGAGTAGACTCGCTCCCTCGATCAAAATCGAGGGGCCGAGGGTCTGTCCAAATAGACTTCCATTGTCCACTTGACAAAGTTGAATGCAATTTAAAATGGCGGTGGGGATTCCCCCGAGGGGAAGTGCTTAGGGAAGTTCACGAGTGTATGTCTAAAAGTGGAGTTTAATGCATCTTCAGTCTCTCACCTCAGCAGACTCCCCTCATCAAAGTTATGAAAAGGCCTCTGGCAAAGTGCTGTCAGTGTCAGGGGCTGTTACTGAATGCTGTCAGTCATTCCTATCTGGAGGAGGGGGTTTTGGGCTTATTTTTTCCTTTTCTTTTTCTTTTTTCTTTTGGCTCCACCTACCTGCTAACATCTGTCTGGAAAGCACCCATGGGACTCTGGTACTCAAACGTGTTAGTTTTGTCTTCTGAACGTAGCAATGCCAGGAGTGCAGGGCGCGTCTGTTCCGGAAACAAATGATGTGATAGCACATTTACACTGTATTCCACTGGTAAACTCCAATTTGCATTGACACCTTCACCTAAAAACTAGATTTTTAAACCACTTGACCATACAAAGAAAACGCCTCCACAATGCTATGGTGTTCTGGGTGGTTACTATACCTTTGTTATGCAGTTACTAGGTTATTTTAGATGGTTTCTTGGGCTTTATTTACATAGCTCTCTGTAATGCTTAATTATGATTGATCTGATTGTCACATCAACTGACCAAGGTCAGTTTTTCCCCAATAATTTCAGTAGCTACACTCTATAATGACTGCTCATCCAGATATTTGGGGCTGGCACTTCTTTCATACCTCTCGTACCACACTGTTGACACAGTCTCTCTTGTTTCATTCAAACATACCTTTCCCAAAAGCAGTGCAAGTCACTCTCAGAAAAAAAAGTGCAAAGTGTACATTCAGGGGTTCAACAGCTTGTCACAGGGGCAATACCCTTAAAAGGACATCTTTGTACTCTACCTTATTTACTCCTAAAAGGTTTGTAGTAGTACCTTAAAGGTGCTCTATGTAAGTTTTTGACTGTACTAAAGCATAAAAATAACATAATATGTTTGCAGATATTTATTAAACATGCTGAGTTCACATACTCGTTTCTCTGAAAACCATTGCTACAGCCAGTTATTTTACTTTGAAATGTGTGTTCCGTGTCGGAATGTCTGAAATTTTGTTTTGGTCTGTGCAAGACCGCACGTTGCCAATTTACCCAATAGTATTTCACCTCCCTGGGTTGCCAGTTGGCGGAAAACACATGCAGCGAATTGCAGCCATGGAAGCCAGCGAACAAACCGGGTCAGAGATCGCAGATTCTACCCAACCTAAAAAAGCCTCAGCATCCATCTAAAAATCTCTATGAATGGAAGCATATTAAAACGTGTTATCAACTCATCATAAATCAATATATCAACTGATTATCTTACAGTGTGTAAGTCTCCTTGCCTTCCAATGTCAATTGAGCTTGCTCCTGTTGCGTGTCTTCAAACTGGCAACCGACCAGAGCGTCAAGTCTGAGGAGGAGGGGGCGGGGCAAACAATATTTTGAACTTGGACTGCAGTACCCATTTCAACCACTAGCTGTCATTCTTATATAAAGCAGCTTTAAAGGGATAGTTCACCCAAAAATGAAAATTTGATGTTTATCTGCTTACCCCCAGGGCATCCAAGATGTGGGTGACTTTGTTTCTTCAGTAGAACACAAATGATGATTTTTAACTCCAACCATTGCGGTCTGTCATATTATTATGTCATATTATATCTGTTGTATAATGCTTGTCAATGGGAACTCCATCTATAACAGTCAAAAAAAACATGAACAGACAAATCCTAATTAAACCTTGCGGCTCGTGACGACACATTGATGTCCTAAGACACGAAACGATCGGTTTGTGCGAGAAACCGAACGCGCTCTGACGACGGAAGTGATGTCTCACGCTTATACTTCAATGAGTACGAGACATCACTTTCGTTGTCAGAGCGCGTTCAGACCTCACCAACCGGATGCGCAAGGCAGTTGGACATAGTGGTGTTTTAGACGTAAAAAATGATATAAATACTGTTCGGTTTCTCGAACATACAGACCGTTTCGTGTCTTAGGACATCAATGTGTCGTCACAAGTGCAGGGTTTAATTTGGATTTGTCTGTGCATGTTTTTTTGACTCTTATGGATGGAGTTACCATTGACAAGCATTATATGACTGACAGACCGCAATGGTTGGAGTTAAAAATCATCATTTGTGTTCTACTGAAGAAACAAAGTCACCTACATCTTGGATGCCCTGGGGGTAAGCAGATAAACATCAAATTTTCATTTTTGGGTGAACTATCTCTTTAAGGATACATGTTACATGGGTTGCACAATTTGAAAAAAAAAACTGAATAGCTGATAAACTGTAAAATTACAATTCTAATATTTATGGCTGTCTTAAAGGTATAGTTCACCCAAAAATGAAAATTTTGTCATCACTTACTCACCCACAAGTTGTTCCAAACCTGTATGAATTTCTTTTCTTCTGTTGAACACAAAGGAAGATATTTTAAAGAATGTTGGTAATCAAACACTTGATGGTAGCCATTGACTTCCATAGTAGGAAAAAAATACTATGGAAGTCAATGGCTACTGTCAACTGTCTGGTTACCAACATTCTTTAAAATATCTTCTTTTGTGTTCAACAGAAGAAAGAAACTTATACAGGTTTGGAACAACATAAATTATGTCATAAATTATGAGTAAATTATGACAAAATTTTCGGGTGAACTCTCCCTTTAAGACAAATGGCTTCTTCTTTGACAAGTGCTATTTTTCACTTAAGACAACCAATAGTACTGTGTCTTCATTGATGATTTTTGAGTATTATACACTCTAGCTTAGAAAAACAAACAAACAAACCATTATCTAAATGCCCAAATCTGCTTGTTAAGTCATAATGTATAGAATATTTCGGGGTCCAAACCTCTACTCATTTCAATTGAGAATACTATCTCAACAGCCGTTTATAAGCACTATTTATTCATATAACACACTTAAGCTAAGCTTTTAAAAAACTCACAGTGTACACTGCAGTCTTGGGGCTTAATGACACAAATATTTTAATGATTCATAAAAGATGAATCATTGTCCGGCCATCTGAGATTTCGATATGGATAAAGGTTAGGATCATAATTATTTGGTAGTATTACAAAGTGTATATTAGCACTGATTGTTGTTTGTTCTGGCATCTGATAAAGAATTTGGACTGGACATAAGAGATCCGGACATCAGATCTAACATATGCCTGGATATAATATAACATAATTTTTTTTTTTTTTCACCTGCAACAACCGTTCATATTTTTATAAATACTTTTTGGGAATGGCTTACTCTCACTTTGAAAAAAAAAAAAAAACATATTTAAATATCTTAATAGAACAATACCAACTAATATTTTAATCTCTTAATTGCCATACAATTTGAGTATGAGTGACTGTGGCACTAAAATATGTGCTCACAACACTATAAATACAATCTAGATAGATCTAAGATCTAAATCATTTGTATCATTATATATCGTTATAATGTCCAGCACTAAAACCTGATGACAAAGCACTAAGGCATTACAGACATAAAAGTATTACTTTCTGTAAAACTGCTTTGAAACTGTGCGTATTGTAAAAAGCACTATACAAATAAATTTGACTTGACTTGAGGTAAGCTTTAAGGTTGTCTCTTTAAGGGTACTGTCCCAGTGTCCCCAAGCTGCTGTACCCCTAATAGCACAATTGTTTTGCTGACAGTGTTGGTGCCTTTCGTGTTCCATGGCAGAAAATCAGACATGCAGTGAATGACATGAGGGTGATAATGTGAGAGGCAGATTGACTCTTACCGGCTCAAAACTAACTGTTTTTCTCTCTCTCTTTGAAAGGATTCTGCTCTTTTCTGCCAACGATGGAAGAAACGATTTAGGCTGCTTATCTGAGTGGACTGTATCAACTTCTCCAGCTTCTTCTGACCGGTTACTGATTTTCCATTTCATCCATGCTGATGCTAACAAATGCATGCTAAAGAAAGACAGAGATCTCATTGATATCTAGAGGAAACAGTTGAGATATTTATATAAGATATAGAAAATACTGAGAATACAATCAACATTTGGGAGACTAGCATGTGCATGACACAGACATGAACCTAACAATGTTCTGTCTGTACCTGTACTGATCTGTGGCTAGCTGTTTTCTCTGCCAGGTTATTATCCACAGGGTCCAGACTTTGCTCTGGAGTCGTCTGCCCCACCACGAACATGACCACCACTCCTGTTGTCTCCTAGAGAATTGCTTTAAACACGCCTGCCTCCACAGCAGCCAGTGCTTATAAAGTACAGATAGACTGCAAGGTTTAAAGCACATACAGACACATTTACATACACAACTAGATATTTACATGTTCTTAAGAAAAGGAGAGTGGTGTTTCTAAAAGAGGTTAGGTTAAACTTAGGTTAAACTCATGATAAATAGCAAAGGAAAATCCTGATTCCTGTCCAAGACAGTGACTCAGACATCCCTATTGACTCTTATTCATTGTGAGGTAACTGTATATCTGACCCAGATTACAGGATGATTCTTACTGATAATGAATCACAGCTGTTCTGAGCTCATGCATGTTCCTCCAGGTGGAACATGTGGTCATCAGAACCAAAGTTCTTCCGGGCTGAATGAGTCGTTTTCTCAAAGCATCTGTGTTGCGCTCATTGTGTAATGAGTTATCCAGGTGTCTGCTCTCATAGTGATTCTTCCACTGTAACAGAATATGTCAGGTACTATTACCTTAAAGATATGAAATTGAAATGGTATGTCTACTGTCTAACACCATGCAGATTTTGGCTTTTGTCCATGCAAAAACTGTCATACTGTCTGTAAAATCATAGTTATTAAAGTCAACTATGTTATAAATTTCTGCGGCATATTCTCAGGAAATTGTGCCATAGTATATCAAAAACATTTGGGGATAATCACATGGGGATCCATACCATGATACCACAGTTATTTATCACTTTATAAGTCCATTCATAAAGCGTTACATTATTTCACAGTAAGTTATTTATTATTTGGGTTAGTTCACCCAAAAATGAAAATAATGTCATTTATTACTCATCCTCATGTCGTTCTACACCCGTAAGACCTTCGTTCATCTTCAGAACACAAATTAAGATATTTTTGATGAAATCTGATGGCCCAGTGAGGCCTCTATAGCCAGCAAAGTCACTGAACCTCTCAAGATCCAGAAAAGGTACTAAAGACATATTTAAAACAGTTCATGTGAGCAGTGGTTCAACCTTAATATTATAAAGCGACGAGAATACTTTTTGTGCACCAAAAAAACAAAATAATGACTTTTTAACAATATCTAGTGATGGCCGATTTCAAAACACAGCTTCAAAGCTTCACAAATCTTTTGTTTTGAATCAGTGTTTCGGATTGCTTATCAAACTGCCAAACTGCTGAAATCATGTGACTTTGGCGCTCCGAACCACTGATTCGAAACAAAAGATTCGTGAAGCTTCGAAGCAGTGTTTTGAAATCAGCCATTAGAGGTTCAGTGACTTTGCTGGCAATAGAGACCTCACTGAGCCATCAGATTTCATCAAAAATATCTTAATTTGTTCTGAAGATGAACGAAGGTTACGGGTGTAAAACAACATGAGGATGAGTAATATATGATATAATTTTCATTTTTGGGTGAACTAACCTTTTAAGTAGTTGAATAGTAATAGTTAAATAGCATATGCAGCATAACTCAAAACTGTAAAAAAAAAAAAACTTTTTCAAAATATTTTTTAAAATTACAGATCAATCCTGTTAAATATATATTAGAATTCTAATAACAAACCTATAATCTTCAATAAAAATGTAGTACTTAAATATAAGTAATCTGACTAAGTATATATAAATAAGTTTATATATATTATGTTAATATACTCTTGTTAATAATATAAATAGAAGCCTAAGTCATAGGCACACAAATGTCACAGTTTCCTAAGAATTTGTCAAATATGATTCGCTAGAGTATTGGGCTGTTGTACAAATTTTCCACCTGGTAAAAACTCTGATAGAGCAGGAAATTACATCTCCTCCTCTCCACTGCATCATTTTGAGCACAATGCATCTTTGCGGCCCATCTCAGAACATACAGAGCTTTGCTTAAAACCCGTCTTCTGTCATGACAGCAGGCTTGAGAGAGTAACCTGAGTCTTTTGGACCACAATCTCAGACAGCGCAACCGCAGATGGAACCTATACAGGTCTTCACACCTGCATATAACACACAGTGAGAATTGAATAAATATTAACAGTGACATCAATGGCTGTCACCGGACATATTTCAGGGCCCAACCTCCAGATGAGTCTCTCAATCTAAACACAGTACATGGACTCTAAAAAGCATTTAATTCTATCCATTCAGCTGAGCCCAAAATTACAGGTACAAGTCACAACAAGTTAGAGATGTATTGTTATATCAGCTCTATCAGAAGGATTTTTATGCTTTCACAAAAACAGGCATTTGACACAGATACAGAGTTTATTTTCTTTACCTTTCTTCTATTTTCTTTTCATCAAAGTCATCATAAGCCCCTGGTGCCACATCAGGCTTGTCAAACAAAAAGAAAAATGTTAAAGACGTGTTCAGCTTTATAAAATCAAATTATATTATCCCTTCAAAACATGCTAGTCAAGAAAAATCTTAAAGGAATGTGAATAGGTTTTCTTATTGGAAACCAATCATACTGGAATTAAATAAGAATAAGAATCAGCAGGCCACCAACGTCATAAGACGTTTCTATTTGGTTGAAGCATCACAGATTGTAATGTGTTCTATTTGCTTTTGTGTCGCGTCACGTTGCGCCGCTCGTGCATGGTGTTACACTTAGTCATGAGGCAAGGTATCCAAAACCCAACATCTGCTAAACATCAAAATGCTAACAGCCACACAAAGTTAAATAACATTATTGCACTTTGATATTTTGTTGATTTTTGTTGAAGTCGTGGTATTAAGTAACCAAAATGCTGTTTGTCCAGTGGTAAGGGTTTATGTCAAGCCAATGTTGGCCCTTTGACATTAACCGATTTTCATTTTCTGCCAAAATTTTACTTGTTCAACATTGGAGTCTGTCTTTCTGACATTACACTGACATCCAGTGCCCACCTTTGTACACTCAGGAATCAACATGATCTGAAAATTACAACCCAGTCTCATTGGAATGCAAGCTTCTTTTTTGTATATGTAAGGGATAATCCATGGCATTACATGATTATAATGCACAATGTGGAGGCAAAAAACACCCCACGTGAAGCCTCCGCGAAGTGCGTTAAACTTGTGTAATGCATACCCAGCCATGGATTATCCTGCATGCTTATATCATGGTTGTCACTGATGTTTGCAGTGCAAAATTTAATTTAAATAATTAATAGTTGCCGCAGGGCAGTGTTGACAAGTTTCTTTGCTCCTCAATGTTTCTGTATGTGCATGCTGTGTGAGCTCTTTTCACTGTGTGCGCTTCAATGAAAGCAACACATTAATTATAAAACGGTGATTAAACTGTCTGGAACTACCAATGCATTACACAGTTTGAATGCACATCTTTGAGCCAATCAATCAAGTATTCAGACAGACCATGGCTTATTTTTTTTTTTACATACATTAATAATAACAAGACTTCATTTGAATGATGCCAAGGGCATGAGGTAGCCCATCTATACATTGTGTGGTATAATACAATATATGTCGGAGCTAATAGCCTTGTGGGCAGTGCTCACACATAAATAGCGGAAGTGTGCTTCTGACAACTTGATTTTGATTCAAGGTCCTTTGCTGATCCTATTCCTCTCTCTCCACTCTATCCAATCGAGGCATAAAAAGGCTTTAAAAAAGTTTTTTTTTTTTTTTAATAATCTCCATTTATGACAGTCTGACCGGGCCATAAGAGTCAAATAAGATATACTGTACATATTAGATTCTAATTTAATTTTTGTTGTCCAAATGGATAATTTGTCATCCATATTAGAACTCTACTGGTATTGTACTGAAATGTCTTACTGGAAAACAAAAGGAAATCACAGAGGGGGTTATGAGTTTAAAATAATTTTTTTAATGTTAATTATCGTTAATCATTGTAAGTCTGTTAGTAAACTGTAGTCTTAACAGTATTATTTAAAATTATCAAGGAATTCTCCATTTGGACTGGTTCCAAATAATGATAGAAATTCCAGTAGGCTTCATTTAAGATATTTTCAATATGGGATTTTGGATGCCAACATACCTGAGCAGAAATCCGAGCTTCTGTTGCAGCCACGGCTTTACACTTCGCAAAAGGTGAGTGTTGATGAGATCTAAAATATTGTCCATCAATAGACACTAGTTCATTCCTACTTCCTGCCAGTCCTGGAGGACATTTGTATGCTTCTTTAAGATAAACTCTTTGCATGTTTTGCGTATGGTTCTTTATATCCTCTCTATGAATCACCAGTGGGTGCATTTGACTCAAATTCTCCTGCATTTCAAGCCTTTTATGAGGGTTAATCTCAGTAGGGCCATCAAAAGCCAATTTGTCTCCATCAGGTCTTCTGTCTCTGACAAAATCTTCATTTTGTCCAGATTTGTTTGGTGGTTGTATAGATACTCTAGGGACATGATTAGAGCTGAATCTTGTATTACAGCACTGAAACTGCTCATTTCTTGGTTGTCTTTTGATATCTCTTGGAATGTAGCTACTGTGCCTTTCACTTTCCGTGACGACAGGTATTGTGAGAGAGGAAACCGCTGAGGTGGATACAGATAAGTTGGGAGTTTGATGTTCCACAAAAGAGGCTGCTTGTTCAGTTGAGTTGAAGTGTAGCATCGAGCAATGCAAGTTTGCAGACATCCACGAGGACTCAAGAAGCTCATGAAAGGTACAGGATGAAAGCCTTTCATCTTGTCTTTGAAAAGCGAGTGCTTCCTTTTGGGGTTTATAAGCAATGTCTGCAGAATTAAAGCAGGTCGGCGGGCTGTCTTTCTTTGAAATTGTGGATAATGAGGAATACTCTGTAAAATCCCTCTCTGGGGTCTTCCATTGCTCACACTTATGCTTGGCTGCTGTATCACAACATATGAGGGCTGAAGCATCTCTTAGTGTTGTATCTCTTCTGGCATATTTTGAGCCACTTGCACTCTCTGAAACCGAATAAATGTTCTTGTGGTGAGGAAGATCAAAAGTGCAGTCTGTTCCCCTCTTGAAGTGTGTTTGCTGAATGAAGGGCTCAGAACCAAACGTGAGAATAGAGGGAAGTTTGCTCAGCGGTGTGTTCTTGTATGAAGTTGTACCGTCTTTCTGAGCATATGGAGGCTCATCTGCGTTTTCCTCAGGCAACGGCATGTTGCTTGTTATTCACATTTTGCTGTCTCAATACAGATCTGCTCAGGTATCATTTAAAAACAAGGTCTCATTCCATCAGCTCAATAAAATATTCATGCATAACCATGAGGTCTGCATTAAAAAAATGCTGAACTTCCAAACAATTCAATTAAAGATCTAATAATTTAAATGTTAACTGATAAAACATTTATTTTCTACATTTGGATGATGCAGATAATCATTTGGCTACAGCTGTTTTGTAAAGTATTTACAAAAATCACTCACCCTCAGGGGCAGCATGTTATATTTGCTAATGCCTCCATTTTGTGTCATCTTTAGTTAATGATCTGTATAAAATGTGGGCGAAACATTCAAACTGCAGAGAGCACGTTGAGAGAGCTAAGAAGATTACAACCAGATTACTGTACAACCAACCCGCTGGGAGGAGCCAGGACATTAACTCAGTCTAGTTCTCAGTTTAAGCTGAGAGACGACATTTAAAAAACTGTCCAACCGTATCCATTGACTTTGTATCGCGTGAGGCTGCCTCCTTGTCATTTCTGACTTATTACAAAAAACAGAACAATGCCCAAAAGCTGCTGTGTGACAAGGTGTACACCTAACAAGCTAAAAACCCAGAAATAATTTTTTATAAGCTGTCGACTCCAAAAAACGAATGTTTAAGGATACAAAAGTGGATACAGGCAGTGAGACAGATCGCAACGGGTCATATTACTATAAGAAATACACTGGAGGGGAACGTAATCGGCGACAACATATGCTAAACAAACAAACAAAAACAAACCATTCATTATTTTTAACCATGTCAAAGAATAGTTTCAGCTGTCGCCGAATACGTTCCCCTCCAGTGTATTTCTGACGTTCAGCAGCCATGTTGATGAATGATGTAACGCAGGTGGTGGAGTAATAACTTCTTTAAATGAATCCGTTTGAGATCGAATTATTTCTAGATTTTTTGCTATAAATTATGGACATGGCATCTGAGGACTAATCCTCATTGTTCTCAGTTATTTTGCTTTATTTCCAGATTCAATCATAGGCTCGTTCTTACGTACCAGAGCACGTATGCACATGCGCACTCTTTAAAAACGGTGCTGAAAATCTCTTGACAAACTAAAGTATGTAATTGACATTTGTATATATTTGAAGTAAAAGATATACATTGTACTTAATGTTAACTTGCTTGTTTTGCTCAAGATAACGATTTATTAAGTCCACATGTCATAAAAACAAGAAACTATGCTTCTAGCCACAGCTCGAGAGCTGTTGTTCCAACCACAAAACGACGGAACCTGCGATGTTAGTTGGCTAACGATACTTTTGGGAAACGCACCCTGGGTGGTTGCTATTTGACCCCAACATTGCACCTTTTTGTCAACAAGCTGCATGGTTTGAGGCATCATTCATGTCTGTGTACAATAATGTACACAAAACCTTGTTTTTTATTGCACAGACTAAAGTTGTTTAATTTTTTGAAAAAAATAAAAAAATAAATATGCAATCGTTTTTAGTAGATTGTCTTGATTTTATGATGCTTGTCATGTTTGTCTGCATGGTTGTCAATCACTGATTGACTACACTGTTCTATTTGTTGTGCTATGTAAAATTTGATTTCGAAAGATTTGTCTAAAGCAAACACACACCAAGTTCTGTAAAAATATCTTATTTTATTGCAATGCTACAATTACCATTAAATAATCTGCATAATCAACAAGTTAAACTGACAAATTTCAGGAAGAAATTTGTATTCTATTTCATACAAAATACACAATGTAATTTTTATGTCATGTGATCTTTAAACACTAATTACTGTCAGTTTTACTAACATTGATGGAAAGTAAAACACAAGCGGTGTTAAGTTCCCATTGTCTTGGTCAACCGAAATGTCTACTTGTAGCTTCTCAGGTAAACCAATCTGTGAGGCTGGAATTTCTCTCGACACAGTGGGCATTCGGTCTGCAATAAAAGCAACAAGAAAAAGTACTGATCAGACCTCAGTAATGTTAAACTTTACATGCAAACACACCACAGTATTATGTAATATAGAAGTCTTGCCTTGGTATTGCACCACTCAGTAATGCACTCCCAGCAGAAGAGATGACCACAGGGAGTGCTAGTGGTGTTTCTGCGCTCCTCCAAACACAAGATACAGCGTGAAGAGCGAGATGATGACTCGCTGACCTGACGACTGAAAGGAAAAACAGAGAATGTGTAAAGAGAGAACATGAATAGCACAACATAAATCTAGAGTATTATGAAAGCTCCCCTCAAGACCCCATAATGTCTCATTTATTACCACAAAGAAAAAAAAAGAAAAAGAAGGGTAAATGACAAATAAGGATGTCTAAGATGAAGAAAAAAAATTGTTAAAATGAAAAAAACAAGGATGAGGATGGTGAGGTCTGAACGCGCTCTGACAACGGAAGTGATGTCTCGCACTCATTGAAGTATAAGCGTGAGACATCACTTCCGTCATCAGAACGCGTTTTCAGACCTCACCAACCGGATGCGCAAGGCAGCTGGACGTAGTGGTGTTTTAGAGGTGAAAAATTATATAAATACTGTTCGGTTTCTCGCACAAACCGATCGTTTCGTGTCTTAGGACATCAGTGTGTTGTCACGAGCCGCAGGGTTTAATTTGGATTTGTTTGTGCATGTTTTTTTATTCTCATAGATGGAGTTACCATTGACAAGCATTATCCGACTGACAGACCGCAACGGTTGGAGTTAAAAATCATCATTTGTGTTCTACTGAAGAAACAAAGTCACCTATATCTTGGATGCCCTGGGGGTAAGCAGATAAACATCAAATTTTCATTTTTGGGTGAACTATCCCTGTAACAACATAATAATTATTTTAGCGTCCAAGTGCGAATAGGTTTAATGCAGATTAACTGGATTCGTGCCGAATGAGAAAGGAGCCCAACGCCAGTTTCGCTTTAAATAAATTTGTTTAGGCTTTTAAATAAATATTGTTTGTAATGAATGCCACTATAATTTATTTTTATGTTTATTTTATAGCTACTTATTTTTCAGTTTTGTTTTGTTGTGGAAATAGCCTAACATGCATGTTTATAGCTTAATGTTTGTAAATATTTCGTTTTTACCGGTATTTTAGCTACATTATTTTTGAATGAAATAATAAAATGCGAGTGATAAACCAATGCGATTTATCTGGGGGGGTTTTCTCTCAAAAAACCCAATCGGGACAGTCTAAAACGCTTAACGTGGCTTAATGTAGGCCTTACTAAGACAGTGATATTAACAGACCAAACTGAGTAAACATCATACAAATAAACCATATGTACAGAAAAGCAGTTGAGCCCAAAATTTGAACGCAGCGCGTTTAATTTTAAGCGTTTTAACGACCTAACATCTCGTTATTACGAGAAAAGATATATCTCGTAATTATGACATAATTGAGTGGGAAAAAAATAATATGTATGTGGCAGCAATGCGCCACCGTACTACAGCGCTACCTAGGGAGAAGATTTCTATGCTGTTTCCACTCCTGTCGTGCTCTCTGTCTTTGCTTGAGGTTGTTAAACTGCAGTGTGAGAGTGACGCCCAGCTGTAGAAGCGACAGCGCCCCCAGCAGACGGTAACTGTTACTGATCCTTGGGTCATCGCCAGACACATTTCCCACTCTTAGCTAAAGAAAACACATTCACAGTTACACAGATTAAACTTTTACACTTCAGGAATATGATATACACTACCATTCAAAAGTCAGTATGATTCTTTTTTGAAAGAAATTTATAATTTTATTCCGCAAGGATACATTGATTAAAAAAGAAAAAGAAAAAGTGAGGCATACAAATAAATGCTGTTATTTTAAACTTTCTATATACAGAATCATGTGACGCTGAAGAGTAATGATGCTGAAAATTCAGTTTTGCATCACAGGAATAAATTACATTTTAAAATATATATAAATAAAAAAAGGTTATTTTAAATTGTAACAATATTTTACATTATTAAAGTTTTATTGTATTTTTGATAAAATAAAGGCAGCCTTGGTGAGCATAAGAGACTTCTTTCAAAAACATTAAAAAAATCTTAAAACATCTTACTGACTTTTGAAAAGTAGTGCATTTCAGAGTGAAACAGGATATTCAACAAGACAAAAATGAGTTAGACTTGATTTTGGTGATCAGGAACTGATAGGATGGTGAAGAAAAGGGACATTGGCATATATGGTGAAAAGTGGGTGTTTTTTAAAGCAATAACTTGCAGAAAAAGTACCAATGTATTAGCATGTTTTGGATATGGTACCATGGTAATACCACAGTATCCTGTGAAGCACCTTGGAGTACCATGTAAATAACATGACATATGAATATGGTTATTATTTAGTACTATAGTCTGTATTGAAGTACCATAGTATTATGATCTCTAACAGTAATTTTTTGTAAGGGATATACCACATGTCCTCTGATATTACTACGCTTCATTAATACAGCATATAGGAACTTATTCCCACAGTACAGATTTTATAATAGTAAAAGAACAAAAACTTACATAACTAACACCTGCAGCTCTTTTACCAATGTGGTAAAAGGCTCCACTGATGTAAAAGACAGCCACATGTAGCCTGTACAGAAGAGTGATTCCCTGCTGCAGGGCAAATACAAGCGGAATCAAAGACTTCCTCTGAGACTCAGTTAGCATCCCCACAGCTCTCTGAATCCAGAACCGCACGTGTGATAACGGGTTCCAGGTTCTGCTTGTCTGCCGCTGTGAGTTTGCTTCTGTTTCCAACTCATTCTCAACACAAATCAAGACCTTGTCCAAAAGATAAGGCACAAACGTGTGGAAGAAGATTAGTGCCGTTCGGCGCATTCTTGAGGGGATTCTTCTCTTGCTGGGGTCCACCTGGATGATGCTGACATACTCCTCACCCAGGGTCTGATATCCTAAATGAAATGGATGACAAAAACAGGACTCTGAAATACAACAAATGCTCATATGATGAGCACATCAACAGTGTTGCAATACAAGCGAATAGCTTACCAGATAAAGTTGTAAGAACATAGTAGGTCAGATCAGACAGTAATTCAATTTCCTTTCTCCACTGAAGCCAACGTCTGGAACCTCAAGAAAAAACATTACAAATCTTTGAACAAACAGCTGTATTAAAAGGGATGTGTCATGAAAAATGGGATTTAAAAAAAATAAGATTAGGATTACACTCTTGCAGTATGAATACTGTACAAGAGTGTTATTTTAGTACTATTTATATCTTGTAATAGTATTTATAAATATTTAGAATGAGCTTTTATTTTTATATTTTTGTTTCATTTTTATTTTAGTTTTTGTTTTTTTATATAGTTCTTTTTAGCTTTAACTTATTTCATTACAGTTCTAGTTTTAGATAAATTAGTCTAATTTTAGTACTTTAATTTTAGTTAGTTGCCAAGGCAACATTTCTGTTTTTTTATGAGTATTCCACCTAATATTTTTGTTATTTAAATGATCGAAAATGACCTACTCCCAACATTTTAACATTGTAAGACATTCAGATGAATAACAGGCCTCTCTTTCTTGACTTATTTGATCAAAGTGAAAACAGTTCAGACATTTTCACATAAAATTGGATTAACAATGACATTTTTCCAAGATGACAACTAAATGTCCTTCAGTGAATTGAGGTCAAGTGCCAAAAACATAAACAATGTAGAACACTAGAACATACTATTTAAAGTGTTTAGTTGCATAATGTGTACTTCACATTTTATTTATATATAAATATTATATATATATATATATATTATAGTTATTTAGATCTCAAATATGTGACTCATAATCTCACATAGTGCGTATTTTACTATTTGTTTTGACCCTTTTTTGCAGATGCGAGCTCCAGGCCGTTCAGCACTCATGTACCCGCAGAAAACAGCTTCATCTTGGCCAGTCCCTCGGGTATTTGCCGCTGACTCTTATGTAGATAGTGGTTAAGAATATAATTCATTTGGGGTATATCAAACAGCCAATCTTTGGTCTTATTAATCTATTACTTGTTCCAGAGCAAAACGATTTGGGTTAAGGGGAAAATTAAATTTCATAACTTTATAATTAGGCTATATTTAACTTAAATTCTGGACTAGAGTGCAACTTTTGTACGTTTGACTGAATTGTTTGCTTTTGTTTTTTTATTTATTTGATTGATTGAGTTTCTTTGCTTTTGTTTGTCTTTTATAATGGCTGTTGTTAATTTAAATATTATTGTTCAATAAATATTATTTTATATAAATAATATGCCGTATTTGGTATTAAGAAAGGGTCCGTCAATAGTGTCAGTGAAAGTTACATTATTCCATGACTCTTATAGATGACTCTCTTTATAAGTGAGTCAGAACAAGGAAGTTGTTTTAGTGCTGTAAGAAATAAGGACAAATGGACATCGACCTGAAGAATGAATGCTACATGAGGGTAATACACTCATTTAGTTGATCTCCCTCTCTCTCTCATAAAACCATAATACTCTATAATACAATAAGCTTCATAGAAGTGACTCAGTGTTCCTTTGTTACTAGTTCTAAAGTGACGTTTTAGAATTAGTATTGGAGACCTGGACTCGAGTGTTAAACTGTCAACTTGAGATTTGAATCCATGGCGGGAGGAAGTAGTTCTGCACAAAAGAAGGTTTTTAAAGACAATCACAGCCGTGCTGATAAACAGCCATATCGCACGGCTACGAGTGTGATATTGCTCATATATATATTAGGGGTGTAACGGTACATGTATTCATCCCGAACCATTACGGTTCGGTGCACACAGTCAGACGATGAATAAAGTTGGTCACAGGCGATCCACACACTCCAATCCAGAAGGGGGGTGTGCGGTTATGCAATGCTGTTTGCTAACCACCACAACAGGAAAAAGCACAGAAGAACAGATGATCTATGCACAGATATGTTTACGTGTAATCTCTCAACCAGTTTCAACCGTGGAAAGACATCAATAAAACAGCTTGAGAATAATATCTCATGTAGCATTACATTAACCTCATGCAAGTCATTTACTGTCCACAGCATGTTAGTTCACTAGAGAAATAAACTTGAAGGGAGCGTTTCACTAAATATATGCACTATATTAGCTTATATATTCATTATATTTACTTTACCTAGATTTTTTTTATCATTAAGAAAATGTTAATTATAATTTAAATATCTTAAAAGAGAGAGACACAATGTTCAATAAACCACTGTTTAATAAAAAAAAAAAAAAAAAAAATATGTTTAGTTTTCTCCCCCGCTGTACATAACCCGTACCGAACTGTGACTTCAATACCGAGGTACGTTCCGAACCATCATGTTTGTGTACACATACATATAACTATACAGTGTATACTGCAGACTAAGCTAGTATTCCATTTTGAACAGCCTATACTGACAAAGTTGGCCTTTCATGGTCATGATTATTATGCCACACCTACATCATATTAGCATATGACCGCCCAAAATTATGTTATTCTAGAATGCCTAAAAACTAAATTATAGAATAAAGTTAGATACTTTATTTATCCCAATGGGAAATTTCCAGCAGTATACACAACCAATACGACATACAATAAATATACAAGACATGTTGATTTGTCTAAGTAGTCTTAGATGAGAATAAAATAAAATATAAAAGTATAGAATACACCCTTTTAAAATCCCAAATTCTTGCACTTAGAGTGCTTGAGAGTGATTTACCAGCAAAGGTGTGGATGAGCTCATTGGCGTTGTTTGTCAGGTTGTTCTGGTAGTACTCATCCTTCTGACACGAGCGGATCAGCTGCGGCTGGTTCGCAGGAACTAGAGGCATTGCTCAGTTCAGAAGACTTTAAAGAGATCCTTAGAGGACGTGTTTATATATCAGTTTATACATCTCATTTTACCAAAAAAAAAAAAAAAAAAACACAATGATTTACTACGTTTATGGTTCTATTTACTGGTCTAGGTCACTCACTGTGCATCGTGCTTCTAACGCTTCCGTGTTTAGTCATGTGATGCTCACACGAGCACTCCATTGGTCGGTTGGTAACAGAAGCTTTGCTGATTTGCGATCAGTTTTGCGGTTTGCTGTCTACAACAGCAAAATCGCCTTACTGAGATAAGGTTCATCACCAGATAGTATCGGCGCAAACGAATAAATTTAACCGACGTTTTTGGAAATGACCTAGCGTTCGAACAAGGAGGACATCTTCTGGTTGCATAGAGCTTAAACACAGTGAACCTCCTATCTGAAAATACATCAGAAACTGTGTAGAAGTTGAAGACATAATTGAGTCTTCCCTCTTCCAATTCCATTTAGTCTGTTTTTTATGTATCCATTATAATTTGTATTTATTTCTTTTAAAATAGAGTTTATATAAATTCCTGCACAAATAATAATAAAAAAATGTGCATGGAAATTAAAGTCAAGTTTATTTCATTGGGTTTTAAGGTATTATTATAGTAACATTATTTATTCCTATATTCTCCTCACTAAAAGATCACTATAAATGTCAACAAAATCTTCATCGAGGAATATGCCTATCCATTAAATCTGAACTCACTTGAGGTGAATTAAATATATAATTAAATATATAATTCTGTCCCATACCTTCAACACAGTTGCCCCGACTGAACAGGAATAGGCCTATTAGCATACTATGCAGTAAACACACTATAGGCCTACTCTATTTTTTATCATTATTATTATTTAATAACGCTAGTGTTAATAGTTTAGAATTATGGCTTATTACATGTTACATATTAATTTACTGAATAATATTTGCATCATTCTTCTGTATCTACTTTCATTTGCTCTCTCTATTTAGCTTTTCACAAGTCAGCTCCTTTTACAAGGTTGTAAAACCTGTTTCTTTGTTACTCTAATGCTCTTAGATCAATCCAAACCATTAAAATTCAGAACACATACACTAAACAACTTTATTCAGCTCTTTCCTAAGGCTGATCACGAAATCCATATTAAGGTCAGATTGCAGTCATGTAGAAGACTGTTTACTCACAGTGGCAGTCAAGGAAGCACACTATTGTTTACACTTGAGCAAGGGATGGCTTTTTTTCTCATTGAGACTCCCATGTGATTTCTTGCAGGCAGAGGCGAGGTTGCACAGAGGGCAGTTGAGGAGACCTGATCGTGGATGGAGCAGCAATAGAGCCGTCTGAGGTAGGATGCTATGAATCACTGAATTAAGAGTCTGCTTGGTAAATTCATATGCATAGAGATACTAGGTTTTTATTAGGAATGCACAGGAATGTTGTAGAAGCAGAGAACTCACTTTAGTTTTCAGTTTTTCAGTCTGGCCATGCAAATGGATCTATGAAGGTACTGCAGGGAACTGATATACTTAATTGTATTGAATGTGAACTTGTAGTAGGCCTATACTTCAAATCTTAAAAAAAAAAAAAAAAGTACTTACTTGCACACTCAAAAAAATAACATGTTGGTAACTTAATTCAATTATGACACCTATTTCCACACAGTTGATTTATTTGAACCTAAGCTAGGTTAATTGTACTGATGAGTAAAATTCATCCTAACTGAATGAGATCACAGCGGTTTCATTTGACGTATTCTGTGAATGTCTCCTGAACATAATTTACTCTTGTTGATCCAACCAGTGCTGTTGCAACTCAGACTCCTTGTGCAGAGTTGCGCAAGTCTTCTGAGCTTTTAAGGAAATGGAAAGACCTGTTAGAGTTTAAGTGTTTAATGTTTAGTTATTTTGAACATTTAAAAGAGTTTAGTGTATAAAATGTTTTTTTTTTTTTTTTTTCACCATCGTGGTGAAGAGGTGCGCTTGTGCTTAGGTTGTGAGTAGCTGTTGTACACACACATACATGTTCCATGACCGTTTGATTGAGAGGGGTAGAACTGATGACCATATGTAGCCTGTGTAAATGATGTGCTGGCCCTCAAATAAAATTAATTTTATTTATTTCTATAAAAACGAATAACCATCGCAACACTTGTTCTCAATATATAAAAAATTCTACAGTGTTTCTTTGTGTAACTATATGATATTTTCCACAAATAACATTACTATAATATGTTGCAGTATTGTCAACCTTGTTCAAATAACTACTTTTTTCTGTCCAACAGAAAGTAATGTATGTTTGTTTATACTCTATGATTCAACAATCCCTTGTAGAAAAAAAAAAAAAGGGAAAAAAAAGAAGTACACTTTAAAATAATCAATATTATATGGAAATAATATACTTTAAAAGAATATACTTAGGTGCAAACTGAATGTAATGTTTTTGGCCACATAATCGAATTGCAATTAAATGAAAATGTATTATAGTTTAAATTAATAAGCTGAGCTTTAGAGTGCTTTTTAAGCAGGACTTAAATACGTCCTTATAATCAATTACATATTTACTTCAGTTGTCTTTGAAATATGTTTAAAATGTACTGCCAAATGTATTGATGAGCATTTATGGTAAACTAAAATATACTTTAATGTCATTTCTACTGAAACTATGTCATGTATTTAAATATATTTGTAATTACACATTTGTAATGATAAAGTTACAATTCAGTACATTTAAAATATAATAACTTAAAATGTAATACTGAATAACACACTACAGTTAAAATTATATCAAGTAATTTATATATGCTTTAGTAGTTGACACATTAAAATAAGTGTACTTTAAAGCACGGGAAAAGTTTATCGAAACAATGTACTTTAAAGTAAAACATTTGACATTATTACAAAGTTCACTTTTTAAAAAGTGCACTTAAGTGTGTTAAAAAAATAATGGAAGTTCTCTCTTATGTAAGTACACTTAAGTCTTTTATATAAGGCCTTTTATTTAATTAATATTATACTATCTGCACTCAAAAAAAAAAAAAAATTATTCTAGCTGCTTGCTCAGTATATTTAAATAAAATAAGCTGAACGAACACAAATCTTTAGTTTTTTACTTAATTGTCATTTGCACACAATTGTATTATGTTAAATGAAATTAAATTTGTAAAATGTTAAGTTAACCTAAACCATTTGTGTTGGGACTACATGAATCATTTATGTTGCATTGATTGAAACTGGGCAGTTGATTTCTAGTTCCCAGCATGCTTTGCATAGGGATAGATCGGGAGAGTAAATGTTGAAATTAAGTGCTGTTTAATGTGTTTTTTAGTAAAGAGAAATAACTTTTAAAGTTTGATGTTCAGATATATTTGACATTTAAGAGTTTATGTTATGTTGATTTTTGAGTTTACCATTATGCTGAAGTGTAGACCTCGTGGTTAGGCTGTGGGTGGATACGTGAAATAAATTTGTGTTGTTCTCATCAAGCTTTAACTGTACTAAAGCCAGTGATGAAATGATCTTTACTTGATCATTATTTGCATAATACAAATATTAAATTTAGCTTGTGAACCTAATAAAGTTCTTCTCCAATCAATATACCCATGTAAGTTGTTTGTCGCTTCCCTGAAATACGACCCATAGGAGCATTTACTAAAGTTGCTCCCTTACAGACAACGGGACACTTTCATTTTAATGCATGATATACAACCCATAGGAGCGTTTTCTAAAGTTGCGCCCCTGTCGACAACGGGACACTTTCATTTTAACTTTTATCTGCGTAATGTTTCGGGTTTCGCGTAGTTCAGTTGGTAGAGCATTGCAATATACAACAATATGCAATCATGTGATCATGCGATCGTGGGTTTGATCCCAGGGAACGCATTTGCTCATGAAGTGTATATGCACTATAAATCACTAAGGGTAGGTTTAGTCGTTAATAAAAATTAAAAAAAAAAAAAAAAAATCAGTTTTGCTAAATGGAAATAGGACAAATGGCAGGTAAGGGACCGTGTAAAAAGTCCACACATTAGATTTAAATGAACACGTATTTTGATTGGTAACAACGGTCATAAGTCATTTCATGACAACAGACGTAACACGACACTGTCATTATTTTTACGCTAGAGGGCGCATGACTTTAAAACGTAAATAGAGTACCTCAGAGATGACGTGTTTTTGTAGGCCAAATCAGAAGTTTGCGGCGCACGGGTTCCCTCGATCGAAAGCCTATGTATTTCCCATATACTTTTGGAAAATCGCAAAAAAATAAGCTCTGTGTTTAACAAAGGGTTATGACACTTACACGTTTTGTCTATCAAAATAATCTTTACGAGTTAACACAACATTCACATATTTTGAAGCCTAAATAAAGTCGTCAGATATAAAAAGCTAACAGTAGGCTATAAACGGACTACAGCACACCATGGTCGCGGATCAACGTCACCACCACCAAGCTTCCTCAAACTTTATTTAAAAAATAACTTTATTTAAAAACATGCTCACTGATTATGAATCTGCGTTGTGTATGAATACTTATCCACTTTTTTATGAGAAATGCTGTCCAGATGTCCTGTTTGTCATGATGACGTCAAAAGTCCCCGCCAAAGGAAGTAGTCCTTTTTAGCAACTTGTTAGCAACTGCCGTTTTTAAGACACAATAAAGGTTTAAAAAAAAAAAAAAAATCACAAGCGGGTTATAACTGGTGTGTTTTATGTCATAGATCAAAACGTGAAAATATTTAGAGGCTTTGTTAACCACAGACCTTATATCAGGCGATTTAGCAAAAACCCATTAAAAAATACCCATAGACTTTAGGGGGATGGAACCGGAAGTCCTAAAATGCTAACTCGCTTCCGGGTTTTGCCTACAAAAACACGTCATCTCTGAGGTACTCAATATAGGTCGTAATAAGGTGCTTGAAAAAACGACCTATACGGTCGTTTTTTTGGACATGCTGCTTTGCAGCTTTACTCAAGTTCTTACAGGGTCTAGTAAAATATCACACGCTCATTTGGTAATATTTTCATTATGTAGTGGGCCAAAAAAATATCAAATAGTGTTATGGGAAGTCACTTCAAAGGACTTTGAACCCTTTTTGTGCAGATTTATGAATGTACAGCACAGCAGACAGCACCTGCTGGATGTGTTAGTGTGAAATATCAGACAATATCAAGTAATTGCTCTGTTAAGCACTGCACAGTTGGTTGCTTCTATTAAAGAATCCCAAAGAACAAGATTAGTCATTAAATTCATATTACCATGGTTGCATAACACCATTTAATGTGTTCAGAAAGTAACTGATTTACCTTTAACCCATTTACCTGGCCTGTCTGAAACACGTCTCTACACACAAAATGACGTGATTTTAAAAGTTGCAACACTGTTCTACAGTATGCTAATGCCATAAAGAGAAAGTTCAAAAACATAAAAGTAAAGGACTGAAATATAACTCAAAATATAAACTCGGTTACAATTTATTTTGATGCCCTCTCCCCCCTTAGACATTCTGTTGACTATAAGTAATGTTGCACCTATATGTCAACTAACAGTCATTAGAGAAGTAGTTGAGTATTAGTAGACTGTTAGTGTTCGGGTTAGTAGAATAAGATGACATGCACTTGCAAAGTTACTTATAGTCAGTAGAATGTCTGTTGGGGAACATCAAAATAAAGTATCAGTGGATATTAAGCAGACAGTCTACTAATACTCTACTAATACTCTAATGAGAGTTAGTTAACATGTAGGTGCAATGTTACTTATAGTTAAAAGGGGATCATCAAAATAGAATATTACCATAAACTCTTTTTCAAACTCAATTTAAGATGATTTAAACAACAAAAATAAAATGTTGAAATGAGAATAAACTTCTTTCAATACTTGCAGACAATACGGCTATTTCCCATATGCTGTAGTTGTCTGCACTCCACCCCATATCCCGCCCACCTGTGCAAAGACTCCTCTGCCCTTACTTGTCCAATTTCGACGCAGGGAAAACTGTTGCTCCATAAGGGAACACCCACTGTGTACAAAGAGCTTTCAAATGACAACTTCCTTTACCTGCACTATGGAGCTGTGTGTCTGAAGCTTTTTGCCTGCAATAAAAAAAGGCATATTCTTTGTTCAAAAGAAGACCGGAGCTGTAAAACTGGTGCCTGGAGAAGTGATTTGCTCACTATCACATCATCTCCAGCTCACACTGTGAACTACCTGCTTCTGTTCCTTCAAGACCCCCTTTCACAAAGGTAACGTGAGACTTCACAATACTTTCACTGTACTTATTCTTTTCAACATTTAGTAATGAGAACGCAAAGGAGATTTTACTCGGGCGAGTTTACTCAGAAAAGATTGTCTGGCACATGCCTGCAGAGATGTAGAACTGGATAAAAGATTGGAAAGTTAGTTTCTAAGTTTCACTTCAGCTTTTTTTCTCTGAGAGTTTTGTATTCTGAAACTCAACACTTCTCACCTGGTTGCTCAGGTAGAAAGAATGAAAAGAAGAAATACATGATAAACTACTGAGGGGTCTGTTGTTGTGTTTTCTGTGATTGTGATGTGACATTGTGCGAGTTAATCTCACAAAAACATGTCCAGGTTATATTTCACATCAAAATCAGAAGTAAAGAAATGTGACATTATATTTTATTTAAAAAATAAATCATTTACATTAAGGACCATTACTTTTTTTGCATTGTATCAACATTTCCATGACATTTCAGCATGTGTCCTGACAAATTCTCATTAACATAATACTTTTTTTTTTGATAATTTCTATTATCATCATTGATTATTCTCATTAGACTCTCTGTAATACTATAATTTTATTGTATATTTATTGCAAATTATTGCAAATGTTTAATCTTACTGTAATAAGAATAAGATTTTCTTTAACACTATATAGATTTGTTGGAAAAATGTGCACAAAATTTTGTTTTTATGTAAATAATCCGTATAACATAAACAATTTTCTCTGCATACTCATAGGAAAAATCTGATTTAATCTGTGTCTGTTAAACTTGACCTGTGCCTCAGGCTAAACATGAATCAGGCAGCCATAAATTAAAACTTAACCGGTGTACTTAGGCAGGGAACACCCTTCTATCTATGTCATTTCGGATGTTTATGTGCAATAATTATAATTCATCTGAGTCACTTTAGTTCCATTTAAAGTAAATTTTGTTTGTCAGTGTGGGTGACACAGTTATGCTCTTTTTTCCTTTGGAAATCTCAACCCAAACACTGTGATGTAGGACATCTTGCGAGTTGCAATGCGAACTGGTTGGTTGAAACTGAAATAGAAGGTCTATTGTGTCATTGTGTCTTGTGTAGTGGTGAGCAACTCTGAGCGATCCACGGCCACCAGCCTGCCAGCTGGTATGCCATTAGCTTGTCAACACACATCTGCTATTTGCCGTGCACCATCTCTGATCTATTTTTCCATGTGGACAACATGAAAAACAACTATAAACCAGTAGAAACTATACAGACATTTGGCTTTCAGATACTGGAATGTTGTTTGTGCTGTGATAGTGTGTGTTTGGTTCAGCCAGATTGGCCAGATCTCATGTTACGTTGTGTATTGAGTGCATTGTGTTGAGTGCAGGCTTGTTCTCGGGGGATGTTAAGATCAACCATGTGTCTTTGTTATTGCTTCACATTGCTTATGGCTTTACTTATCTGAAAGCAAATAATCTGAACGCTTTGTTTTTCTTTTATTATGTTGAAGGGAAGGAAATTAGAGACAAACATTTGCATACTCAGTGAGTTTCCTGTCAGCACCGTGCTCAGGTTGAACACACAATGGCTTTTGTGTGTCTTTCAGTAGCAGATTTAAAGAGGTGCCAGAGTCCGAATGGACATTTTGTGAGGCAATATGTCTTCCTTACTTCCTATAAAACTGAAGTTCAATTGTTTCTGCCTCTGCTTTGAACCTGGGGTGAATGAGAGAGTCTGTAAACAACAGTGCTTCTGATTCATTTCACAATCTCTGACCTATTTCAGTCATTGAGCTTCAGATACCTTTGATGTCACATTAATATTGAGTAGACGAGTGAACCTCATGAAAAGGTTACATTTCACCTCCAAATAATTTTGTGATAATTACACAAATTTCCCCCAAAATTATCATTGCTGTAATGTGAGAAAAGGTAATTCTCATTTGATTCTCATTAATGCAATGCTGTACTTTACTGTAATAAATGATTTTTTAGCATTTAAATCAGCATAAATTGCATGTTGTACAACAAATGCTATCACAGTAAATAATAATTTTCAGTTAGTACAACAGAAATAAAAAAGTATTATTATATTGCAATTTTAATCAAAATAAATTATTATTTTGTTACAACGCACTAAGGTAGATAAATGCACACTTGTCTTGACTTGTTTTGAAACAACGTATCCAATACTTATTTACAATATATAATTTGGCACAGATGCAGCTTTTGCCTGTTTGTTGTGGGAGCTGAACGAGGCCGCTGGTGCGTTTGCTAATGAGAGACGAGCGCGACAGAGCAGTGGAACTTAAAGCAGCGCTGTTTTATCATATTAGATACATTTGTGTGTTGAAAGTTGTTATAGTGCTACTCTGTGTTCGCTCAGCCGCTACTATGAGACACTTGTTGCACACTGCAGTAAGCTAGATTGATATTAGGCAAGGTAAAACATGGTACTCGCTGTAAATCAAGAAAACGAGATTTAAAGAATAAGGCTTACTGTGTTGAGCTATATAACATGATTATAACTTACAAACCCGATTCCAAAACAGTTGGGACACTGTACAAATTGTGAATAAAAAAGGAATGCAATGATGTGGAAGTTTCAAATTTCAATATTTTATTCAGAATACAACATAGATGACGTATCAAATGTTTAAACTGAGAAAATGTATCATTTTAAGGGAAAAATAAGTTGATATTAAATTTCATGTCATCAACACATCTCAAAAAAGTTGGGACAAGGCCATGTTTACCACTGTGTGGCATCCCCTCTTCTTTTTATAACAGTCTGCAAATGTCTGGGGACTGAGGAGACAAGTTGCTCAAGTTTAGGAATAGGAATGTTGTCCCATTCTTGTCTAATACAGGCTTCTAGTTGCTCAACTGTTTTAGGTCTTCTTTGTCACATCTTCCTCTTTATGATGCGCCAAATGTTTTCTATGGGTGAAAGATCTGGACTGCAGGCTGGCCATTTCAGTACCCGGATCCTTCTTCTACGCAGCCATGATGTTGTAATTGATGCAGTATGTGGTCTGGCATTGTCATATTGGAAAATGCAAGGTCTTCCCTGAAAGAGACGACGTCTGGATGGGAGCATATGTTGTTCTAGAACTTGGATATACCTTTCAGCATTGATGGTGCCTTTCCAGATGTGTAAGCTGCCTATGCCACACGCACTCATGCAAGCCCATACCATCAGAGATGCAGGCTTCTGAACTGAGTGCTGATAACAACTTGGGTTGTCCTTGTCCTCTTTAGTCCGGATGACATGGCGTCCCAGTTTTCCAAAAAGAACTTCAAATTTTGATTCGTCTGACCACAGAACAGTTTTCCACTTTGCCACAGTCCATTTTAAATGAGCCTTGGCCCAGAGAAAACGCCTGCGCTTCTGGATCATGTTTAGATATGGCTTCTTTTTTGACCTATAGAGTTTTAGCCGGCAACGGCGAATGGCACGGTGGATTTTGTTCACCGACAATGTTTTCTGGAAGTATTCCTGAGCCCATGTTGTGATTTCCATTACAGTAGCATTCCTGTATGTGATGCAGTGCCGTCTAAGGGCCTGAAGATCACGGCATCCAGTATGGTTTTCCGGCCTTGACCCTTACACACAGAGATTTTTCTCTGAATCTTTGGATGATATTATGCACTGTAGATGATGATAACTTCAAACTCTTTGCAATTTTTCTCTGAGAAACTCCTTTCTGATATTGCTCCACTATTTTTCACCGCAGCATTGGGGGAATTGGTGATCCTCTGCCCATCTTGACTTCTGAGAGACACTGCCACTCTGAGAGGCTCTTTTTATACCCAATCATGTTGCCAATTGACCTAATAAGTTGCAAATAGGTCCTCCAGCTGTTCCTTATATGTACATTTAACTTTTCCGGCCTCTTATTGCTACCTGTCCCAACTTTTTTGGAATGTGTAGCTCTCATGAAATCCAAAATGAGCCAATATTTGGCATGACATTTCAAAATGTCTCACTTTCAACATTTGATATGTTATCTATATTCTATTGTGAATAAAATATAAGTTTATGAGATTTGTAAATTATTGCATTCCTTTTTTATTCACAATTTGTACAGTGTTCCCAACTTTTTTGGAATCGGGTTTGTAACATTATTTTCTGTCGATGAATGTATCCATCCAAACAGTTGCTCACCTGTCTAATAAAAACACAATATATATTAAAGCGTCTTTGGTGTTTCCATGGTTTCTACAAAATAAAACCGGAAACCGAAGGTAACGCGAGTATATCACCACTGATAGGTGATGCACAGACACGATCCGTGTCCTGATTAAAATTGCTTATTTCTCAGGATTTAAACATTCTTGGAAACATTTGGGATAATGTAAATACACAAGTCAACAAAATAAATAACATTGTTCTAGTGGTTTTTGGATATTTTAATCCAAAAATCTTACACATTGTGCCTTTAAGGTGTAGTCATGTCTTTTCATAGAAAGACTTCATTTATTACAATGTTTATGACAAAGACATGCATATACAGTAAATCTCATAATGCTTCAAATGCTATTGATTATCACAAACAATATTTTGACATGTCCCTCAAAAAAAATTTGCTTTAAGAATACCTTTATAATGCATATTTTATACAGGAATGAAGCGTTTCTAAATAGACATCTATTGTTTTGTCTACAGAGGAATTTAAGCCCCAGACAGATTTGTTTTAGATGAGACTGAGGTGTTTTAGAGGGAGGGGATCGGGGGTTTTACCCCTCTCATCGCCTTGTCTGTTACCTGAGGCCAGGTGTTACATTGCTGACACGTCCAGTCCTGCATCCTCAGGTATCAACATGTCACGTCAAACACAACAAGCACTCAAAGTGAACATTAAAGCCATTGTTCAGGTTAGCAGGCAGTTGACATGTCTCTAGCACACCTCAGTGTCATAAAGTGGAATTCAGAAAGAGGTCCTGTAAGAGATCAGCATTGATTATAATGGGAGTGTTCAACTGTTGCTGCTCTCTTGAAGTAGACTTCATGCAAAAATAAAAGATAAGACAAGTGATTACATCATTTGTTTTTCATCCCTATACATATGAAAGTTTCCATTCATTCTTATGTTTATATGATACGCCTCACTGTTTGTGTTTCTGTGACATAGTACCATGGTATTATATTATATTGGATGTAGAACCAAAATAATACCGTGTTTTTTAAACATGTACCATGGCAATACATCGTTTTTCCAGGGTGGTGGGGGTCACCATAATAATATCATGTTTTTCTGGATTGGATGTGTACAATAGCAATAGTAACACCATAGTTTTTAGACATGTGTATCATGGTAAAACAATGATTCTTTTAAGTGCCAAGTTCATGGTACATGAATGCGGTTCAATATAAGCAAAGTGCCTTTTAAAGGATTAGTTCACTTCAGAATTAAAATTTCCTGATAATTTACTCACCCCCATGTCACCCCTATGTCTTTCTTTCTTCAGTCGGAAAATTATGGTTTTTGAGGAAAACATTCCAGGATTTTTCTCCATACAGTGGACTTCACCAGGGTACAATGGGTTGAAGGTCCAAAATGCAGTTTCAGTGCAGCTTCAAGGCTCTACACGATCCCAGATGAGGAATAAGGGTCTTATTTAGCGAAACGATTGGTTATTTCCTTAAAAAAAAAAAAAAGATACTTTTTACCACACATGCTCATCTTGCACTAGCTTTGCGATGCGCCACGCATTACAGAATCACGTTGGAAAGGTCATGCGTGACGTAGGTGGAAGTACTGCGGTAGAGCGAAAAACTCATTTTCTCCTCCAACTTCAAAGTTGTCCGACATCATTGTTTTACCTTTTTTGTAAAAGGCGTTTGACTTAGTCTTTGCATGTTCGCTTTGTAGACACTGGATCGGTACTTCTGCCGACGTCACGCGTGACCTTTCTAACGTGATTACATAATGCGTGGCTCAGTCACATTTAAAATCCATTTTCAAACAGCTTTATCCTCTACAGGGTCACAGACAGTGATGCTGGAGCCAGTCCCAGTGTCTCAGGCCACAGATGGGGAACATTCTGTGCGGAAGGCCAGTCCATTACAGACATTTAAAATCTTTATATTTAAGGTTAAAAATGAATGTTGAGGCTCCAAGCATCAGTGCATGTGCAGGCACAACTGATGACATTGTCGTTCAAGGTTTTCCTAAAGTTTGTATAAATCCCTAATTGATGACTGTTTCACTTTCACACATTAATGAGCTCAAAGACGATTGGTCACATCAGAGTAATTAATCAAACATTGGTTGGTTGAAATCATTAATGCAAGTCGTGTTTGTTTAATTAAGCACAAAACCACATATTAAATTTAAAACACATTTATTATTCATATTAAAATACATCATATTTTATTTTTTGGTCATTTTTATGGTGATAGCGTTGTATTTGTTAATGTTATTTAAAATCACATATCCCCCTAGGAGTCTGTGATCAATCAATCAATCAGTTATTTCCTTGTTTATGATATTATTAGATGGTGTCTTTGCAAGTACATTGTAAAAAAAAAAAAAAAAAAAAATTGAAGTAAAATAGAGATTATTAGTAGAGATGCACTGATGTATTGGCCAATAATCGTGAAAAGCAATTATTTTTACTATTTCACAATTGGCCGATTGATTAGAAACAGCCGATGAGCAGGGCCGATTATATTCTGTCAATCAAAGGGGGGCAGAAAAACGTGTTCAGACTGTAACTCATATTGTGTGTGAAGCAGTGTTAATTTCGTTAACGAAAACTATGACGAAAAATGTTCGTTGACGACCTTTTTTTCCATGATGAGAGTCATTTAACGATAACGTGACTAAAACAACACATGCCATATCGTTGACGAAAAAAGACGAGACTGAAATGTGGCTAAAAGACTTTTCCAAAGTCAATCTTTTGAAATCACTTTTTGTTTTTGTCGAATAAAGGAGACAAAACATAACAGACTGTTTTAACGAGCGTCCATGCTTACAGTTACCAGATTTCCAGAATTTAAACCCCCAATCAGAGCTTTTCTGTTAAAAGAACACGTTTTACTTAATCTTTACAATCTGGCAACCACGCACACGCGCTTTCTCTACACTGCGGAAGAAGCGCGGATGATCTGAAAACAGACAAGTAAGCTGGAGTTCAGGGATCTTCATTTGAGATTTTCTACTTAAATTAAAGTGTCAATCAGTCGGTCTATATTGCGCTGCTCGTTTTTGCTGACTAAATCTGCGACCAAAGTGTAGGCTGGTATCCAACTGCAATGGCTCTCAAACTGACGCGAACAAAATGCTGAGTTAAAATAACATAAAAACTGAACATGTATTTCTAGCAGGTTTAATTCCGTAAATACACGACATTCAGTCAAGTTACCTTATCTTTCGCGGTCAAAACGGACTGTATCCACGCCAGCAAATCGCGCTACATTAGTGCTGTTCTCAACAATATACCTTTGTGAAAGTGGGGATTTAGCACTTACTAGCGTGGATAACAAATATAGACACAGACTGCATATAGATTTATTAAAACTCCCTTCGATACAAAATCATTCCCTTTGGCGAGTTATTGTTTTTAATGTTGCTCATATTATACGAGCAACAATGCAATGTATCCCTTATATCCACACGATTTCAAATGTGACATTGATTTTATACAACACTTCAACAAACAAAAGGGTAATATTAAGTGATGTACATTTTAAACAGTATTGTCAGTATTTTTGCTCTATTTTGCAACGAAAGCCACAGCAGAACTTCAAAACACAAGCTGTTTCGTGAACGAATCTGCGGCTTTGAACGAATCGTCAGTGATTCAATGATTCATTCATAAATACAGCCGCTAGCTTCGATGCTGAATGAATGAATGACTCGATGATTCACTCATAAAAACAGTGACTTACCGCCACCTACTGGCGGATTTAATGTTTAAAAGTGTCACTTCGTTTTTATCATCATTGTATTTACTGAATTTTTTTTAAGCATTATTTATTTTATAAAGATATTTATAAAGGTAAAAAATGCTCTGGAAAAATCAATTTAAGAGGGCAAATATTGTCCTTTAATGGAAAAGGTGTAACTGCAGTCTAAGTGGAAAAGAGAGGGTACGCAGAAGGATGTTAATTCCCTCAGGGAGTAAGACACTCTAAAAAGTTTGAGAACCACTGAAAAGGGATATGTAGAATTGCACAAGTGCTACTGCTAAGAGTGCAATGTCAATACAACCTTGATTCAAATTTTTCATAAGCTTAAATGAATTGGTCTAAAGAGAAAAATTATGACTATTTTGTCTAAAGATAAAATAGCTATCAAAATTAATGCTGGTAACTGTAGCTTGACTAAAAGTAATAACAAGACTTGACAAAAATGCAATGACTTTTCGTTGACTAAAACTAGACTAAAGTATGAAAGACAAAAATGACTAAAATGTGACTAAGACATTTTTGTCTGAAGATAAAGACTAAAACTAAATAAAAAATGGCTGCCAAAATTAACACTGGTGTGAAGAAAATCTATCTTGTATTAAATTTAAGGCAAAAGCGACGTTAAACCAGGCTCTATTTGACCCTATGAATCACCCGTAGTTCAGGGTTGCCACTTGCCAGATCTGTCTGCGTTTTTTCCCCCCTGCACTAAATATTAGGCCTATTTGTTGCACGTCTCCCATCCAATAATCGCAAAGAGCTTTGTTCTTTGTAACTTGTGATTAGAAACAAAGTCTCAGCTTTCAAATTTTGTCCATTTTATCACGAAATTCAAACAATAAATGGCGTTTTGACGTTGTTAAATGTGATGTGATGGATCGATGTAGCGCCTCAGTTCAAGCCGCAGCGTGAAGCACGAGTCTTCCACTTTAATACAAGTTATAGCTCGAATAAACAAGCATGAACATCAAAGGGTATGATGCAGTACAACTTACCGAAATGAATTTCTCATGTAATCGTTCAATCAGTGTTTCAACCGCGGAAAGACGTCAATAAAACATCTTGGGAAAAATGTCACTTAATGTTGCTTTTAGGATACCTCAGGAAAGTTATCCATTGTTAACAGTTCACTAGTTAGCTATAAATAAACACTAGAGATGAACTTATTTACTGTTAATGATATATATATATATATATATAATAAATTTGCCATGAAGACAAGTATTTATGAAAACTACCTTATGTGCATTGTATTTGAGTGTATCTGAAAATAAACAGTAGTTGAATATAATAGCTCTGTTGTTAATTTTAACATCTAATATTATTCCTTGTTCCTTGTTAAGAGTACATTTTACAAGAAAGTACTATTTCAGTCTTTCTACTTCAAAATTTCATGTTTTGATGTGTTACTTGTTTCTTTTGGAAATATTTGTGAAATTTACTAGCAGTTTATCAGTAAAAATGGTTTAAAAGTAAATCATTGTAAAGAGTTTTTTTCATTGTATAAGAATGTTTATAAAATGTTTGTGCACTTTGTAAAGTCTTGCATTTGCCCTGTGTTAACAGGTCCCCCGCTGCAGGTGTGGTTTTGTTCCAGGCCATAGGTACACTGACCTCGTCCTGTCTGCAGGTCAACTACTGGCTGTGGAGCTCCGTCAGATGGTTGTAACACACCTCCAACCCTAATCACTCACAAAGACACTGACTTTTGTCTGAACATCTGCTAAACTTCCAGCTGTACACTGAAAACCAGGAGATCTTTCTTTTCTATCAAGAAGAGCACCATTGGGAAACAACGGACAGCTTTTTCAGGAATTTGTAGAACCTAAATCATACATGACTGTTCCTGGGGTTGTTTAATGGTTTCGCAATTAAAGAAACTAAGCAATATGGATACAGTATCTCTGAACACCTCCATGTTCTCAGGCAGACAGAGCATCTGTACGGATTCTCCCAATTTGTCCATGAGATCTATAGGTTTCACCAATGACACAGATTCTTGCCGCAGCAGTACGCTCTTACACTGGAACTTCTTTCTGGCTGGCAACTACATCAGTGTGGGTGAGTTCTTTTTATAAAGACAAAAAAGGTTCAAGGAAAAGTTTACCCAAAAACATAAAAGTCAATACCGCTCATTCCAAGCCCATTCATTTTGTTGGAGGAACATAAGTAAATTTTTCATACAACAATGGTTAATAGTTACCCTGTTTGTCATAACCAAACACACACAAAAGCTAAATAAATAAATAAAATACTCGCTGCAGCTTGCACCTAACCCTCCATGTTCATATTCAAAGATGTCATACCTGCATCATTTACATCAATTTTAATAATTTAAGTCAATTACGACAGACCTTTTATTTTTTTGGTGAACAATTCCTTTAATATCGCTGAGTGGCTATTTGTTGTGCTCTTGTAAGGATGAATATTTGCCAGGCATATTTTGGAATGTTTGGAGATTTTGCTATTTAAAATTTGGGTTCCATTTGTTCCATATTAATATTTGTAGCTAAAGTCAACAATATTTCAAGACTGAACAGACAAGAGACAAGACTGAACAGCAGATCTCTCGCTGCTAGACTCTTTTTAATCCACACTCTAAGAAAACATGTTGTACTATCATTTTGGCTGCTGGTAAAAGATGTACAACATCTCCTGACTCACCATGTTTGATCTCCTTAATGAATCACTTATTGTTCACAAGGCTCTTGAAATGTATGTTTATAATGGCTGTATTACAGTGCAGTGATCAGTTTATTAGGTGCGTCTGACTCTTTCATGTATGTGAGGTTATCTCTCAAATCATGTCTACAGCTAATCGTATAGCACAAAGTCTAAATCAGATTAAACGGCTGGTGCTGACAATTCTCCGACATGCAGCTTGCTTCCTCACAAATGAAGGACTTGTGTTTTGTGGTTTGTGTAAAGCCCCAATGGCATTAAAAAGTGATGATTGCATAATTGAACATTGAGGAAACAGTCTCTAGCAGTGGAAGATTACATTATTTCTATATCTCACATTTTGATCTTAAAAATCTGAATTATACATTTACACATTTTATGCTGCAAATTTGTATATTTAATCTACGAAATCACTTTTTTTTGTCTTGCCCCATTGACTTCAATTGTAAGTTCATTACTCTAAATGTCATATTTGTTTACTTTTACAAACTGAGGGATTAGTAGAAGCTATTGTCTGAAGAACATTCTTTTTGATTGACTTTATTTTATTACCAGTATCAAATTTCCGAGGTCAGTATTTGAGTTAATACTGTTAAACTGTTTTAAATTGCATGACAAATCTCTTGTGATGCTAATTTCTGCATCACACACAACATGTAAGTGCTGGGAATCTAATTACAGTTCTCTTGGATTTATTTAAGCTTACATGTGTTTGCTGTCCCAATAAGGGCAATTACTGGTAATTACTTGTTGAAGGACACATAAAAACAATTTGCAACATCATCAGGATTCCATAACATTTACATACTGTAGCGACATGTTTCATTTAAAGGTCAGTTTAAAGCTGACTTGATTCAATTTTGATAGCATGCTCTACTATTTAGTTTAAATTAACTTATCCTCATTTGTTCCGAATGGGCAGATTATTTAATAGATCCCCGCGCGGCTGTGTGAGCATTAGAGAATTCCCTTCACACAGGTCTTACAGTTACTCTACATAGCTCATTTCCTTGAAGGAATTCAGTGGCTTCATCTGGGTTGTGCCACACAAGATGTATTTTTTTAAGTATTTGCTCATCTGCAAATGTCAAGATGTTTTGTGTCAGATGTTAAATAGACATTTAGAAAACATCTTTAAGGTGTTTATGACTTAGAACATATCTGAAACTGGTTTTTCTAAGATGTTTATCAGATGTTTGTACTAGGCCTAAGTCGATATATCGACTTATCGCACGATATATGGACGTGACCTCGATAATTTTTGGTGACGCGATATATTGCCCATTATGTCACCGACATTTTGCCGATCGTGCTGCCTCTGTCATCTCGTCTGCTCTCCGAGGTGAAAGCGGGGTTCAGGCAGCTCCTTCATACACAGAGCTGACATCGACAGGTGGAAGAATGCGCCATTCGAGTCGTTATAGTGTTTTCCTGACAACTACAGACAGTTTGAAAGAATAAGTGCAAATGCACTCAGGTTCCGCAATCCACTGGTGCAAATATAAATATGACAGCGCGAAATGGTGCACACTCACAGCTAGTTTCACACAGGACGCGGCAGTCGCAAGTGTCTAGTTCGTTTTCATAGAAAATTAGTTTTTGCATTCCACTGCGCCGTTTTTCCATGGAAACGTGTTTGTTTGACTGTTGCACTCACGTCTTTCGCAGCATCTCGTGCATGACGCGGCGCTAAAACGCGGCGCTCAAGTTAAAATACGTTTTTCAAACACGCCTCTAGAAAAACAGATACCTCAACAGGCCATATCTGACTGCTAAATCTGTGTCTTTGTTCATATGGACATCTGACAATAGCGTGCACCCTTACTTTACTGAGAAAACAAGGTCAGGGAAAAACCTGTAGATGGAAAATCTCCATATAAGTGTGCATTTTGTGCATTTGCAAGTGTTTTTTTCTACTTGTTATTTTGCAGTTTTTGTTAGCAAAGGTTTATTTATTATTTATTCTACATTATAATTTTTTTGACACTTCAATTCCAGTATCTCAACATTCTTAAGAGTTAAGTTCATTGTCATTTGAAAGTGTGTAGGCCTACTTGCATTATTATGCTGTTATATTATGATTATATATTCAGTGGCATAAAATGGTCTTAAAATGACAATAATATCGCATATCGCAATTATTTCTGGGGCAATATATCGCACAACAAAAAGTAATTATCATGACAGGCATAGTTAGTACAAAACAGATGGTTTCCAGACTAAGCGCTCTTTAGCAGACATCTTAGAGACGTACCTATGCTATCTAGGCTGTCTATTGTCACCAATTGAATTTAAATTCTTAATTTGAATTAACTAACCACAGTATCTATGCAAAAGAGGTCTAATAATCTGTTTAATTCTTTTGTGGCCACCAGAATATTTTTTTGTATGAATATCTGAACATACAATATATCAAAAGAAAGAACTGAGCCTCTGCTTTTAAAGGGTTAGTTCACCTCAAAATGAAAATTTCTGTCATTAATTACTCACCCTCATGTTGTTATACACCCGTAAGACTTTCATTCTTCTTCGGAAGACAAATTAAGATATTTTTGACAACAGAATGCTGTCAGATTTCCTTCCATAGACTGCCTTTGCAACTACCACTTTGACGCTTAAAAAACATGCTACACACGTGAGAACAAACCTCTTCCGAAAGCTTGTGTGTTACGCAGCATGTTTGAGCTTCAGGAAGAGGTTTGTTCTCGTGTGTGTAGAACGTTTTTTAAGCGTCAAAGTGGTAGTTGCAAAGGCAGTCTTGGTTGAGCTTCTGCTTTTGTTCGCTGATCAATGTTTACATGCAAGTAAAAGCCTATATTAAAGGGTTAGTTCACCCAAAAATGAAAATTCTGTCATTAATTACTCACCCTCGTGCCGTTTTACACCCGTAAGACCTTCGTTGATCTTCGGAACACAAATTAAGATATTTTTGTTTAAATTCTCAGTGAGGCCTGCATAGGGAGCAATGACATTTCCTCTCTCAAGATCCATTAATATACTAAAAACATATTTAAATCAGTTCATGTGAGTACAGTGGTTCAATATTAATATTATAAAGCGACGAGAATATTTTTGGTGCGCCAGAAAAAACAAAATAATGACTTATTTAGTGATGCCCGATTTCAAAACACTGCTTCAGGAAGATTCGGAGCGTAATGAAATAGTGTATCGAATCATGATTCGGATCGCTTGTCAAACCGGCAAACTGCTGAAATCATGTGACTTTGGCACTCCGAACAGCTGATTCGACACGCTGATTCATTATGCTCCGAAGCTTCCTGAAGCAGTGTTTTGAAATCGGCCATCACTAAATAATTCGTTATTTTGTTTTTTTTGGCGCACCAAAAATATTCTTGTCACTTTATAATATTAATATTGAACTACTGTACTCACATGAACTGATTTAAATATGTTTTTAGCACCTTTATGGATCTTGAGAGAGGAAATGTCATTGCTGTGAATGCAGGCCTCACTGAGCCATCGGATTTAATCAAAAATATCTCAATTTGTGTTCTGAAGATTAACGAAGGTCTTACGGGTGTGGAACGGCATAAGCGTGAGTAATAAATGACAGAATTTTCATTTTTGGGTAAACTAACCCTTTAAATCTGTTCATCTTACAAGCGATCAATTCTCTTCAGAAAATTTGGACTAAACTGCTCGATTCATATAGATTAGTTTTCCGATCTTTTTATGAAGTTTTTCAAGCGTCAAAGTGGTAGTTGCAAAGGCAGTCTATAGAAGGAAATCTGACAGCATTCTGTCAACAAAAATATCTTAATTTGTCTTCTGAAGAAGTACAAAAATCTTACGGGTGTGGAACGACATGAGGGTGAGTAATTAATGATAGAATTTTCATTTTGGGGTGAACTAACCCTTTAAACAAACAAATAAACAAACAAACAAAAAAATTCTAGCTTCATGCAGTCTTTTTTTATCAACACTTGAATGGGGCTAAGTATCATAAAAAAAAGCAACATTTTGACCAAAAAACCTGAGAAAATCGCTTCCCCCACCCCCTAAAGACTACATCTGGATCGGATTCAGAAGGATAATCAAAACATAAACAGAGTAGATCGAGTCCATCAACACCCCCAAATCTCACACAGTCCTGTATTTCAACATTTCATTCGGCAACGTTAGGCAGTTTTGATTTATATGCTGTTTAATGTTTGATGATCGAGTTAGCTTACATATGCGCAAGCGATGCATCTATCGTTTGTTTCTGCTTCTTCTTCACTTGTTTTTGCACCCAGAGATTCTATACTCTTTCAGAAGATGTGTAATAGCGCCCCCCCTACCATATAACAGCGAAAACATGGATTGCTGGACAATTCCGTCAATGCTGGGGAAGCGATGTGTCATAAATGATGTAAAATTCCATCAATGGCGGAGAAAGAGTTAATCGGGGATTCATCTAGTCGAAGTATTTGACATCATAAGATCATCTGTTATATTTTGTTACACTTACCAATGCCAGGACATGTTCTATGTGAAGGATAAAGTCAGTAACAAAAGTTTCCTATTATCAAAGCTCCTTATCTTTGTACAAAAGCACCTTTTGAGTTTTCTGCATGGGTGGACTCTTTAGTTCACTTCCAAACCTTATGTCAAACTTTCCACTTTCCAATTCCACCGGCAACTTGTCCCGACAGGCCACTGTCAGAAGCCCGTTGAAACGACAGCTACGAAAGCAAACAAAACCATAGGCCCCATTCATCATCATCATCTCCTGACAGTGGTTACAGACTCCCTGCAGCCTGTCAGACACTCACACATTGATTACTCACCGGGCTCCGTGACACTTCCTGTTAGGACACATTTTATTTCCTGCTAGGACATATACTTTGACTTACACTGTACGTCACACATCATTGCACACAACATATTTACACAATATTGAGTGTAAGGCTCTTTACACAGATTGTGCAAGTTGGGAAAAAAACTGTTTTTGGTTGCTCTTCATGAGTTGTTTTTATTCAAATCTAAAGATTTTGAGCTGATGCATTCAGATGCCTTCTCTTATTATCCAATAGAGGGCAGAATTAGTCCTTTTGTGGTCTTAATGTTATGTTCAGAATGGCCCACTATCATACTACTCTTACTATTTCTGCACTATTCACTACGTACTGTAGTGCATATTATGTGAAATTTATGCATATAGAATATGACCTACTGCATTTGCCAAAATGTGTAGTGTACGGACAGAGCACTGCTTGGGATACTGTTTCCCACAATGCACTACATGTACTCAGCTTGACCTTCCATTCCAGCACAATGAATGAACTGGGTGTTTTCTTGACTCTTTATTTGAATGTTAAAAATGTAATGTAATTGTTTTTTTTTTCCTTCAATATTACATGAACTTACATGGCTCGCTGAATTCAACATGCGGTGTAACAAAGTTGCATAATACTGTTTTACACTTTTTTTTTTTTTACATTTGCACAATAAAAAACTGCAGTGTTTAAATGTCTTGGAATGCTGGATTGCTGCAGAATCTTCCCATGACAATATGCTGTATATTTAATGACTAGTCATATTTAATTATGCTAGTTACAATATTTTACAATAAATTCCTCTAAAAATCTCTAAAACTCATCGTACTTGTGTCTGTAGCGATAAGCAACATAATGAATCACTTGTTACTGAATCTTTTATATTGATTGACGTGTACAGCTGTTCTGTGCCTTCAAGCCACACTCACATACATGACTTCCCGTGTAAATCATTTTTATTTCAGCGGCGCTGTGTAGATGTGGAATAGCATATCGCTGGGTGTTCTATCACCAGTCCACTCTGAAAGTCATTATTAAGCAATAATTCTTTAATTTAACGGGTCGTATTCACACATATACCAAAATAAATCAAAGCATATCTGTATCCGAGCCATTTGTGATTTTGATTTCGTAACTCATTTTAGTCTACTGCAATATTCACAGCCAAATACAGTATAATGAACTGCTTTTTGTTTCTAAAAAAAGTTGTCCTTGTTAGATAATTTGATTCTTTCCCTCGTTTGTCATCCTTCTTCAAAAAAAATAAGCATGTGAAATGGTTTACGCATGTCCCTCATGGATCAGTATAATCAGATACGCCTTGTTATTTCTTTGCCTCTCTGTGATTCTGCCTCTGTTTATATATTTATTTATTTTTTACAGAGGGCCATCTTCATATTGATGGGCTTGATTACTCAGGAAACAATTTTGCTTACTTCCATAATCAAAAAATCAGAAAAAGGCTTTGATGGTTATTTATGCACCGTACAGCCTGAATAATCACAAAGCTAAAGTAGGCCACTGATTTTCCCGACTCACGTGCCCTCCTCAATCTAGTCACCAAGCCAAAAACCCCTCCCCTCCCCGCAGTATTATTAAAATAAAGCAGTACTATCCAGATCAACACTTATTGATATTGCCGTACAAAGACAACTTGTACTTTACCTTTCCTTTTGTACACCTCTGTTTAAAAGTTTAGGTTGGTAAGACTGTTTTACTGTATGTTTTTTTTTTTTTTTTTTTAAAGAAGTCTCTTCTGTTCACTAAGGCTGCATTTATTTAATCAAAATAGAAATATTGTATATGAAATATTTTTACAATTTAAAATAGCTGTTCTATAGCTGTTCTGTTCTAAAACTCTCTATTTTAACATATTTTAAAATGCAGCTTATTTCTGTGATGGCAAAGCATTTCAGCATATATTACTCCAGTCTTCAGTCACACTATCCTCAGAAATCCTTTTAATATGCTAATATATTTGGCGCTCAAGTAACATATCTAATTCAGACAGCTAACATGTTGAATTTCGGGGTAAAATCGTATATTGTATTGCTATATAATGTATTGACAACTCATCAATTAATTATCTACCATCTTATATTGTGCATAACTGGGTGTTTTTAAATAAACACTGACAAAAACTATACAATTTTTAGGACTGGATGATATATATATAACATTGATGTAAGTGATCACCCTGATTTAGACCTACCTATATTGTATTTATATAAAGCGTTCACACCTCACAGGCAGATTTGCTTTATGTATTTCCCTGGCGTCGAAATCAGGCACATATAAATGTCTGGAAACATGATTCCTGGCTGCATGTCAATATCCACACTGTAAAATATGACTGTGATTTTAACGGTAAAAGACTGTAAAAATGCTACAGTGAAAAACAGTTAATTGTTTTAAAGAAAGTTTCCTTACTATATACGGTGAATAACTGTAAAAGATCTAACGGTACTTTTAATTTACAGTTTTTGGAAGTGAAAAATAACAAGTCATTGTATAATTTACAGTGAAAAACCGTAAATTGACATTCCCACAGTTCCCTGCGTGACACTTTACATTTGATGTTTCTTCTTAGTTTTTCTTAGTTTCTTATCAGTTATGTACATTAGGGTTTTATGTTACATCTAATGTTGTTAAATTAATGTTTATTGCATTTTTAAAATTTCATGTGTGTTGCCATGATGGTGTTTAGTGTTTGTGTGAATGACACTGTTCACCTTCTAGTATTGTCCTTCTCAGCTTGTGGAAAAGCTGCTTGTGATGAACTTTGATTCATCATGGGACTCTCATCACCACTGTGTTTGGTGGTTGTCAGTGTATTACAAAGGTACAAAACACATAGTACTTCAATAGGTTTGTAAATTAACATTATATCAGTTAACGAAATGCGTTTTAACAGAATTTTTTTACAGTGTGTAAAATAAACAGTTATAAACTGTAATTATTACAATATAAACCTTTAAATGATACGGTTTTGAACTGTAAAATAGACAGTAAACTAAGTGCTGTCTCGTAAAAAAACCCTAAAACGTTGCTACTGTATTTTTTACGGTAAAGTTCTGGCAACCACAGCTGCCGTTTTTTTACCGTAAATTTTACGTTTTTTTTGTTGTTGTTTTTTTTACAGTGCATGGATTACTGGATCTTTGGTAAATTGTAACAGGAACATTATCGAGTCCAACCTTTAGTTTAATCGTTTGTTTTACTCATGTTTTACTTGCGTTTTTGCAGTCTCCCCTATTAAATCCAGGCTCTTTTGCCACTCAGTCCAGCTGAGGGGGTGTGTTCCAGCGGAAAAATGACGTCAGTGCATACCCTCTATAAACAGAATGACAGTTTAACTAACTATAATTTGTTCAACAAGATTCTTATCAAATGGCTCCACTATGACAGTAGTTCACTTGAAAGAAAAAACATAGTAGCTAACCGCTAATGCCTTTGCGGCAACGCTAAGAATGCATAATGCTTTTCATACTTGCTTTTCATTATGAATTTCACTCTGAACGAAACAGTGTGATTCTGAAATTGTGTAGCTACACACTGTGTAAAAAAAAAAAAAAAAAAAAAAGGGAAAAAACGGCAGCTGTGGTTGCTGAAACTTTACCATAAAAACGGTAGCAACATTTTAGGTTTTACGGAAGAGATCCTACTAAAGTACCAAAAACCTTTGCACCTGTACAACATACTGATAACCACCATAATACTACAAGTGTTTAAAGAGACAATAAACATGCAATAAACATTAATTAAGCAACATAAGATATAACAATAAACCTATTTGATACAAAAACTAAGAAGAAATATAATTACGTATATGAAATAATGGTGTAAATTATTAGATGACTGTTACATTTTTACCAAACCAAATTACTACCAAAATCTAATAATTTAACAGTATTTTACTGTAAAATTACATAAATGATTCCTTAGATCTCACTGTTTCTCACTGTATATAGTAAAGGCAATTACTGTTAATCAAATAACAGGTTTTTGAAATAGCATTTTACTGTTTTTTTACCGTTAAAATTACTGTATAGAATTATTATTTATGTACTTGCGTAAACTATGTATCTCATAGAGATACAGCTCATTTGACTCTGTCCAACTTGGTTGTCCTTTATAGAAGTTATTTCAGGATAAAGAGCAGGGCAAATTGAATTTTCCAAAAAACACCAACTTCACAGTTTATAGTTTTTGCACATCTGTGGCAAAGATCTTCTCATCTATCTGTTATTTGGATCTGCTTCACTGGCTCTCTTCTCTAAACCCAGCACCATACTCGTTATTAAATTGTTTTTGTTTGTTTCACGTCTGCAGATGTGGTGCTGGACTCTGCTAGAAGATTTTCAACTGCACTCCTCTTACTACTATGAAAAGAAAACTATGAAGTATAAAACATTGAATAACTGGGCTTGTTTGCATGTGGCTGAATCTTTGGCAGTGTTAGGGGACTTTTAATATTTTTTGAAACATAACTCTCTTAATTGTTATTGTAATATTTCTAGTCAGATTTAGAATAAATTACCCATGTTCTGTCAGCCAATGGAATTTCTTTGGAGTCTTTTCTTGGATTTGAATGGGGGTAGAATTGGGCACAACATCTGACAAAGCTGTTAGGTTTCATGTAATACAGAAATGTAGAGAATTAAATGTGATTTACAATAAGTTCCCACAGTAAAGAGCCCTGTGTGTGCTGATGTGGTTGTATCTATACATGTGTTTAGTTGTTGTGGTGCTACTCTGAAGAGCTTCAGGAATGGAATAATTGTTCCATTGCTTATCAGTGAGTGCACATGCTGTGTAAGTCATCACCACTTATGCACTTATAGTTGTGCTAAAAAAGAGAATCAACAGGCTTCAATGGCTCTCTCAAGGAAGCCATCAGGGCTAATCAGGATGATGCGAAAGGCCATCAGTGTAAATCCACAGTCATTTTTCCCCCACAAATAGCCATGCTTTATGTGTTTATGGGCTGCACTAAAGGGCACATTAAGGCAGAAATGTACCGCTATAAGATACGGATATGTTGGCTTAATAGCTTACTTCTGTCATGATGTTTTAAGCAAGCACTTCAGGGAGAGTTCTCTAATGTTCCTACTTTGATTTTCTACTCAGTCTCTGACCACTGTGACACACTTCTTTTCAGAAAGCTTTTCTTTTTGGAAGAATTGAAACAGAAGCCTCTGACTGTGTGAAAACCGTTTAATAAAAACGATTGACAGAGAAGAATGAATTGCGCATTCAATTGTAGCATTTTTCATAGATCTCGACATTACATTATTGATGTGAGAACTTATTGTTCTGCTGTGCCTGGGAGCATCTGTCTGAGCGTCTAAGTATTTCAGTGTCAATTGCACAATGTGTGATTGTCGTTAATCTTTCTCAGACTTCCAGATCAATTCAAGATAAATTCATTAAAGCAATGTTCTGAGTTCAGTGGAAGGGACTCTGGCAACAGAATTTGAGGCAGAACGTTGATTAGCACAGTAAATAAATTAATCAATGATCTATCTATCTATCTATCTATCTATCTAAGTATCTAAGTAGAATCACATTTACATTTCCAACTGAAATTTTCATACCAGAATTTACCAAGCAATAGGTGTAGGACATCATGCAAACATTATTTTTAATACTACTACTACTACTAATAATAATAACAATAATGTAATTTTTTTTTACAATTATTATTGATAATAATTAACTTCATTACAAAAACAATATTTTTGTCTTAATTTCATCATTTTCAATGGCATTGCTTGACAGTAAATTCTTGAGCCAATGTAACGTTTCTGTTTATACTTTAAGCTCCTGATGGTAATTATGTTAATATTCTTCTCATTATAAATCTTGTGAAATCCTGTAAACCTCTCAGTAAAATTTCTGAAATTACGAAAAACTCAGAACACCTCCAGATAGGTAGCCAATTAGACTGAAGCTTGCATTTTTTTAAAAAGCTTTTGCCATTTTTGTGTGCAAAATGCATCAAGAAGCATACTAACAGTGACCTAAAATCATTCATTTTCGATGAGGACTGGCAATTAGGCAATAGAAGAGTTGGAATTCAACTTTACGTGAATATGCAGCAACAATGATAAGGCTGTTACCAACAGGAGTGAAGACAGTGATGCTAATGCGATCCCTCCTGATACTACTGACACACCAGTCGAGTAAGAATATTTACTAGCACCAGGCTGGTCAACCTCCAATAATTTAATCACTGTCCTTATAAACGCCCGTTCAGTCGATCTGGGGACGATGCACAAGCTTGCCGTTTGAAGCTGAGACTTTTGTCATCACATAAATCCCATTCAAAATACAATGCATTTTTATTCACAACAAATTGCAGTTTCTTTGCATTTATTGCTTGTAAATCCTGTTGCTTTATAAATGAGATGTTAATGTTGTGTTTGTAGTTTGAGAAAAGCTCTTAGTTTCATGTGCCCAGAGTCATCTTAGCCATGATTCAGCATAGGAGACATTATGAGCTGCAGATGATGGATAACACCACTGAGAATATGACTTATCTCTCTCTTCCCTGGGGAAAGTGATTTAGCTCCATTTTTGCTCTTTTATCCCCAATTGTTTTGAAGAGCGTGAAACCCAGAGCATGGGGGATAATGTGGAGTTGAATCGAAACCTCCTGCTGGGGGATGAAATCTCACTCTCCCTTTTTTGTGTGGTTTGATTGCTGTAGAAGCAGGTAAGCGTTTTGATGCATTTAAGCGAGTGACATCTATCATGACAACACCTGAAACGTAGGTTTCCTTAGCAGAGATGTCATGAGCAAGTGCAGAAAATGCTGAGAAAATTAGAGGAAAAAATAAAGACACAAAACACAGAAGTGAGGGATGATTATGGCCCTTTTCCAATTTCGAGTGAGCTACGTTGATGTCTATTGCCTATATAAGCTTTTAAAAGGGGCTTTCACATGTACAGCAACTAAGAGTTGATTTGAGGGAATGTAAGTGACAATGACCACTGGCAATGCCAGTTCAATTGGTAGCAGCACAATCAATGGCCATGACAGATGGAATCTGGCTGATACAGTTGGATACAGTGGTAAAGTATAGAAAAACTTATAAGTGATCAACAGTACAGAAACGCTGCAACCTTATTTTATTTTGCCAATTTTAATTGCCTATATTTAAAAGTGCAGTAAGTGATTTCTGAGAAACGCTGTTTAAAGTGGATCGGACCGAGCAACAACACACACTTGTAGCCAATCAACAGTAGGGGGTGTATACACTAATGATGGGGGAGGAGAGAGAGTGAGCGAAAGGGAGATTTGAAGAAAGACTGTAGAAAGAGAGATGGCTGAGAGACATTACAAAAGAGAAAAGGTCAGAGGAATATCACTGGAAAAAGAAGAGTTATGATCAGGCAAGAGCTTTAGAACCTGCATTAATATTAATTAGAGAAGCTTTCCAGCGCTGGAGAGACTAAAGCGGGAAGGCCTGAAAACGGACACAGAGGTTGCGTCAGTTCTGCTCCATACGTGAGTAACATTGGTTTTGTTATGTTTCACAGAACCAAGATATGCTGTTGTTTTAATGTTAGCTATAGTAATATTTATATAAGCTTTTATATACTCTTGTGTTCTGTGTAGCGAATTAACTCAAAGGGGAAATATTAATAATTATTCATAACTCATTATGATTATTAATCATGATTAATTATGAATATGTAAAACAGTTAATCAGATTAACTGGATGTAGCTACATTAATATTACAATCAATTAACCAGTTCGTCCAGTGAACACTCAGTGTTGATTGTTTATTAATTCTAAGAAATGTTCATTTCCAGGTTATGGAAAAACAACATTCGTATTGTATAGTACTACTCAGAGCATGTAGTCAGGATCTAAATCACTTAAGAGGCAATTTATTAGCAGACGGAGTCAGAACCAAACATGTATTGTGCACAATCTTTATTAACTAACTCACAAACACATAACTAAACTAACAGACACATAACATACACGAAGGTCACACACACACATACATTGGTAAGAATGAGCAATGATATGATAATGAGAGTTGAACCGGAAGTGATACTGTTGATAGAGCTATAGGAAAAAGTCATAGACAATCTGGAAAAGAATCATCAGTTTCCTCAGTAATAAAACACCTTTGCTGGCAAAGGTAAGTTTTACAAATCAATACTAAATTGCTGTTTAATGTTCAAATGTACGATACTTGCAAGATGCCTTTAGGCTGAGGAGCATCGGATCTGCCGGCTGGGTTGTAATCTTGATGGTTCGGTCTGAAGTTGTTGCCAGTATCTTCTGCGTTAGATGAAGTACTATGAAAACTTATAGATGAGCACATGGCTGGGTTGTAGGCCGAGGCCTGCAGGCCTAGGCCTACAGGCCTGCAGCAAGAAGGGGGTCTCTTCAGTCGTCCAGGAAGCAAGGAAAGAGAGGGAGTGGCATTGTTCACTGGCTTTTAACCTCTGGTCAAAGTCACACCTCTTAGTTGTTGACCGGACCAATGAAGATGTTGTATTTCCGGGCGATAACACGCCTCCTGTCAGGGCTTTTATGATCGAGCAAGATTTACTGGCTGAGTTTTGAAGAAGAACTATTAAAGATTCTTGTAATACTGATGTGTTGCACAGGTATGGACATACCGCATACACAAGCATTTAAATCTTCTCGATACGAACCCATAGACACTAAACATGGCATAATTGAAGTTACCTTAAATGTATCATAAAACATGCGAATACAATGAGTGCAATACAACAACAGCAATAATGGATACCATTTCCTAGGGATGTGCATGTTCATTTATAGAACGGTCTGTCTATAAATTAATGCAGAAAAGTCTGTGTTCTGTGGGGAAAATGCAGGAAAGATGCACGTTTCTGTGTCTCTTCTCTGCTCTTCCATGTGGCAACCACATTCTTTAGCGCAATAAAACTTGTAACAGAGAACTTCTCGGGGGATGGGGGACAGGCCCCAGAGTGCTTTAAACAATTATTGGTTACCTATAACAAATTATTGTGTCTGATTTGTCTCAGTCGTTACATCTGTATATTCATTTTTTTGTTCTTGTCTTTTTTTCTCATCATCTTCACTTTATTTTTCACAAAAGCAGTATTTTGCTTTGCTTCAGCAATGATAAAGAGACAGCTACTCTTGAATTGCGTGTTTGTGCTTTTTGGGGGAGGAGCGATGAATAGTGGTGTGTGTTTGTTTGGGTTGATTTTAAATGTCAACAGTGTTTCTCAGATACTGCACCTTTAATTGCTGTGTGAACACCTTTTAAGGCAGCATCCTAAAAATAAGCCCCACAACCAGGCCCACATACAAGCTCTCCCACAGAACCCCACAGAATGCATGCAGATTTCTATAGAATTTAAAGACCTGTAATTCACAAAGCTCCACAAATTCCCTACTTCCATAGTGTATAATTGTAGAAAAAATATATATCATTTTATTGAGCATTGATGGAGCAGCACATTTTGTGGGAAAAGTAAAAATTTTTTGTATTAGTAGACAGTAACCTGAATATAATAGTTTTACTTCAGTTATTGGATAACTGATGATTTCATTAATTTGAACAAAACTAAAAATTATTAACAAGACCTTTTTTCTTAAAAAAAAGGGTAATTTTAATGATTCTCATTTGTTACTAAAATCTATAACATTTAAAAAAAAACCAATCAATATTAGATTAACCTCGTGCAGATACAACTTTGTGATCACTTCAAGGATCAGCCAAAATTTCCTTCTACATAGTAAACCACGCATGTTTAGAAAAGTGCTGAGGTGAATTTTTTGTGCCATTTAGTGGTTTAGAAGAAAATAAAGTCAAATGCACATTTTACTCCAGTGTGACTTTAGCAGTGTTGTACCCTACTCATATGAACCATCTCTGAAGACTCAACTCAGTCCATTTCAATACAGCTTTAACATTAGCATGTTGCTAAGCTAACAACAGAACACTTTAAGCAAAAACAATGCATTGCACATGCTGGGTAAAATACTTGATTTTTAATGAACTGTTTAAATATTTTTTAAGTATTGAGTGATTTCTAAATCTTTCTTTCATTTTGTCCACCATCTTGGGTAGATTTTTCAACTTAAGGTGTCTTAGAATGCAGCAAGATGGTATTGCTTCTCTTTTGGAACCTTTGCATCACTTTTGATGCCTTAAAATACAGCCTATGTAGGCATCTCACTAGATTTTAGATCATAGCTCATGTAACATTTAATTCTGCTATTCAACGGCTTAATACAGCAGCCAAACGGTTAATATTAGAGATGCACCATTCATCCGCAAAGCATACTCATTAGGCATTCATTAGCCTTGATGATGTGATAACATATAATATAAATGTTAATGGCCATCACTGTGCTAAGAGTCATACTTAGACACCATTAGTGACTGTCATATTGTGGAACCTTTTGATCTATGCCTAATAGCATTATGCTAATTGCTGGAACGGTACCGCTGGAGCAATCTTAGCATGCAGTAGATTCAGGATTTAATTTTCAACTTTTGCAGGCCAGATCTTACGACCTAGAATACCCCCACCACCAGCATGTCATATCTCATATATCACAGACTGTTGTACCCTGTAATTGTATCTTTTGAGCTGACTTGTGTTCATTTGCATTGAAACAGTAGCCATTAAATGTAAACAGATACAGGAAAATGTACTATAAAATCATAATACCAACTAGATAGAGTCTTCAGCGTGGTTGCTAGGGTATTTTGGGTTGTTACTATTTGCTTGCTTTCTGGTTTAAGTCAAAAAAGTCCACCCAAATCTGCTGGATATTCTTTCCCCACATTTTATCATCCACCAGGTAAAAATTGTGAGTCTGCTTGCATACAAAAACAATAACACACCTCTCCTCAAAAAAAAGAAAAAAAGAAAAAAGGAACCATTAAAGTTGTGATGAAACAGAAGTTATGTTATATAGATAGATATTTTCTAGATATTCCAGATATTTTCTTCTGTATTGTAACGTACATGTGAGTAAAATGATTATTGATAAAAAAAAAAAAAATGGTAGGCTATCCTACTTTACAATAAGGTTTCATTAGTTAACTACATTAGCTAACAATGAACAATACTACTACAGCATTTATTCTTAATGTAAATCTCAACATTTATTAAAACATTTAAAAAAAAAAAAAAAAAAAAATCAGGTCAAAAGTAGTATTTGTTAACAATAGTTAAAGGTGCTGTATGCGATTTCTCAAATTCGTTGTTGAACACTGTTGATATTTGAAATCAACCCAAACAAACCCACTCCTCTCTTCATTGCTCCGCCTCCAAAACTCACACTCCAATCCTAACCACCATGCTCCGAGTCGGTCTTGAACCCCAGCCCGATCGCTGCTGGCATGCAAGGCGAATGCACTACCAATGATGCTAAACACCACATTCTCTAGTGGTCGTCAGTGTGCAGTAGTTTAACTGCAAAACTTTCACTGTTACATACGCAATGCAAGTGGATGTCTGTTTATCACAGCTGACGCGCAACAAAATGCTTCACGAAAAAATAAAGCGCAGTTGATGAACGAATGACAAAGAAGCACAAAAAATTAACGTACAGTACACAAGAGTAAATACAAACAAGTGTTCGTTGTTAGTCGCAAACAGCACAGCAGCTCCAGACAATCAAACCCAGTGTAACTTACATGAAAAGGAATCATGCCTCCTTCCCACTTAGCTCTCTCCAGCACTGGAAGGCTTTTCTAATATAAACACAGGTCCTAAAGCGCTTGCCCACTCATAAACCTTCATTCCAGTGATATTCTTTTGAGCTGTTTTGTATTGTGATCTCTTGTTCTGCAGTTTTTTTTTCTTATTTTCAAATCTCCCTCTTGCTCGTTCTCTCTCCTCGACTGCCATACACCCCCTAATGCTGATTGGTTACACGTTTGTTATTGGCGTTGGCCCGACTAACTTCCAAACAGTGTTGATGAAAAAATGCATACCCCACCTTTAATGCACTGTGAACTAACATGAACATTTTTTTATTAACTAACATTAACAAAGGTTAATAAATGCTGTAAGAATATATTGTTCATTGTTTGTTCATGATAGTTAATGCATTAACTAATGTTAACAAATGAGATTTTATTGTAAAGTGTTACTGAAAAAATGTAGGGCGGGGACTCTGAATGTGAGCTAGCAGTTGAAGAAAGGGGCGGGGTTTAAGCGGACTAAATGATTGGAAAAATCATGCATACATCACCAGTGTAAAGTCTGTTTAGGGTACGTTATATGTTGACAACATTGTCAAAACGATCCCCGTTTACATGGATTCATGAAAACGATTAAAAACGCTGTATTATGCTACCTGGCCTGTAGTTGGTGAGGTCAGAAACACTACGGCCTAAAGACTGAACACGTAATACGCATGCGCACAACGTCATCGTTTTCACATATTCACGTTTTTGTGGATTACATGGAGACAGTAATGGTATTGTTTTTAAAAACTTGCACTTTGAAACCTGTTTTGTGTTTGCGTTTTCAGTCCCCCAAAACAACATTGTAGTGTAAACGAATGGCCAAAACGCATAAAAAGTTTTACATTTTTAGTTGAAAACAGTGTCTTAGTTTCATTGTGTTTGGTTTCGTTTTCTCTGTTCCCATTTTGCCTGTGTTTCTGGTCATTATTAGTTTCCATTGGTTCTGATTTATCACGCACCTGTTTCTGTTCCAGTTGATTACCTCACTCTGTGTATTTAAGCCCTTAGTTTTCTCAGTTCAGTGTGAGTATTACGGCATGTACAGTATCGTGCGAAGGTTGAAATGGGTCAGCATTTTTTAAATAAAATATTGGATATTTTTGACATCCAGACAATGAGGAAGAACTTATTATTAAGTGATGTAATGTGATGTAACTTTATGGGCAGTGTGCAAATATTAGCTTTTTTAAAACAGCTTCAAATGAAATGTAGTTTTCTTCATGGAAATACCTTTTTGAAAAACAAAGTGATTTTAATTGTATGTGAATGTGTACTTTAAAACTTAAATATATATATTTAAAAAAAAACTGTAATTGCAGATAATATAATATTAATGAAATAAAAGGCCACTTAAGCATACCTGAACAGAGAACAATTTTAATTCTTCTTAACATGCTTAAGTACTTTGTAATAAAGTCAAATGAAAAGTTTTACTTTAAAGTATATTTTAAATCATTATATTTTAATAATCTTTTGTCATGCTTTAAAGAAGTACACTTATTTGGATGTGTACTTGATCCTAATTTTAATTGTACTGTAGTGTGGTGTTATATATATTCAAAGCTAATATATATTAAATGTACTAAATTGCAACTTCATCATTACAAATGTATAGTTACAATTTAAATACATGACATACAAGATTTGATAGAAATTAAAGTGTATTTTAGTTTACCATAAACGCTTGTCAATACATTCGACAGTACTCTTTAAACATATTTCAAAGACAGCAGAAGTAATTATAAAATAACATAATAATATAAAGGTGCTTAAATGGGTCAAATTAAGTGGGTAAATTTCAACTAATTGTTTATTATAAATTTAAACTATAATACTATATTAATTGTAAGTAACATGCAATTAAGTGCCAAAAAACATTACAACCAGTTAAAAAGTATATCATTTCCATAATATGTAATAAAGTACGCTAAAGTGTACTTCTTTTTCAGAAGAGTATGTGCCATGATAAAGACATCTTGTTCCAGTGAGAATACAAGAGTGATGCTGTTCCAGCAGATAACGTTTCTCTAAAGTTGCTGACATTATGAATTGTTAAAACCCCATCATCACTGAAATTTGCTCACAATGGATATGAAAGATGTGAAACACTCTGCTATCCTGCTAAAACAGCAGTCACATTAGATCGCTTGATGAAAGATAGGCCAACCAGGAAATGCAATTTAGCCACGGATCAGGTAATTCATGCCACACATGACCCATATACACACATTATTATGAGGTATGTTGGAGAGCTTTTGAATATGAGCTCTGGACCTCATCATACATAGCATGGCATTTAAAAGCAACCCAAGCCTGGCCGCCTGCAAAATCATTTTCTCACCAGCAATATGTACCACCCTCACTGGGGGCTTCAGAAATTATTATTAATCTGTTGAGGTTTGCCAGAAGTCCTATCCATTCTAATTGCCTTGAACACTTAATGAGCTTGGGCAAACATGATCCTTGAGCTGCAAACAGGGCTGGTCCAACCCAGCTGAATATCTCACACATCAGGGTGCACCAATTGATCCATTGAGATCAACTGAAGGCTGGCTTTTTTTCCAGCCAAGCATACGCGCATTGTGCCTCCACAATGGTGGCTGCTGCCTTTTGTGGTTTTGTAAGGTCTGAGGGAATGGAATAAGAGGGGAAGGCATTGTGTGCAGATGCAATTAGCTACAGTGGAGTGAACGTCTGACGTCCAGCTACATGCTGGATGCTTGTGTACGATTCAAATTACAATGCAGAGGTTGATAAAAAACACCTTAAATATACAGTTTAACCAAAAATTTGAATTTTGTCTTCATTTGCTCACCCCAATGTCTTTCAAGACCTGATTTTCTTTCTTCTGTCTAATATTTAATTTCACATTTCATTTTACATTTATTTGTATAGCATTTTGCAATTTGTATAGCACTTTTCACAATACATATCATTTCAAAGCAGCTTTACAGGGAGTGCATGTCAACATTACAATTTAGAGTAATCTGATATCAGAGTTGACTGTGTCCAAATTATGTAATTTCAGAAATGTACAAATATAATCACGCTGTTAGGTAACAATGTAATAATTTAGGCAATTTAATTTACAGTCACTGTTAGCAAATTAATTTAAGTTAGAAACAATGAGCTCATAGAAGTAATGAATACATGTTAACAATAATTAGGATATATAGCAATATTTGGAATGTGCATGTTGATCCAGAGTTTGCGTCACATTTCTAATACAAAAGGAGTTATTTATAGCAGAATGTCCAGGCTGCTTTTTCCCATACAATGAAAGTGAATTGTAGCTATGGCTGTCAAGCAAGATTTTCAAGACAAGATTTTCAGTGAATAATGGCTTCAATTTCAGGCTGTTACACACACACACGAATGCACACGCACACACACAGACACAGGTTTGTTTTGCTATCAAAGTGAGGACATTCCATAGGCGTAATGGTTTTTATACTGTACAAACTGTACATTCCATCCCCCTACACTACCCATACCCTCTAAACCTACCCATCACAGAAAACTGTCTGCATTTTTACATTTTTAATAAAACATTGTTACTATGTTTTTAAAGCTTTTTTAAATGTGAGGACTCATGAAATGTCCTCATATTTCATGTTTACGTCGTAATACCAGTGTAATACCCATGTCATTATACAAATTTGTGTTCTCATAAATCATGAAAACAGGCACACACACACACCGCCTTTGAACGTTTTGTAATTTTTTGGTGCTTTTTGTCCTTTTTAGAGCCAGTCCTCATCCACATTCATTCTATGGAAGAGAGAAGCATAGTCATTATTCTAAACATCTCCCAAGCTGTACAAATTAATATATAAATAATTATGTCTAATAAATAAATAAGTCTGTGAAATTTATGGTTAAACACACACACACACACACACACACACACACACAAAAACGCAGCTGTGGTTGCCAGAAAATTACCATACAAATATAAGGTAGAAATGATTCAGTTTTATAGATTGAACTGAAATTTATGGTAAAAACCTGTGTAGGCCCATTAATGAAAGCTTGTTTCCACAACAGAATAAAAAAAGGTAATTGCGACTTTTTTATCTTATAATTCTGACTTTTTTCTCATCTCACAATTCAGATTTTTGTTCTCTGAATTGTGAGATATTACGGAGCCCCGCACATGACATGCAGGGAAAAAAAAGTAAATCATGCGCACAATTTACAAATTTGTTCCCTTGATTTACAAAATCGTGTGCATGATTTACTTATATGTTCCCTTAATTTATAAATCCTGCACATGATTTAGCAAATCGAGGGAACGAATTAGTAAATTGTGCACACGATTTAGCAAATTGAGGGAACAAAATAGTAAATCATCCGCTCACAGTTCTGGCTTTTTTCCTTGCAATTCTGATTTTATATCTTGCAATTCTGGTGGTAAAGAGAGTGCCACATGATGAATCAAAGTTCATCACTAGCTTTTCCACAAGCTGAGGTAAATACTATTTACTAAGTAGAAACATAATTACTTAAATGAAAAATGCAGTGTCACCTGGAATTCTGGGAATGTCACTTTGAGGCATTTCACTGTAAATTATAAGATGACTTGTTCTTTTCCACTTCCAAAAAAAAAACTGTACATTTAACAGTATGACTGTAAAACATGACATTTCCTTTTAGTACTTACCATTAAAAAATGAACAGGTTTTTACCATATCATTTTTACAATCTTTTTCATTTTTCTTTTTCTTTTTACAAGACTAGAGTATCATAGAGACATAGGGTTTAGATTTTTTTTTTTTACTTCACCCAGTAAGTAACCATTTAAAACACCCTAGAGAATCCTAGCTATAGCAACTCTCCCAATGCAAAGGATGATGCAAAAGATACACAGCATAACTGTGCTGCCTTCCAAGGCCCCTTTTACACTGGCACATGCGTTTTCAATGAATGGATCATAATCCGATGCACCCAAGACTCATTGTAATTGGATAATTGAAAATGCATTTGGAGACTGATATTTACCACATTTAATGACAGTGTACATCCATATTTTCGTTATCTGTATTCCGCTATGTCAAGTCACAAATATTTATATGCTTTATACAATACAGATTGTTTCAAAGCAGTTTCACATTAATAAGCATGAAAATGTCCTCAGTATCCTAGCACTGTGATGAAAACTTTTGAGCAAACAAACACCACTCCATTTCCTTAAGAAAATGTAAAAATCTAGTTTTATGATACATGCACGAATCAATTTCATGCATTTGAACAATTGCATTTTTAGTTGTTACGCAGTCACGCTCCCGTATTAAATTCTATGATCTGATAGCATGCAACACTTTCATCATTTGACTGCCCCATTTCTCATTGTATTGCTTTCTTTTTATTCTTTTCTATTTTTATTGCAGTATCTCATCTCACCTATTAGATCAACAACAACAACAAAGCAGCTTTGACCCAAAATCTCATCCATCCAAATTCATAACTGCTCATTTAAAATGAAAGATGAATACTTGATTCGTGCTGTCTGCCGACACACTTGAGATCAAGGCGAATCTGTGCGAATACATGAATACTGAATGAATGGTGGCAATGAGGAACTTGGGAAAACAGCCCATGGCTACTTCATTCACAATTCAGGGGGATACTTGTCTGCTGCATGCGTGTGCTGTTCTGTGTGTTTTCACCATGTAATTACCAGCATGCTAGAGGATCTGACCTTGCTTTCCACTGAATTCAAAAGGGTGTAGAGATAAAATGCACAGATAGTGACTGCTGGGTGCTTGCAGAAGCATAATGGGGCCAGAAAGTAATGACATGTATTGAGAGCAGTCTTCATGCTGATCCCTAGAGATGTCGGTGGAAAAACTCAAGGCGCAGGGAAGTTCAGTGGCGGCAACCCTCATATTCTACAATTCTAAATCGGTCCTGAGGGATGGGCACATCCCTTCAGCCCAGTGGTCGAGAAGAAGGATGCTTTCTGCTTTCTTGCAGAATATAGCTATCCAGGGACTACAAAAACCAATAGAACAGAAGAGTATAGAATTTAGTTTTCTCATTTCCTTTCTCTATGGTACGATCTTCATGCTGTTCCTGCTGTTCCAGGACTTCCTTGTCCTGGATTTCAAACCGTCCACCGTGTCATTGTGATATTTTCTCGGATGGCTTGTTTTCCTCACCCCACAGCCTTGTGAAGGCACAGTGGCTCAGTTCCAAAACCTACTAAGCTGCCTAGCCAGATGTCAGTCTTCATGCTGATAGGCATCATAGACATGCTCCTGAAAGAGGTGGTCACATTCTAAGGCAGCATTGCATGTGTTTTTCACAGATAAGTCAGTCCCAGAATGCACTACGACAAGCTCAGTGAAACAATTTATTCATGATTTAAAAATGCAGATTGTAAATATAGGCCTATGTATATTTAATTCTACTGAAATATATTAAGTAAGGAATAATTAACGACGGGGTGTTGAATTATTGAAAAACAATGCACACCCGAGGTGGTAATGCAGCCAGCCATGATGCAAAGCAGAGTTACACATCAGGTGTGCATTATTTTTTAATAATTCAATGGACTGGAGTCAATTATTCTGCTTATACTATGGTTAACACACATCAAGAGATTGTTCAGATGCTTTATTTTAAGACATTTGTGAGATTTTTGTCCTTAAACCCAGCTAACAAAAATATGTTCTAAGAACGCTTTGCTAATGTTTCCATCAAGTTAAGTGAAAATGTTTTTTCTGAATGCTCTCTAAATGTTCAAAGCATCCAGTTTTTAAAAATGTTTTTTCTTGGTTATACAAATATTAAGGGAACATTCCATTACATAATTAAGTGCAAAATCACTCTCATTGGTTAGTATGTACTGCTTATTATTTTGTGCGCAGTGAGCAATGGAAGATTTGGAGAGAGTGTATATACCTGACAAATGATTCTAAAAAAAAAAAAAAAAAAAAAAAAAACATTTATGGCAAAATGTCAAAAAGACAGTCAAGCATATTTTCATTTTTCATATCTACAAGTAACCTGATCGGGTTTCTGATCAAAAGAGATCCCGAGAAGATGGTACTGCACCCCTGGACAATTCTGATAATACTAATCAGGGTAGCAGGAGACACAAGCAATGGGAGTTAGATCAGTCAGAAATCGATGTAATGGAAGAAGCAACAACGTTGTCAGTGCGAGAGAATCAGAATGAGCTTTATTGCCAAGTATGCTTACACGTACAAGGAATTTGTCTTGGTGACAGAAGCTTCCAGTGCATAGACAGAATGACAGCAATAAGACAGATAATAAAAATAAAATAAGTGAATAAAAATAAATATATAAAATATACAAATAGAGAATAGACAATATACAGTGCTCAGCATAAATGAGTACACCCCCTTTGAAAAGTAACATTTTAAACAATATCTCAATGAACGCAAAAACAATTTCCAAAATGTTGACAAGACTAAGTTTAATATAACATCTGTTTAACTTATAACATTAAAGTAAGGTTAATAATATAACTTAGATTATACATTTTTCAGTTTTACTCAAATTAGAGTGATGCAAAAAATGAGCACTCCCCACAACAAAAACTACTACATCTAGTACTTTGTATGGCCTCCTTGATTTTTAATGACAGCACCAAGTCTTCTAGGCATGGAATGAACAAGTTGGCGACATTTTGCAGCATCTATCTTTTTCCATTCTTCAAGAATGACCTCTTTTAGAGACTGGATGATGGATGGAGTGTGTTGCTCAACTTGTCTCTTCAGAATTCCCCATAGGTGTTCGATTGGGTTCAGATCAGGAGCCACTGAATCACTTTCACCCTGTTCTTCTTCAGAAATCCAACAGTGGCCTTAGATGTGTGTTTAGGCTCATTGTCATGTTGGAAAAGTGCACAACGACCAAGGGCACGGAGTGATGGTAGCATCTTCTCTTTCAGTATAGAGCAGTACATCTGTGAATTCATGATGCCATCAATGAAATGCAGCTCCCTGACACCAGCAGCACTCATGCAGCCCCACATAAGGACACTGCCACCACCATGTTTCACTGTAGGCACCATGCATTTTTCTTTGTATTCCTCACCTTTGCGACACCATACAGTTTTGAAGCCATTCATTCCAAAACATTTATCTTGGTCTCATCACTCCAGAGTATAGAGTCCCAGTAGTCTTCATCTTTGTCAGCATGGGCCCTGGCAAATCCTAGGCGGGCTTTTTTTGTGCCTGGGCTTTAGGAAAGGCTTCTTTCGTGGACGGCACTCATGCATGCCATTCCTCTGCAGTGTACACCGTATTGTGTCACGGGAAATAGTCACCCCAGTTTGGCTTTCTACTTCTTTAGATAACTGCAGTGAACTTGCATGGAGATTTTCTTCAACCCTTCTCATCAGAAGACGCTCCTGTCGAGGTGTTAACTTCCATGGACGACCTGGACGTCTCTGTGAGATGGTTGCTGTTCCATCTTTTTAGAATTTTTGTAGCACTTTTGCTACAGTATTCTGACTGATAAGTAAAGCTTTGCTGATCTTCTTGTAGCCTTCACCTTTCTGGTGTAAAGAAATTATTTTCTTTCTCAGGTCTTTTGACAATTCTCTTCCATGTGGTGCCATTGCTGACAGCATGAAATGGGAAGGGGTTTTAACACCCTTTTATAGTCAACTGTCGGCTGGACACCTGTGTAATGAATAATTAGACTCACCTGTGGTTGAATTCTTGTTAAATTAGACATTTGTAGTCTAAAATTTAGCTTTGCTCCAGAGACTTTCAGTGGGGTGTACTTATTTTTGCATCACCCTAATATGAGTAAAACTGAAAATTTTGTTCTCTAAGTTATATTATTAACCTTACTTTCATGTTATAAGTTAAACAGATGTTATATTAAACTTAGTCTTGTCAACATTTTGGAAATTGTTTTTGTGTTCATTGAGATATTGTTTAAAATGTTACTTTTCAAAGGGGGTGTACTCATTTACGCTGAGCACTGTATGTGTTCAGAAAATGTGTTCAGAATGTGTTCAGTTGATCAGAGAATATAACTGATCAACTGAATGATGTTTGGTCTCAACGTAGCTTTATATGTGAAAGAATAATACACAGGCTGTAGTTAGGGCCATGCAGAAACTTGCGAATGATGCTCTTATACTTGTATAGTTGTGCCATCACCATTTATTGACGTCATTGTATGTTCCGGGAATGCTGAAGTTGTATGGTCAGTCAGTGTGGGTCACAGCGGCTTTCAATTGCTGTTTTTGATCTGGCAATAATTTATTTACAAATTAAACACTGCTTTAAGGAAATAAATAATTTGGTAAAGTTATATGGAACTGTAATGTGGTCGAAAGACCATAGCTGACCATAGCAACTTCATAGCTGTGTTTTTAATTGCACAACATTTGTCAACTAATCATAATCAAGCATTCAACAGCCCTGTGCTAATAGAAGATAACTCAATGACTTGGTTCCCGACCTTGTGAGCTGTCTAGCTAGGCTGCATTCAAGGAATCGCTGGCATGCTTTTGATGTGAAGGCTGCATTATGCTGCATTTCAAAATACCTTTTTTGGCTAAGCTGTGATGTCAAACCCAAAAAACACTGCTATGACCTCAGTGAAGACAAAGGGGGATGAAGTGAGAGATTATAAATCATTTAAATATTGATATAAAACAAATCAATTTAATTAAGACTGTATTATTTAACCCAATATTTGTGTGTGGTGTATTTATTTTTTTATGCTTTTTACCTTTATTTATTTACCCTTATTGTACAACTCTCTGAAATACTTGATTCGGATTGGTCAGTCACAACATTCTGAGGTGTGTTATTCCCCGTTAACAACCATCCTCGATAGCACCACTGAATAACATACTGCCCATCCGGGTATCTGAAGCCTGCGTGTCTTTTATAACAAATATGCCTCGTCTAATTCATAAAATTACTTTTTTATTGCAATTTTTTTGTACATTTTTTAATTAAAACAATTAAACTAAATGGTAAAATTAAACATTTCTTTAGTGGTGAACATGGGAGTCATTTTTCACCATTTTGTAATTTTATCCCCACTACTTTTTGAAAGCAATTGAAAAAACAGCTTGCGCAACCCATGTAACACAGAAAAGCATCTCCAAACCCTTAGTCTTCATAATTTAATTCATACATGTTACATGAAATTTGCGCTGGACTGTGGTCGAACGGTCAGCCGGTTTATTATCAGATCCGATGACACAGTGAGTCAATTATAAGGGTTCAGTAAGAATGCTGCCTTAGGCATTAAACAGCAAGGCAGCTCACTAGGTTTTGGAACAGAGCTACTGAATATATTTCAAATCCATGTCCCGCTTTCTAGGGTCACCGCTACATTAGCTTGCGCGGTAGTGCCCCAAGGTCTCTTTATTCTGCTGTCGCTATGGAAATGAGACTTTTGCAGTTTTACTCTTTCCTGAGCCACTTGGTCTGGCAGGAAATCTTTTGGGAGTGCTGGGATGAGATGCTCTGAATGTTTATTTAGCTGTTACTGTTGCATTTCCACTTTTTTATCCTGATAAGGATGTGTCACAAAAAATATCAACAGAGGGCCAAGATAGAAACTGCATGACTCAGAATATTTGATGGACACCATTGTTGTGGTTGGATCATGGTTTTGAAGAAGCAGCAGATTGCTCCTGTGGGTGAAGAAATATGAGCACCAGCAATTTAGTACATGGGCAAAACAAGAAAAAGTGTTTTACAATGTAATGCCAAAAATAATCTTTTTAAAGAGCTTTTTATATTCTAATTCATTAGAAAACCATCAATGCTCTGGTGTTTTATTGACCCCAGAAATCAATAAAATTGATGTGAAGAAACTTCAAAAACATTTTTAAATTTTAAAGATCTATATATCCATTCATGAACACTAATCAGCCAAAAATGGTCCTTTATAAGAGAGACTTCTCTGATGAATATTGAAGTGCTTTAAAGGGGACCTATTATGCCCCTTTTACAAGATGTAATATAAGTCTCTGGTGTCCCCAGAATGTGTCTGTGAAGTTTCAGCTCAAAATACCCCACAGATCATTTATTATAGCTTGTCAAATTTGCCCCTATTTGGGTGTGAGCAAAAACACACCGTTTTTGTGTGTGTCCCTTTGAATGCAAATGAGCTGCTGCTCCCGGCCCGCTTTCCAAAAGAGGGTGGAGCTTTAACAGCTCGTGCTTCAGTTGCTCAACAACAACAAAGCTAGAGAATCTCACGCAGCCAAAATGACGATTGTCAGTAACGGTGTTCAGCCTTACATTATTCAAACCGGAGTCGGACACTGATGGAGAGACTCAGGAAGAAGTTACAACTTATAGAATGCAACTGCTGTGGAGTTGATTCAACTCATCGACTAGCATGTGCCGTCATGGTAATCTTTTGTGCAAATCCAGTGTTGAATTGACCCTCATTTGTGAAGCAGTTCAGCGTAAAATGATGGCATGGTAACAACACTCTACTACAACAACTCTTCCTGTTCTCTAAAGCAGCCCAACATGGCTTCACCCCTATCCAACCCCAACTGTGTTCCCGGGGGCAGGGTTTATGTAAATTTTGGGGTTTGTGATGTCACCAACCTGGGAAGAAGCTTGTTGTAGTCCCTACCAGCCATTTGTTGTAGTCCATTAAAAGCGATTTCTGTAAAAGAAATATCTCCCTTTGCATTGAACTTTGAGCTTCGTAACTTTGCAGATGTTGTTTATGCTCAAACAGCAACATTACACACTAACTAAAGTTAAAAAAGTGAAATCATAATCAAGTACCCCTTTAAGGATATTCAACAACAAATGAATAGGGTGAGATATGATTTTATCTACTGAGAATAGGATTGTGGCATGGTCTCTATGGCGCTGTTTACATCGATTCGATCGGATCACAAGTGGACGATGCTAAATACAGGTGTAAATGGGGTCTAAAATGTTTTGAGCTTGTCCACTTTTTTAGCACTTCTAAAGGTAGTCGAAAAAGCATTTGACCGGATTGCTTTCATAGTGTATACGCTCATGTGATCGAATGTTTTCGAACAGCCTAATGCGTAAACATTATGTTAACCGCGGTATAGCCAGATGGGATTTAAACTTTGTCTGCTGAAGACCCAAGTTTGGTTTGTAGATGAAAAACATACCAAACACAATGTTCTCTCACCATTCCTGATTTCTAACATGCACTCACTGCGTTTGGTGTCTTGCAGCTTTCAGAGCAGAAATGATAGCTGATCCTCTCTGTATGTTTTTCCGTCATTTCCAGTCGCATTCATATGTAAATTGCTCATTTCGCCCATTGGATTGAAGGATCTGAAAAAACCCATACATTTACCAGCCCATAGAGCCTCCCCTCGAAGAAATCAGGACAGAAGTGGTTCAAAGTGGACAGAAGAGGCGGATTAAAAAAACACGAGGTGTAACCAAAAATGTGTCTCCCTCATCTACTTGTGATGCGATTGACCAAAATGCATCTTAATACCAGGTGTAAACAGGGCCTATATGACAGGTGTTGAAAAATAAGGAGGGGTTGAAAAATAAGAAAAGGAGAAGCATTTTACAAAGGCATTTTCTTTTGAGGAATAACTTCAAGTGCACCTGGGAAGCATTACGTGGAAGTATAAACAAAACAAAAGAAATATATTGTCAAGAATAAACCCAAATAACTACATCCGAATTCAAAATGATAAAAAATATTTATTTCTATCACTTATTTATACATGGTATCAAAATTAAATGTAAAGAAAACCATGAAATAAAGTTGAGTGACTACAGTTTATGGTGGCAATTCTGTCAAGCTCCAAAAGGACATAATAAAGCACCAAGAAAACAATCCAGAGGGCTTTTAGAGTCATTGTTATAAACAGGCCACCATTTATGTCATTACATTGCAGTGTTCCCCCCCAAACCAGTCGATTTAATTGGTCAACTCAATTACTTAGTCACGTGTCAAGAGAAGTTCAGACTTCATGGATTCAATTAATCATAATTGTGCTATGCAGAATAGTTAAGTGCATTGTGTCGCTGTAAACCACTCTGCACTTTATTTAATTCAGTTTACACTACTCAAACAATTTTTCCTACCATATTGGAGCAAAAACAAGTACCACATAGTTGACCTGACAGATTAGGTCTTTCATGCACTGTTTTTTGAATAATGTTTTTACCAGTTAATGGCTAAACATCTGTTTTCGTCATTGTGCTGTTCGTATCTTTATAAAAGTTCACAAAGTTGTTATGATGAAATATAACACAGATAACATTATTAACTCAAACCCCTTTTAGGGTGTCTACTTAACAATTGGTCTCACAAACATCTGTTATCTTTGTAGGTCTTTTTATCCGTGTTTGTAGTTCTGAATTAAATCCAAAGCGGCAATGGGTTTTGGGTTATTTCAGCAGAGTGTGTACGGATCCACACTTCAGACATATACTGGAAATAGTAGACTGTCTATCTGGGGACTTTTGGCATATTCTATTCAACATACTATTCAATTGGGACACACTAATTCTAATATCACGTACTATAGAATGGATAGTATGCACATTGGGATGCAGAGATGCATTTGATAATAAAAGACTAGGAAGCAGGAAATATGAGTTTGTATATTCCCATTAAATATCTAATTAAATTTAATTGCAATTTCCTCTCTGATTTTATATATATATATATATATATGTAAACGGAATATAATCAGAAAGGAAATTGCAATTAAATTTAATTAAATATTTATACCCAAAAATTCTTCATAAAGTGGACTACTAGTAAAATTGATAAAAATTTGGGACCAAAAATTATTCAGACACTTTGACCTGACCATGTTTTGCTTAAGTGTTATCTGACATAATTAAGATTATTTTTTTTCTGACACAGTTTAACTCTGAGATCTTGTCATATTTTATTACCATTTTTTTTTAAACTATAGTGAATAAACTGTAATAATGAATAAAATGTTCAAGGTGTCTAAATAAATTTTGGTTTGACTGTATATATGTGTATACATATATATGTATATATAAATATAAATATATATATATATATACACTGCATATAGTTCAGATTACACAATTTTTCCTGCAATCTCATAACTCTCGCTTTCCTTCACCCTCTCTCTGGATGTCAACCTCTTCTCTTGATCTCAGCACTCTGGCATTGATTTTTTTTCTGCGTATCTGCTCTTGCTTTATTGTTTTATGCCATACTACCCCCCCCCCCCCCCCCCCACCCCGCTTATCTCTCCTGCTCTCTCTCTCTCTCTCTTTCCCCCTTTCTCTCGCTCTATCTTGTAACATCATAACCCCCTTCCCCTTGTTGCCACACCGTCACTATTGGTGTGAACATTACAGCACAGAGAAAGGGGAAGGTCTCTCTCTCTCTCTCATTCATTCATTTACTCTCACACATGTGCACTGAACTCACAGAAGAGCATGGCGAACACTGGAGCGCTGCCTCAGAACCACAGTACGTACCTTTGAGCAATGTCTGGTTTTATCTCATCATCTAATTGCTCTTTCAGTGTATGTTGGATCATATTCTCCTGATATCTCTGTACTTTTTAATTAATGCATTCCTGATTTTGCCTTTGAATTCCTTGTGGAACTGTTGCTTCTGGCATTTCTCTGCATGCTTGACATCATTGTGAGACAAATCACAAGTCTGTAAATGACTATATAAGACTTATGACCTGCGGTGAAGTTTTAGAGTATATGTGCTAAATGATCTTTCTCAGTGCATGATCTCTTCTACTGAACATCTTCATATCGCATGTCAGTGATATTGGATTAATGAAAAATGGAAGCGTGTTTAACCACTGCACTGTTTGCTACTATTGAATTAGACAGATTTGTAGCTAAATCCAAGAATACCCCTATTTGTAGGGGGGGGGGGGGGGGGGGGTATTCTTGGAGATTATTCTTGTTTTGAAGTAAAAGGAAACATTAAAATGCATGCATCAAAGGGTTAATCAGATCATGCATTATTATTATTATTACTACCAATTTATGAGGAATAAAGACAGACATGCACTGTTAAACATGCATTTGTTATCTAAAGATTGATTTCTACCTCCTTCCTGTCCCTTGAAAATGACTTTCATCAATGTAATTTTAAATTCAGTTTTTGACTTTAACTGGTTAATTTAGGTGCTACCTCGCAATTTCTTAGGATCCTTACCTTTTTCTTTTTTCTTTTTTTTTGCAATGCGCAGGGTTGAGGGATGTTTTTCTATTATTCCTAATAGCTGAAATGGATCAGGCAGGAATTTTAGTAGAATGAAGTCAGCCTTGACGTTCGGAATGATGGCTGCTGTGGTATTAAGAGAATCAAAGATTTAACGTGGAACACTTTATCTTTGAGCTCGGTATCAAAAAACGCTTTTGGATCAAATGCTGTCAGATCTTTTGGACGCAGGGATAATAGAGAATTTTGATTATACCATGTTCTCCACTTCACACAAAGGCACAAATGCTTTCGTTATAAAGTGTTTCGAATGTAATTACAATGTAATGATGATGGTTGTAATACCCACTAACAAGCCCCAGTGGCCACAGATTTTGTCTTTATGAGGAACAGGGATAAACAGAAACAATGTCTGCACGTCTGTTCTCTAGAACTACATCACATAGTGTTTCAGCTATATATGTGTATTTTTTTCTGTTTACCTTTGTCAGTTATAATCACTTTGTGCTAATTTAACGCTAGAATCGACTCAAATAGAGCAAGAGAAATGTGTTGACTGTGTGTGCATATGAACCCATCTACTGTGATGTAATAATTCACCAAAAAAATAGACTTACCATCATGTTGGTGCAAACTAAGGGTGGACAATATAATTATATATCCATTTAATTACATACCTTACAGTTGAAAAATTTAGTTGTAGGTTACAGTTGAACTTTATCTTATTTGATTAATAGAAGATTAAACATAAATGAATCTGGCATCAGTGCGAAAACAGCTGCTTCATTATATAATACATGGTTAAAAACAAAACATTTAAGGCTGTAATTCATTATAAATGCTTGGATGAGCTACGTTCAAACACCTGTGACCACACATAAATTCAACAGAAATCCTTACATTATAATCAGCCAAGCTGACTACACTCTAAAAAATACTGGGTTGTTTTAACCCAAATTTGGGTCAAATATGGACAAACCCAGTGGCTGAGATTGTCCATATTTGACCCAAATTTGGGTTGAAACAACCCAGTATTTTTTAGAGTGTACACTTAAAGTGCCCATCTGACACAGTTTACAGAGTTGGTTAATTTTTTAAAAATGTGCTGCAGATAAACTGCAAAATAAACGATATCTCTACCAGTTGACACATCACATGGTATATACCATCATACCGTCAAGACTTATTTCAAACTTGCTAAGTCGTTATTCACTGAAAATCTTTCTCTCTGCTGTATCTCTCAAATCTCATTCCCATTCGCATACATAGAAACTTGGAGCATCAAGATGTAAATTTGATTCAGTTTAGGGCTGTTAAAAACTATTCTTTGGCTTAAGAAGACATGAAATATTGCACATGACCACTTTTGTGTTCCATGGAAGAAACTAAGTCATTCATATTTGAAACGACGTGATGGTGAATAAATGATATAAATGTCTACTGTATACTTTATTGCACATATTTCACTTTTTGTAAAGTGGTGTAATTTCGTTCCAGCAGCTGCAGAGGCCCATGAGCTAGAGAATATGCTAATATTGTTTCCGATGAAAACTTTTCTAGTGAATCCAAATAATCCTACATACATTTATCTTAATACAAATAGCTTGGGTGTTGACAGTAAGCTTTTGATGCTGTAGTGGTTTATTGTTATTGCACTGCCAAACATTTGCATTATTAATAATTCACAGCAGCACACGGTTTTCTGCAGTCCACTGTTAACATAATTGCTACAAGTCTAGTACAGAAAGGATATTGTACATATTATAATCATCATGTGTTTATGACAGCCTGTAAATACTAAAATATACATTTCAAAGTAGCCTGATTATGCTTAGAGCAACACAATTACATTTTAGATCATTTGTAGGCTTCCTTCTAGATTGCAGCATTGTGGATGTGCTTCTTGCAAGACAAGTACTGTGTGTTCTATTGTTCCAGGGGCTATTTCAGCACCCAGTCTATGGACAGCTCCTAACGGCCAACTGCTCACAGGATGAATCTTCATCTGAGCACTTTTTAGGACTTCACATGATCTTTGCCTAAATCATTGACTAAACTGTGTCCTTAAAACTCTTATGCCATGGTGCATAGTGCACTGATGAAAAGTATTACGTTACATCATGGCTTTTTGAGAAGAGTTGTGCTATTTCTTTTCTACACTGTAAAACTCAATAAGTTCAGAATACTCAAAACATCTGAGGAAACATATTACCTTAAAATATTTAAGTAAACTACAGTTAGTAGAACTTAAATTTTTTTGTGACAAGGTGGCAGGGCCGAGAGCTGTGGACGCGGAGCAAGGCTAGTGTGGTGCACAGGTGTCCCTCATTAACAGTTACGTCACCAGCATCCCTTCACTCCCACAGTTCTCAGCCTCGCCCCACTCATCATAATGTTAATTACATACAGTTCATTTACATAAACATCACATTCAGATCTTCATGGTTAGTGTTAGTTCACCCAAAAATGAAAATAATGTCATTTATTACTCACCCTCATGCCATTCCACACCCGTAAGACCTTTGCTAATCTTCGGAACACAATTTAAGATATTTCTGTTGAAATTTGTTGAAAGCAGTCATCAGTAAAATGATGGGAGCACAACAATAGATTGTACTGCTATGGTATTGATGAAAAATGAATTTTCCCTGGCGTCTGCGCGTGCAATAAGTGGTCGGGCAATATGCTAATGTTTCGTTGTGACGTCAGAACGAAACGGCATGGGATTCGTTTTACAAATGACTCGTTAAATTGACGCAGAGTCGACTCTTACTTTTGAGAGACAATACATTTATATACGGTGCTCTTTCAGATTTAAATCTTTGCAGGATGTTTTCATTCACTTAGAGCTTTGTTACACACTACATGAAAGGTAATTTTCAAAAATTCATAATAGGGGCACTTTAACAGATCCCTCTGTAAATCCCAAGATAACACAAAATTAAACACTAACTTATTTCTCCCTATGTTAATCTTGTGCAAAAACAGACAAAATATCACTTAATTTCAACATTTATTTTCCTTATACAGTCTGACGCAAAGCATGCTGGGAATTAGAAATCTGCTGCGACTCAGTCATATTAAGTTCACCTTACTACATTCAAATTTTGAGTTCACACAACTTTTTTTTATTAAGTACAATGAACTTTCATTATTATTTGAGTGAAACGAACTCATTTCATTTAATTAATTTCACTGTTTGGTTTTACAGTGTAAGAGATCAGACTTTCAAATTTTTACCTTTAAATGGCCAGAAAAAAATCCCATAGACTTAAATTGAAAGGAACCAAACTATATCTAGAGACTAAAAATCCTAGAGATTTGTGCTCTTTTGACTTGGACCAGTAAGCGGCAAACCCAAAATTAATACTTTTATTCAGTATGGGATGCAATACGTTTATCAGAAGTCACAGTAAAGACATTTATACATTAAAAAAGATTTGTATTTCAAAATAAATGCTTTTCTTTTGGACTTTCTGTCTGTAAAAGAATAAAAAATAATATGTGTTGGGGAAAGTTACTTTTTAAAGTAATGCATTACAACATTGCGTAACTCCATAAAAAAGTAACTAATTGCATGACTTTATGGAAAGCAATGTGTTACATTACTTTTGCTTTTGCTTGTTTGTTTGTTTAATAACAAAAAACCCAGATGTTTTATTTTTGGCAAATGCAATTGCCCTTTCACAACAAAAGTGAAACGAATAACCCTCAGGATGAAGAGAATGCAAATTCAGCAACTCAAATTACGCAGCTCAAACAAACCTTTTACCTGTGCTGCCATTACAGATTGAAAAATAGGAAGAAAAAAAAAAAAGAAAGACAAATGTGATGTTTGGTCATGTGAAGTCATTTTTGCTTATTGGTATGGTTGAATTGGATAATTGAATGTCAGAAGCAAAGAGTTAATAAAGTGAGATTAAATAAGTATATTTGTAATATTTAACATTTATAGTCTACGTAATATTCTGATCTTGCGTTCAGTCAATAAATGGGCAAACAAAGTAACTTGCTTTACTTGCTTGAAAAAGTAACTCAGATATTTTGTTTTAAATTTAAAAGTAATGTGTTACTTGTTGCTTTAAAAAAGTAATCTGATTACGTAACTTTTTGTAATGTGTTACTTCCAACACTATTTCCCCAACCACACATTAAAAAACCTTGTGTGGGCATTTATATCTTGACACACTGCATCTGAATGGTCTAGATCAGGCATACATAAGGAATATTTGCTCAAAATGTTCAAATGAGCATATCAAATGTTTAGCATGCAGCTGTGTTTAATTACTGTCTTGCATGACAGCACATGCACCACATTTTTATTCAAAGATGCATATTATCATTTAATAGCACACCTCAAGCTTGCAGCATATCTGAGCATGCAACTTTTTCTCTGTTTATACATTGATCACCACTTATTTAATTAGAAAAATGGTGTACAGTATGCTGGAGCAGAGTATATCCACTGGTGCAGTGGTTATTAAAAAAAAAAAAAAAAGTAAAAGTATCATCACATCCGCCAAAAGGCAGGAGCAATTAAAACGATAAAGCTATGCGCAAGATTCCACGAGAGTGGATCATCTGTCATCATTTCCATTTAGAACTCTTTAAAACTGTATTGCTTCCTGTAAGTATTGAGTAAATTAAGCGTGCTGTCAGACTCTCTTTGCTCTTGAAAAAGCCTTTTAGAGAAGATGTTTCTTGAGCTCACACAGCCATGAAGCTACCGCAGACACTGGGATTTTACCTGAAGCCAACTAAAATAGTGTGATTTAGCAGTGTCTGACAGTAGCATAATCCAATATATGTGTGGGTTCGTGCCTGTAAAAGTAAGCCAGATGGGAATAATTATTATTTATCTCGCTCTCAAAACTGTCAAAACATAAACAGGATACAACATGACTTGTCTTTCTTAACGCAGGTGCTGGCTGATTAAACAGAGATGTTGTTGTATCTCGGGGCATTTCCTAGGCTGGATTGATAAGATGTTTCATTCTCTGGCTAAAATTGATTGTAGCAGGTTTTGACCTCAAACGACAAATGAAATAATAAGACATAAAACGTTTTTAGAAACCTCAAGCAAACTTTGGAAATTATTCAGGGAACGTTCCCCCTTGTTGCTGAAAAAACATCTTTCTCTTGCTTTTTTCTATAATAACTATGTGATATCATTAGTTTCCAAAGGCAATCTGATTTAAAGGTGTATGTACATTTTTATATTTTAATAGACAAAGATATGCACAATATTAACATATGGAGAGCTTGTAAAATGCAAACCTTTATGCATAGCTTTATAGAGACACACAAATGTCAAAATATTAATTACACACACACACATGTTGGGTTTTCATGTTTTATGGGGACATTCTATATGCATAATGATTTTTATACTGCATAAACGGTATAATCTTTACCCTAACTCTAAACCTACCAATCACAGAAAACTTAAAAAAACATCAATTAGTATGATTTATTAGCTGTTTTCCTCATGGGGACGAAAATGTCCCCACAAGGACAAGGATTTCGGATATTGCCATCTTTGTGGGCACACACACACACACACATACATACATACATAAGAGTCATCTGGTTTCAAGTGGTAATATATACAGGTGAATCTCATGAAGAAAAAGAAAAAAAACAACTGTCCATACATTTTTTTTTTTTCATTAAGATGATTTTTTTTACAATAAAGAAAATGTGGCAGAGAAATGTGCTTTTTATTCACAAAAAAATGATATCACATAGTGAAAAAATGCCATTATCTCTTCTTTTCATTTAGAAGACATTTTTTTGTGAGTCTCACCCATTAAAAAATAAACCTGCATTAAATATTGTACTTCATAAATATATGGATATTTAAAGGTTCTATTTAATGTCAGTCTATATCATAAAGGTAAAGTTATTTTAAATATTAATTATAATTATTTTAAAACCTTTTTTAAAATGTACAAAAAGATGTTTATAATCTCAATAAGAGTAAGGAATTTTAAATTCATCTATTTTTTCGCTTGCTTGTTTTCATTTCATCTGCTTTGGATGGACTTTCTTCTCTTTGTAAACTACTTAAGAGTCAGGGTCTTAAGGGCCTGTGTGTAATTACCGATATTCTCACGAGTCTGACTCTACTGCATCAGATCTCAGTCTAGTCAATATCTTATTTCTATTTTAAACAAGTTTTACTATATAAAAGCAATGTTGGCTTTTGTGTTTTACCTATTCAGCAACTGTAATCAGTCTATAAATAACAGTGCTGACTTGAGCTTTATTTATCTCCCAGCATTCCCGCTTGGATTGCAATGTTGTGCTAATTTTTCCCATCATTACTCTTTTTTTTTTTTTTTTTTTTTTTTTTTTTAGCTCTCGCACTTTCTCACTGGCTCCAATTTAATTGCCTTTACTTTTTGCCTAAAATCACAGAATATACATTTTATATAATAAATAAAAACACAAATAATTACAGTTATTATTAATAATAAAAAGAAAAAAAAATTAATATACAGTGAAACAATATTTTTCTAGTAAATTTAACAATTACAAAGAGACGGCAAGTAACAGTGACTTAAACGTGAACTTTTGAAGTAGAAAAACTGAAACTGTATTTTCTTGTAAAACCTACTCCAGTAATCTTCAAAAATCATTTTATTTAATACATAGTAATGAAATAATTTTGTAATGTAGTAATTGTTTAAGATTCAAATGTAATACATATTGTAGGATTCTTATTGATTCCTATCTTATTCTAATGGAGCTTCACAGCATATGAAATGTATACCTTACTATAGTGGCATTCTTAGATTTCAGTTCAGCGGATGAAAGCTTGAGTGAAGACACTCTATAGCATGTTATGAATTCTCAGAAACTCAAATATAGCCTACTTTGATCAAATCTTATTGATGTTGATAGATTCCCCCTCAGCATATTTTTTGGCTTTGACTATATTTGGCAGTCTAAATATGTTATGTGGGTAGTGATACAGTAGGCTGGTTTGTCAAATGTATATGTCTCTAAAATCAATATATATTGATATATAATCTATTTACAGTACTACACAGCTCTCTGAAATACTTGATTGTGATTGGTCAAAAGCTCTTGTACACCGATGAGCCAAAACATTTTGACCACCTGCCTAATATGCCATTGGTCCTGTGCGTGCTGCCAAAACTGTGCCGACCTGCCAAGATATGGACTCTACAAGGTGTCCTGTGGTGTCTGGCATCAAGAAGATGTTAGCAGCAGACCCTTCAAGTCTTGTAGGTTGCAAGGTGGAGCCCCCGTGGATCGAACTTGTTGTCCAGCACATCCCACAGATACTCAATTGGATTAAGATCTGGGGAATTCAGAGGCCAGTGCAACACCTTGAACTCTTCATCATGTTTCTCAAACCATTCCTGAACAATGTGTGCAGTGTGGCAGGGTGTATTGTTCTGCAGAAAGAAGCCACTTCCACCAGGGAACACCATTGTCATGAAGTGGTGTACCTGGCCTGCAACAATGTTTGTGTAGGTGGCACGTGTCAAATTTACGTCAACATGAATAGCCAGACCCAGATTTCTCCAGCAGAACATTCCCCATCACACTCCCTCCTCCGGCTTGTCGTCGTCCCACAGTGCATCTTGGTGCCATCACTTCCCTGCGCACATGTACACTGCCATCCATGTGATGTAAAAGAAAATGGGACTCATCCGACCACCTTCTTCCACTGCTCCAAGGTCCAGTTCCAACGCTTGCTTGCTCATTGTAGGTGCTTTCGACGGTGGACAGGGGTCATTATAGGCACTCTGATTGGTCTGCAACTACACAATCCCATACACATCAGAGTGTGATGCACTGTGTGTTGTGACACATTCCTCCCAATACCATCATTAAAATTTTGTGTGACTTGTGCCACAGCAGACCTTCTGTTGTCTTGGACCAGACGAGATAGCCTTCGTTGCCATTGTACACCAATACCCCGATCTTTATTACTGCCTATTTATCCTACATCCAACACATTGATTACAAGAACTGATTGTTCGCTTACCATCTAATCTACCCAGACCTTAATATGTGACCTTGTTAGGAGATGATCAATGATATTCGCTTCACCTGTGACTGGTCATAATGTTTTGGCTCATCAGTGTATGTCTCTATATCAATCTGCACTGTCTTAAGTTCACACATAAAAAAAAAAAAAATCTACTCAAATTAATACTTTCATGGTGGGTTGCAGAGAGCGAAATAAAGGAATGTTCAAAATAAACAGTCTTTAATAAATTCAACAAGAACACACAGGAGATTTCAGGAGTAGGAGTATAACATAACCACATAAAGACGATATCAGACCAAGAAACTGAATGAACAGAGGGTTTAAATTCACAGGGAGACTATGAGTAGAACAGAAACAGGTGTGTAAGAACTAATTAACAGCCAGGGAAACTAACTAGGGAACACAGGGAAACGGGAAACAATCAAACAAAGTGAAAACAAAAATAAAACAGGACATAACAGAGCATAACCGTGACAAATACATTGTTCATTTATTAATTTATTTATCAAGCAGCCATGTAATAAGCAGGTTAATGTCAGCTTACATTGCATCAATAGTTAATGAAATCTGTGTGCCCCCTGCTTTTGTTTATAACATAAAACCACAAACCTACTCAAACAGTTTTAACAGTGCTTGTCTGAGCTGATGCAGTATTTGAGTTATATGAGTTGAGTTCATATGGCTGTACAGATAACACTGTATTCAATTAAAGCCAGCTCAGATGAGTCACTACATTTATTATCCATAAAGTATTTATGAAGCCAAAGCTAATAAGGTTTTAGAGAGCATCTTTGTGGCTTTTGGCCTTTCTGTCAGAGCTGGTTTGCCTCTCTTTGTGCTGATGTTAACCCACACTCAGTGTACAGAAAGGTCAAGGCCTGCACTGCTACAGAAAGGTCAGTGAGCTCTTTGAAGGTTAAAGCTTTGAGTTAGCATCAACAAGGATGTTACAAGGGAGGACATGCCACGGAAGTCTGAAAGTGGGAACGGAAACGCTGACTTAGACATTTTGTGTAGATCAAAGTTACAGTTGGGTTGGAAACTTCCCCAAAAGTACTAAGAGAATAATTAATGGAATAGATCACCTAAAAAAAAAAAAAGAGATTCTGTCATCATTTACTCACTCTCATGTCGTTCCAAATCCGTATGACTTTCTTTCTTCCATGGAAAACAAAATATGCATTTTAAAGGCTAAAATAAGGGTTTTTTTGTATACATATAATGGAAGTCAGTGGTAACCAGTGGCCCCAGACATTCTTCTTTTGCGTTCTGCAGAAGAAAGAAATGCATACATGTTTGGAACGACATTAGGGTTAGTAAATTATGACAGAATTTTCATAATGTACTAGTCATGATTTTCAATGCATTTACAATGACCCCTTTGTAAAAAACTTACACTTTAGCATATTTTTAAAAAACAGCACCTATTACGCATATAATTTAAAGAGTATGCTTACTCTACATGTGAACTGAATGTAATGTTTAACTGTATGTTAATTGCAATTAAATTAAAATGTATTATATATAACTGAATTTATATTAAATGCATTCAGTTGAACTTAAGAGTGCTATTTTTGAACCAAAAGTCCTTAAGTAAGAATTAAGTACAACTCTTTGAGTACACTTAAATTACATTTTATTTCATTATTATTATATTATCTGAAAGTACAGTTTTTTTTAAATATATACTATTAAGATTTGAAGTACTCTATCCCCTGGTTTCACAGACAAGGCTTAATCTAGTCCTGGACTAAAATGCATATTTGAGCTGCTTTAACTGAAAGCAACTTATACTGACATATCTTAAAATATGTCACTGCCATAGTTTTGTCTCAAGATGCACACCAGTAATGTTTTTTTCTAGTGAAAGTTTTTAAAAGCTACTTAAATGCCCTAATTGAACAAAGACCTAATCCTGGCTTAGGCTAAGCCCTGTCTGTGAAACCGGGCCTATGAGTGCACATTCAGTAGAATTAATCACATTTCCTTTTCACAAGGCCTCTTAGACTCACTACAACAATCAATAAAACGTTATAAAATATATTGTAAAATAATATGTGAGCACTTCTGTTGATATATGTCAGTACACCACAGAAAGAGACACTGCAGTGGTTTCATATACCTGTAGCAGTGAGTTGTCATGTTTCACTGTACATTATGGCCATTCCACTCTGGACACATAAACAGAGCGGAGGCAGCGAATAAGCTGGCAGTGTTTCTTGCATGCAACTGATCCGCAGCTGATTATGAAGTTTTCCAGTCACTGACATGCTTTTGTTTACAATCAGTGACCTATAACCATATAACAGATATCATGCTGTGTAGTGTAGTTTATTCGTTTAAACATGCTTCTATAGTTTTTGCAGATCCTAGTTAAATAGTATGTTTTATTTTTTTATACACTGTGCTAAAAGTCATATTGTGACTGTGTGAAACAGACTTCACTTACATGCTTTTGTGGTGAAATATGGTGACACCCATGTTTATTTTGACCATGTAAAAATGCACTTTAATTTTGCATTAGCAGTACAGAAAAGTATACTCTGCACAGAAAAGATTGCAGCACTGCTGCTTCTGCTCTGATCCTACTATGCAAAGTTGCACTGCCTTGACATCAGTGTGCAGTGTGAATGATCTAACCTTTTCACATAGGTGGCAAAAAAATAGGTGCTAGTGCAGGGGTGTCCAATCCTGCTCCTGGAGGGCCACTGTCCTGCAGAGTTCAGCTCAAACTACAATTAAACAAACCTGGACCAGCTAATCAAGGTCTTACTAAGCATACTAGAAACTTCCAGGCAGGACAGTGGCCCTCCCTGTGCCAATGTAAAACAGGCCTTAGTTTTGTTGTTTTGCTTAGTTTTTTCCCAGACTTTTCCTGGATGATTCAGCTGAAATAATTTATTAAGAATCCTATCATTCCATCATTTTAAATATTGACTTTTCACACGTTACCACTACATCATTCAGAGAGATTGAAGATTTTTTAGCTCACTCTTCAACTGAGCTTCCAGCAGTAGTCTGTCCATACCTGAAAATTGCCTTCAGTGTTGATATAATTTCATATGATCAAAGTTCTTCAGCCAGCCAGCCTGTATATTTCAAAATATTTACCAAAGATTGCTTCAGTTCAGCCTGAGGTCTTTTCAAAGTTACGCTCATTGGTGCAACAGCAAAAACCTTCAAGTACAAACCTCTAAATACTCCACAGTGTTTATGATTTGAGTTTTGCTTCCCAAGGATGCGTTTCTCAAAAGCATTGTTAGCCAACTATGCTCGTAATTTCCGTCATTACAAACATAGTTCAATGATTCAGCTTTTCCCGAAACAGTTCCAACAAACATTCGCAAACAGCATTGCAAAATTGTGTGGCTGGAACTAATGCTCTCGAATTTTCTTGTTATTATGGTATTATGTGAACTTAAATAGATCATGCTACAACCTATATCATATCTTTCATTCCATTTAAATATATACTCTATACATTTCATTCTATATGTTGTATATACTGTAATTTGACATTAATTGCAATCTCGGATCGTTTAATTAATAGATTAATCAGCATCAGCGACAGTCCTATATTGTTCAACCAACATTGTTCCAACAATAGAGGTGTGACCAAGTTACTATGGTTTTGGGAAACTACTACAGCAGCGAATTACTTCATTGTAAAGGGAATTTTACCCCATATTGTGGTTGCTGCATCATCCAGCCTAGGTCCATTATGTTAATTGTGTTCAGAATCAATTTTGTGTTTGCATTATTCATTGGCATCATTCTTTTATTGAATTGCATGCTAAAACAATTGCACATTGCAAATGCAGACAGCTTATACAAACAAGCAAGTTCTCAGTAGATCCTCCTAAAAAGGTTTACTCATGGACAAGGCAATGTCTAGGCTATTTTAGACCTGACACAATGGGGGACATCTCAAATGAACATTATTGTTCAACAGTGATTATTTCAAAATGGCAAAATATCGCCCTGGGATGTGTTTCCTGTAAACAACTTCACTCGCTGCTTAACCACTGTAGTATGATCATAGTATGATGCATCATCAGAGAAATGAACTAGCTATTCACAACTGTTTCCTGAAATCGTAGTAACATGGTCGCACCTCTGTCATTTAAACCACATTGGTTACAACAAAATAGGACTTCAGTTAATGACACCACACGCAAGTGGAATAATTTCTGCTAATTACAGTATCGCAATTAATTTAAGATTATTATAGGTAATTTATTCAAACAACAGAAAGCCATTCATATTCTTTAATCATGTTAACATGTAGTATGTAATTGCCGTACACTTTATTGCCATATACATGCAGTTTATTCAGTCAGCGGCTTTCTCCACAACATAATTTCTCTAAGATGCTGTTGTAATGGCATCTGAGGAATACTTGACTGTTTTTGTTCCCTGTTGTTTTGCTTTATTTGATGTCATAGGTTCCCTCATTTATGCACATGCGTACTCTTCAAAAACCCTGATGATGATTGACACTCTAAAATATATAGAATGAAATGTATATATTTAAATTGAATGAAAGAATTAGGATGTACTGCATTTTAGCTTGCTTATTGTACCCAACAGCATGATCTATGTAAGTCATACTAACAAGAAACTATATTTGTAACCACAGGTTGAGAGCTGTAGTTTCAACCACACAAGTTTGCGATGGTGTTTGCAAATGTTCGTTGTATCTAGTTTTTTGGAAACATCGAAACATTGAACTATGTTGGTAACTACAGAACTTGAAATCATAGTTGGCTAAAGATGCATTCAGAAAACAAAGCCCTGGTTAATATAATGGTCTGAAGTTTGATGGATACTTAAAAATGTCTTAAAATAGACAATGACTTATCATGAATTCTCACTCTCAAAAAAAAAAAAAAAAAAAAAAATCAATAGGGCCATGTCTAGATCCTGTACTAATATTATCTGATATTTTCATAATCTTGTTCAGTCTGAAGGGGTGACCTATTGAAGGTGAACTGGAGAAGATGACCTTAGCTATGCACAAATTTCAGGAACACCTCTGTGTTTTGATGTCCATCAGACTGCAAATAGTCAGCAGGAAAGGATGGAAAAGATTCAGTTTAATGCACTTCCTGTCACAAAAAACTATTGTGGTGCTGAAAGATATCTTTGAATCCTAAAACTAGATTCTCTTCAAAAGAATTGTATTAGTTGCTCTCTATGGATTAGAAGATGAATAAAATAGGCTAATGTTTGTTGGAGGTTTCTCTGCAAATTTTGTCTGTTCAAACACATGCTCTCTGCAGCTGTGCTATATTTGAGGTTGATATTTCTGCCGGTAAAAGCGAAAGCTCATGCTGTGTAATATATTAAGCCTCTGCCTGGTTTGCAGAGAGGCGAGAAAGCCACCTTTAAAGATGCCTTAGCTGCCTCCAATCCTGCGCTGAAATGGATTTGAGGTTTTGACTCCCGGTGGCAACGCTAATAAGTCCTTAAATAAAGAGTATAATATATTCTCATTCTCATAATGATGGAAATTTAACTGAAATATGGCTTGCTTGTTTGTGTTGCCTGAAGTCAGTGTCTTGTATTTTGCTTAGTGATGCATAGCACATCTGCAATGGATATTCCACATTAACTGAATTTGAGGTCTTCTATCTGGTACGATTTTTAGCGGTGTTTGTTCAGGCAAGCATCACTAATACTATTACGCGTGCTTCTGAAGCGTTCAGACATACAGCAGTTTTATCGCTGGAGGTTGCTAGGTGGATGTACTGTTGGTTGTAGTTGGCTTTTCTACTGCTAGACGCTCTGATGTTATTAGTGGCCTTTGTAACTGGCCTTAGCTTTTGAAAATATGATCACTAATGAGATCTACTGACTGTAAAAATAATCTGATTCCAATTAAAAAGAATTATAATATATTCAAAATACTTGGAATCATAATTCTTGCCGCTACAACACTCTGGAGGTGAGTATGTTTGATATAAATTGATTTATATAAAAATTGTTTTGATAAATTGCAACAGCGTGTTGTTGTTCATTTGCATGACGTATGTCATACTGCTGGACACGCCCACATCACCAATGGTCGGTAACATGTTGCATGAAGGGGCAGTCATGACCTAATGGTTAGAGAGTCAGACTGGTAACCTGAAGGTTGCAGGTTCGAGTCTCAGTACTGGCAGAAAATGACTGAGGTGCCCTTGAGAAAAGCACCTAACCCCCAATCACTCCCTGGGTGCCACAGCAAAAATGGCTGCACACTGCTCCGGGTGTGTGTGTTCATGGTTTGCGCCTTTTCACAGACTGTGATGACGCGTTTTAACGGTCATCAATATCGTAAATCCTGCAAAGTTTTTTATATTGTCATTTTTAAAAAAACATATGTACATTTATAACAGTATACTTAGTATTATATTACCTTTGCATCAAATTACAGAAAATTAGTTAACGCTGCTGTGAGGGTGTTTCTAATACAGCAGCTATGGGAGTGACAGTAAAAATGACATCTTTCTCTCTTCTGACTGCCATTATCAATCGCTTTCTATTTTTTCCCTCTTTTTGAAAGTTGTGAAAACACTATTGTGCAGTTTTTCTTTTGCTATTTGAGCAAATGGAAACAAAAAATATATATTTAATGTATTCTCTCCTTCACCGCTATAGAATTTTACCCTACTATGACGACTTCTGCTTCTGAGAAACCCGGAAATGTGAAAAGGGTCTATTGTGTGTGCACTAAATGGATGGGTCAAATGCAGAGAAAAAATTCCGAGTATGGACTTTCATGAACTTGCCAACTCACATCTGACATTAAAAATGAAAATGTTGCTTTTTCACTTTAAACATTCTGACAATTTTTGCCGGGTAGATGATAAAATGAGCAGGGAAAAAAAGATGTCATAGAATGTCATAGAAATTTGAGGGTGGGCTCCTAGCACCACCTAGCAACTAGCCAGAACACCTTAGCAACGCGCAAGCAGCATCCACAACACCTGAAAAACCGCATAGCAACATGTTTAAAAAAACATTCAGAACACCTTAGAAACCAGAGTGCAATGCCCTAACAAGTTTTGATTGTGACTTTTGCAAGGAAATGCTCCGATCATGTTTTCTTCTTTAATATAAAATCTAGATTGTTCTCTTTGCTGTTGTATAACATAAAAACCTTATTTTGTGTTTTTTTACGCACTTGATCGCTAGGGCAGAAATGTGTGAAAATTAATCATATGGTTGTGTGTGTTGTGTTGCATCTTAATATTGATGTATGCTGTCATGTTTGGTGCTTTATCTTTAAGAATTTGCAGTCTTTATTGTGTGTATATGTGTGTAGGATGCTGTATCAACAAGCAGTGTTCTCTCCAAAACTCCCTATCTGCCCCCTCTTTTCATTTGCTTGTCCTCTCTCAAGAGAGAGCTTTGAAAATTCAGAAAGAAGTGTGTATTTTGGTGGATTGCTGATGAATAAATTAAAGCTCCAGCGGAACTTCAGGGCACCATAAATGATTCACATCCAGCATTCAGTGCTGAAAGACTGAAGGCTCTGTGGTGCAGATGTTGACATTGTACGTACACATGTTCAACTAAAGTCAACCACACACACCCAGTATCGGTCTATGCATTTTCTAGAGCTGCCAGCTTTGATTAGTACTTTTCCTCGAAGCACTGAACCACAGCTATTCTTTTTCTTTTGCTTTATTTCTTAGTTTCACAGTAATAGGAAGTATTGATTTGTAAATTAAATGCATTTTAATTTGTTAGAGCCGTGGCCTAGCAGTCACCCTCACCCAATATTCATAAGGGGCCAAACTGGGGAAGGCCTCTGGTGGCACAATATTAGCTGTGCACAAAATTAATAATAAAGGTGCAAAGAAAGGTTAGCCGATTCAGGGACTTGAACACGTCAATCCTTCCAGTGTTGTCACAGGGATCTCATCCAAATCCTACTTCTGACTCCTACATGCGTTTTTGTGATTAAACGAGTTTCATTAACATATGAGTTTTCAAATATGAATATTCATGATTACCTTATTAATGCGTATTAACAATTCAAAAAGATCTATCTATCTATCTATCTATCTATCTATCTATCTATCTATCTATCTATCTATCTATCTATCTATCTATCCATCCATCCATCCATCCATCCACCCACCCATTGTAACCAATTATTAGTAAAATCAGTTATCGTAACTATAAACCATGGCAACTTGGTATTATTCACAATTTATCACCTCTTTTTCCTCAAAAACAAAATTATATAATAGTAACTGTGTAATAACCATGTAATAGCTATGTATCAATAGTAAAAATTTGTGTTAGGTAAAGCAAAAACAAAGTGACATAATTGTAACTAAGTAATAACCATGTAATAACTATGTATCAGTAGTAAAATTGGTGTCTTAGAGAAAGCTATGATTCTCATGGTGATTTTTTACAATGGTTGGTGTGTCTATAAGCTAGTTCTAGGCCAGTTCTTCAAATGAATCTTTATCATGTACAGTACTCAGTTGCAATTTATTTACATAGCACAATCATTTGAAAATAGTAATGAAGAAATTATGCACTGCAGCTTTAAAAGAGAGAAGTTTACACAAACTAAAATAAATGGCACACCTAAGGCTGAAATTATCTACAAAAAAATAATGGAGCAAAATTATGTTAAGCAGTTTGAGCTGAATTAATTGCAGGAAGTTTTGAACAAAAAAAGAGAGAAAAAAGAAGCAAGAGGAACTTCAGTGCAGTGCTGCAATATAATGACATGTTCACAGACACACACACAGAAAACGAGCCATTCATTCCACATTCTCTCATCTGTCTTCGGTCAGGTCTTTAGTTATGTGGGTGACGAGTAACAGACTCTATAGTTTCTGCTAATTGCTCTCATTCAGTATAGCAGCACATAGCACCACTGCAGATGAATTATACAACCCTGACAGAAATATCTTCTCTCTAGAAACCCTGTTCTCCCACCGCAGCACTAATGAGACATCCTCTCGTTTCCAATGGTCATCTGTGTAGTGGTTTTGGCATAATGCAGAAGTAATGTGCAGCCGGATGTCAAGTCTTTGCACTTGCAAATGTTTAGGGGCTGCTGGATGTTTGCTTTCATTCTGTACTGAATTACTGATTGCCCACTTTAGTCAAGGTCTCTTTCACTAAAAAAGTGCTAATTTGGTTTTTCAGAACCATTTTACAGCTTCTTCCTGACCCTTACTCTGTGTCCTAACCAGACGTGATGCGAGAAGATTCCAGTAACAAGCAATTTTTCTGTCTGCACCAGACACAACAGGCTACAAGACACACAAAAAAATTGACAAAATCATACTTCCAACTACATAAATAAGTACATATTCTAATTATTAAAAAATTAAACCAATTGAACATTACTGAAAATGCAGACACTCTTTGTCATGGAATACATTTTGTTAAGACAGAGTCTAGTTTGAATGTTGTTGTTTGCTTTATTTTCAAGATCTGAGGTAACTTAACCATAGTCTCTTTCATAATGTCTTTTTAAGTCACAAAAAATGATATTCGACCTGAAATAAAATCATTTTCGTATTATACCAAACCCAATCACTTGAGCTGTTAGCCGCAACATTGCAGAAAATAAATCTGGTCAGCACAAAAACTCATATGGAAACCATGGAAAAGATACCTTATATTGTGTCATGCTGTTGCATCGTCTCTGGTTAGGACACGAGTAGTCTCAGCCTCAGACGTCACTCCCACAGACCGTTGGCTGAACGTCTGATGCATATGGCACACTTAACTGGAAACCCTTCAGGATTTTCTAAGTTGTCATCTGGTTGGTTGAATTCTACAGGAAGTCCGGGAGACGTGTGTGTCACGTTCTTTAACAGTCTGCCTGGAAACAAATGCTGACAACGAGCAATTTCCAGAATGAACTAAATGCTGGATTTTCAAAAGTATGTGAAGTTTGCGGCTCCATTTTTGCAGTAAACTTGCACAACGTTCTTGAATGAATAATTTATTAGATACACACACTGGTCTGTTATTGTAGGGACATCAACTCTACATTTTCACGCACCTAAACATGGCACGGAACAAAACGAACTGTGATTGGTTGCATTACATGTCAGTCAAACGTCCTCTTGGGCGGTCCTTGGCCAATGAAAGCTGCGATAGAGTCCAAACCTTCTGCCGTCAGTCTGAAGGGCTACGTGAGACTAGGACACAAGTGGAATAGAATTGCTACTGCACCTTTAAAACTTTTCTATAGGAATAAATGCTTTTGGGTCCAATATAGTTGTCTAAAGCAGGGCTAGCTAACCCTACTCCTGAAGAACTACCATCCTGCAGAGTTCAGCTCCAACCCCAATCGAACACAGCTGAACCAGCTAAACAAGGTGTTCAGGGTTACTTAAAAGGGTTGAGCAGGGTTGGCTATCCCTGTTCTACAACATCTTTGCAAAGCATGAATTATGTTGTGACAGATCTACCAGTTGGTGCTAAAATGTGCCACACTAACTGAAATCATCAGGGATCTTGTTAAAAGTAAACTTCAGGAATTTATTTCTAAAGTAGGGATCCTTCAGAAGAATATACAGAGCCAAATGTTTCCTGTTCTACATGAATCATGTTGTCCATGGAATGAACCCTTAAAAGTGAAGTATGTAATTTATGCGACACTAGTGGAATTACAAAAACATATTTTGCAAGCTCCCCTTTTGCACATTGTCCCTCCCCCAACTCAAATACAGCTCTTATGGGTACTATGTGATATGAGTAAGCATTTGAGTAGGCAAACACTCTGTCTAGAGCAAACACTATAGCGTCTCGGTTAAACCCTGTCGAACGCATCTGCTCCAGGTGTATTTTAACTATTTGAGATTGTCTACAATGGACACATCAAAGTAAACAATATAAACTGGAACATATATCTTTCTGAATGTGTGCATGGTGATGTTGTTTTGAAACAGCCGTTGTAGTGGGGCATCGCAATGCCCCGTTCACATTGACATGATCATGATTTGTGTAATCTTTGAAGGTCTAAATGCAACAAAATTTGGCTTGCACTCCTGTACTCGAAGCTGAATGTAACACGCCAGCCATAATCCCACACCGATGCGAGGTTAGCACCGCTTTTTACCCAGAATTATGAAACCCTGCTCTGGAGCACCGTTTTTGTGGCATTTGCTTGTACAGTGTGAAACGATGCAGTGTTAGAATGTTACAACTAAATGCTTAGCAACCAACAACCAATCGCGTGCCTTATATTCACGCGCTTTGGGCAGTCATCGAAACACTGTGCAATGTATATAAACAGACGTTTCTGCATATGATAGGAAAAATGTCAAACAAAAACATGACAATTGGATTGAAGAAGAGGCTGTTATTCTTACCTTTATAGTTCGAAAAAAGTTCATTCAGAAAAAAACTTGATATCACAGTCAGCAATGAGGACACGCAATGCTAGAGCCTTGATGTAAACAGGTCACGTGCTGAGTTTGTCCAGTCAGTAACACACTGACACCACAAATATGCAAATAAGGGCTTTAACCCGGGGTTTAGGAATGTGCAGTATGAAACGGCAGTTTATGAATACCCAGGATTAATTGTTAACCCCGGGTATAGTATGAGCAGTGTGAAATGTGAGTAAAGATAACCCAATTTCAGAGATATCAGTACTAAAGGCAAAAGTATACTTCCTATAAGTCTTCCGCTCTGGCTCACAGACAGTGCATGTGACAGCACAATGTGAGCGCATTCTGACAAAGTGCAACCTGATTGTTCTGTCCACAGACAACAGTGCGAGTGATTTAAGGCCACAGAAACAAAGGTCCAGTAGTGCTCAGGTGCCAAATGCATTTAGCCATGCAATATAAAGGTGCCAGATTCATGTTCATCTGTTTAGGATAAAACTGAATGTGCTTTTAGCACCACTCAATAGACATTTCACTTTGAAATTGTCGCAAAATGTGCAAGAAGCAACGTAATATCATTTTGCAAAAAAGTTGCCACAGGCACGTTTCTCCAATGAGCCTGTGTTGCTATACTCAGGTAAACAATAATTTGTGTAAACAAAATTTTCTCTAAAGAATGATTACAATGAACATTACATAGCTACATCCTTGATTGTAGCCAAGAAACTCTTACTTAGAAAGGAAGCACAAATTATAGCCCAGTACCTTATAAACACAGCTTTGTTTCCTGTCCGACTGACTCCCCGCCATGAAATGTTAGGTGGGTAAAAACCTGTGCATCATGACGCCATTGGGCTCTAAAATCAGACCTTTTTAATTTTCAGTCCATTTTTGTGTGCAAAATGTGTCTGATTATCAATGAAGGACTGTGACAACAACGTTTTCACATACAGTATGCTCTTGCTTCCATCACATCCAAAGGCTTTTTGCCCTCCTTGAAAACCTCTCTTCATAAACACTACATGAAAAAGGAGAACTGACAGTTATTCGAAGGAAAGTTCTCATGCTCTGGCGATTTGCGCAGGGTTATTAGATTTCAGATGTATGTTTCTCTCTCAGCAGGCAGAGGTCTGTAGGGATGTTTCACAGTCCATTAGTGTTACTGGACAGTAGAGTATGTCCGATCTGACAGCTCATCACCTCGGATTAAAGCATCTATTGAGATGGCCATTTCTGAGATGTCAGCTAATGAGCTGCATCTCTGTTCTCATTCACTTCATATGTGATTGGTCTCAGAGGATGCTGGTGTTCATAAACCTGCACACACGGGTCCAGTTTTAATGGCATTCTTGCTTCTCTTTCTCTCTCTCTGCCCACCTCCATTTTTAACTTTCTCCATATGTCTTCAGGATAAACAATCATTCCCCTAAATAAGGCTCGGAATTGCACTGACCATGTAATTTTCTGTATTGGCCCCTCTCTCCGGAGAATAGAGGTAGCACAAGGCGAGAAAAGACAGAAAGGAAACAAAGAAGCAAAGGTAGCAGGAATGGACGCTATCTTCTCTGTCTTCATGTCTGCCTTTCTCTTTCTCAAATCACCATCAGTTCTCCTGTAATGAGTTGACTGTTGACACAAGATCCCTTCCAAAACCTAGAGAGCTGTCTTGCTGTGTAATAGTGATAGATCGGTATCTTCTTAAATTGGCCATTTTGAGATTATTGCACGGCTCAATAACCATACCCGCTTCGTCAATTAACTGAAACTTTAACTCTCTCCCGTGTCAGTTCCAAAACCTACTTTAGTAGATAATGAAAACTCTGAGAACAAAACGGCCTCAAACGAAACAAGATTTGGTAGGGTACTGAATGAACCTTAAAAATCGAAATGAGCAAATAGATCTTTCTCTGAAGTATAAAATGCTGTCTAGATAGGCATCTCACTTGTTTTTGGATCAAAGTTAATGTGTAATTTTTTTCAGTTATTTTCTAGCCTGCTGCCTGTAAACTCGAATCCTCATTAATGTTCATTTTAGATGAATGCAGGTAATAAAAGTGAATGTGCTGCCCCAAACCTTCCTAGAAATCTCATTTACAGTAAGTCAGCTTTATTGCAATGTCATATATGCCTAAAGTGTTTAAAATGCAATTGAGCTCTAACTAATGAGCTTTAAATGGTTGCATTCATATTGCAGTGCTACTAAAGTAATAGGGATGCTGTTTATACATCACATGGGCCGTGACACCATTAGAATCTTCAAAGTAAACAACCTCATTCAGCTCTGTGAATCAGACTATAAAGGCCAATTCACACTGCACTGACAGACGCCTACCAATGGCAACGGACACTTCGTCGGTTTTGTCAGTTCAGTGTGTTGTGTGTCAGTGTCTGCTGCCGCTCACTTTCATGTCATTCCAAACCTATATGTTTTGAAGAATGCTCTTTTCCATACAGTGAAACCATACAGTGAGCAAAAATAACAATGCAAAATGTTAAGCTATACAAATAATATATACAATAATGTTTGCATCAGAGTTTTGTTTGAAAAACTTATTGACAACTAAATTAGATATTACAACAGAACTATATATTCTACTTTGTTATTAGTGTTGTAACAAATACTCCAGCCAATTCCGCTATTGAAGTGTTTTCAGTACAACCTGTCCCAGGTGATCTGTTCTTGTGTTTTGTTTTGGTTGAGTTTGGCATGTCTTAGGCTGCATCCAAAAACTGGAAAATGCTGCCTTCGGTGGACACATTCCAAGGTAGGAAGGCATCAAGGCGTGTCCGAATCCAATGTTAGCTTCACTTCTTATCTCTCGAGATACCTTAATCTGATAGATTTTTGAAGGCAGCATAGATGTATTCTTCGCTGCCGTTGTTTTCCATTCTGTGACAGTTGAGCTATAAAATAAAGATGGCGTCTGAAAGCTGCAGTTGGTGGTCAGTTTGTGGTCAAATGTATGTTTTTGACCATTGTTTTCCACTTTTGATGTCATTTCTAGTGAGAAATTAAAAATTAAATTAAATTAGTGAGTACTTAAATATTCGCTTAGTTATCACCAAAGCTCGCGCTATTTTGCTGTAGATCATTAAACCGTTACGCTGCCTCAGAAGTCTTGCCTTCGTGCGCAAACACTACCTGCAAAGTCATTGCCTTATGGGGCAGTGAGGCAACAAGTCAGCTGCTTAAGTTTTCGGATGCAGCCATGATTCAGTTTCTTTTGTTTTGAGTCTGTTTCCATGGTTTTTCATTGATTAAGTTGAACACCTGTTGCTTGTTTCTTTGATTGGTTTGGTTTTGTAAATATTGGTTTGGTTTTGTAAATATTGGGCTTGCTTTCAGTCTGTCTTTGTTCCGTCTTCATCACGTTATGTTGGTCATTCTGTTTGCTATCCTGAGTATTTTGTTAATCTTGAGTTTTAAAATAAACTTAAACACTACTGCAATTAGATCCATCTTTATTTTTCCTCTCTGCATCTACCAACTGTGACATAACCATTTGTTGAGACTGCTTTGCCTCTATTCAGACACTATAATATATGTTTTTTCCATTTCGATCCATCATTGTTGTATGATAACCTGGGTGTAAGTGGCACATAAAAAATAGACCTTTTTTAAATAAATTGGTTGTAACATGTCAATCAGACAAGCTTTCCCTGTTTAGTGGGCGTTTCTCGGCTAGAATAAGCAGCAGTCAGTACCAGACTTTTTGATGCAAGACTAGCAATCCAACACCCCACTACTCACATATATAGCACTGAATAAATTACTACTCAAGCTAGTGTACAGTATATCAAATGTGTGCACTCAGCTGCGGTTAGATGTCTTGTTACATAATATCAATGTCTGGAGCTTTATTTTTTAAATAAGCGTAGTGAGGCACAGAAACCCCACTTTTTATCTTAAACGTGCTATGCAAACGAAGAGATAATTACACATTGAAGTCTGTACAATAAATAAACAAATAAATAAATTGCCAAATCCCATTCTCAAGCTGCATTATGGTGTCAAAAGGGCTAATTTTATTGGTGTTAAAGGTGTCTGCTGTGTGGAATACATCAACACCTCATTATCAGCTCTTTTTTAACACATTGTCTTTCCTCAGAATGACAAGCAGGTTGTATCTCGAGCCAATCCTCACGCTAGAGTCTATTTTAAAGCAGCAGTCCTCTAGAGAGAAAGATCCTTGTTTGCCCGCAGCCCATTAAGACGACAGTGGATTATCTGAAGTACTGTGTGTTTCATTTTACATCAGAAAACATGCAGTTTGCGTAGTCCGTGGAATGTAGGTGCACACCTTATTGTTTCTTAATTGGGACACTTCAGTGACCAGACCATGAAACCATTGCTGACATACATCTGTTTAAATTTCTTCAGTCCATCTTGTCTTGTCGTTTGGAAAAATTACAGAGTCCAAAGGAACAGTATTTAATAAAGCAATAAGCCATTTAAGGATGTGTGCCAAAGTGATTTTACCAGGGTAGGGTCTTCTTGGGCCTGAAACCCCCTTAACTGTGAAAACACTGTAACACACAGCCTCAAGTGGCCTATTGCTTTTATAAAATGGCAGTAACCACAGTTTTAAAAAAAAAGTTTGTTCAATGAACTTGAAAATGAAAACTTCTCCACGCAATTACTTTAGGTCGGTACAGCAAGAAAAAAAAAAACAAGCTCATTTAAGCAAATAATGTTATGTTTAGCCAATAACTTAATAAACTTAAATTGCTATGTCAACTAGCAATAGCACATGTTAGTATGCTAAAGTCAATTTTGATTATTATTATATACAATATGAAGGATGAGCAAGCAAGAAGAGTCTGATCTCAGAACTGGCTTTAGCACATTTATTGCTCAATGAATGAAGAAATAGACATCATGGTCCTCATGTAACCACCCACAAGCACCACTTTTCTGCACACTGGTAAACTCAAAAACATCTTCAACGTAACTGAATATTAAACACTAGCAAGTATTTCTCTTTACTGAAAAACTTATAAAATAACACTTAATTTCAAAATTTACTCTCCTAATTCAGTCCCATGCAAAGCATGATGGGAACTACTGATCCACTGCCCAGTTAGTTATATCAACAAAAATGAATTGTGTAGTTAGTCCCAACACAAAATGATCAAGTTAACTTCCATTTTACAAATCTAAGTGGATTTAACAAATTAATTTGTGACAAAATGTTCAAGAATTGTATTGCAATACACACACACACACACACACACACACACACACATATATATATATGTGTATTTGTGTATATAGCTACATTTATTAAACAAACCCACCCCTCCCTTCATTGCTCCGCCTCCAAAACTCACACTCCAATCCTAACCACCCTGCTCTGAGTCAGTCTCGAACCCACGCAATGCGAGTGGATGTCTGTTTATCACAGCTGACGCGCAACAAAATGCTAAAAAATAAAGCACAGTTGATGAACGAACGACAAGGAAGCACAGAAAATGAACGTACAGTACACAAGAGTAAATACAAAGTGTTCTTTGTTAGTCGCCAACAGCACAGCAGCTCCAGACAATCAAACCCATTGTTACTCACATGAGAAGTGGAATCAAAGCAGCCTGTTTTCAGGCCTTCCCACTTAGCTCTCTCCAGTGCTGGAAAGCTTTTCTAATATAAACGTGGGTCCTAAAGTGCTTTTCCAGTCATAAACCTTCATTCCAGTGATATTCTTTTGAGCTTTTTTGTATTGTGTCCCATCTCACATTCTGCAGTTTTTTTTTTCTTATTTTCTTGCTCGTTCTGTCTCCTCGACCGTCATACACCCCCCTAATGCTGATTGGTTACTCGTTTGTTGTTGGTGTCGGCCCGGCTAACTTCCAAATTTTGAAATTCTACTGAGTTCACCTTTAACCATATCATTCAGAATAAGCTATTCTTCCGTAAGCCTGACTTTACACTGTAAAGACTTTACTTTACAATCTATAAATAAATACAATTGATTTCAACTATATTCACTCCACTTTTTCCCTCCATGCATTTGTTCCTTAGATTATAAAGAAAAAAACATATAATTTATTACTGTACTCTTAATGCATCATTGTACCACTCATAATGTCAAATAATACAACCTAATTATTGTATGTTCTCGTAATAATTGCAAGGAACATAAAACATCCACACAATGTATTGATTTGAACCTTCAAGTATGTAGTTATTTCACCAACTAGCAAACACAAGCTGTTAAAGACATCCCTCTAGATAAATAAATGCTGTAGGTAATAGGATTGAGGCTCGCTAGATGATGTATCTTCTTTTTAATTGCATCCCTTAAATTGTGGGCTCTGCCTGTACTATCTATGTTCAATAAGTATGATTCTGAACTGGATAGCAGCAACACTGGTTTATAAGGAAGAATTCCTGCAATACAACAATAGTAGTGATTTATGAATTTGATTTATTTTTCAGTAGTGTTCTGGGAATATTGGCTTATTTTGAACTGGGAACATTGATATTCTGCAGTAAAATCACCATAAGGCATTTAAGTGCTCATTTTTCATATTTATAGTCAGAGTACAGACACAAATATACACTGTTAGCTTCTTCAGTTTGCTTCAGTTCAGTTCTAGCTTTAAATTTAAAAGCATATTAACCTGAGAAAAATCATTCCACTTGCTAATTTGAAAAAGATGATCAGTGAAGCATGGAACATGATGGGACATGCTGATGAGACAGCATTCAGCAGAACAGGATTGTGATAAAGATCCAGGACTGGCACGAAATCAAGCAATAATGAATGATGAATGATCATTCACTCGATCTCACAACACACGCATAAATATACACACACCTAAATGGGGACATGCAATATTGTTTTCATGTAAATTATAATAGACCGTAGCCCAAACCCTAACTCTCAAAGAAAACTTTCTTTTTTTTTTCATTCATTTTTGAAGCATTATTCACTCCCTCAGTCATATTTGCATTTGCATTATAGTTTAGTTAAGATATTTAGTTTTGTCACATTTTGTGATTGTCCAAAGGCTTTTCTCCAATGTTTACAGTAAATTGAGTAGAAATGTTTAAACTGCCAACTTAACAAATGCAAACTCACATTTTGGCAAAACAGAGCTTCTTTAGTTATGTCTGAACACCCATGAGACTCACTTTAACTCTTATGTAATGTTTGGCTTCTGCGCACATAAGCCAACATATTTAGAATAACATATGGAGTAGATAAACTATAATATAAATATAAATGTGCAGAAAGTCACCTGGATAAACAAATAGTTCTCTTATACATACAATTAAATGCATAACATGCTTTATAAAGTGTGATTTAAGACATGCAAAGTACTGTAAAGTACTGTAGATGAAATGGTGTAAAGAAATGTCACAGTTAAAGATAAGGGCATTAGAGGCAGGGTGAAATAACTACAAATTACAGCTGCGTCATAAAAATAGCATTCTTTTAATGTTTGCTTGCAGTGCTTGATCATTATAAGGCTATAATGACTCCTTATGATTGCTGGACACTTTTCCGGTGCTGTTTTATTATTCTGACTGCATGTAAATGCTCATACACACAGTACGATTCTGCATAATGGCTGAACAGAACACAGCTGGGTACCTTAAACCTCCTGTGTGTTGTGTTTATAACTGCATTATACAATAAGAGAATATTTGAGGGCTACTTTCTTTTCAGATCTTCTGCATCTTCACATTGCATTTCAATTTTGCACTACATGTACATGTATGTATTGAAAAAAATATTTTTATTTTTTTCAAATGTGGAAAGCACATTACAAATCATAGTTTTGATTTATTTTACTAAATTATTAAGTAAATGAATTGGATAACTGTGCTAGTGCTAGTGATGAATTTTAGGAATTCAGTAATGTTTTCTGGTATTAGTTGGTTTGTCTCACAGAACATTTCACCTGGTTAGATAAAAGTTCAGAAATCAACATGATATTTTCAACATTTTAAAATATTTTTACAAACTCCTATAAGATAACTGTCAATCTCTTAGTGAGCCATGCTCATAATGAATAAAGCTGAAGTGTCTGAGCTTGACCTGAGCATATTTCTGAATATCTGGTATATATTCTTCCTTAAATTGCAACATAAATTATTACTTTTTTTTTTTTTTGTATTGGCAGTTAAAAAGGTGTTTAACAGAAATAGCCGTACTATTAATATTTTCACATACTAATTTTTTTTAAATAGATGTGTATGGGATTTTTGACTTGCCCTTGGGGATTTTATAGTATCTGGACTCCTGCAGCATCATGCCTTCTCCACCCCATCACACTACAATAATGTCTATACATGTTTATCTTTTCCAAAATTACATTCTTGACCATGCAGTTTGTGCGTTTGTGTCTTCAGCATAATTTAGATGTTCTAAAATAATTGAATTCAGAATAAAATCTCCATCAGAGCAAATATTTACACATATTCTAATATTCTATCTAAGATACTGAAATGCCAGTAAATTCTCCACGGAGGTGCGACAGAGAAGGTAAAGCTGTGATTGAAGGTTAAATTGAAGTCATACTGGGAGATATTCAAGGAAATGTGTAAATCAAGCTACCTCATTTTCTCATCCATGTGTGTCGCTAGACACGTTGACTGCAAGCTCTTTTTATACTGAGAATTCAACATGGACTGAAAACCTGGCCTTGAAATGTATGTGTCGTTCAATAGTCACTGCTTGCCTTTTAATAGAAGAACATTCTGGATCCTGCCGTTTATTTTTCACATTCTTCACATCTTTGTTATCATTAAACAATTCACAATGCATTGCTTTTAATTCAATGTCTATGATAAATGTGGCTTTAGTCAATAAATGAGTGGATGTAGAATTGTGTGGTATTGTAATGTCTCTGACTTCATCATCTTTTTAAGATGATAATTATATTTATTGATTTTGCAGACACTTCCAAAGCAACCAGTTTTATCATGTGAGATCCCAGAAAATCAAATCAATGACCTTGGCGTGGCTAACCATGCGCTACCAAGACAGTTACTATAGTAAAATCTCAACTATCTATACTCAAGGTGCAATTAAAAATTTGATGCTAATATAAATAAGAATATTATTAAATGTTGTATAGATGTTACAGACCCTTATTATTATAAACTTATTTTATTTTATTTTTTAGCAGGTTTGGGACTTAGGTTTGGGCTGGTGACCAACCTTATAATTTTGTGAATTTGAGCTACAGCAAGTAACTGACTTGCCTTGAAGGGACTGTGATAAAACCGCTGTCAAGTTATTGCCATACCTCATTGAATTAGTTCAACCAGGCAAGCAAACACTTAAATGTCTTTGTAATCCATATTATTGATTATATGAATTAGAGAACTAATGAGCATGAAACAGCGACTCGGCAGAACACAATCAATCTGATGAGCCGTAGCATTGAGCACTGAGCTCTGCCTTATCAGCTAAACATAACAGCATCACATCACTCTGAGACTCGCTCCAGCCGCGGGCTGATCCTCACGCTAGGGATGTGTGCAAACCCTATTACACTGACAGACTCAATGTGTGTGGCACCATCCTAAATTAGCCTGTTCTCTCTGAGAGAGAGCAATTACAATAAACGCCCAAAGGACTTGTGCTACAGGAAGGCCAGGGGGACCCCATTCAAACCTGAAGCACTACTGCACTCTTCACCTATAGTCAGTCCATTGCATTTGCACTTGTCGTCACCATAAATAGCATTACTGATAAATGACTGTTTGAAAATATTAAAATCAATAGATTTTCACAAAGCTAATGATGCAAAGACCATAATCATAGTTTATTTGCCCTCAAGACAACAAAATCCCCAATCTATTTTACATGAATAAAACAGGATATATATGGACAGGGCTTGATTTTATGCATCAGGAATTGACTGGATTAAGTGGGTTTTACCAAACTCCCTTTAAGGCAAGTCATTTCACTTGGCGACCATCTTTTAAACGCCTCTCAAATTCTCCAAAGCTGTTCACCAAGCTTATGATTAAACTTCATATTTGAAATCATTAAAGGGATAGTTCACTCAAAAATAAAAAAATGTTGTTGTCATTTACTCACCCTCAAGCTGAACACAAAGGAAGATCTTTGGAAGAATGTTTGTAACCAAGCAGATCTCGCCCCCCATTGACTATCATAGTAGGAAAAAAGTACTGTGGTAGTCAATGAGGGGGCAAGTTCTGCTTGGTTACAACCATTCTTCCAAATATCTTCCTTTGTGTTCAGCAGAACAAAGAAATTTATACAGGTTTGGAGCAACCTGAGGGTGATTAAATGATGACAGAATTTTCATTTTTTGTTGAACTATCCCTTTAATGAAATCTGTCAACAACTGCCTCATAAATTTTGTTTCTAGATGTTCAAATAATGAAAAAAAAACTGCATATTCAGGCTGGACCAGCCAAAGCGCATATGCAGGCATAAGCGCGCGTCTCAGAACACTGACTGTTTCTATAGCAACCGGAACTTCTAAAGGTGGCTGCAGTGTCTACCAATTGGCAGTTGGCTCTTTTATGTAGAAGGCGGGACTTATTCAGCCATATTGCGCATTGCACTTACTCCCATTCATAGTAATATGAGTGCCCTGTCTTTGTATATCTAAAGTCTTTGGTGTTACATACAGAATGGAGCTGAAAATGGGTTAAAAAATATGAAGGACTGGTGATGTCAGCCAAAAAACAGTAGTCGGTAGTTTCAGCAGCGGAGCAAGTTAAAGTTAAGCAAGGAGTTATATTTTGATTATTAAGGATTATGAAGACAAACATTTTTCTTTGTGCATTGATGAATCATTCATTACAGGATCAGGAAAGTATATTAGGATTCAAATTTCATGTTGACTTTATTAGTTAAAGAAGTAGATTCTTGGGGCATTTACGCTAACGCTCCCTCTTATTTATTGCCTTCTTCCTTGTTTCCACTGAGAAGCAGGCCAAAGATTAAATTAAAGCAGAAAGAACATGTTCCATTTCTTCCATTTGTGCACCATGTGGAATAGAATGAGTGTGCTCGTTGTTTCTGTGAAAAATGAGACCAGGGCCATTGTCTCATGTTCAGATTCAGGGTTAAGATCACAATCTCTTGAAATGGAGAATTGAGGATCCTTCTAGGTCACACTGCTTTTTTAAATGAGTGTGTAGCTGAGAAAGTCAGGTGAGGAAGTCTCATTTCCATATTTGTCTTTTAAAGGAATAATTCATCCCAATATAAAAACACGGTCATAATTTTTAACTCCCATGTCATTCCAAATCTGTATGACCTCCTTTCTTCTATGGAACACAAAAGTAGATGTTTCAAACGTTAACTCACGACCAATTCGTACGTATTTTACGAGCTGGCTAATTCGTATGAATTCGTACGACCTCACTCGTACGAATGCGTACGATTTGTCTAAACTCCAGTGATGGGTAGGTTTAGGGGCGGGGTTTGGGGTAGGTCATTCGTATGAATTCATACGAATTTGTCAACTCGTAAATTCCTACGATTTAGCAAAAAAAAACCGTATGAATTCATAGGAGTGAGGTTGTATGAATTCGTACGAATTAGCCACCTCGTAAAATACGTATGAATTGCCATGAGATCGGGTTGGATGTTTAGAAGAATGTTCATGCTGCTCGTTTCCCGGTATATGCTTGTTAGAAAAAAAAGAGCAAAACTCCGAAAAGCATACCTTTACATACAATTCACTGCAGTTTCCAGCTGAAATGAACACTAGTGGCAGTAAAGCACCAATAAAGTTTGTTCCTTTTCACACAAATTATGATTGCAAGGCAAATTATCAGGTAATAAAGACTTATTTTCATAGACTTTGTAAGACTTATTTTGCATGATTTCTAAACTAATACGTTTTGACTTTTGCATCACATAATCAGCTTCATATGTATAATTTTTCTGATGTAGTAAACTTGCTCAGTAGTTCCCCTGGTACAGAATTTCACTCGCAATGCATAGCGTTTGAGCTCATGAGTCCGGAGAAATATGAGTAAAAGAGCTCAGTAAAAGATCCCAAAGACTTTTGTATGTTGTATGTTGTAATGTTGTTTCAGAAAATGCGTTTTTACTTCATGTTTGTTTTATCTAAATGCATTGGTTAGGTTTTGAGTAGGGTTTAGTGTAGGTGGTGTGTTATTTTCCATAACGATAGAGCGTTAACCTTTTTATCGCTACTCACTGGACATAGCAAACTGCCGCGAAAGGTACAGCAAGCAATGTAGTAAAACCTTACCAGTTTCACGTTCAAGCTGAACACACTTTTAGCTCCACTCACTGCATATTTCACTTTTGAAAGTGTCACAAAACATGCAAGAAGCAATGTAATATCATTTTACAGAATGAGCTTGCGTTGTCCTTTCCGTACAATGAAAGCATATAGTGACCTGGGGCTTTCAGTATCCAAAAAATGACATAAAAGCATAATAAAATCACCATAAAAACAGTCCATACAGCACACGCACGATATTTCAAGTTTTCTGATGTTATATGGTAGTTTTGTGTGAGGAACAGATTGATTATATAATTTGATATTCTTGGAAATTCTCTGTTGTGCCATATCTCTCGAGTCTCATTCACACTTTCACATATTCATTTACATTTACATTTATTCATTTAGCAGATGCTTTTATCTAAAACGACTTACATATTCAAACTTTATACCTGAAGACGAGTTGACGTCAATGACAGATTTGACGTCAATGATGACACATTTCACTTGGTGTTTCGTAACCAATCACATTTGAATCACTGTTTTCTTCCTTCAATGATAAAAACTGAACATCCAATAGTTTTTGGGTCATGTGTCAAGAGCTGCTGCTAATGTACCAAATGTCCTTTTGCCAACTGACATTAAACACTAAAGGACAAAGAATCTGGAATAATTTTCATTTGTTTAATCTGACGAATATTAATTTAGGTGTCAGTATGAGATAGTTTGTCTCTTTTTCATTTTGTTTTTGGCGTTCTTGATGAGAAAACCAAAAGATTTTCTTGCATTTATGTGTACATGGAAAAGGGATTTTTTTTTTTTTTTTTTTTGGGATTTTTGTTGCTATTCCAAAACAAAAGATTTTAATCTACATTGTCACTATAACTATGACTATAACTAAAAACGTTGAGGTATTGCACATGACACATTGCGACCATTTTTAACAGAGGTAATTTGTATATAGAAACCTTAAATGTACAGTACTGTAGCAAAAACAGCCTATTTAATTCTAAAAGTAAGAAAGAGGGTGTGAAATGGTAATAAAAGGTAATAAAAGTATAGCAAATGATCCCTTTATGTGCTCCGTGTTTGACTCCTGCTCTAATTCATTTTGTTTTTTCAGTTCAACATTCACCTTTCTGAAGTAGAGGTCACAGAAATGTGGGCGTAAATCAGTGGTGCTCATATGCTTTCTCTCCGTTCTTTCTCCTCTGAAAAGTATTGTTGCAGTGGCAGTGTCGTGTGTGTGTTTGTGTGTGTTTTGCAATTGCCCAGGTCTTCCCCTGAGTTCCAATTAGCATTTATATCTGCGAAACAGGTATGACCTAGGGGTTTGATGAAAACTGATGATGGTGGTGAGACCACTGAGACCAACTGGCTGCTGAATGCAAGAAAATACTACCAGTATTATCATAACAACCTATTACAGCTTGGTATTATATATTAACATCATGTTGGCAGTAACAATATCCTCTCCATGTGGTCCATCTACCTGTTCAAGTAGGTGTAGATAATTGATAAATATATGGTTTCCGTTATTGATTTATTCATGTTTTGAAGAGGCATATTATGCAGCATCTCTCTCTAGGATGTAAATGTTGTAATTCTGTGAATACACAATAGTCTATTTTCGTCATTCAGAAATTGAAACTGAAACTAGTAATGCAGATATACAAACCATAAACAAAGCAGTGCTTGCTTACCATTATGAATATCAATCATGCTGATCATTTTCTTCATTCCAGTCCGCTCATGTTATTACGAAAATATTTGTGCATTCGAATGCTCAGGTAAGATGAAGTAAAATTACAACAGCCTTCTGTCTGTACCGTCTTGTCTTCTTTGCTCATTTTCATCAGTTTCGCCCAGATGATGTCCGAATAGAGCCAACAGTGCAGAACACACCGAAAAACTAAGCCGACCAACGTTCAAAAACGGCCCAACATTGCCTGATGGCCGACCGTCGGTTTGGTGCATCCCTGCCTTAAACTTGACATACACTGTAAACTTGTCCCCCAAATCAGATTGGTTGATTGGAATGTTGTTCCAGCATCCATAAAGATGCTGATCCAGGAACACGTTGTACTTGGTGAAATCAGGTTCTGTGTAGGGCATTGTGGGTGGTTGCCAGGGCATTTCTATACAGTTGCTAGGTGGTTTGTTCAAATCTCTAATGTGCAATTATAAAATTGATGCTTGCCTTAGCCTAAAAAGTTTTTTAACAAGTTAACTAGTTAAACAAATACTTTACCCAAAAATGAAAATTCTGTCATCATTTACTCATCCTCATGTCGTTCCAAAACTCTATGATTTTCTTTTTTTATTTGGAACATAAAAGAAGATATCCTAAGAAATGTCTCATAAAATGGAAGTTAATGGTCACCAAACAGTCTTCAAACTTTCTTGTTTAGTGTTCTGCAGAAGAAAGCCATAGGTTTGCAATATCACAAGGTTGAGTAAATGTTGACCAATTTGTTCATTTTTGGGTGAAATATCCCTTTAAAATGACTATAACTAATGACTATAGTTCAAACTTGAAATTCATCCAGTGCATCTAGTGTCATGTCCATATATTTCTCCACCTTTTCATCTCTTCTCTTTCTCTGTCCATCTTTCCATCATCCCCTTTTGATCTTCCACGTATTTCTTGTCTTTGCTCACAGGACTGTTACGTTATTCTGTCAGTGCAGATCTTCACAGGTCTGCTAGCTGATCTCAGCTCTATGGCCATAACTCTTCAAGCCCCAGAGGACATTTCTTGCTGAACTCTTGTCCATCAAAGGATGTGCTTGGGCAGAGTAGCACTGACCAGCCAAGCCTCATTCTCTTACATGTAATGCTGTCACAGGTGACCCTTGCCTTACAGTGTGTGTCCGCTCTCTCTGATCATCTCTTGCCTTTGAAGTAGTTATTTTGAAGAACTAGAATGTAAAAATTCCCCCCTCAGAAAGTCCCTGCTCGCAAGGTAATACTTTGTCAAAGTTCAGGAACCTTCGTGGGTGGGACTTGGGCGCTAAACATGCTGACTGGTTGACTCCACACAGCATTTTATTTCAACCACCATTTTTAAAAGTCTATTGTGGTGCGTTCAGTAAGAATTCAAATCAACAATGGAGTTTAAAAAATACGACTGATGGACCGACGATGAGGTTCAGGCTTTATGCGGAGGACCAAATCCAGCGGGAACTGGAAAGTTGCGCACAGTCCTTCATCACCGGACTTAATCTTCACGGTACTTTAGACCGTGATTAGACCGTGATGGGAATGCAGACAGCAACAGGTCAATCAATTAATCAATCAATCAAATCAATATATACACACACTTGGTCTAAAGCAGTTTTTGAACTTGAAAAACTTGTGTACTTACATGACCTATTTCTTGTATTTGGCACAAGTGTTCAAATATATAAAAAAGTTGTTTTGTATTGACCCCAGAGTTCAAAGAAAGAATAAAGCATGTACTGTGAGATGTTTTTTCACTGCTTTTTCCAACTGCTAAGACTCCAAGTCTACATCCAAATGAAGTGAAAAGTAAATCAATAATTGCTAAACAGGTTCATATCTTTTCATTATTCATATCTTGTTTCCTTCGTTGTGCATTCTATATGCATGACAAGCATATAAAAAAATTTAGATGAATATGAATGGTAAGAACCCGTTTAATTTAACCCCAGTGCCTAGGGATAAGCACAGGGTTATATTGGATCATTCTTATTTATCCGGCACAGTGAGCATATTTAGTCTGTAGTTTATCGGCTGTATCAGCTTCCGTGGAACTCGTATAAATATTACAACATTGCCAGCCAGAGGCACTTTAACCGCTCATTATATGATAATGCAGCTTTGAAAAACAATGCTCAGCTTTTCTATGTTGGGGGAAATACAGGTCAGGTTGTCGCCAAATGTGTCTCATTTTGGCTCTTCTGGAAGTGAATCTACTGAATCTAAGCTTAAGATAAAATCATTCTGGTGAAAGACGCTATTGTTCCCTTATCGTCTGTTCTTTTCACTTTTCTTTATCCCTTATCTTCCTGTAGAGAAGGTGAACCTATAGGATCCATCGCCGACAACTTTTGCACACACCCAGGTCTTGATTCAAACCGCATAGAGGAGGTAATACCCAATTCAGATTTAAAGGATTTAGAAATGGCCTCTGAAATGAGATGAGGATTATGGAAACTCAACAATATTTGAACTGATTTTTTGATAGGTGATATTTTAGGAAACTAGATGGTTACACTTTATTTCAATAGTCCAGTTTAGAAATTCTGCTAACTGTAAGTAGTTTTGCAACTACATGTCAACTAACTCTTATTAGAGTATTAGTAAACTGTTAGGATTAGGGTTAGGTTTAGTCTAGTCTCAGCCTCAGACGTCACGCCCACCGACTGTTGGCTGAAAGTCTGATGCATTAGGTACACAAAAAGGGAAACTCTTCGGGAGTTTCAAAGTCCTCATCTGATTGGTTGAATTCTACAGTACTTCTTGGAGACTTGTGTGTTGCGTTTTTAATGGTCCGCCTGGAAACAAAGCCGTTGTGACGCCAAATCCCCTCATAGAAGAAGAAAGCCGTTGTGTTTATGACTGTGGCAATGAGCACTTATCAGGATCCTCTAAACCCTGCGTTTTCAAATGTAGCAGCACCATTGTTGCAGCAAACTTACATAACATTCTTGAATGAATTATTTAGTAGATGCATGCTGGTCTGTTATCGTAATGACATTGACTTTACATTTTCACACCCCTAAACATGATGTGGAACAAAACAAACTGTGATTAGTTGCTTTACATGTTGGTCAGACGTCCCCTTGGAGAGTCCTTGGCCATTGAAAGCTGACATGGAGTTCAGACCTTCTTCTGTCGGTCTGAATGTCTGGCTACACAAGACTAGAGTTAGTAGAATAAGTTGACATACCTGTAGTCAGTAGAATGTCTGTTGGGGGATCATCAAAATAAAGTGTTAGCAGATATTAAGTAGATAGTCTACTAATACTCTAATGACTGGTAGTTGCAATGTTACTTATAGTTAGTAGAATGTCTAAAGTGGACAAGTTACATGCCAATGGTTATGGCTAATCCTAAATGAGCAATAATAATGGTGATTCTTGCTTTAGCAAACACCACTAATAAACATGTATCTTTAAAATTCATGCATTATAAAGCAACTGCCATTCTAGTGAATGTAGTTATAAAGGGTTAGTTCACCCAAAATGGAAATTCTGTCATCATTTACTCACCCTCATGTCTTCATAAAAATGAAGATATTTTTAGTGAAATTTAAGCGATTTCTGTCCCTCCATTGACAGTTATGTAACTACAACTTTGATGCTTCAAAAAGTTCATAAACAGATCATAAAACTAATTCATATGAATTGAGTGGCTTAGTCCAATTTTTTTTTTTTTTTTTTGAAGATACTCGATCACTTTATATGCTGAACAGATTTAATTAAGGCTTTTATTCAGATATAAACATTCATCAGCTCATACGTCAGTTGTGGTAAACGGAAGCTCAAGCATGTTCGCTTGATGTGCGAGAACCAATGAGGTTCGTTGCTCTGTGTTACGCAGCACGTTTGAGCTTCCGCAAGAGGTTTGTTCTCGCGCATCAAGCAGGTTTGGTTGAGCTTCTGTTTATGTTCGCTGATCAATGTTTATATTTGAATAAAAGCCTAAATTAAATCTGTTCATCATATAAAGCGATCGTGTCTCTACTAGAAAATTTTGACTAAACCGCTCAATTCATATGGATTAGTTTTACCATCTCTTTATGAACTTTTTGAAGCAACTTGTCCTCCAACCAATACACCCATATAGGTCGTTTGTCACTTCCCTGAAATACGACCCATAGGAGCGTTTACTACAGTTGCGCCCCTATCAACAACAGGACACTTTCATTTTAATGCATTGTACCCTTTTATCTGCATCATATTTTGAGTTTCGCTTAGCTCAATTGGTAGAGCACTGCAATATATAACAATATGCGATCATGGGTTCGATCCCAGGGAATGCATGTGCTCATAAAGTGTATATGAACTAAAAAAAACTAAGGGTAGGTTTAGGGTTGGGTAGGTGTAGTTGTTAATAAAAAAATTAGTTTTGCTAAATGGAAATAAGACAAATGGCGGGCAAGGGGCCGTGTAAAAAGTCCACACATTGCATTTAAATGAACACACATTTTGATTGGTAACGACGGTCATACGTCATTTCATGACGACAGACGTAAGATGACACTGTCATTATTTTTATGGCAGTTAGAGGGCGCATGACTTTAAAACGTAAATATACAGTATCTCACAGAAGTGAGTACACCCCTCACATTTTTGTAAATATTTTATTATATCTTTTCATGTGACAACACTGAAGAAATGACACTTTGCTACAATGTAAAGTAGTGAGTGTACAGCTTGTATAACAGAGTAAATTTGCTGTCCCCTCAAAATAACTCAACACACAGCCATTAATGTCTAAACTGCTGGCCACAAAAGTGAGTAGACCCCTAAGTGAAATTGTCCAAATTGGGCCCAATTAGCCATTTTCTCTCCCCGGTGTCATGTGACTCGTTAGTGTTACAAGGTCTCAGGTGTGAATGGGGAGCAGGTGTGTTAAATTTGGTGTTATAGCTCTCACTCTCTCATACTGGTCACTGGAAGTTCAACATGGCACCTCATGGCAAAGAACTCTCTGAGGATCTGAAAAAAAGAATTGTTGCTCTACATAAAGATGGCGTAGGCTATAAGAAGATTGCCAAGACCCTGAAACTGAGCTGCAGCACGGTGGCCAAGACCATGCAGCGGTTTAACAGGACAGGTTCCACTCAGAACAGGCCTTGCCATGGTTGACCAAAGAAGTTGAGTGCATGTGCTCAGCGTCATATCCAGAGGTTGTGTTTGGGAAATAGACGTATGAGTGCTGCCAGCATTGCTGTGCTCAGACCATAAGCCGCACACTGCATCAAATTGGTCTGCATGGCTGTCGACCCAGAAGGAAGCCTCTTCTAAAGATGATGCACAAGAAAGCCCGCAAACAGTTTGCTGAAGTTAAGCAGACTAAGGACATGGATTACTGGAACCATGTCCTGTGGTCTGATGAGACCAAGATAAACTTATTTGGTTCAGATGGTGTCAAGCGTGTGTGGCGGCAACCAGGTGAGGAGTACAAAGACAAGTGTGTCTTGCCTACAGTCAAGCATGGTGGTGGGAGTGTCATGGTCTGGGGCTGCATGAGTGCTGCCGGCACTGGGGAGCTACAGTTCATTGAGAGAACCATGAATGCCAAAAGAGCATGATCCCCTCCCTTCAGAGACTGGGCCGCAGGGAAGTATTCCAACATGATAACGACCCCAAACACACCTCCAGGACGACCACTGCCTTGCTAAAGAAGCTGAGGGTAAAGGTGATGGACAGGCCAAGCATGTCGCAAGGTCTCTAACATCCACCAGCTCCGTGATGTCGTCATGGAGGAGTGGAAGAGGACTCCTGTGAAGCTCTGGTGAACTCCATGCCCAAGAGGGTTAAGGCAGTGCTGGAAAATAATGGTGGCCACACAAAATATTGACACTTTGGGCCTAATTTAGACATTTTCTCTTAGGGGTGTACTCACTTTTGTGGTCAGCGGTTTAGACATTAATGGCTGTGTGTTGAGTTATTTTGAGGGGACAGCAAATTTATACTGTTATACAAGATGTACACTCACTACTTTACATTGTAGCAAAGTGTCATTTCTTCAGTGTTGTCACATGAAAAGATATAATAAAATATTTACAAAAATGTGAGGGGTGTACTCACTTCTGTGAGATACTGTAGGTCATAATAAGGTGCTTGAAAAAACGACCTATATGGTTGTTTTTTGTAGGAGGACAGTCTCTTTTGAAGAGTCAAAGTGGTAGTTGCGTAGCTGTTTATAGAGGGACAGAAATCATTAAATCATTATTTCATTAAAATATTTTGTGTTCCGAAGATGAACGAAAGTCTTACGGGTTTGGAACAACATGAGGGTGAGTAAATGATGACAGAATTTTAATTTTTGTGTGAACTATCCCTTTAAGTACCTTTTCAGATGTTTTTGTAATTAAAATTAAAACACGATATATGCATTTTATCCAGTGCATTTAGTCAAAACTGTTTGTCATCAGTTAAGTTAACAAAGAGCAATGCAAAGTGGTTTTTTCAATGCACAGATGGTCCAGTTCAGTACAGTGTGCCTGTTCCTTCCTGATGGTCTCTTCTGACCTACTTTCTTTGAGCTAAGGGTGATTCCCATAGGCAGACTGCTGGAGCTGTCAGAACCACGGACAGCTCCTGAACACAGCCGCACGCTCTTACTGCACTTCTCCTGGGCTTTGCTTTCCATCTTTAGAGTAAACGCATCCGAGCATTCTGCGTTCGTTTAAAAGCAGCAGCAGCAGTCAAAAGTACACTCGTTCTGTTCTTGTGGTTATTATAATTGCAACTTGGGGATTTCTGAGTCAATGTCGTCTTCTTGACACCATCCAGTACCCTTCTTTGTGTCTTTTTGTTTCCTGCCCTGTTCTAGTTAAGAGCCATACATGTAACATATGGGATCAGTCTTCTATTTGTGGTTTGTGGATAAAGCTTTGGTGATAACATCTCAGATAGAGGCAAAATGATTGCCTTTGACAAGATCAGAGAGCTGTTTGTTAGGATCTCTTTTTCACTATATAGTTGTCATGACAGGACAAAAATTGTCAGCGCTATTTCTTTGCCAGATTTCTATGGCATGAAGGTAAACTACGTGTTTTTATTTTGTGTTTTATAAAACCACAATTGGACTTATTATTTGGAAAGAACAAAAGCTACTTTTGTTGACCCTGTGTTTGAAGCTAGTATTGCGCATTCTAGAGCTGTATGCCTTCAACTGCACATTGTAATGTTTAATGCATTTAATATTTTCATAAATAATTACATTCATAGTAATAATGCATTATTAATGCATATTATATATAATGCATAATATATTTATTGCAATTTTCAAGGTGTTGATCATGTGTTTTATACTCTTTAATGTATAATTATGAACAGGTATCTGTTATTACAAGTGCTAATATGAATTATAATAGATTAGAATTCTTTGCTTAGAACATGCAGCTTAATAATGTGTATTGTAAGGAATTATAAATGCATTATAATGCATTAAGGAAAGCTTTATTCTGTAGTGCATTACACAAACAGGCTTCAAGTAAAATGTTAATTTATTCTTAATTTTTAAGATGCAGAAAATATGGTTTTAATAACAGCTCTGTTTAAATACATAATACAGATCTAATTTATAATCTACTTTTAAGCTTCTGACATTTAAATAAAAAATTATTATGACATCTGATGCAATAAATGTCTCCCCCCAAAAAAGATTAATGTTCTAAACCACTTTAACATTGACATAAAATTGCATTAAAATTCAGTTCGTCTCCATCTTCTGTAAGGTTTTTATTGTATTCTGCAATCAAATGTGATTGATTATGCAAAACTGTATAAGTGATTTGTTTCTTGGTGCCTTGTGTATCATGCATCATTGCATCATAAGTGCACTGATGTTTCAAAAATTTAAAGTGATTTTTTTCTCTCTCTCTCCATTGTCTGGAAAGCTTTTATATGATGCATCCTACCCATGTTTAGCAGACAAAAAAAAAAAAAAAGCATTATCAACTCCTAAAGTACTTAAGCGACTGAAAAAGTCTCATTGTCATGCCATTCAGGGAAAACTTATTTGATGCACTTTAAAAAGCTCATTCTTTACATGCTTTTATCATTTTATGTAGTTTTACCTAGCTTTTATGCAGTTGTTTTTCATTTCACTAAAAGCAAAAATAATAATTCTGTCATGAGTTACTGACCTTGATGTCATTTCAATCCTGTATAACTTTTTTCTTCTGTGAACGCTAAAGAATTTTAACTTCACGTTCATCTGTTCATCACACAAAGCACCGCATTCTTGAAATATAGTGAATATAGACTGTTTATGGTTCTTGTTGTTACTATGAAGTGTCGTTGTATACAACAGAGCTATAAGGTATCTTCAAAAGTTCCCCTTTTTCTGTGTTTGACATACAAATATCAGTATACAGGTTTGGAACAACATGAGCAAATAATGATAGAATATTTCTAAAATTCCCTTCTATTTCCTTCAATCTTCTCTTCTTTCCTCCCTCTTCACATCCCTGGTTTCCCTTCACCTGTATTTCCGAAGCTTTCTTTCCTTTGCAGACGCACCCATTCACTCTCCCCGAGCAGAGCAGCGCTGAATAAAACATGAGATGGAGACAGAGACACTCCACTTCTGCAAATCACCATCACCTCATGCTACTCCATCTCTCTTTGTTTTTCTTTTGTCTTTCTCTCTCTTGCCATTTAAGTTTACTGGTCCTCCCTTGGCCTTCTATATTAAATTACTCACTGGTATACCAGCATCCTTTTTAAGGTGAAGGCACTACTGAACCGGCCGCACACGTGGCTCTGCTTTCTGAGCGGGCTCTTCTCATACTCTCAGCAGCGTGTGGAGGGAAAGAGCGCAAGATGAGAAGGAGGAGGAGGCAGTGAGAGATAAAGCAAGGGAGGGAGAAGCAAAGAAAAGAATCAAAGCAGAGAGACAGGAGCAGGTGCTTTGGTTCCCCATCTTTAGGATGAGACACAAGAATATGAGTATACTGCCATTCTCATCTGGAAAAGCAGCTCATGGGATTGTTCTCCTGAAGAGCAGCACGCATCTCGCCACCTATTGTTAGCACATGGAGGCTTCTCAGTTTGAATTATGGAGGATTTTAGCAATATTAGGAGTCTTAGTCCGGAGAAAGGTAAGCTTTCGCACTCTGTTATTTCTTTTGAGAACAAAAAGAGTGATTTTGAGTAAAGAGGCAAATAAGAAATAAAAAAATGGTGGATGTTTTTAAGTGGGAGTTCTTCTGGACACCTCTCTCTTTCTCAAGGGAGGATTTTTGTCTTCTGTGCAATTTCCCATTTTATCTCATGATGTCCCTGCGGTCCACACCATAAAGCCTGTGTAAATATGCTCTAACATTGTGTGTCTGATTTTATTTACACTATTCCACTGCCAAATGTGCAGAAAAAAAAAAAAAAAAAACATTCAGGGAGTCTGCATCTTCTGTGGATGCATTGTAATAAGTGAACACGTGCAGCCTTATGGAGCTATTTTTACTTGTTGTGACCCTTAAAAAAGACTTTGATTAGTGAAACATGATTCAGTCATATAAATTAATATTTGTGACTTGAATAAAACCAGTTAGATTTTACCACATAAAGCACATTTCTAGGTTAACTGACAAAACATTATTTACAGTGCTAGTGTGGATTGCTTGTTTGAGATTTTCTCCCAACTCCCAAAGTTATACTGAATGAAAGTGGTTTTATATTGGGCAAAAATTTGATGAGTGTGCTGGTTAAAGCATGAGATGAGGAATGAAATGTGTTGTTTTTGCCAAAAGAGGTGAGTGCAAATAATGCTGCAATATCATTTTAATTACATCACCATAGGAATATGAAAAACAAAAGCCTCAGCAAGCCAAGCGAAAATCAGTTTAAAAGAGACATAAAAGAGTTGATTTATTCAGGGATTTTCATAGATAATTTTAACAAAGCATGCCGTTTTCTAGACAAGCTGAATTTGCAATTAGATCACAGGCATCTGTGTACAACAATGGTCACCTAATGACATCTCAGTGGGTTCTATGAGGTCTTGATTGGAAATGTAATTACAGTATAACATAATAGCAGTTGCAAGTACTGTTGTAAACATAAAAGTATTCATAAGCATAAGTTTAAACAAAATAATAATAAGCAAAATTGCAATCATCAGAAAAATCAAAATCATAAAATAATTACAACCATAATTGGAATTGTTACCATAACAGCAATTGTAACAGAAATCATAAGTGTTACCGTAAGTGTAATCATTAACATCATAGTAGTAATCTAGACATAATCTCAAAAATAATCATACACTGTGTAAAAAAAAAAAAAAAAAAAAAAACGGTAATTTTCTGGCAGCAGGGGCACTAGAAATTTTCTTAGTTCACCCCAAAATGAAAATTCACTAATTACTCACCCTCATGTCGTTCCAAACCCATAATACTTTTGTTTACCTTCAGAACACAAATGAAGATCTTTTTGATGACAGAATGCTGTCAGATTTCCTTCCATTGACTGCCTTTGTAAGTACCACTCAGCGAACATAAGCAGAAGCTCAACCTAACCTGAATAATGGACAAGAACAAACCTCTTCCAGAAGCTTAAACGTGCTGCGTAACCAGTGAGGTTCATTCTCATGAGCTTCCTGAAGGGGGTTTGTTCTCGCGCTTGAAGCAGGCTTGGTTGAGCTTTTGCTTATGTTCGCTGATCAATGTTTACATGCGAGTAAAAGACTACATTTAATCTGTTTGTCATAACAAGCGATCGATTCTCTTTAGAAAATTTGGACTAAACCGCTTGATTCATATGGATTAGTTTTCCGATCTCTATGAATTTTTCTTACGTGGAACGACATAAGGGTGAGTAATTAATGACAAAATTTTCATTTTGGGGTGAACTAACCCTTTAAAAACAGAAAAATACTATCAGGAAAAAAAAATACTAATTTGTAAAAAAAAAAAAAAAAACTGTAAAATTACTGTTTATTACTCTAATTCTACTCAAAATCTCCTTATAATCCCATAAAATCTTTTACTTTTAACATACATTAATTGTAGAATACAGTCATACACCTTTAAAACACACACACAAAAAAAAAAAAAAAAAAAACAGTAGCAACATATTAGGTTTTGCAGATTTACCTTAAATTTACAGTAAAAAATGAATTTCATTAACTGATATAATGTTAATTTACCAACCTAATGAAGTACTAACATCTGTTTTGTGCCTTTGTAATAAACTGACAACCATGAATAACGAATGCTGATGAGAAAGTTACATGATGAATCAAAGCTCATCACAAGCAGCTTTTCCACAAGCTGAGAAGGACAATACTAATATATAGAAGGTGAACAGTGTCATTCACACAAACATTAAACACCATTTATGGTAACACACATGACATTAAAAATGCAATAAACATTAATTTAACAACATTAGATGTAACATAAAACCCTAATGAACATAACTGATAAGAAGAAAAACTAAGAAACAGTTATTTCAAGAAAATACATCAAATGTTAAGTATCACGCAGGGAATTATGGTAATGTCAATTTACGATTTTTCATTGTAAATTAAACAATGACTTGTTCTTTTTCACTTCCAAAAACAAAGAAATATACTCTATTACAGTTCTTTCTTTCTTTTAACAAATTAACAGTTTTTTACTGTAGCATTTTTACAGTCTTTTACTGTTAAAATCACAATCTTTTTTTTTTACAGTGTATGTACAAATACTATTATTTAACCTTACAAAAACTCACTTTAACCAACACATTATCTTAAATGGTAAGAAAAACATGTTAAATAACTCCAGATTTCTGTAGTTATGCATTCATTTCCTTTTTTTCTATTTTTACAGGGGAAAAAAATCTGTAAAATATGAATCAACATTTTATGTAAAATTACACATTATTTTGTAAAAATACAGCAAATTTCCTTAAAAAAAAAACAAAAAAAACAAAACAGAAATTTGATGTAATACCAAAATACAAGCAATTCTATGTAAATTTAATAGTGGAAATTTAATTACAGCAAATATCTGTAAAACAACAGGTATTTCATTGTATAATGAAAAAAATACAGACTATTACTTGTAAATGTACATTTATTTTAATGTACATTTAGCGTAAGCCTAAGTGTAATTGGAATTGGGTAACTGTGTAACTATAAAATAATTAATGAGTGTATAGGTCTAACATTATATAATTGCAATTGCATTTATGCTTCTTCTTTATTAAATCACCATGAGAACAAACTAATTTGAGATCAATGCAACAAAACTGTAGAAAAGAAAAAGCCAAACTGAATTAAATCACTCTGGCATACATTGTTGAAAACAGTGTTGATACTGTTAGATTTTTCTCCTTCTTACTGCAGTGTTGCAACTGCAGTGTTTCAAAGTTACCTATCTGTGATGCTCTAATGGTGTACACTATGAACACTTGCTTAAACAATACTGCAAGCATCATCGCCTTGCACAAAACCAATCCAAAATAGAAGTGCTCTGACATCCTGAAGTTTTGAGCACCCTTCATCTTGTTAACGCATACCCACTGCTTCACATCCTACTGTCACGCTTTCTCAAGGTTCCTTAGCATGTACCTGTGGCCCTTGCCAGCTTCCTGTCAGCTGCATCTGCACACTGTGGTCATGGCGTTACTAAAACAGAAGCTGCTTATGGACTGTTTCTCCGATTATGCTTCCATTACTGACAGCTTTTCGAACACTCTGCCTGTGTTTTCCCTTTGAGGGTCTATTAAACATAAAATGCGTTATTTTGCAGTACATAGAGTTTACATCTCACTGTGGCAGTACATGCAGTATTCTTGTTCTTGCTCTTATGTTTTCATTTGAAATCTTTAGTCCTCTTTTTTAAAATAATTGATCACATGGGATTATAGGGCTGTCAGTGAGTTTTCACACTAGAGCTTTTGTTGAACACAGGAATCAGTCTGATCTCAAAGCTTGATTCATTTAATTGAGGTGAAAGCTGCATTCTGAACTTGGGTGAGCACAAACAAACCATTCCCAAGTCTGCTTGAAAAGATGGTGTGGAGTAATTTTATGTGGGCACCATTACAGTTCACTATTGGTGCAAAATTACTGTCTTGTAGCTTAGCATGCGGAAGTGAACTGCTATTAATGACATACAATTTGCCTGTTATAATATACTGCATTTTTCTTTGCTGCGTGTGTAAGCAGAAACAACCTGTAGAGAGCAGCTTGAATCCTGAATCTCTCGCAATACATTCACGGCAGACAGAAGCACAAGTTTGTGTGTGTTAAGGTTTGCTAGTACTACCAAAGGGCCAAAAACATAACCCTAAGTTTGAGTGTAAAAAAGCATAGAGTGGTAAAAAGCTGCCTTCAGTATTCACAGTTGTACGGAATGTTGATGACAGAATGTAACTTATATGTATATGGTTTCAGAACCATTATTATATGAATATATTATGAAAAAGACCTGTGGGGGGTGGGAGGGTGGAATCAAACTTGTGTTTAAATCAAGCATTTGAATGTCTGAAAACATCTACATCTCAACAAAACCCTTACCTTTTGTCTGCCCTGATATAGCACACCAATATACAGAATCCTCCAAAGCTACAGCATATTCAAAGACCTTCTATATCACAAGGTCTAAAGACTAAGCTTACCTAATACTAGTCTTATTGCTCATTAGATGCAAAGATATGTTGTGAGTGGATACTAATGTGGAATTGTTGCTGCCACGCTTACTGAGAGCATCATCACAGTGAGAAGAAATGAGAAGCAAAGTTGCTTTTTATATGGAGATAGCTTTGATCCGCAAACTGAGAAGGCAGCCCTGTTTCACTAACAACTATTTGGCCATGGGCACTGTATTTAACTCTGAGGTTCAATAGCAAACTGTGATGCTTAACTTTCATCTCTGAACATCTCTCAGGGGGACTAGTCTCAGCTTTAGATGGCATTCCTACGGTTCGCCCACGGACCATCTACCGACTGTCAAACGCTTTCTCCAGGTGGCAAGATCAAAACTGATTGGGTGGCCTTTCACAATTTTAAGAGTTGAAGTTATCATGTTTTTATCAGCTTGCTAGAAAACAAAGTTGTATTTTCAAAGTTTTCAGGCTGCTTCCGAATAAGTACTTAGCAAGACAAACAAAGATGTGACATTAATGGTTTAACATGTACAAGGTTAGGACACCCTGAAGAGACATGGATGATCAAGCTGGTCCCAGGTAATTTCATGGGTGAATAACAGAAGTGGTACTTCTACTGAAAAAGTTAATTCAGAAGTTTTTGTTGACAGTCAGATATCAGTCTGGCTATGCAGATTGAGCCCACCCCTAATATTGAGTATTCCTTTGCGAGAATAAAGTTGAATTCATAGTACAAATTTGATCTAAGAATCTGTAAGTTTTATTCCAAATTTTCTGAAGAGACATGATTGCTTTATATGATTAACAGATTGAATTTGGGCTTTTATTCACATATAAACATTAATCAACTCACACATCAGTTGTGGTAAATGGAAGCTCAAGCAAGTTCGCTTGACGTGCAAGAACCAATGAGGATCATTCTTGTGTGTTACGCAGCACTTTTGAGCTTCTGCAAGAACCAAAGAGGTTTTTTCTCACACTTCAAGCAGATTCGGTTAAAGGGTTAGTTTTCCCCAAAATGAAAATTCTGTCATTAATTACTCACCCTCATGTCATTCCACACCTGTAAGACCTTGGTTCATCTTCGAGAACACAGATTAAGATATTTTGATGAAATCCGAGCGATATATGACTTGTCCATTAACAGCAATATAACCAACACTTTCAAGGTCCAGAAAGGTACTAAAGACATCGTTAAATTTCATGTATTTGGGTGAACTAACCTTTTAAAGTCAAAGTCAAAACCATGATGAAATCAGGGTTTAAATTAGACTCAGAGCAGCTCCCACACATCCATGCTAGACAACAACTCTCACAAAGCATTGTGCTTCCATTTGTTTGTCTGTTTGCCTGTCCTGAGATATTGCTTTTGAAGACTACATGCAAGTATTTCATTAGAATGTCTCTGAGAGAAATTCCTCAGTGGAGAGGATGTCAAGAGCTGGCAATGAAAACCACTTCAGGCATTCTGTAGACTGAAAATACCCAGCTGAAGAGATTTTAAAGGTGAGAAGCATCACTTAACCAAAAATCATTGCTCAACTTTTGAGAACTCTGACACTTTCTTAGATGGTTCTTTGAGCCTTTTCCTTGATTACTTCATGCCGAACGGCCTCTTCGGCTGTGCTTTGAGAAGATCAAGCTCTCTTCAGCTTTTCCTGCCTAACACGACATCTCTCTCTGATAGTAAAGAGGAAGAGAGGGCTGATTTGTACCTGAGCAATGGTGTCTGTTCATCTTCCTTAGTTGTACAGTATTTGAATTTCCTGTGCTGCCATTATTGTGAATCTTGTTATAATCATTATTTTAAAATGCAGGGTTCCATTGTTTTTTTGTTTTTTTTTTTTTGTTTTTTTAAAGGCTTCTTGATACCTCATTAATACCTCAGCTCAAAGTTCTGTTCAGCTTTAAGCATAGATTAATTCTGGAAAATTCTATTTTTTTTTATATATAGCAATACTGAGGGTACTGCTAGGTGTCTGTCTTTGAAACTATGGTATATAGAATTGTACAGGAGATTTATAAAGCTTTAAAGAGAATTGTAGCCCTTTCTCATATGCTGAAATGGGTATTAAAGACAATATGAAATTTTCACTAAAAACCCTTTGCTTTGCTCCTATGGTGAGATATGATTTGTGCTTTTTTCCTAAAATATGGCAGAAAGATTGCTCTTGCAGAGACAAAGCTAGCTGTATATGTGGGAGGTGTGCTTTTATGCTGAAGACAGTGAAACGCACTGGTCTGTTTGTGCACAGTTTTTATGTTGTGTTAGTACTGTGAGCTGTAGTCACAGGTAGACATGTAGAGTGCAACATTTTGGTTTACTATGACAATCCAAAATCACAATCTCACAGGCCTGCACACTTTCAATAAGATCACATTCAGCCACAAAGAAGCTGAATTTATTGTAATGTCCAAATGTCTGTGTGAAAGTGAACATTGAAATGTGATGCCTATGCTTTTGGTATTGTGCCTTGAGAACGAATAACTTCATATTTCCTTTTCTTCATAGGTCACAGCACTTACATATCATTACCTATGGAGATATTTAAAATAGCTGAGCCATCATGTGTGGGTTCTTTGTTAGTTCTCTGAACTTTTTGTCTTCCTGAATCTCAAGGGGACTGTTTGTGCATTTATTTATTTAGATCTCCAATTAAAGAGTACACCAACAATGGGTTGTGAGTTATGGTCTGGTTAGCTCTAGCTAATCTCCTGCTAACTAATGCCATAACTACATCGTTATGGTAGCAAAAAGCATCTTTCTTCAATAGCAGCCATTCAGAAGGAGCTAATCAGTGTTTTTCCTGTAATTTTTCTGCAGCACCAGAGTAATTAGTATAACATTCTTTTCAGCCCAATTTGCTTTTTAGAGCTAGGTTAGTTTTGGACTTAGAGATTTGAAGATGTTGATCCAGGAAAACAGGCACTTGGTGAAATCATGGTCACCCTTTACTGTGCCAAAGCGCGTTTTAGTTCAGTGGTTGATTCTATGCTTTGCACACACTGTACCTAAATATATGAGTGCTACCACTAGCAGGTACAACAGACCTGGAAAGCTCTAAGTCTCTTATGCAAAAAGTAGCTCTCTTAGTTTCTTTATAGTAGAGTAATAGTAGTAGTGAAGTAAGTGCAACAGGGGTTAGCAGTAAACACAGAATACATATGACAGGGTTAGTTTATCATTTTAGTCAGCGCCGTCCATAGGCACAGGATTAGCGAAACCAGAACATTTGAGCCCCCTCCCTTCCCAAGCCTTCGCCCGGGGAAAGTTTACCAGCAGGGCACCGTATCCTTTCCCCTGTGTTGCCATCTGTTCATTCAGACTCCCTTTCTCTCCACACTGGAGGCTGCCCTCTCTGTGCCGCTTTTGACGCTTGTGATCCAACAGGAGCGTTTCCTGTGAGGGGTGTGTGAGTGTGTGTGTAAGGGGAAGAGCAATGTGATTTCACTTTCATCTGAGATACAATTAGAGATAATCAAAACAGGCCTGCTTGCTTTTGAAAAGGACAGAACACAATCTCAATGCATGCAAATTAAAGTAGAGTTAATCTTTCAACAAAGCATATATATTTTATTAAGAAGACTGTGTCACACAAGGAAGTTGCCACAAGGGGTATTGTAAAAAATCTACTATACTATAAGGTATTGAGTTAAAAGTTCAATTAGTGGTTTTCAAATACCTAGTTTAAATCCCTCTGAATGTAATTTTTTTGTGAATTCGGACAATAAAAATATATAGCGCTGTAAACTATAGTAAAATAATGCCACCAGTGTTACATACATAGATTTTGACCCTGTATATTTTGACCTGATGTAGAGAAAGAAATTGGGGCAATGTAAACTGGTATTAAACATTTAAAATAGTCTGTCTTTCAATATTAGAAATATTTTAACTGCTTGAAATGCACTATGTAATCATACATGGCTGATAATGGGTAATTATGTATGCCATTAACTATGGGTTTACTTTCCAAAAGGTGTGTACTCACGGAATCCATTTCCTGTGCATCACACGCTGCTTGATTACTCTAGAGAGTATATTCAATATAGGCTCATTGGAACCATGCCTCTACATTTTTATCAAAACTCCAAAAACTTCCATACACATATGATTTACTGCAGTTTCCAGCTGAATTAAACACAGTGGCAATAAACACCAACATTTTTCATTTTCACACTATCTATCCATCACTGACATAGTAAATTTGCTTGGTAGCCCACCTGGTATGGCATTGAACTTGCGATGCAGAGCGCTTGGGTATCAGTCCTATAAAACAGGGGTCATCATAAAAGATCTTAAAGACTTATAGAAGCAAGCTAAAATGGCATGGTTACTTTAGCAAGTGCTAATCATGTTTAAGAAAGTGGGTCTATCTTAAAGCTAATTAGTTATCTTGTGTATGGTATTAAGATGAATCACTTGCTAGTTGCATTGTCATTACACGGTGTGTACAGATCAACTGCTGCAATGACTGTCAATTGTGATCATGTCTGTCAAGCTCAAAGGACAAAAATCTCACCTATTAAAAAATTATAAAAGTGGTCCAAAATTATACTCCAAGCAACCAAGTCTGAAACAATATGATAGACTGTATGTAGCGACTAATTTATAAACCTAAAAATACATGCTACTGGAAAAAAAAAGGAAAAAAAGAGAATTTTTTAATGAGTTCCTGCAGTTAAAAAAGCTAATATGAGTACTTTAGAGAAAAAACGCTACTAGAAACATCATTACCAAAATGATCCATTAAGTGGTCCCATACTGTAGCTCCTGTAATAGCACAAATCAAAATCTAATACTCCTGACTTTCGCATTTTGCTATTAACTGCTCTATTATTCTTGTTTAAATTCTGGGTAATAATTAGAACTGAATAAATGAATAAGGAAAGGAAGCCCCTGTTGAAATGACTATTTCAATAGACTGGCATTTTCATCCATATTTCATTTAAACTAAACATTTCACTATAAAATGACAAGTGGTTAATTTCAATGCAATAAGAATATTGTTTATATGTAATTATGTCACTCCAGTTGCAATTTATAGTTAATCTATTTACTTGCAAATTTATTTGGCTTCTCTAGTAGTTTGCAATTTTGGCATGGGTAATGGCCATACATTAATCCAAGAATGTAATCAGATATTCAACCTGTCCCAACCTGTCATGCATCTTGTTAATATGCAACAACTGACATCAGAATCAAAAGGAGGCTGCTCAGCTATGTAGCTTCATAAAAGTGCAGCACTAAAATGTCATACAAAGTTAATGCTGGATTCAAGTCATGTCAGATCGATCGCATTTATGAGATGAACTCGCATAAACGTCACATAATTACCAGTGTGAAACACAGGATTTTTTTATAAGCGCAGACTGTTTAAATTGGAAAACGTGCCAATTAAAGAGTCATGCCAGAATATTTATATGTGGTAGAAATAGTTTACATAAATTTTTGTACTGTTGCTCGCCAGGAAATAAAAGTAATTTCACATAATTTTCTGGCAGCGCAACAATCATAAAGTACACTGGTAAAGCATCAGTTTCATATCTGCATCTTTTTTCATTTTGTTGCACCAGGGCTAAACAAGGTTCATGTTTTCGTAAGTGAAATATGACATTGCCCAAACATTTTTTTTCTTCACTTAAAACACACCACACATTGTTATTACAGTTTCTAGGCTTGTAAGTATTTCTTCCCAGGATGACTTGAAGGGATAAGACTGAAGCAGACACACCATCTCATTAATTTGCTGGCAAGTAAATATTGCTGTTGAAGAACACAAGGCTCACCTAAGTCAGATGGTTACTGATGAGGGCTTTCTTTTCCTTTTCACACTTGTTCGTTTTGGACAATATGTGTAGTCTCATCTTGCACTCAGAATAGAGTAATGGGCGAAGGCGGCATGGTAGAGCTGCGGCATATGTTGGCAAACAACATTGATTTTTTTCAACCAGACAACCATATGGCCCATCTGTTGAATGTGAGAATCCAAAAGACCAAATCCTTCAAGAGTCTGCAGTCCTACAAAGCCATCCTGAGTCTGGACCTTCCACTGAGCACATATTGCCAGCAGGTAGTACCTATAAGGGTGGCCTCGCTGTCATTATGACCCCTTTATCTTGATACCAACATGCCAGTTCAAATCTTCAGAGGCATTGAAGCTACTCTTCTAGCCTCTCAACTTGGTCAGCCTCACATATTCATAACAGGACATTTACTTTTTGTCAGGACAATTTGCTTCCGTGACATTCACGAGATGTCACCACAGAACAGGGGTGCCCAGTCCTGTTCCTGGAAATCTACATTCCTGCAAAGTTCAGCTCCAACCCTGAACAAACACAACTGAACCAGCAAATTAAGATCTTCAGGAGCACTTGATAATTAGAGAGGTGTGTTGGAGCAGGGTTGGAACTGAACTCTGCTGGTAGTTCTCAGGAACTGAGTTAGGCACCCCTGCTATAGAATGACAAACTTCTACAAAACAAAAGTGTAATTAATTTGCACCTGTTGTTTGACTGCATTCATAGCATTTATGCTAGCATTCATGAGAAGTACACTGAAAAAAAAAATACTTTGGATCAATTTAAAAAAAAATACCCAGAATAGTTTGTTACTGCCAAATTGATTTGTTTTTCTCAAATTATATTTATGGTTTGATTCAAACCTTGAATTTTGATTTAATATTATTCAAAAACATTTTTGTTTTTTCGCAAAAAGACAAAAACTTTTGTACAAAAGTAAAATAATTATTTATTATAAAGATCATATCATACTTAATATATTTTCTTTAGACAGAAGCCGAAATTTTACTTAATGTAGGTAAATGTTTTGGATATTTATAAATTAATTTCACCATAAATAAAAGATAAATTAGTTATAATATGAAAGTATAATTTTCACTTAAGATAAAACTAAAAATATTTTGTTAGTCAATGTTTAATATAAATAGAAATAAAGAAATATTTTCTTCGAAAGACCTTAATGTATATTAGTATATTTAAAAAAAAAAAAAATATGCATAATCTTTTCTGTTATGGACTAATAAATAAATAAATATTTAAAACCCACAGTAATTTCTGCAGTCAGTAAAGCTAGAGAGTATGTGTTCTGCACATCAACACTCTGGTGTCGAGCAAAAATACTATTTAAACAAAAATGTTTCTTTTAATTTTTAAAATAGTGTTATTTGACAAACTTAACAAAATAGGTTTACATCAGAAACCATGATTTTTAATTAGATCCATATAAAAATGTACTTTAAAGGGGCTATATGTAAGAATGTTCATGTATTAATTGCTTGTTTATTACCAATGTGTAAACAGCTTGTAACAAAACTTAAAAAAACACAAGACCTTCCTAGTTTGTCTATAAAAGCCTATAGACTGATTTTTATGTGAAAGACTCAGATTTTTTTTTGTTGGGAAAATCAAAAGCATGTGACGGCTACATCTTATATAATAACTTCTCCATGAGTATATCAGGGCATTGAATCATGTTCAGTCTCTTGTGCATTACGTGTTCAAGAGTGCGAACACAATCCATAAGCTGCTGGCTGCAGTTCACTTAACGGCCACCAAAAACAAGCACGCAGCCATCTTTAGAATTTTGAACTTCAGTTTTTGCGGTAGCTCTGTCTATGGCATCGCTAGTCGAGGAGTAATTAGCTTGTGAAGTGGATTTACTCATTGTAAAGTTAACGAAAGTTATCATGAGCATTGTAATGTTTGTAACGGCTGTCAAATGTCTGTAGACCGGGAAGATTTTAAAACGAGCGGTTCGTTCATAAATCTGTAAGAACTTACCTTCACGCTGTGGAAATACAAACCAGAAGACAGAACACAATAAGCGTAGTGCTGAAAGGGGGAGGGGCTACATAAGATCTATAGCCCCTTTAAATAAAAGAAACAGTCATTTCACCTTTTTCAGTGTAATTAAATGCAACGTTTTGTACATTTCATTGGTTTAAGGAAATTTCTTGAATTAATAAAGCATATAAAGGTAGTTTGGTGGAAGTGTGTTCAAGTATAACCCATTCTTGCCTTTGAAGACAGATTTAGCGCTTTTGTTGACCTCATCCTGCCCTTCATATTGACCGCAGTAGCCTGCAGTGTGCATGTGGGTGTAAGGGTTTCTCAGGTGCAACCTGGGGTAGAATTTTTATACATAGCAGGAAATTCAAGCAGACAGAGCACTGACACTGTGCTTTTCACCAGGCATTTGCTATCACAGCGTGACCTCTGCCTTTCCATTAACCGGCATCCTGGTTGAGTCATTTGGACATCCAGGACAATTTAGACATTATGCAGTAAATTATTTTCAACCATGCTGTTTATTCCTAAAAATGTATTTCTTTTTTAATGATCTTTTATCGTTCTGATTGTTAGGCACAGTGTACCCTGGCACACATAATGAATTTAAATAATTTTGAAAGCTTTTTTAAAGTGAAAGACAATTTGTGCTACCGTATAATTTTAAGTAAGGCAAAGAAGGACTCCTTTCTTCTTTTCAGCTATCAGAGAAGCCTACTATAGGTCATTGCCTTAAATATTGCCCAGTGCTTTCGTTAAAAAAAAAATACAGATCCTTTAAAAAATACTTTAAAAAACACTGAGCCAGGAAAAACAAAAACCCTCGTCTCACTAACACAAGCGTTACCTGAGCTACCTACTCTACCTGGCTCCAAATAAACACTTGTGAAATAAAGTTGTGTTAGACTGAGGAGGTAACCATAGCAACTGTACTCAGCTTGAGCACTTTCCATTAGGATCAGTATGGGACGGTACATTGACACATACAGTAGGTACTGTCATCATTTGTCACTTTATTACAGATTTATGCATCAGATATACATTACTAAAACTTTGTTTTTAAAAAGACATTAAGTAGATTGTAGTTATCGTTTGAAAGTTGACTGAAAGTATGCACATCTGCTCATAAAACAAAAACATGCTATAGCTCATTTACCTGAAACAAGCTTTTAACCCATTTAACTTAATGCAGTATAATGGAACAATTTCCTGAGTGTTCTTTGTTGTCTGTCAGTTCAGTGGATATTCCAGGTAATATATATTGCCTGGAATATCCATTACCTGTTTTATCTTAACGTAGTTGAAAATAATATATCTAATCTCTGATAATCAGGGTTACGAATTTATTTATATAGTATGAGCAATAGTAATTGTGATGCTTGCTTTAGCAAGAACCACTAAAAATCTGTATGATCTTCCTGTTTATGGGCAAATGGAATTACATTACATCATTACTTTGAAGTTCAGTGGTTAGAAATCAATCATGTAGATGCTTTTATGATTATAGGAAGAGCTGATAAATGGAATGAACTCTCTATCTCTCCTCCTCTGTCTCTGTACCGTGGTTCTGTGCGCAATAAGCTACCTAAATCCCCCAGCCCTGGATTACAGTTCTGAGGGGATTTAAGTGTCGGCTTGACAGGTGTTGCACAGTCAATAAGTTAGCATCTTTACTAGTACGGCATCTCACAGCATGTCATCAGAAAAACAGCTCCACCCTAGACTGCAGATGCTAAAACTGTTCTGATGTCTGCAAGACTATCCATCAAATCCTGCGGGTTTGGACGTATAGTTTGTGTTCTTGCCATCAGATTTTCTCGGGAAACGTTGTTGGATGGAGGTTTGCCTAGAGCTTTGTTTGAAAAAGTAATTGTAGGGATATAAAGGCAGGAAGTCAGAAGAAGCAAAGCGTGAGAAAGAAATCAAGGACACGCTCCTAAGTCGGCAACAACTCAGAGCGATGTGCGCCGCTGTCCTGCCTGCCAGTTCGGTCACTTCGGTCACCGCGATGCCCCCAATAGTAGCGCCTGAAATGAAGTCAGTGCCTGCCACTAAGCCGGCAACACCTGTAGCCCGAGTATCAACCCCATTGGCGGCAAATGTCTACTCTAAGGCTCTCCAAAAGCTGACCCTGTCACGACTCATGGCGGGATTCTTTTGGACTGGGGATAATACTGTGTATGGATCCAAATGGAAGCTAGGCTTATTTGGTAAGTGATAAATTGGACAAATTAATTGTTTCTGCCAGCTTTTGTATTTCTTCAAATGATTTATTAAATTGTTTCAGTTTAATGAATCAGCAAAGTCATTTTTGGTAGGTACATATACTTTGTATATATGTGTGTGTGTGTGTGTGTGTGTGTGTGTGTGTGTATACACTAAAGCAGTCTCCTGACCACTTGTCTATCCATGACCTATTTCCTGTATTTGTGTTAGTGTTCAAGTGGGCGTAAAGACTGCAAGTGTGTGTAGAACTTTTGATTAACCAGTAGGATGCACTTAGTGTTGTAAACTGTAAGTAAATTTTTTACAGAGTGTTATTTACATTTTGATTTTTAATACACTTTAAAATAAACTTCTAATTGTCTGTTCAGTAGTCCCAGACAACACAATTTAACTGTGGTGCTTCTAATTAAGTGATAAAAAGCAGTTGCAAATGTTTTACAAAATACACATACTCATATCTGCACCAATAAAATGTGTTTTACTAGCAAATTATATGTAATATCTAATTAATTTAACTGGAAATTTTCCTCAGAATCGTACAATTTCGCAGCAAATGAACCTGAATGATGGCACATGCTTAACCTCAAATACTGGTTCGCAGGATTTCATGTGGATTAAGGGCGTTGAACTTTAGCATTTTCAGACTTTTCCCTACACACACTCCCAAGTGGCCAAAACCAAAGGGCCCTTTCTGATGCAGCTGTGGGTTTTAGCTCATATTGACATCAGAACAGAAGCATCATGTCCATTTAAATATTTTAATTGAATTTCTTTTTTAAAAATCAGTTTTCATCTAAAATGCTATCTGAAATCCTCCATTCAAGTCTAAATTTGATTAGTTTGATAGAGTCGCACATTCCACAGATGACTGACAGATCTGTTATCTTCCCACCCTCGTGTTGCTCAAAACTTACATGACTAATTTCTGTTGAACACAAAATGGTTATAAACTGTAAAACTGCCCTTTTTCATTCAATTAAAATGCTGATCACTGACTGTCAAGTTCAGTTGATTTCCAAACTGGAATTTGAATCTGTATATTCCCTTGTAGAATCAAAAGTTCTACCACAAAATGTAACAAGTTTTAATATGTCTAATAAACATAGTCATAGTCAAATGTTATCCTTTTAACTGTCAGCATTCCCTTAGTGGGATGCTAGTTGCACTTTTCTATCACATATTTTAGCATCATTGGAAAGCTTAAACACTCGAGAGAGAGAAAAAACAAAAACGTTTTGGACATTGCATTATTATGGAAATGGTACTTTAAAACTTTTTAGCTGGCTTAATTTTTGTGATATCAGCTTCAAATTTGGAAACAACTTGGTTAGAAATATAGCTTTGATATTCAAGCAGTTTTAGAGTCCAAATTATTTTGTAAAATAGTTATTTTGTTTAAAATGGAAAATGTTTAGTTCAGTACATTTGCTTTACAGTAAACTTAAACTTCCATAACCACATTTTTACATTTTCATTTTTTGAAGCAGCGTCCACTTCTTCTTTTCACTTCTTTCCAACTATTTCAAAGCATTCATACATTACAAACATTTAGGATTAGATCTACAGTATGCTCAGATAGGGGGTGACAGTTTACAGGTTATGTTGTCTAGGGCAGTGGTTCCCAACCACGTTCCTGGAGGCCCCCCCAACACTGCACATTTTGCATCTCTCCTTTGTCTGACACACCCATTTCAGGCCTCTACTAATGAGCTGATGACCTGAATAAGGTGTGTTTGATTAAGGAGACATGGAAAACATGCAGTGTTTGGGGGCCAGAACTGTGGTTGGGAACCACTGGTCTAGGGCACCCAGTAAACCATCACTTCCACTGGAGCCCCCTAAAATAAAATAAAAAATAAAATAAAACAAAACAAAATAATAAAATAAAAGAAAAATGTTTTATAATTTGTTACTTATAAATAGTTAAAATATCACTATACTGAACATTCCAAACCTATAAATCAATTGTGAGGCTTGTAGATACTTGCCAGAAAAATAGCAATTGAATGTCATTGCTGTCATTGAATGTCATTGCTGTCATAAAATATTAGTTGTTTACTTGCTCTCCAAAATTCTTTCTCGGTTGTTTACTACGTACCAGTGTGACATTTGGCTTCATCAACGCATTGAGACGTCAAGAAGGCTGATTTCTTGTGTGTGGCATGATGGAAAGGCACCTGTTTGTACAAGGAGTGACATATGGGCAATCCCTTTAAGCTTTAATTCCCTGATGGATAGTGCGTGAGAGGTTTACCTTACTTTTCTCTGGCACACATCCTGCAGACCAGCCCCTCTGACCTGCTATGTGGCAGCATTAGAGGCTCAACTCTGCTAAATGGGCTTAAAATGGCACCAATCAGTGCATCTTCTTTTGACATCTTGTTGCCAACAATGCTCTTGAGCCAACTAGAGTATGTGAGTATTCAAGCTGGTCAATGAGCAACATGACTAGTCTTTTTTTTTTTTTTTTTTTTAATTTCCATTCAGGTTTCTCAAACATTTAAACCATGAACCTGGTTTCCATAGCAACCATTTCAGACCCACTAGAGGAGTGTTTTTGATGAGGTACCACATGGGAAACGCTTGCGTTAGACTGCTTTTGCACAACATGGGATACATTCACTAAAGCACTCTTTTTTTTTTTTTTGTCTACTGTTCAAGCAATCAAAAAGCAGTTTGGCGTAACCCCTATTGATTCTGAACTTCCTGCTGTGTATTCAGCAATAGGGATCAGATCAATTTAAAAGACCACTGCTCTTGCGAGCATATCAAGGGAAAAATGCTGGCGGAATTTACGGTGCATTGAACTGGCATTATCTCGTAGAACTTTTGTTAAACCAGACTACATTCTATTTAATGTCCCAGTGAACCGGAAGTTGCAATCGACTTTACTTCAGTGTTGTGCTGTATTTCCAAGTGAAATGGAATATTGAATAGAGGGTTTAATTTTAGCGCACCTCCTCCCCATCCTTCGCTCATAGCAGAGTGACGGTTGGAGGGGAGTGGTTAAGGATATTCAACCCAAGCCGTCAAACTGACATTATCAGAGAAGGAACACTATTCCAGAGTGGAAGCAAATTTTCAGATTTTGATTAAAGGTTATCACGACAAACAATTTTTTTTCTATGTATTAACTTGCACGGATTACTTGTTCACCACAAGACTATTAGTGTGTGCTAAAAAAAGTACATTTTAATTTTACGATGACTTTAAAGGTTTATCTAGCAAATCAACCACAAAGGTTGCCGGTTCCATTCCACATTCTTAAAATTAATATTCTTCAACAGTTCTTTGTATAAGCTTATGATCAGCAAAGAACCCTCTTTATATCTGTTCTTGAGTTGCAGTATTCTTTAGTGAAAATAAAAAGCTTTTACAGTTCTTCAATTTAGCATATTATTTTCTGGGTGGTTTAAACTCTATTTTGACTCTATTTACATTCTTAATGCACATTTCTGGTCTTATTGTAAATGATTAATCAGTGCTCGTTATTACAAAGAAAAGAAATGTTTGTCTTAATAACTTGTTCAACCCCTGAAGAAAAAAAAAAAAAAAAAAAGGCTGAAAAACAGTTCTAAAATTCTATTTAGGCATCCTTTGAGGCTGCCATTTTGTAATGTTACCTTTCAAAATTTTGCCTATAGTAATAATTCACTGCAGTTTATCATTAAAGCAAATCACAACAGGCTTGCATTCAGGTCCATTCTATTATGGAACTCCCACTTTTTTATAATCCAGTATTTCCCAACAGATGAAATCAAGTCCTGTCCTACATTTTTGCTTCATTAATATCTTGTTTCACTCAGAGACATCTCGCATTGCAAAAGCAAAATGGGTTGTGAATGCCATTTCATCCATCCATCCATGTTCCAAACCGCTTGTTTCATTTAGGGTTGCAGGGATGCTGGATCCTGTCCCAAAGTCTCGGGCTGTAGGCAAGAAAATATCCTGGATGGATTGCCAGTCCATCGCAGGAATGCCATTTTATGTTAACCATAAAGAGATAACCATCCAAAAATTAATTTTCTGTCATCATTTACTCACCCTTATCTTGGTCCAAACGCATGCATTTCTTTCTTTTTTGGAAGATATTTTTGGAGGTGAATTATCCTTTTAAATCACCTTCAATTTTTCCTTTTCAGTTTTACGCGTACAGATGACACCATTGTCAAAATGATCACTATTCACACGGATCAGCGAAAACGACTAAAAATGCTATATTCTGCTGTCAGGCCATTAGATGGTGATGAAATACTATTAACTGAACATGTAATACGCATATGCATGACATCATCATTTTCACAGATTTGCGTTTTTGTTGTTTACATGAAGAGCTGGCAGGGGCAGGGTTTCAAAAACTTGCACTTTGAAAAAGTTTGCGTTTTCAGGCCACCAATACGCCATTGTTGTGTAAATGTAAAAAGCCCCTTTGTAGTTACAATACTGACGACACTGGAACTCAGGGGCTGTTTACACGTCACAATTTTCAACTAAAAACAGAAAACTTTTTATCCGTTTTGGCCATTAAATTACACGACGACGGCGTTTTGGTGGCCTGAAAACGCAAACTTTTGAAAACGGGTTTCAAAGTACAAGTTTTTGAAAACAGTTTCCGTGTAAACTGCAAAAACGTGAATCTGTGAAAACAATAATGTCATGCACATGCGTATTACATGTTCAGTCTATAGTGTTTCATCGCCATCTAATGGCCTGCCAGCAGAATACAGCGTTTTTAGATGTTTTCACTGATTGTATTGACAATGGTGTCGTCCGTACGCAGAAAACTCAAAGGAAAAACTTCTCAGTTTTAAGTATTATTAGGCTATCATTGTCGTGTAAACGTACCCTCAATGAGTAACTGGGATCACTTGACCTTAGACAAGGTAGCCATGCAATCAGTGTAGTCATTCTGAATAACGCATAAGCGTAAACACCAATCACTCAAACCTGGATTTAGTGATCTGCTAAAATCTTCTTATATTACATCCTGTCTGTCGAAGCTCCCTGCGTAATTATCAAATAAAGAGCTACCTCAGATGAGCTCTGCCAATATTAATACCGCATTAATACTAAGAGATGGAAACAGCGCAGAGCAATGGCACACTATTGTAAACTCATCACTGATTATTATATAATCGTCTCTCAGCTCATCTGCTGTTTATGTAACAGCGGTCTGTTCTCTGAAGAAACTTCTTTACCAAAGCCAGATCTACTGTCGTCTTAAGTGTTACTTCACACTCTTTCTGTTCATAAGTGCATGAATAATGAAAAACAAAAAGCTTACAGTCATCTCTGTTCCTGAAGGCAATTTGGTGGAGTAAAGTGGGATTTTGTTCTTGTTAGTTTTTTTTCCTTGCACTGTTATGACACTTTAAACACCATGGTTTATACTATGTTTCTGGATATGTACCACAGTGATGCCATGCATATATCAAATCATCACTGTTCCTTGGTACTCCTACAGTCTTTTTTTTTTTTTTTTCTTTTTTGTATGGAGAAGAGTAAACTGGAAATATTGTTTATGTTGGAACATTGCTTGGTAATTTCAATTAATTCCATTTTCATGCCAGCTTTCCTCACAGTGTTAAAACATTAGTCCAGACAGGTTTAGCATTTCACAACCATGTGTCAATTGCGGAATGAGCCATTTGGACAAAATTTAAGAGTGAGAGAATGTGCCAGTTCTTTAGAATCCATGATTGTTTCCAACAAGCAGTTGCCTGTTCATAAGTACAGTATATGAACAGAAAAATGTTCAATCTTGCCAAACAACTGTTGTATTGTGTGGGAAGAGGGATGTTTGAAAATGAAACATATTGGATTTCGATCAGGTTCATAAAGGTCACAGTAATGATTGCTGGCCGTTTCAAGAGCCTGTCAGATATACTGATGGATGGTTAGTCCTCTGGGTAACTCACACAAACACAGAAAAATGCTTAGGTGGGATTTACCAATAATATCCTGAGATGCAGACAACTTAACCTCTGCCATTTGAAATGATAAAAATATCACTGGTGTATGTTCACTCTCATACACAATAAATATTAGAGCGTTATCATGTTTTATTTATAGTTTTGGGTGGAAAGGGAGTGCAAAATCCAGCCATTTAATGTTTCATTTTTATTTATTTTTTAATTATTATTATTGTTTTGTTCATTCATCTGTTTATGAACTGATTTTGTGTTAATATTTTTTCATTTTATTTCATTATGAAAACATACAGTACTGATATACTGTACAGTAGACATGCCTGAAATCATCCCTGTCTCTTGTGTCTCTGTTAGTGGAGAAATGCATGAGCTCCATGCAGACGGGCACTCAGATGGTGAAACTGCGTGGAGGATCCAAAGGCCTGGTGCGCTTTTTCTACTTGGACGAACACAAGTCCTGCATCCGCTGGCGACCCTCTAGGAAGAACGAGAAAGCCAAAAGTAAGTCTCATTCTTATTGCTGAGGTTATGACTCAATTCTCAATGTATTGTTTCTATTAGCCTTCTCTATTACTAACCACAATGAAAATCAGATGTTCAGATGTTGATCTTAACTAGCTCAGAAGGCTTGTCGGTATGTTTTATGCAAGTATCAATCTTGTCTAAGATGTTGTTTCTAAAGTGTAGGGCTATCAATCTAATGTTGCAACACTAAGATAATGGAGATCTCTGTCATATATCTAAGTATCAGCTTTAAATTTGATGAGAACAGTTTGATCTGAGAACTATTGAGCACCGTTTATTGAATAATTTGCCAACTATGCTAAGGTAAACCTTAGCTTAGTTTGAGGCATTATTTAAGATGTCCTGTGAAACACTAGAGGAGACACAAGATAGATTACTATTTTCTTAAGAGAACTAAGACTTAAAGGGATAGTTCATCCAAAAATGTTGTCATTACTTACTCATCCTCAAGTGGTTCTAAATCTGTATGAGTCTCTTTCTTCTATTGGACACAAAAGAAGATATTTTAAAGAATGTGGGTAACCAGACAGTTGATGGCACCCATTGACGTCCACAGTAGGAAATAAAATACTATGGAAGTCAATGGGTGCCATCAACTGTTTGATTACCAACATTCTTTAAAATATCTTCTTTTGTATTCAACAGAAGAAAGAAACTCATACCGGTTTGGAACAACATGAGGGTAAGTTTTTGATTTTTGGGTGAACTATCCCTTTAAGAAAGAAGAGGAATTAATCAGACGCTACATTGATTTCATTAATTTTTCTTTCTTATTAGGACCGTTAAAAAAGTAATACTTCTGTCTATTACAAATGTAATTTGATTGCTCTAACCGTCATGCATATGACTAGGATAGATTAGCGTGGCTGTATCTTGACCTGCCTCTCTTGCTTTTCTATTTTCTGAGGTTGTCCTCAACTCTCATGAGTTATTGACATTACGCCTCGCAGGGGAAGGTTACTTCAGTAGCACAGCCGATGATTCATGTCTAAATGACAGCACTCATTGTGTCTCACGAGGGGGGATAAAGTTCAGAGTCCCGACATTCCACCGCAGGTTAGGGAATTAATCAGCTTCTTAAGTTGACTCAATTATTCATCAGTCTTTAACCGGAAAGATTTCAGTATGCACCATTTGATTCATTTAAAAAAAATTCATTTGAGATTCATTAGAGCCTATAAGAATTCATGAGACTCCAAATGTGTTGACAGCATGCAACAATAAGATCATCTGAGTTTTTGCTAGCCCTCGATCTGCATTATTTAGCAGCCTTGAGGTCTCCTACTGGAAATCACACACAGATGTCACTTTTTATGCTTTTTATACTTGTGTTGTACCTGCTGTAATATAGATGAAAACCTCTTATCTGTATGCTTAAAGTTTCACATTAAACTTAAGTACTTAAACAACAAACAACCTATCCTTTTGCATAACAACATACAAATGAAAAGCTGCTAACATCCTTTAAGCTATTTAAGGTGATAATATTTTACAAATTTATAAATAATTAATTCTGTATTTATCTGGCACAAAACAGGATAACAGCACTAAATTGAACTTTATTTTACAATAAATACAGTACAGCACACAATAATAAAATACATATTTATATAATTGAGTTGAAACTTTGTGAAAAAGAAGTACACTTTAGCGTGCTATCAAAAAGAGTACTTATTACGGAAATAAAACACTTTAAAATATATATTTAAAGGGATAGTTCACCCAAAAATGAAAATTATCCCATGATTTACTCAGCCTCAAGTCATCCTAGGTATCTTCTTTCAGATGAACACAATCAGAGATATATTTAAAAACTCCTTAGTCCTCCAAGGTTTATAATGGTTGTGAATGGGGGGCTGTGTTTTGAAGTAAAAAATAATGCATCCATCTATAAAAAAAGTTATCCATGCGACTCCAGTGGGTTAATAAAGGCCTTCTGAAGTAAAGTGATGTGTTTTTGTTAGAAAAATATCCATATTTAAAACTTTATAAATTCAAATAACTAGCTTCCGGCGGACGACCGTACGCAGAATGCGCACCTAGGATGGCTTGAGGGTGAGTAAATCATGGGATAATTTTCATTTTTAAGTGAACTATCCCTTTAAGTGCAAGATGAATGTAATGTTTTCGCACACTTAAAGCTACACTATGTAACTTTTTTTTTGTTCAAATTTAGCAAAATTTAAATATTGAGTCAATGCATCATCAATCCTTCTTCCAAAACGTGTTTTTGTCTTACCCTGATTCACTATGGTAAAAGCCTATTATAAGTGTTTATATTTTAGACCAGGTGGGATGGTTTTTGTGGGAAATTGTGTACATATATCACTTGCCCCTGTGTGTCTCATCATATCCATAAATAGAGAAAGTTGCTCCTGCTACTTTGATGCATATATGGTGTGGGAGTGGCATAGGTTAGTTGTCACAATGAGTGAGAAAGGTTGACATGGAGCACACTAAATCTCGAACCTCTGGGGAATCACCCGTTTTTAAAAAATGCTTAACAGAGGAGAGTCTGCTGGCAAAAAGAGAATGAGACAGAGCTCGTAATAAAATGAGAATCAACATTGACGGCTTTTCTGAGATGGCGAGAACTGAGGGATTTGAAATGTTGTAAAAGTGACACAGAGATGGTGTTTTTACTACTCAACAGATGAGTAAGGTATTTTATTGAAAAGATAAATTGCCATATGTAGCTCTCTAACAGATTGTAAAGCATTATCTATTGTGAAGGGGCATTTCATTATAGATGTTGTAGCGCAGTGCTGGAATTTATTTTTAAGGAATTACCATGTCTGTTAATGGGTACAGCTACAGTACCGTCTTCAGCTAGAGATCCTTTCAATCTAAACTGGTTATCAGTCTCTTAAGCCTATTAGTGAATGCACAACAGCATAAAATTGCATTTGCATGCTCAGATGACATCATTTTTGGATTTCCATGTGTGCATTGGTGCCACAAAACATATTTATCCGCACTGTAACACAGAGCTGAAGCACAACCAGAACAATGTTCTTCCACAAAATGCATGCAGTTTTGTTTTTTAGACGCTAGAGGGACAAAAGTTACATAGTGTACCTTTAATTATGTTATTTGTAATTAACTGAAAATGTAGTATAGTTTAAATTTATATTAAATGCAGTTAGATGAACTTTGATACATCTTTATATGTAATTTAATAATTATGTTTTTAAATTATGGTTAAAGTGTATTGCTAAATGTTCTGACAAGCATTTATACTTTAATGTCATTTCTATTAAATCTTGTATATCATGTATTTAAATATGTTTGTAATGATGAAGTTGCAATTTAGTACTTTTAAAATATATTAACTTTAAAAGTAAGGCTTTATTTTAAGGTGTTATTTTAAGGCTGCTATTACAATACTAAGTATGTGTAACGTGTAACAAGTACAATAAAATAAAGTGTTACCTTGAATAACACACTAGTTAAAATTAAAATAAAATACTTTACATGTGCTTTAGCATGTTAGTTAACACGTCAAAATAAGTCCATCTTTAAGTTCCTTTTATTTCAGTAATATATTATCTGCAAGTACATTTTTTAAATATACTTTTAAGATTTAAAGTACACTGTAAGTACAAAATCTTGTGATGAACAGCAGCATTTAATATTTTGTTTAAAAAAAATAAAAATTAACTACTAAAACACTACTGAAAAATGTAATGTCAACCATGGATTACACAAGCTGACAAGTGTGGTTTTGTCTTGTAGCCATAAGAAAGCTTTTGACTACATTTCAAAATGCTGTTTAACATGTTGCTCCAACTTGCTGCTTCAAAATTAAATAAGTCAACACAAGAAAGAAAATGTTTGTTCGTTCATTCCATCGGGTCTTTCTTGTTATCTTTCTTAACTGCGCTTTCTTGTTGTTTATCTTTCTTTCTTAAATGCATTAACAATTTGTATAGGACAGTTTGCAGTTTAGCACAGATTAGCATCATTATACAAGAATATTTGAATGAAATATACAAAAAGCCACGATTGACCAGAATCAAGTATTCTAGAGAGTAATAAACAGATATATTATGTTTATTTCTCTAAAATCTCATCTTGGTATGGTGTAACATTTCAAATATTGTCGTTAGACAACAGGCATGTGTTGAATCAGATGTCACTCCAGTAGTTTTTGAATTGCTTTGTTTTTGGGTTGAGAAATGTGATAGCTGTGCAGATGTGGCTACTCTTGGCAGACAGGATCTGGTTTAAATGAGCACAAATTGATGAATTAAGTGTTTCTAGATGTTGTACATTGGCATTGGAAAGCGTTTAATTTGAGGTAGCCATCTGCTCTTCTCATTTACATAATCTGTTCTTGAGAGATTTCATTACACACATTCATAGCATTAGGATTTTGCTGCATGATGAAGTTTCTTTGAGAATTTTGCAGCTTGAAGGAAAGTAGAATGTTAATGAACACCTCAGGATTATAGCATAAATGTCATCTCTTTCTTTAACTACTCAGTCCCTATTGTCTTTTTCTCCTCCCAGTCTCAATCGACTCCATTCGGGAGGTGTGTGAGGGGAAGCAGTCTGAGATCTTTCAGCGGTATTCTGACGGTAGCTTTGATCCTAACTGCTGCTTCAGCATCTACTATGGCGAGCACATGGAGTCCCTTGACCTGGTGTCAGGTACAGGAGAAGAAGCTCGCACCTGGATCACTGGCCTTAAGTACCTTATGGCCGGCATCAGTGATGAAGACAGTCTGGCCAAACGACAACGCACTCGTGACCAATATCCTTTCTAATGGAGCTCCCATCCCAGAAACTCAATAAAGATTATGCTATCTACCTTACTATCAATCAGATTTTTAGTAGATTAGGAAACATGAACGTGTTAGTTATGTTAACAAGTTACTCATAATTTAGTAGTTTTAAAGTAGTTAGCTACAACCAAACTATCTTTTTATAAACATAGTTAGCAACAATCAAGCTACCCTTTTAGTTTACTACTGTCAATCTATCATTATGAAGACATAGTTACCGTCAAGCTATCTTAAAAAAAAAAAAAAGTTAGCTAGAGTCAAGCTATCTGAATCATCCCGAAGTTATGTCTTCCTTATATGGGAGACATTTAATGCAGCTCAGGATCTTCTTCTTTGGGAATCAAATGAATCAGTGAATAGATATAGCCTTTTTTTTTATCATGCTAGACCACTACTCTTTAAAAAAAAAAAAAAAAAAAAAAAGTAGATTGTTAGATTGTAGATGCATTCTATGTTCCATGTTTCTTAACTCTTCCCATTACATGGCTGAAGCAGACCTTCGCAGAGGCTGATAAGAATGGAGACGGCTGCCTCAGCATCAGTGAAGTCCTACAGCTCCTGCACAAGCTCAATGTCAACCTGCCCAGACAAAAAGTCAAACAGATGTTTAAGGTAAGCTAACCACCAGGCCATTATGATCAGCTGCTCTCTCAAGAAAATTGGCATTGGTTGATAAAGGCTGTAGCCACTTGCCAAATATTGCCATATCAACTTTTAAAGGTACAACATCTGCAAAGTTACCACAGGCTCTTTGATAAATGACTACTTTCATCAAGGCATCTTTACATTATACATGCTTGGACCGTCAATATATTTTATGGCTTTTGTTATACTTGACAAAAATACTAGTCACATTGTAGCTAATTCTGGTCAAAAACACCCACTTAGACAGGAAGTCGCCCACTTAGTCTGACCGACATGTAAAGTGACCAACCACAGTCTACTTTTTAGATTGTTAGGATCCTACCAGCTACACCAAAAATGTTAGATTCTGCTGCCCAAGTGAAAAAGGTACACTATTTTCGTGCACTAATTTTGTACTTAATATACAAAAAATGCTTCTTTAGTACTTCGTAAGTGTTCTAAGTGTTCTTAACTGTGCTATTTTGAGACACCATGAATATGAACTAAAATGTCTCTGTATTAAAAAAAAATGTACAGTATTTAGTTACCACTTGTAGTACACTTGAACCCATCTTTCATACACAGTGTACTAAAAGTGGTAACTAAATACATTTTTTTTAATACAGAGATAGTATGTTAAAAGCATGTTTTAGTTCATATTCATGGTGTCTCAAAATAGCACAGTTGAGTATACTTAGATGTTCTTAAGATTATCTTAAGAAGTACTAAAGAAGAATTTTTAGTATATTAAGTACAAAATTAGTGCGTGAAAATAGAGTACTTTAAGTACATTATAGAAGTGTACTCCAATCTTTTCACCAGATCCCATCAGAAGATGCCAAAAATGTTAGATGCTGCCAACTATGCCAAAAATGATAGATTGTTCCAAAACACCAGGAATACTGGATCCAATCTCTTCACCAGACCCTATTAGAAGATGCCAAAAAATGATAGATGCTGCCAACTATGCCAAAAATGTTAGATTGTTCCAAAACGCTACACTATAAACCCAAATAAGTTGGGCTAACTCAAAACATTTGAGGTAATCAGTTACATCAATTTTTTTGAGTTATGATGTTCCCAATTTTAAGTAAGCAGAACTATCAAGTTTTGAGTTTGCAGTACTCATGCATGTTAATTGCTCCTTACTTAAAGTACTGAGTTAGCTAACTCATACATTTTGATAGCAATTAACATAAAATATTTAGTTAATTAACTTTTTTATTTTGAGTTTTTGCAAATCAGATGAGTTATTTACTTCACTGTAGACCCTAAGAAAATTCAGAAAATGCCAACTTGCTAATTAAACAGGTTAACATGATAAATTAGCATGTTAATAATAGCATGGTATAGCACTTACTGAATGAGTACAGCAACTTAAAACATGTAACTTACTGCTCTCAAACCAAACCACATGCGCCACTTGTCACCATGATGGTAACTCTCCAAAAACCCACATTAACAGAAACTCTTCTAAATTAGCATAACAAAACATTAATCACTACTAAATCTCCCTTACCATTAATCTTGCACAAAAAAGTGCAAGAAAAAAAGTCAGTGCTGTGAACTCAAAACAAAAAGAAAGTTCTACTAATTTGTTCAATTTAAGTTTGTCCTACTCAAAACAAATATTATATAAAGTATTATATTATATAAAGTATTTTGAACATTAGTGAGCATTAGTTTACAGTGTAGGAATATTGGATTCAATCTCTTCACCAGATCCTGTCAGAAGTTGCCAAAAATGTTATGAATGTCATCTTTTATGAATCCTTCAGCTATGCCATGTTGGATTGTTACAAAACACCATTGGATTCAATCTCTTCACTAGATCCGTCAGAAGACACCATAAATGTTAGATCCTGCTGACTGTGCCAAAAATGTTAGATCCTACAACATGATGTTTTACAGGTTAATATAACCCTAAAAGCAAAGGTTGGCACTGTATTACTTAGTACTAGCTGGTATTAAGTGTCTCAAATGAAAAACTTGAATATTACAGGAGTTACAGTGATTTCATGGCATGAACCAACAAATCCCAGTCAGTCACTCAGCCTCGGAAACCCCAAATCATCCTAGAAACAAGTTGCAGTAGTTTCCTCGATCTGTTAACAACCTATGCATTCTGACACCTGTAATCAGATCAGAGCTTGTATTTTGTATGCATGATACAGTGGTCTTGTATTATCAGTGGTCCCATATTTCTAGAATTATTCTAACTTGAATATGAAAACACAGATAATTGGTCAGCACTGAAGATTTTTGCAGAACACTTAAAAAATAGTATTTGACATATTATCGACATTCCTTCTTGCGTTTTTTTTTTTTTTTTCTGGGCTACACCACCATGGCCTTCTAATGGTGTGTATGGTTTTCTCTGGGCTCCAAAGGATTTTTCCAGGCCGTCTGGATTACTGTGTGTGAGTATGTGATTGAGACCTCACCTCAGCTGTTTGCAGGTCGCTAAGCTTCACACTTCATCAGCATCCACCCCATCTGCTGTAAATGGACACAGATGGCCTTTAGTGTAAGACACAGTAAACCACAGGGGGGCAATCTGGCCCTGCTATCCAACAACAGAGAGTAATGTCACCTGAAGTCTTTGGCCCTGATTTCTCTGGCTTAACCTCATAAACAACCTGTGTGATTCTCAGAACACTGTGTGCTGGAATCTTCTGTTTGTTTATTAACTGTTTATAAAACTGAAATCAAATATGTTTGAAATAATATATATATTATATATATATATATATATATATATGTTTTGGTTTTGTAGTTTTTTAATCATTTTTGTATTTTTTTAAATACACTATATATTGTTCAAAAGCCAGTAAGATTTTTTTTTTTTTTTTGAAAGAATATAATACTATTCAGCAAGGATACATTAAATTAATCAAAAGTGACATTAAAAAACTTTAAACATTGTAAAAAAAAACATTGTTACACAAAAAAATTAATTTCAAATAAATGCTGCTTTTTTTTTTTACTTTTTATTCATCAATGAATCCTGAAAATAAAATGTGTCAGTGTGTGTGTGTGTGTGTGTGTGTGTGTGTGTGTGTATATATATATATATATATATATATATATATATATATATGTAATATACACTGATAAGGCATAACATTATGACCACTGGCAGTTGAAGTTATTAACACTGATTATCTCTTCATCACGGCACCTGTTAGTGGGTGGGATATATTAGGCAGCAAGTGAACATTTTGTCCTCAAAGTTGATGTGTTAGAAGCAGGAAAAATGGGCAAGCGTAAGGATTTGAGCGAGTTTGACAAGGGCCAAATTGTGATGGCTAGACGACTGGGTCAGAGCATCTCCAAAACTGCAGCTCTTGTGGGGTGTTCCCGGTCTGCAGTGGTCAGTATCTATCAAAAGTGGTCCAAGGAAGGAACAGTGGCAACAGGGTCATGGGCGGCCAAGGCTCATTGATGCATGTGGGGAGCGAAGGCTGGCCCGTGTGGTCTGATCCAACAGATGAGCTACTGTAGCTCAGATTGGTCAAGAAGTTAATGCTGGTTCTGATAGAAAGGTGTGAGCTTGGGGGTTCTGCAAAATTTTTTTCATTAGCTTCAGTTTTGAAAATGAGTGCTCTGCTGAAGCAACAGTAACAGGGATGGTAAGAAAGAGAACTAAAACGGTGCACATGTCGCTGAAGCTAGATGTGACAGAGTTCTCAACAATCAAAAAAAATGGCCAGATCTTGAACTGTTGTAAGCAGAGATTTGCATGGAATGCGATCAATTGTTGTGGAAGGGCTGGAGAGATACAACTCTTTGTTGTATCTCTCCACTAACCTCTCACACATTGTTTTCTTTTTTTAATTTGGCACTGTGATGCAGCTTTTGCCAAGTATAGGGCTCGCTGCAGTCTGCGGTGGACATCCAACTCCGTCCACATCCAAGTGTGACGTCAGAAGCCACGCCCGTGATGGGAAGTTCGGATCATTTTGAATCTTTGAATCTCGTTTATCAAAATGAACTAATCTTTTTTCAAGTCATTTTGGTTATTTCAGCAGAATATAATTAAAAGTTTACATGATAATAGCCAAATTCCTCAACACATCAACTTACGCAACGTTTATCACATCTAGAGCAAGAAAAAAAACTGCAATGCAAAGCCAAATAATGAGAAACAGAAACAATTAATTTATTGCTTTGCTGGGTCTTTCAGTTCAGCTTAGCAGTCTGTTAGTTTACTTCACCTCCTGATCACCAGTCGTTCATTCATTCCGTGACATGATAGATATGTATATCTATGGTAATAAGTAAAAGATAAAGAATTGGGTATAAGGGATTAAGTCTTCTCGATCTATAAAGTTAATGAGGATAAGCGCAATTTTTCCCACAAACCACTTCACCAGAAATCCAGCTAATGGCTTGTGACGTCACACTTGGATGTGGGACGGGTTGGATGTCCACCGCAGGCTGCAGCGAGATGCTTCTCGCTTTTGCACATAGTGCAGCGTCATTTAAAAAAATGATGGCGTAGTACTACAGCAGCCTCGGGGAGAAAAAATTAACAAATGCACACAAGAAATTACAAAGAAATTAGAAATTACAGAGGAACAAGAAATTACTGCTCATAACATGCATACAAAAATATATTTATCATAGCCACAAATGAAATGTTCATTCCCTCATTCCCCTGGGCTGGCCCCCAATCCGCCCGGGCCCATTTGCACGTCCATACCCTGCTTGCCCAGATGCTACGCCACTGATTTACATCTAGAGAACAGAATATCATTAAGACATGGGTGGACTTTTTTGACATGGGCCAGTAAATAACCTAGCAATCACTCAGAATACATTAGCAACCATATGGCAATACCCTGGCAACCACCAACAGCACTCTAGCTTCATGGCATTTGTATAAAAAGTTTCCTTTTTAATTCTGTAATGTATTTATTTGTAAGGTCCATCATTTAAATATCTCAGTCTGGTACTCAAAGGAAGTAATGTCAGCTCCTCGGAGAGGAGTGTGTGAATGCTGCTCTTCTCGGCCTCTTCAGTGTTTGTGACCCGTTTTCACGCTTCTCACCATAAAGCACCAATTCTCAGGCGCTTAGCTCAGGGTTTATTACATCCTCCACACCTCGGCTCACCGCAAGCCTTTATGTGTATGTTTGACTCAGCAGCTCTCCGGATCAGCGCTGGCGTATGAGCCTGGGATTCAGTGAGCTGAGAAAACAGTTTTGGGCTCTTATCGGCTGAGAACTGTAGGAGAGATGTGGAGGCGCTGTTATTTTTTTATGGGGGTTGACTTCTCAGCATGGCAGGGGTTTAATTGTGACAGTGGGTCGCTGTTATTGAATGAGCCATTTCTCCAGTTGATTGAAGAGCTGCTGGTTTATCCTCCATCAGCCAATGATCAGTGACTGAAGTCATGCTTTAGGAAGCAAACCTACCCACAACTGTGCATTAGTATTTTACAGAAATTCACCTAAATATTTCAATTTTCACTCAAGAAATGCCACACAGACTATAACGGTTACGGTTCATAAACCCTTTAGACTAGGCATATTTGTGGTATTTCTGTAAGAGGATCTCTTATATGAAAAAGTAGTATGCATAATATGTAATAGAACTGAAAGTGATTTTACAAAAAGTGTCTTTAAGAAAAAATATGGCAAGCCTTGTTGAGGACTAGAAACACAGTGGAGTGAAAGCCTGACCATAATTTGTTTCAGGTAGAAGACTAACTCTAAAATGTTTTATAAAAAAATCATGAGAATATGTCATGTGAATTTTTTATAATAAATTTAACATTAAGTAAAAAGTAATCCAAAAAGAATTTTACACTTATTACAGAAACAGAACAGATATTACAGGTACAAACCCCTGGAGCAACCAGGGTTTAAAAATAGTTTAGTTTTCTGAAGTGGTACAATAGTTGTATGTGAGAAACAAAAAAAATTGTAGTCGTTATTAACTAAAAATCTTCCCCTCTGCCACAGTTACAAGGCACGCAAGAACCTAGCTGTTTGGCATCATTAACATGAAAAAATGGATTGATATTTGAATATATGTAAGAGCAAATGAGAAAGCTGTATGGAACTAAAGCTTCAGTCTGTTCCTCCCACTAAACGCCTCATATCGTATGACTTCAAAAGATTTGGAATTTCACGCATAAGTCATATAGGCTACTTTTATGTTTGCTTTATGGTAGTTTTACCTGTTTTTCGGAACTTGACAGCCCCTGGACATATGCTTTTGTTGTATGGAAAAGAGCAGCATGAACATTCTTCTAAACTTTACAATGTTACTTACTTGGCAAACAGTTTGCTTCACCTTGATGTTCTTTCACTCCAAATTTCTCCATCTCTAATTTTTAGGAGGCAGACACCGATGACAACCAAGGCACTTTGGGATTTGAGGAGTTCTGCTCTTTCTATAAGATGATGTCGACGCGGCGTGATCTCTACCTGCTGATGCTCACCTACAGCAACCATAAAGACTACCTAGATACAGATGACATCAAACGCTTCCTTGAGACTGAACAAAAGGTGAGGCATGGTTAGCAGGTGAAGCATCTGTTGTGCATGTTGGTTTCTTGTCCTCCTTTTTAACTCGGGCGCATAATTTGACGAAAATTAACTTGATGAAAATACAATGTGCTAATGCTAAAGCCCTGGGTATACTTCATTTTTTTGCACAGTCGAACGCACAGCCTTGCAAAGTATACTTCACTTGACTCGTGTGCGCACACAAACGTTCAACGTATGCGCAGTTTTGAACAATCTCTCTCTATTTTAAACCATTTGAGTGCAAGAAGAGGTGAAAGAGAACTCGATCAAGCACACAGCCGAAAGGCACTTTTCAGAGCGCAAACACTAGATTTATTCCTTTATTCCTTTATTATTATTTATTCCTTTTTCACTTCTTATGCTTGAACGAACACATACACACAAAATTATGTAATAAAACCTTTCTCTGCAAGTATTCTTGTAACACAATTGGTTATGTCTTACATGAACATAAACAGTTGAGAAAGAAATTGGATGTGTGTATCATTATATTGGATCCATGCATTAGGTCTTAAAGTGACAGCAACCTATAAATACCTGCTGTTATCTTTAATGTTAAACAAATAACAAAACATATCTTTAATAAAGATTACTCTATATTTAATTTATACACTGAACACTATAGTGTTATTTTACATTTGATGATTATATTTCTGTACCTGAATACTACTGTTAGACATTACTTTATTTGTAATTGTGTTATATTGTATTTATCTATGCTTGTAATGTGTGTATTTGTTCTTTTTTTATTAATAACTGTTCACTTATCTTTAATAATGTTTAATTATTAAAAGCTAGATATTTGCTGTGGTATCAAAGTACTTAAAATGGGCTTTAAATGTAATAAATTAAAAGCAAAGTTACATTAACCCATTTTTTTTTTTACATTTTTTTGCTCTGATCCAAAAAATGATCTGATCCGTGACTCAAAAACCGTAATATGATCCAAACCGTGAGTAAAATGTATATTTGCAGTGGTTATACATTTCTCTGAATTTCATAAATGAGTGACCTTGTTTACACATAAATATTTAAATTCGAGTCTGGTTTCTCATCTTTATGAGGTGTGCAAACCTCTTTTTGGAATTGGAACTTTGGCAAATGATGGGCATCTACATGCTGTCAAATGATGAATCAATTGATTATAAAATTAATTTTTAAAAAAAATAAACACTGATTAGGTTAATGAGGAAAGAGTTGACCTCACCAGCCATGCATTATGTGTAACATTGAGAGACTACTTGGAATATTTGTACTTTTAAAAATTCACATCACACCACATCTCCTTTTTATTTAAAGTTGTAAAGGTAAAGAGATGATAAAAATGCTCATGGAAGTGTTATGCATTTTCCCATTTCATAAACTGTTTATAGAAACATTCAGGAAATTATTGTATGTTCACATTTTTTTATGATTGTATGTGATAACTGATTTGTGATTTAATTAAAATATTACATTTGTCTCAAGTGAATTGATATGTTAACAACTATGAATGATATTTCATTCTGTTCTAATGTTCTTTACCCTATGGAACCTCATTTGTAAAATCAACTCTAGTGGTAAATTTTCCTATTACTTCAAATGACAAATCAAAAATCCACACGATGTTTGATTCAAGTGGTGTTTCAAGTAAGTGGTTGACAGAACGCTGATATAATGTTTAAGGCGATCATTAAAATCTCATTAAAAGTTTAAAAGCATTCATGTACAGCATTATAAAGTAATAACATGCAGTCAAATTGAAATTAAACATACAAAAAGCCCACCATGAACTATATAGAATGAGGAAATTAGCATCTTAAGCAAATGGTACCACTCAGAGTGACCTTTTCTTCATGATAACACTCCACTCTCATTTGTCTCAAGTAGTTACCAGCAGGGGGAGAAAAAAAAGTGGCTCTTATCAAACAGCATCGTTAGTTTCTTAATGGACTGAGCAAAATAGAGCTGAGAATAAAGTATACCAATCCCTTTAAGTTCCACTAGCAGCTAATCATCAACAAAGATATTGATGTACTGCGCAGTTTACTGCGATGCCGTATCCACAGCTGGCAGTATCCCACCATCCTCCACTGCGTTAGCTGGAGGAAATATCTGACACTGATTGGCGTGGATGGGAATCTCATTGACTAATCAGTCCATTTAAACACCAGCTGTCAGGCATCACAATCGGACTCCAGAGCAGAGATGGGCTAGTTGCGTGAGGATGGCTCCCTGTGGTGTTATCACACATTTCATACGTAATATGAATTAAAAATAAGCTTTGATTTGATTAGATGGCTGTAACTATTTTAAATGTATGCTTTTCACATTTGTAAGTGTTTAATCATTTACTTGTTCATCTTTCTTTACTGTTTGGTTGTGTTTCAGATGACAAGTGTCTCAAAAGAGCACTGCCTCGAAATTGTGTCCAAGTTTGAGCCTTGTCCTGAAAACCAGACACTGGGTGTTCTGGGTATTGACGGTACGAACATTTTATTTCTAATATTTAATTGCTCAAAGGATACTTTTTAAGAGATTTAAAGTGTGGTCACATTCCTTTCAATAGGATTCCATCGTAATGGTCCCTTTTTGCAGACTGTAATGACACCTTTACTTTTAGTATTATTATTTTTTTTTAATAGATTTTCATTTAAAAAAAAAATTAATGTTGTGTTTTATTACTTTGGCATTAAATTAGGTTAACTGGTTAACGCTGCTTCATATTTCTAATACAACGGCTGAGGGAGTGATGGCAAATTTTACATATTTCTTTTTATCTGGCCAACGTAATGAATCTCTATATTTTTTTTCCTATTTTGGAAGTCATAGAACGCAAAAATTATATTTGTTGTAGTTTCTGTTCACTACTATAGAAGTTTATCCAACTAAGATGACTTCTGCTTCTGAGAAACCTGGAAATGTGAAAAGGGTCCATTGAGAATTTTGCATGAGGGTGAAAAATTTTCCCATTTCACATCAAGTTAGTCACATGTATTTGCCGTGTTTACCAACAGAAAGCTGCTTGATTTGAAAGTGACTTCTGTGTGAGCGATGCTTCATGCATCACTACACTATTGACTCTGGACCTTTTTCTCCACGAAATGTTGCTAATGTGACCTTTAAAGGAGTTTTCAGTTATGTGTAAAGTATAAACTGGATGTTACTTAATTCTTTAGGAGAAATAAACATAGATGCAAATAAGTAAATTGTACTAAATAGTTAGAATATACAGTAGAGCTATAAAATGTGCATAGATTGCAAGGGATTCTTATAATGGGTTCCTTGAACCTTAAAGGGTTAGTTCAACCAAAAATAAAAATTCTGTCATCATTTACTCACCCTCATGTCGTTCCAAACCCCTAAGACTTTTCTTCGTCTCCGAAACACAAATGAAGATATTTTTAATAAAATCTGAGATTTCTGTCCCTCCATTGACAGTCCACGCATACCACTTTGATGCTTCAACGCATACATAAGATCCTTGCTTGACAAGCGAGAACCAATGAGGTTCATTCTCATGTGTTACGCAGCATGTTTGAGCTTCCGCAAGAACTAGTGAGGTTTGTTGTCATGCGTTGATGAATGTTTATGCGAATAAAAGCCTAAATTAAATCTGTTCATAATGTGAAGCGATCGTGTCTCTTCAGAAAATTTGGACTAAACTGCTCAATTGACCCTTCGTGGGGAGTTTGATTGACAGGTGATCAAACCAATCATAATGCCATCCGCTGTTATGTCCGACAAAGCAGTAAGGAGAGTTAGTAGATTAACGTCGGTGGACTTGAACTTGAAAAATGGTGTGTACTGGCGTCTTTCCTCAGTTGAAACAACATTCCTTCTGATGTTCATTCATGTTTATTTGATGTTATAAATTAACTAGTAGGAAGAGATGATCGGTTCACAAGCCTTTTAACTGCGTGAGAACATGATGTGTGGTGTGAGCGGCATGGCTTGTCAGACATAGCAACAGTAACTAAAGGGGGCGGGTCTTTGTGAATGGTCAATTCATATGGATTTATTTTAAAATTTCTTTATGAACTTTTTGAAGCACCAATGTGATGCATGGACTGTCAATAGAGGGAAAGAAATGTCTCCAATTTCATTAAAAATATCTTAATTTGTGTTTCGAAGATGAACGAAAGTCTTACGGGTTTGAAACGACATGAGGGTGAGTAATTGATGACCAAATTTTTGGGTGAACTATCGCTTTAACCTATTAATTGATTTATTGTAGTAGTTTTTTTTAACCACACTGTAAAAAAAATTCCTGACACTGAAAATTTCAGTTTATTTGCTGTCCCATTGTTCAGTGATAAATTCATTTCTTTTTATTAACCACTTTGAATCGAATTACTGGTGATGAAAATAAAATTGACACTTGAAAATCAAGTTGACACAAATAACAAAATGGCGTTTTTAAATAGATTTTTTAGTTTTCAAGACTAAATTGCATTAGTTTTTCTTTGCACTGCATCAACTAATGTAACATGTTTATGACAGGAATTCACAGTCTCTTCTAACTGTACACCACAGGTTTTACAAATTACATGCGCAGTCCTGCTGGGGACATCTTCAACCCAGAGCATTACGAGGTAAACCAGGACATGACGCAGCCCCTCAGTAACTATTTCGTTGCCTCCTCCCACAACACCTACCTGATGGGCGACCAGCTCATGTCCCAGTCTCGGGTGGATATGTACGCCTGGGTGCTGCAGGCCGGCTGCAGATGTGTGGAAGGTGAGATCGGCCTGATTTTCTAGTGCTTTTTAGTGCATCTTCTTAAATAAGTGAATCAATTTCCACATTTTGTAATCCAAACTATTCATGAGAATCAAAGCTCTATGTTTGGTTTGTAAAATATGCTTTAGTTTTCTTTATAAATACAAAGAGAATATAAATTACATGTACATTTATTTAATTCATTTAAATTAATCCATTTAATAAATGTTTTTTTAATTATCATCCTTTAGTGGATTGCTGGGATGGACAGGATGGAGAACCAATCGTACATCATGGCTACACACTGACATCCAAAATCCTTTTTAAAGATGTTATTGAGACCATCAACAAATATGCATTCATCAAAAACCAGTAAGAGACATTGGATGTATTGGATATTAACTGATTCAGGAGGTTATAGGTAGTGGTATGTGTTTGTGACTTTTTTAAGCTGAGAAGAGCAAAACAAATGTATGCATAATAATTATTTTAAGTCAGTCTTTTTGTGAGAAAATGCAATTTCTAGTGTACACAGACAAAGTTATTATGATTACGGGCCAAGCACCAACACTGCTTCTTCTGCCATGGTAGTCTAAGGCAACCCACAGAACCGCTTGCGGGAAAGTTATGAAGTTTGGCACACAGATAGAGGACAGTCTGAACAGTTACCATAGCAAATTTAGAGTCTCTAACTCAAACCCTCTAGCGCCACCAACTGTCCAAATTTGTGTTTATGCTAACGTTTATGCTAATAACTTTTGAACCGTAAGGGCTAGAAACAATAATGTTTCCTCTGATTCCTTGGCTCAAGACAATTCAAATGCACCCCATGACATCATTTTCTGTCATAAAATTTTTTCCACCATTTTGAATTTCACGAAAAACCTCCTCCTAGACTGTTGCTCCGATTTTCACAAAAATCTAATCAGATTGTTCTTCAGACCATGTCGAACAAAAAGTCATGGAATTCAAGTTTATATCGTCAATCTGTATATTCTTTAGTTGTACAATTAAATGATTTCTGTATCTGTGAACAAATTACAATAATAAGACAGTTAAATCATAAGAAGCTGCTAAAATACTAAAATTTCATTTTTTTACGATCAATTTATTATCTATTATCAGTGAATTTTGAAATACTATATATATATATATATATATATATATATATATAATTTAAGCATACATCTATTATATATGGCTTTATATTAAGCTTTGACCATGGTGGTCAAAGCTTAATATAAAGCCATATATAATAGATGTATATTAATTTAGATAATTATTATCTATCATCAGTGAATTTTGAAATACTATATATATATATATATATATATATAGATAGATAAATGTATGCCTGCCAAACTCGTTCATCCATGTCTTTATGGACCTTGCTTTGTGCACTGGTGCACAGTCATGTTGGAACAGGAAGGGGCCATCCCCAAACTGTTCCCACAAAGTTAGGAGCATGAAATGTCCAAAATGTCTTGGTATGCTGAAGCATTAAGAGTTCCTTTCACTGGAACTAAGGGGCCAAGCCCAACCCCTGAAAAACAACCTCACACCATAATCCCCCCTCCACCAAACTTTACACTTTGCACAATGCAATCAGGGAAGTACCGTTCCCCTGGCAACCACTAAACCCAGACTCGTCCATAAGATTGCCAGACAGAGAAGCGTGATTCGTCACTCCAGAGAACACGTCTCCACTGCTCTAGAGTCCAGTGGCGGCGTGCTTTACACTTGCACTTGGTGATGTAAGGCTTGGAAGCAGCTGCTCGGCCATGGAAACCCATTCCATGAAGCTCTCTACACACTGTTCTTGAGCTAATCTGAAGGCCACACGAAGTTTGGAGGTCTGTAGCTATTGACTCTGCAGAAAGTTGGCAACTTCTGCGCACTGTGCGCCTCAGCATGCGCTGACCCCACTCTGTGATTTTACGTGGCCTACCACTTCGTGGATGAGTTGCTGTTGTTCCCAATTGCTTCCACTTTGTTATGATATCACTAACAGTTGACCGTGGAATATTTAGTAGTGAGGAAATGTCAATATGGACTTATTACACAGGTGCCAACCTATCACGGTAACACGCTTAAATTCACCGAGCTCCTGAGAGCGACCCATTCTTTCACAAATGTTTGTAGAAGCAGTCTGCATGCCTAGGTTCTTGATTTTATACACCTGTGGCCATGGAAGTGATTGGAACGCCTGAATTCGATGATTTGGAGGGGTGTCCCAATACTTTTGGCAATATAGTGTACATATATATATATATATATGTATATAAAATTTAAGCATACATCTGTTATACATGGCTTTATATTAAGCTTTGACCACCATGTTTTCAAGATATAATTTTCACATCAATCTATATCATTGGATATTATGATAGTATAGGGAATCATAAATCATAGCATATACTGCAAAGTTTTTTTTTTTCTTTTTTCCCTTGCTTTTCTGTGGTATTTTAGCAGCAATATGAGAGAACAACTATTACTCTGAAGTTTCAGTCCTGAAGGTTTATGTGCCTGACAGCTGGCAGTGAAGGACAGTCAATGCTAGCCCACAGTCACAGTGTTTTTGTAATATATCGCATTCTCTGAGCCTGAAGCACTGTTGAGCAGAGAATCCAGGGACTGTGTGAACGTGTGTGTCCACATGAACATGTCACACTGACAGCTTGTTTCTACATGACTTCCTCCATTGCTATGAATTTCAGGTGTTGTTGTTGCTGAAGGTGATAATCCAATAAACACTGTTAAGGGTTCTTGCAGGTCGCAGTAGATGAAAAAATCTATTTTTAGACAATGTGTCACTCATATGTCAGATGTGATATGCATCTGTTATGTGTCTATTTGGCTTGCCATTTTAGCGTGTTTATGTTTATAAGTTGCAATGACAGTAAAAGTGCACATTTACAGCAGTAAAAATCTGTCAGTTAGCAGTATCTAGGGCTATTTCATTTCACTTATGGATAAAGGTTTCTTGTATCAAAAATAGTGCTTTCCACAAATAGAGTACAAAATAAGACTTTAAGATAATCACTGAAAATAATTATTAACCATCAGAAATGTTTTTTCACCTCAGATAAGGAACAACTAAACATTATTTTAGCTGTTTTATTTTATATTAAGTCATAAAGAATTTTAATATGCTCTGAGTATTTCTGCATAAGCTGTTTGAAGCTTTGGCCCCCCTTTTTTAATTGTACACTGTCTTTTAAAGGCACAGTAAGTGATTTCTGAGCAGCACTTGATATTTGAAATTAACCCAAACAAACACAGCCCTCCCTTCATTGCGCCGCCCAAAAACTGCACAAACATGCAATGCAAGAGTGGATGTCTCTTTATCATAGCTGAAGCAAAGTAAAATAATGCTTTGTGAAAAATAAAGCAAGAATATATACAAGCAAGAGTTAAACAAACGACAAACAATGCTCCAGACAAACAATAACACTCAAAACTGTCCTGTTACTATAGCTAACATTACAACAGCATATCTTCTGTGAAACATAGCAAAACTAATGTTACTCACATATGGAGCAGAAACAAACAACACAACTTCAGCCTTCATTTTCAGGCCTTCCGGCTGAGGTCTCTCCAGCACTGGAGAGGTTTTCTAATATTAATGTGGGTCCTAAAGCTCTTGTCTGATCATAACCCTTTCTACAGTCTTTGTTCAAATCTCCCCCTCGCTCACTCTCTCTCCTCCCCCATCATGGGTGTATATGCCCCTACTGTTGATTGGCTACAAGTGTGTTGTGGTTTTTGGTCCGATCCACTTTCAGCAGCGTTTCTCAGAAATCACCTGTCTCACAATTTAATGACATTTCAAGTTTTCATAGATCGGTAAATGTATGTTTTGGACTATATTTCCTCAGGTATCCAGTGATTCTGTCCATTGAGAATCACTGCAGTGTCCCTCAGCAGAAGAAGATGGCTCAGTATCTGACTGAAGTGTTTGGTGATAAACTGGACACATCCTCCATCCCCACAGACCCATCTGGACTTCTGCCTTCACCTGAAGCCCTAAAAGGCAAAATACTCATCAAGGTAAGTGTCTAAACATTTTTAAAAATGTCCATTCAAAATCAGCAAACTTATGGTCATTTTCAGATGATGACTGGTCAGATGCACTCATGATGTTAAACAGGCATGATGTAAAACAAATTATTTGAAGCATCATATTATATTAAGATTTTGTAAGCCGTAAGTTACTTATTTTTTGCTGAAAATTTTATAATGTGTAATTTTTTACAAAAAGATTTTTTGCAGTTGCTGGTCGTTTTCTATCAGAAAACCTTTTAGAGCAGCAAAACAGTACAGTCTTAATGATATAAAATCCATTTGCTGAAGTGCAACCCTCTCCTGTGCTTTTAATAAAGTGTGAGGTTTGAAAATTGGGCCGTAGATGGAGCAGCTCGGCAAGCGAGTTGGCGCTATAATTGGAAGACAGACTGACGTTCCCACTAGAAAGTGAATCCTGAACTGCAAACTGGGCCAGCCGGTAGTATTGACAAATTGCTCGGCACAGGCTGTGGATCATGGAGCATGTGACTACTGGGAGCCCAGCAAATAGACTGTGTGTTTTAATGCATTCTCATCACAACTCAATCGTTGAATTTGACTGGAACTTTGCTTTGTTACCATTGAACATGACTATAATAAATAACCTAAGTTGAAAACCTAAAAGGATACTCTAACCAAAAAATATTAAATGAAATCATTTAACCACGCTCATGACGTTCCAAACTTATATGAATTTCTTTCTTCAGAACAAAAAAGAACATGTCTTAAAGAATGTTGGTAACCAAACAGTTTCGGTTCCCATTGACTTCCTTTTGTATGGACAAAACAAATTAAATGGAAGTCAATGGGAACCGAAACTCTTTGGTTACCAACATTCTTTAAAATATCTTCTTTTTGCAGAAGAAAGAAATGCACACATGTTTGGAACAACATAAGGGTGAGTAAATGATTACAGAATTTTCATTTTTGGGTAGAGTATTCCTTTAAGTTTAATTACTGTCTTAAATATTACATAAAAACAAAGTAGTGCAAAAGTCACAATACTTTGAATTTAATCCCCAATGAAGAAAACCAAAAACTCATAAAATTTGGTAGAAAGTTAAATGGATTTTACAGTGTGTTAATGCAATGTCAAAGCCAATAATAGCAGCAACCAACAGCACACACTAAAACTAATTACTCGTTGGGTCTGACATGTTTTTGACCCGCTATTGATTTACCCATCTATCACTGGCCTCTTTCTGTTAATGTCCCTGTCAATGTCAGTGCTGCATTTCTGTAGTCAGTACATACATAAATGCTGTTCTGTGCCAGTCAATCATACTATTTTCTGATAAAGCACTGTAAGAGCTGATGGGTCCCCTGGGTTTTAATTGTTTTGGAAGATGCAGTTACTGTTACAACACTCTTGGGCCAAACATTCTCTACCCAAATACGCAAATGCAGATAAAAATGCATTGAGTATTGCAAGCAGGCAGTCCCATTATATGTACTTGCATCTTGCCTTTGTGCAGTAACAAAATTCAGTACTCAAGGGGGCTGATAGAGTTTCTTTCAAATGTCAGTGCTGTTAAAAAAAAAAAAGAGAGTGGCTGCTTCCAAAATCACATACTCTCTAAATAGTAAAAAAGTAATTACTTTGTGACTGCTAAAAATGTGTTTTATATAGTTTGAATGTGTGCAATACGAATGTATTCCGGACGTACTACATTCACCATGTTGTCATCGTCATGTGATCTTCCAGTGTCAGTTGCATTGCTTCACTGCCATTCACATTTCAATTGTACATTAGATGCACACTTCAGAATCTCATCTCATTCTGGTACTTTTCTCCTACTATTTTATGGATACTATAAATTCAGACATACTACTCTTTTCATGCTCTTTTCACCTATTGTATAGTAGGGAAGTATACGATTTTGCGTAAAGCCGAAGATAAAACTAAATAACACCATGTCTATACCGGACGCGACCCTTGATGCTGCACATCGAGTCGCAACAGCTAGAAGCTATCTACACTCAACGCGACAAAACGACCATTGCAGATCCATTTGTCCTTCCTATGAGAAGTATCGCGAGTGCTTGGAGTACATCATAAATAGACAGAGGCATCAATTTACTGTTGAGGATTTGTAAGAATAAGACAATTTATGCTAATAACTGCTATAGATCCCCTTGTGGTAATACTGAAAATGCAACATGTACTTGTGTTGGGTTATAAATTGCATCATGATGTACACAAATACACATGAAATCAAGCTTTGGTAGCTAAAAACATTTGCTTTCAAGCATTTGTATATAGATGCTAGTAGAGATTTTTTTTTTTTGCCACAAGACACCAACTCTTCCAATTACTGTCATTGTGTCCTTACACTGTGTCCTAATGTAATCCCTCCAGTTCTACTTGCACCGCTCCGAGCAGGATTCCAACTGCCCTTTCCGGCATAAGAGACAGGCACACTAACAAAGACACTAAAAACCGCAGCCTCTAGAGCAGGGGTGTCAAACTCATTTTAGGTTGAGGGCCGGATAGGAAAAAATGTAACCATATGCGGGCCGAATTACCTTTTTTAAACCTTAGTGCGCTGACAGTTACATTTAATATTAACCAAACAAACTACAAATTAATCTGCAAGAAAACTAGAAAAAGACACTGCTCTTTGAAAACGGCATTTGCTTTTACAGCGAAAATACTTTATTACATTTTTATTTAATAATACTTTTATTTAATAAAATTCACCGATTTTGATTTTTCATGGCGAAGTCCAATTTTTTTACAAGCAAATTTGCCGATTCTGTAGCATGAGCAGCTGTTTTGATTTAAATTTGATTATATAATTTCAAGATTTGCAGCAAAAACAGCATGGTTCACAAAACTATAGTTTTGTGAAATTATGCTACATAAGACACCTGCACAAAACAAAAATTGCAGATGGACTGAATGAAAATGCAAATTCACTCTCTGTCAGTAGGTGGCGCTTATGGAACAGCAGCGATATAGCGTTTCCTTGGTTACCGCTGTACACTAAGCAGCATTGTGCTTGAAAACACAACTCTATATGGAGATAAAGAGGAAAGGAAAATGCCTTCGAAACTTTTCTGTCAGTTCTCTTCAGAGATACATTTATATAAACCTCAATATTTATATTTTTCTTCCTATATTTCGCGAAAAGTGAGCTTGTGCCTGGTACCGTATTTTCCTCTGGCCGGATTGGACACCTTTGTGGGCCGTATTCGGACCACGAGCCGTATGATTGACACCCCTGCTCTAGAGTCAGTTGCCAGTGTGCCTCCTGAGGTCAGGGGAGTGAGGTTTACTAGAACAACTCTTACTATCTTGCCTTTGTTACACATTTCCAAAAACAAATTAGTGTCATCATATTATAGTTTATGAATGGTAAAAAGTGATTGCTCATTAAAACCATCTAATCAGCACAAGAAAGACCCAAAGTTTGTTTACTTCGCTGTGATGTTTTAAAGGTCACATATGTAGTTCTGCAACACAAGTGTCAACAAATGGAATTACAAAAAATAATAGGTGTGTTGGACGTCTTTATTCAACAGACTAATCAGTGTCTGACTTAAAGCTGTGCATGTTATTTAGAAATTATGCAGACGGCGCAAATATTGCATTTAAATAATTTTATCTGTGATAAAGAAAGCAATCACTGTGCAATCACTATGGGAAGCAGAAATTGTCTGACTTGTCTGTTTTTTTCTGACTGCAAGTGTTTATACTAAACTAATGTTAAATATGAATTGGAACACATTTCACAAATCTTCTATTTGCATGTTTTCTATATGTTTGTTTGGATTTCATAGGGTAAAAAACTGTCAGCAAATATAGATGAGAATGCAGAGGAGGGGGACGTGTCTGATGAAGACAGTGCAGATGAGATGGAAGACGACTGTAAGCTGATGAATGGAGATGTAAGTAATGTTAGATGATTATGGTGCATTTTACATTATGTTTTGTGTAAAAATGTGGTAACTAAGTAATCTGATCAAACTGAGAGAGTAGCTAATGTTCATTCAACACGCTGATAGAAGGGGAAATCGAGTGCATTGCATTGTGGGATACAATATATTATTTTTAAATGCATTCCATTTTAATTAAAACGAAAAAAAATGCTACAGTTATGTTTTCTTATAATTGTACTTCACACATGTACTTTGTTTTTATCATATTACAGTAATAAGATTTTTTTCAAGTTACAGAACAATTACTAACAGTAGGTGGCGGAGGGATTTAATGTGTTTAATTCTCATAAAAATAGTGTTATTATATCCATTATTATTTTCATTTGAGGTTAAAATATCACCTGGACATGTTCTTGAAAGTTTAATGAGAATTATCCTATAATCCTCAATTCTTTCAGTCCTTCTATGTCTGGCATGTTATGCAGTACTTTTTAACTTTTCGTACTGTATGCAGAAGGCTCTTAGAGAAACCTCAAAGGCTCATACATTTTAGATGAAAGCTCCTCACTCTTAAGTACTGTAATATAAAAATAAAGGAGGCATTTTTGTAAGTGAAATATTTAGCATGAATTTTTCTGTGTGTATAAAATTGGGTCAAGGACAGTTGAACTGACCTGGATATTTTGATGAATGGTTTTGACCTTGATGTTTTCTGTATAAAGCTGCAGATGCTATTACAATGCTATTTTTAAGGCGTCTCTCAACCCAGGAGGTCCATTCAAATTCAGTTCTCTGTGTCTCCCTTTCCAGACATCTATGAACAGGAAGCAGGCAGAAAATGTTGCAAAGAAAAAATTAGATAACCTCATGAAGGAGTCAAAGATTCGTGACCGGGAAGATCCAGACAGCTTTACCATCGCATCCCTGCCGCCCACAGGAAAACATGACAAATCACCGCTGAAGGTTAATACGCTGTACTTGACCCACACTGCATACAGTACATGTCACTCCTTCTTTTCCAGGAGAGGAAATTTTACCAATTTACACACTGCAAAAAAAATAATGTTCTTACTCATTTTTTTTTTGTCTTGTTTTCTGATTCCACTGAGAAATGTTTTGTCTTATTTTAAGCACTATATTTATTTATTTTTTTTCCAGTAAGTAATTTTGCTTCCCAAGTAAAATGATCTTTAAGAATTTTTAGATATTTGAAAACAAGACAAGAAAATCATTTTTTGCAGTGCAAAGAAGAAGAAATTCACTCTCTTTCCTTTTGTTGCTTTATGTTCTATTTTCGATTCTATTTTAATGCAATTTAGATCATTGTAGTTTGATTTTTTTTTCCCTCAGTTGAATGAATCATTATTTCATACACTTATTATTTAGAGCAAAAAAGAGAGTATAGCGTAAATTCCACACAGGATATAATAAGCTGATCATTTTTTAAAACTAATCTTTATAATAATTGACCATGATAATCATAGTTTCTGACAAAATACTGTAGTTAGTTCTCTTACCTTACCATTCCCTTATCTTTCACTCATTTAAACTGTTCAGCAAATGCTCTAATTAGGTCAGTTCTGCACTTGTACAGATGTGTATAGTGTGGTTATTTAAGGACTTACTTGAGGGATATTTAACTACGCAGGACTGCACACAGAGGTTCTCGCAGCAGGTGCAACACTACACAGCCGTCCTTGATGGCCCACAGTGATATAGGCAAAGTGATATATTTTTATAGCATTTTCCCCTGAAGTCCACCCTCTCCTTGACACTCAGTCTGTTCAATGTACCTTTAAGACTTATAAATCTAAATGACCTATTATAGCTAAGTAGCTAGGTTAGTTCACACTCATTCATCAAGATGGGCCAATTTGCTGAATACTGAAATGGGTTTATGTGTAAATGTGGATGATCATATCTTATTTGCAGCTTATTTGTCTTACATAGGATTCACAGTGAAGGAAACTTATTTTGTTAGTGTTAGCATATGTCTACATAGCACAAGCAAATTCCTGTATGAATAGGTTGCTACCGCCACCTAGTGATCATTGTGTCAAAGAATAAGTCTGTTGTCCATCCACAGCAGGAATTGTATCTATTGTTACTGTAACTACCTCACTCCTCTGTGAGTGTTTAACTGTCATGATCATGCCTAGTGTATATTTAGTGTATACTCCCCCGTCCAGATTTTCACTGTAATGCATTTATATTTTGAATTCAGGGAAAAGCAGAAGACAGTACTGACACTGGAGATGAGGCCAACGTTGGTGGCAACAAACGTCTGGCTAAATCTTTCATGGGAAGCTTTTCCAAACGCAAGGTAGTTATAGATTACTACATTCAACAAAACAATGTTTCTTCCCATAACAACATACTGCACACACACTGAAAAATACATCCTCTGGTGCATAGATCAATTATTCATACTGTATGAATGATTAATAGAAATAATAAAATGTGTGTATACGGCTCTCTGGAATACATGATTCAGCTGTGTAATAAATGCTTTGTTAGTCCAGATCACCCATTAGAGGTTTATTTTCCAATAGTGTTCGGCTGCCTGTACATTATCTCTTACATATTGACCTAATTAACACTGCATCACCTCAACTCTATCTGTTTACTGCAGAAAAAGACGAGTAAACTGAGAAAATCCTCCAGTTTTGAGGATACAGACACAGATCAGGAGAGCTCGAGTGGGGCCTCTAAAGCACCAGTGCATCACAGCAGGTACCATTAGAATTGTTCATGATGTGTGATTTTTTTTTTTTTTTTTTTTTTTTTACAGTATATAGTATATTTAAATATTTTGTGTGAATATGTTTCAACTTTCATGTAACTGTAACTGTAATCTGTTTTAACAGAAAGAAAAAAACCATGAAGTTGTCAAGAGCACTTTCTGATCTGGTATACACAAAATCTGTGGGCACACCAGACTTTGAGGCACAAGGTGAGAAGAATAGAAAATATATGTGAAAATTCTTAACATTTGCACACAGAACACTTCCTGTGAGATCCAGTATTACAGGGTTGATGAAAAATGTATCACAGGGGCCTTTATTTAGGCTCTAGAGTGTGGCTCCATTGAGGGCCACTAAACAATCAAGGAATCCATTAGAAATGTTTATTATTATGGTTTGTATATTAAAATTCAGTTTAAAGTTCATTACACTGAAAGAAATTATACTGAAAAAATGGTATAGGATTTACTTTGAAACCGTTTTTATTCAGAAATTTCTAGTATATTTCACAAATAATTACAAAGAAACAGCAAAAAATGCATTTAATTAAACATGAAATTTTGAAGTATATAAATACATATAGTATTTTAATACTATTATTAGTACGTTCTTGTAAAACGTACTCCAACAATCTTTGTTTTATTAACTTCAAAAAATCATTTCTTCCATTGTATTTGTTTTCATGTGTTTAGCTGTGCAATTTTTAACTTAAGAAGTTTTTCTATATATATATATATATATATATACATACAGTATATAGTATATGCAATTTATAAGTTTAACTACAGTACATTTTTAAAAGTTAGTTATATAAATAATTTTAAATATCTGCTTGTAAAGTGATCATTTATTAAAGGGATAGTTCACCCAAAAATGAAAATTCTGTCATCAGGTTGTTCCAAACCTGTATAAATTTCTTTGTTCTGTTGAACACAAAGGAAGCTATTTTGAACAATGTGGGAAACTGAACAGTTCTGGGGCACCATTGACTTCCATAGTATTTTTTTTTTTTTCCCTATTATGGAAGTCAATGGTACCTCAGAGAGGCCTGGTTACAAACTTTCTTCAAAATATCTTCCTTTGTGTTCAGCAGAACAAATAAATTTATACAGGTTTGGAACAACTTGAGGGTGAGTAAATTATGACTGAATTTTCATTTTTGGGTGAACTATCCCTTTAACAATTTATATTTTGCTAATTAATAAACTGATATTTGATTACTTCATTATTTTTGAGTAGCACTCATCCTTCAAATTGCTCCATTTGTTCAAATGGATGTATTCCAGTGTTTATATGTCAGTGTACGCTATCACATCTCATGCATGTGGGTTGCACTGCAGTGGGCAGCTGCAGTTGGCAGGTGTCGTCGATGAGCGAGACCAAGGCCCATCAGTTAATTCAGCAGAAGCCGGTGCAGTTCATCCGATTCAACCAGCGCCAACTCTCCCGCATCTACCCCTCCCCTTATCGTGTGGACTCCAGCAACTTCAACCCACAGCCCTTCTGGAACGCTGGCTGCCATCTGGGTACGCCAGTCCACCCACAAACAAATATTTATGTTTACTGGAGAGGCCAAGAATAAACAGTATGTCTGAAACATACTGGGAACATGCTACTCGCTACTCCACTGTAGTATTTTAATTCAATATGAAAATGTTTCAATTCTTTGAAGAGACAGCTAGATTTACAGGAATTACTCATAATAAAAAGGGTACATTTTTATTTTATTAATTGTCACTTAATTTTGATGGCTTTTTGCAGTTGCTTTGAACTACCAGTCAGAGGGCAGAGTGCTACAGCTCAACAGAGCCAAGTTTAATTGCAATGGCAACTGTGGTTACATCCAGAAACCTGCCTGTATGTGTGAAGGTGAGTATCTACATTCCTAGTTTGATAGTTTTTAGTCTATATGTGTGTATATTATCTTCCTGATTTTGTTATATTTTATTACAGTGTAGCTGCATTGTCATTTTTGAAAACTATATTCCATTCCGATTTTACTATTATATTATTAATCACAAAATCATTATAATACAATGTTGTAATTACAGTTGTTGTAATAGAAACAAAACAATGCCATTTATCAAAGAAATGAAGAAGAATCATGTGTCCAAAACAGGCAACAATGGACAACAATGAATTTCTTGACAATGAATACTCAAAAGAATTCAGTAGATCAATCGATTGTTACATAGATCGAGTCAAAGTTAAGGTTAGCTATTCAAAGCTAAGTAAGCAGGCCAAACTAGGAATCTATATCACAATAGAGTTGTTGATGTTCTGAGATGCAAGGAATTTTAAATATGAAATTCTGTTATTCTTTGTTCTTGCAGGTTCTTTTAATCCAATGGCCGAGGATCCTTTACCAGGTCGATTGAAAAAACAATTGATTCTTAAGGTCATCAGTGGCCAGCAATTACCCAAACCCAAAGACTCCATGCTGGGTGACCGAGGAGAGGTAAATCAAGACAGTGCTTAAATAACCAATTTCAAATGGCCCTCTTAGCATGAACAACAAAAATTGTATTGAAATTGTATACAGAAAGGAAGCAGCATGACAATAGTAGAACACTTCCAATCCCATTATAATCACTGAAGCTGTCGCTCACTGGGGGTTTATGCTGTTTCATGGGATTTCACTGAGCCTGCTGTTCAGATCGGCCTGCCAAAGCAATTGCAAATTCAACCACAATTTCAATCCCATCTACACTACTGCATTGCAAGCAAGCAACACGTTGCAAACTAGGGCTGGACGATTATGGCCTAAAATCAAAACCTCGATTAATTGAACATTTTACCTCGATTACGATTAATGAACAATTATTTTGTTTGTTTGTTTGTTGTTAATTTTTTTTGGCCTCATAGTGCACTTACAAGGTTTGTACTGTAAATTTACTTGACTATTAAAGGTGGGATATTTTTTCCTTTTGAAAGAGCGATCTGACATAACAGCTCACTTTCAGCAGTTATTTTATCTATGGTTCGTAACATTTCTTACAGATTTCTGCTCGTTGTAAATCAGATAAAGATAAATTAGCACAGTACCAGTACGTAATGAGAGCGAATGATTGTGTGAATTAGTCATACCATCTCTTTATTAATTGTGAAGCTGTGGGTTGTAAATAGTTACTTTAAAAGTAGAAAAATATATGCTATAATAACTTTTGAGTTTCAAAGCTACTTTATTGATAAATCACAGGACAGCGCTGACAACTAGTTTCTGCTCCTCAGTGCGTGCGATCTTCACATTTTGTGCAGCTACTGTTTGTATGAGTGTTCGTGCCACAATGCAGCTGCACGAGCATGGTAGCTCAATATAATAATACACATCCGATCGTCTAAATTGCTTGAATGTCTAAACTGGCAAACCTTAAAACACATACAACTGACAAAGTTCAGTGAAGACGCAAGGCTCACCGCTCACGCGGCGTCTCGGTGTTGACTCTGCGTTCACCTGCGTGCTGACTGGACAGGGCAGAGTCACATGGCTACACACACGGTAGTATGTTTTTAAGTGTAAAGTAATAGGATTAAAAAACCGAAATAACCCACATGGGACAATTACGTCGGTTAGAGGTTCTGAATTTCGGTTTCGATTACTTTTCGATTAATCGTTCAGCCCTATTGCAAACCCAGAATAATTCTGAATCATACAACCTATAAGCTTCATATCTAAAGTTTATTTTGAGTGCCAGGCACACATTTTACAAATTCAAACAGAAGTCAAATATAAAGGCCAATTCACACTGCACCAACAGTCGCCGACCAACGTGGACAATCAGAAGATTACAGTACGTCACTTCTCAGACGTCCATGACCTGAAAAACTACCGATTCAGCATGTTTAATCGTCGAAAACAAGCACCGTCAGACGCCAACAGACACTGACAAGGTATCACACTGATCCAACAAAACCCAACGAAGTGTCTGTTGCAGTGTGATTTGGCCTTAAAACATTCATCTGATTGCTTAAAGTTCTCTCATTATGACCATTTCTGATAGGAGCATTACTAATTTAAATGCCTCTGATTCACCCCTGCAATTCATACACACCATGGATTTGTGATTAGTTACAATGCATTTAACTTCCATAATGTGAAGAGTAAAACTGAATGTTCAGTGAGGAATAATGTCAGGGTCTTCTATCCATCAGAATTTGAATGGAATAAGCTATGATATCCAAAAACGTTTTTATGAAAGATTGCTTTTCTTCATTAGAATAATGTGCACTGATAAGTCGTGTACAATAAAACTAGTGACATTTATTAAGGAAGAAAATGCAGTTCATTATCCTGCGTGTAATCAGGCCTTCTTACAGTCTGATAATAAAGCATGTAATCATTCCCTAAAAAAGATACAATCATTGGACCATAGCAAGTCACCATAAAAACTATAACCTACAGTATGCTTAAACTCTGTATTTATGTGCAAATCACTACCTACAAAAGACACAGGTATGAAGCAAATATGTGTCTCTTAGAATTTTAGAGGAATTTTGTCCTTTTTTTTAAACGGGTACTGTAACCATAGTTGCATAGTTTGATTTTGGGTTGTTTTAATGCTCTTTTACATATTTCTTCTTTAGATAATTGACCCATTTGTGGAAGTGGAGATTATTGGTCTACCAGTGGATTGCTGCAAAGAGCAAACCAGAGTGGTTGATGACAATGGTGAGAGAGCAATATCCCATTACAGATTATATATTATACACACACACAACACAGTGTGCCATTAAAGTGTCATTAAACCATGAGGCCATTACTTGAAGTGTTCATTTATATGTGTTTGTTTGGAAGAGGTGCAGTAAATTTATGCATGATACTTGCACTGGATCTCATCTCAAACTACATCTCTCGGCCACTACACAATTCAGTAATTCATGAATATGATTTACATTTACATTTGCATTTATTTCTTCGCAGGCTCTTTTGTAGCAAAGTGATTCACAGGTGCATAATAGTAAAGATAAAAAAATAAAGTGATATTGAGATTTGAAGTGTCATTAAATGTTGAAAAATGGAGGCTAGATTTAGTGGTGGTTTGTAGCATAATTTGGAAATTGGAACTTGACAACATTTTTGTTGTCAAATACAGACTATTAAGAAATGTGTAGATGCAATCTCGTAAAGAGATAGCCCTGAGAAGGTGTCTGTGTGCATTAGAGGTTTGGAAATGGGTTGGTTTTCTGTATTTTATGGAACACGAAAGTGGCATGAAGATCCATCATTTTGGAAGGGAACTGCTCACTCTTGTCTGGGTTGTTTTTCATAATGACACCAGGTAAAAAAGAAAACAGCATTGGCCCAAGAACAGAGCCATGTGGGACCTCAGATATTGGTACAGGATAGGTACAGGATATTGAAAATTATCTTTGTCAACTTATAATTTAGATAACTTTTTGTCCAAGAAGGACTCTATATCTGATGGTTAACTGTGTTAAATACAATGAACAAGTCCAGAAGAATAACATTGAGTGTAAAGGTACTCTTACAGATTTAAGTTACACAGCCACTCTTAGGCAAGCAATTTCAGCTAGTGGCCTATTTTGTCTGGTTTGTGAGGGTCAAGCAGGTAATTTTGTTTGAGTGAAAAAGGTAGGTGAATATGAACTTTTTGACACTTCCAATCCTCTCATCCTTTCCATTATTTATGCATAAAATAAGCCTCTTTAATTCTTTATACCCCATCCTCTCTCTTTCTCTTTCAGGATTTAATCCTATGTGGGAGGAGACGCTCGTCTTCACTCTTCACATGCCAGAGATTGCTCTTATACGCTTCCTGGTTTGGGATCATGACCCGATTGGCCAAGATTTTATTGGCCAGAGGACCATTGCCTTTAACAGCATGATTCCAGGTAACAATTTTCATTAGTCAAACTTTATACGTATAAGAAAATAGTATTCTTGATATATCAGGCCTTTTCATTAGTCTTTGGCATGTATTTTTGTCAAGTATTGAGTCCATCATTTGTCAAAATGTACTACTTATGCCTGATTATCTGTCTATATTTCAGGTTACCGTCATGTGTATTTGGAAGGCATGGAGGAAGCTTCCATCTTTGTTCATGTTGTAGTGAATGACATCACTAGTAAGGTGGGCACCTCATGTAATTAACAGAACAAATATTTTGGTGCTATTATGTGCCAAGGGCCATATCTGGCATTGTTAATCTGCAATTCAAAAAAAAGACAGTGTTCTGATCATGTGTTAAAAGACTGTGGAAAAAAGTCTCAAACTTCCTAATATTGATTCTGGTAATTAGGCATTGCACGTTTACAGTCAATATGCAATTTTAATAATGTGTTGTAGATTGACACAGTAGGTTCTTAAGACAGCTAAATGGTATTGTAGACAACTATACACAAATAAAAAAGATTCTCTGCCTACTAATTTTAACCTTCTCATTTAAAACGTACGGAGCTCTGCACATGACACGCAGAAAAGAAATAGTAGGCTAAATCGTGCGCATGCTTTACTAAATCGTTCCATCAATTTATAAATCGTGTGCATGATTTATTAACTCGTTTCCTCAATTTACTAAATTGTGCGCATGCTTTACTAAGTCGTTCCCTCGATTTATAAATCATGTGCACGATTTACTTTTTTTTCCTGCATGCCATGTGTGGGGCTCTGTAAAAACGATAATTTTATCAAAAGTATTTTTTAATATTTATAGTCTCATATAGCGTCTATATAGTACAAAATAGGACCTGAAACTCTTAAAAAAAAAACAACAAAAAAAATTTGTCATTTTGTTTATTATAACAAATTATCAGTAAAATGAAGTGTTTTACAAAATGTTGATTATCAACCTCATGAAGTCAAAATAAATATTTTGAGCTGTTTTATTTAAAAATTTATTTTATATGTGGTTTGCAACTTCAAATTGATGATGAAAATGATAAAAATCTAAAGAAAATCCTGATTTATGATTTTATTACTTTCTAGAAATTAATACTAAACAAACACCATAAACATTAAATAGGCTAATTTTATAAAATAAAAAAATAAAAAATACCTTTAAAAAAAAAAAGTTTTTTGTTGTTGTTGCTACAGAATGGGTAACAGGATTGCAGATTCAGACTGCTGGTATCGTTGCTGATATCAGTCAGTAGGAGCTAGCTAACAGGACTATATATATATATATATATATATATATAGCATGAATAGTTGTTTTAATGAATGTTAATGAATGCAGTCAACACTACAGCTATTTTAATTAAGTACTATAATTGTTAATAACCATTTAAATGGGAGTGATGCAGACCTGTATCTACTACCTATTTTTCATGCTATAGGTTAATTTTATGTTAGATTTATCAAATATATCTATATTTGTCTCTACCTCTAATTCTAAATAAAAAGTAATGGGAAAGTTTTTACCTTATTTGTACAAAGTGCCACATGATGTTTTAAACATGCTCACTGCTTAATTATGCCATGCTTTTGTCCATAATTTGTCCCTTTAACATTCAGCGTCAACAACAATTGTTATTTGTGTAGTTTGTCTGTTTTTCCCCCTCTCCCTCTTTCTCTTTTTCTTACTTCTCTTTCTCTTATGTTTGTGATTTCAGTGCACCCATCTTAGCTGTCTATAGAGGCAGGAAATTATTAGGATCCTCGTTCAAAACTCAGGTGTAGTGAGACCCAATCAGCACCCTGCATGCTCCTTGCAAACCCCTCCCTTACCCCCCAGTGAGCGGTTAAGCCCTGATTCATTTGCTAGCTTTCACCATGCCAACTCATGCAAAATGAGTTGTGACATAATTGTGACTTCCTTCCTTGGCTGCATTCTCATTGACCCCTAAAGCAGATCCAGTGTCAATATCCATATAGCAGGCGACAGCGTTCACTCCTATTTCACTTAACTCAGGGCATTTAAGGGCCATGATAGGGTACTGGCTGCCTTGTTCGCAGTAACAGAGCACTCAAGCAGTAGAGTCCATGAGAGAAATGCGTTGATCTTGGTTTGTGAAGTGTGTTACGTCCTCTCTATTCCTATCCATGATTATGAGGGTCTACTATGAGAGCTGGAGTTTAGCAGGTACTTTTTACATTCTTCCAAAAAATATCTTATGTTCTTAAGAGCTAGCTGCCGTAATTGTGTGGATTAGCATAAATGCACTAGAATTACAAGCAAATGCATGAAGTTATTTGATGCGTCATTAGTGCAGAGATCAGATGGCTGAACTCTCACATGGATCTACTTGAACACGGTTCATGAAATGACACTGGGTGTTATGCAGAGAAACAGAAAAATAGCTAGTTTTAACAAATCGATTTTTTTATTTTGAAAAAAAAAAATTAAATATCTTTATGTAATTATTAACATAATGTAATAAAGATTTCAATACCTTGCTTTTCTATTCCAAACAAGTTTGGCATCACCTACATTGTTTTAACAGATAATCCAGTGTCATTTTTTCCATCAGAGATGGTTGGACATGAATGTCCTGTCACCTTTCACTTGACATTTATTCACATTTCACAGTTATTAACTTTACCACTACAAATTCCCAACATTGTCTGCGTCTTCATGTTTAAAGGTCTCTGTTGACCACCCATATTTGTCTGTTGATTTTAAATTCTGCTACATCTGTGATAACATTTGCTATTTAAAATGTCACTGCTTTCTAAAGGTAACACATTTAATACATTTAATAAAAAGTTGTTGCATTTGATTAGAACAGAATTTAACTGACAATTTGTGGATAAATCTTGGTAAATTATTAAAATGTTTCTTAAACTAAAAACTGATCAAATGATGTTGATTATGTAGCTGGTATGGGGGTAAAAGTGTTTTGTTGTGTTTTTGTGTCTCTATACTATGCTGTAAAAAGCTTAAATGAACCCAATGTGATTAGTTGGCCACCAATCTCAGCTGCATTTTCAAAAAGCATCATAAGCCTAAATAGAAATCATTCTAATGATTCTAATCACTAAACAAAGAAATCATTGTCTTATGATGCATTTGGGAATGCAGCCCTCATTTCCATTTGTCAGGTTGGTTTGGTTTGGTTTGATGGTTTTAGAAGGACACTTCTTGCCAGCAGGTCAGGCTTGGCTAGACTGGGAGACCACCTAAGGACCATCAAACCACCTTAAACTTGTTTAAGCTATTTTTGTCCAGCTGGGCAGAAGTTATTAAAGTGGTTTGGTCAACAGATTTTGTTTGGTTAATAAGTTTGAAGAAGACTTATTATTAATTGTGAATGGGATTGAAAGAGTTGCTCCCCTGATGATTTAAATTGTAAACAATTCAGTGACAGCCTAGTTATTAGTTATCGTGTTTAGATTCCATTAGTCATCTCTTAGATTCATATTTGCCTACGCATTTTTCTGATGTCCCATTGCAGGTTCGAGCAGTCAGTGGTATAAAAGGACTGTTTCACAGAAACCCAAAGCAGGCATCTCTCGACAGCCATGCTGCTGCTCTGCTCAACCGTAAGACCACCTTCGGTGCTCACCTCCTGCGCCGCACAGCCAGTGCACCCACTAAGGGCCAACCCAAAGTCAAGAGGGGCTTCCCTGAGATCTCCATTGACACAAAAGATTGCAGCTCGGAGGGTGCCAGTGAGGAGCGGGAATCGGAAGAGGGGCCACTTGTCCACCACAACGGAGATAGCGCATCTGCAAAATCATGGGGTCACGGCACCAACGGGCAGCTTCACCCTGATGACAGTAAAGGTAAGAGTACTTTCTTTTATCCTGAGCCCCGTGCTACACCTTACAGAAACAGGGGCACAGTGAGCGAACCTCTGAAGCGAGCCAACAAGTTGCGACTCCAGGATCCACTGGATGAGAAGCCGGGTGTGTTTGCACGTGTTGCTATCAACAGCTCTGGGCGGGTTGGGATGACTTCCAATTGCATAAAGTGTGTAATTGGCTCCAAGGAGAGTCCTGACTTGGAGAGGAAGGATACAGGCACCTTCATCCAGTGCACTCCTGCTCCCCTTAGACCTGAAAGGGCATCTCGGTCTCCAACAGCTTCCAGACAAGTTCAGCCAGAGCCCATACTCAAACCACAAGCCTTGGCCCAAACTGACTTAAACCCCAAATCAGACCCCCAGGCTCTACCAAAGCCTGTACCCTTACCTAGATCAAGGGCAAAGGTCCGGCAAACCTTGGCTGCACAACCCTTTCACCCCACTGAAGACCTAACTGTCAGAAATGCTCGCTCATGTAGCGTTCCACGCCGACTCCTCCATTCCCCATCCACCCCACCTCCTCCAATTCCAGACAGCAAAACCAGCCTTTGTCAGCAATGCCCTGCCCCAACCAACTATGGCAGCAACTGCAACGAGACTAGATCTGTGAATGACGTCAAGAGATTTTCTGACAGTGACTCTAGCAGCTGTGACAGTTTGGCCAGCCTTGATCTACCTACCATCTTCCCACCACGGGGAATGGAGAACCGGAAACGGGCCGCTGGAACACTGCAGCGTGAGATGAATGCTCTGTTTGCCCAGAAAATGGAGGAGATCCGCAGTAAATCCCCCTTGTTTTTCACTGGTAAGGTGTATGCAGTTAGATGGATCTTAATATTTAGATTTAGTCCCAGTGCCTCAGTAAGATAGATTTCAGTAGGTTGTGATGGAACCCAACAAATACCAACCAAAGACCTTGCGGGTGGTGTGGATCTCGTTGAAGGCTGATCTCCACTGTGCAATGTCATAAATAAGAACCTATCGCAGTATATTAAGAATTACTGTTGGATATTGTTTTATTGTGCATTTACCCACCATTTCCACTTAGTTCATGTGTCCGTAAATATCCTAAAACCAGATTTGCCTGCTAATGGAGCTGCATGGTGACAGTGGGGTCAAAACTCAGTAGCTGACACAATTAGGACATCCATCAGTGTTTCTTTATGATTTTGAAGTAATTGAGTTGCGAAGTGATTGTAGAGCAAGGTTTTGCCAACACTGACATAATTACTATGATATATGATCTGTAATTCTCTTAGTAAAACCTAATTAGCTTTTTGATCTGATAAAGAATACTGAAAAAAACAACAACATAGCCTTCCTTAAGAAAGAACATTTGTTCTTCTTATAATTGAATGACATTACATAACTCAACAATGTCTCAGATTTGCTGTCTGAAGTCTACAATCAGTTTTTATGTCTTCTATAGAAATAGACAAAGATGCTTTGATACTTAAATGACAAGTCTGCTAAAAATCCTTAGCTACAAAAGAGCTATATATATATATAAAAGAGAATATATAATATATATATATATATATATATATATATATAAAAGAGAATATATATCTCTAAATATAAGGGGATTTTAAAATGGTGAGTTCCAGACCTGGAGAAGTCTTGTAAAAAGTAATACAATGTAATAACAATAACTGAAATGTATATAATGGATATAATTCGTATATATTTCTTTGCTATTTGTGTATGTAAAAAAAAAAAAAAAAAAAAAAATAATTAAATTAAATGTAAAAAAGTAATTGAAATTCATTGATCAAAAGCTGTGGGAACACTACTGGTAAAACCGGAGCCGGCCCAAGGCATAAGCGGCTGCTTAGGGCCCCCGTGGCTACCAGGGGGCCCCCAAGAGCACATGAAATGACAGCTTGATTTTTACAGCGCACAATCAGTTGCAGTTCTAGTGCTTCCTTCCCAATAATACTGTACAAATTGACGTACATTCGCGTCACATTAGGGCTGCACAATGTATTGTTTTAGCATCGATATGGCGATGTGACTATCGTGGATGCGCACATCGCAGGAATTGCAAAGTTTAACCAAAGTTGCACAGGTTTAAGTCCTGTCACACGGAGCCGCGCAGACGCACGTGAACACCGAATTGCGCTCACTTCCGCATCTATTTGTGCTTGAACGGAGATATACACGCAGAATTATGTCAAAATGTCCTTGTAAACACAGTTGCTTATGGCTTAGGTAATGTCATGTATGTTGATTGGTTAAAAGTGTTGGATATGTGCAGAGGAATAAGTCAGGAAGACATGCTTAAGAGAGTTTAGTAAAAAGACGTGCAAGAGATAAAACACGTGTGTGTGGACCCCCTTATTTTCATGACAGGTAACGCAAACAAAGAAAACGGATATGTATCATTATAAAGGATCTTTATTCGGATTCGGATTCCGCATTCGGACTTAAAGTCACAGCAGGCTTGTTGCTATATACTAATACTAATATTAAAACACCCATTTATTTCATTTAAATCACCCCAATCTTTCTAGAATTATTCTTTCCAAATAGAGCTATTCAAGTAATCTGTTACGCAGCAGTAGAGTTACACTCACGGGACTCTGCACTTATTCACAATCACAAATGTTCATTATTTGCATGTGCTTTAAAGCCTTGATGGTTAAACCTTTAATTCTCGTGCTGTTCTGACGTGCTTTTTCTGAGCGCATTCACCCGAAGCATGCGCACACTAAAAGCCTGTCAAACAGCGCCCAATTACGTCTGATTGCGCTAATACTGTCAAATACACAAAAGGTTTACATAAAGTTGGTTATGGCTAAAGTGAAAGTAATAATTTGAGAGAAAATCGTATGCTTGTCTTTTTGTTAGATGCCTGCAGGTCTTAAAGTGACAGCAGCCTAATAGTAAACATGCTGCCACTTGTCCTTAAAGGGATAGTTCACCCAAAAATGAAAAATTCTGTCATTATTCACTCTTTCTCATGTTGTTCCATACCTGTATTAATTTCTTTCTTCTGCTGAACATTTTGAAGAATGTGGGTAACTAAACAGTTGCTGGTCCCCATTGACTTTATTGAAAAAACATACTATGGAAGTCAATGGTGACCAGCAACCGTTTAGTTACCCACATTCTTCAAAACAACTTTTATGTTCAACAAAAGAAAGAAACTCATTCGGGTTTAAAACAACTTGTGAGTGACTAAATGACAGAATTTTCATTTTTGGGTGAACTATTCCTTTAATGTTAATACATTTATTATTGTTATCTTGTTACAGGTCCATCTGATCTGTTCATTTTATGTCATTATTTAAGTATTTCACTTAATATTGTGCGTTTCGTACATTTATTTATTTTTTTTATATAAGAAGATACTGTTTATCTTAAGTTATTTTAACCGAGGGGCCCCATAAAGGATTGGGCCGGCCCTGGGTACATGATTTGTTCTATATGTTTACTTCTCTATTTAATGCAGCTAAGTAACTGACTAGTGCTGTCACAAGACAGAGTCACAAGACTTTTATGTAAGTAGTGAGAACGTGTTCCTGTCCCACGCTCTTGAGCAAACACAAACCAGATGCTTGTGGCAAATGGGGCAGGTCTAGAAATCACGGGTTTTCTACATGGGGAATATTGTCTAGCTATGTACTTGCATATTGATGTGTGAGTTGGGGGGAATTATCGTATGATTTATGAACGAAAGGGTGCAGCTGTATTTTCTTATTCCTAAAGGTATCATACAGATCGTGGGTTCTCAGCTCCTCGTGATGTTGGTGCTAACCCTCTTAGTCCTTACAACTATTTAGATCTTTAATCATTAACCTTTCCATGCCCACATTCTTTATTGTGTATCTATAAATCCATATTAGAACAAAGCATACATGTTTTGTCAGCGCATTTTCCTGGTGTACCATCTCCTGGTGTTCCTTTTTACTACATTGAGTCCTTCTGTTTCATTCTGCACTTCTCCTATTAAAATGCTTGTTTGTTCCTTCCTTCTTGCATGCTTTCTAACCTTAGTGCAAAACTGAGGGGCTGGCCAATTACCAGGTAAAAAAAAGATTTTTCAGCTTTTTGCTTAAGCAAGTTTGTCTTTTCTTATTGTTTCAAAATGACTGAACGTTTTTTTCACCATGATGTGTGTTATATTCATCATACATTGAATTCTATTGTGAATGACATGACTGTGATTGTCATCAAAACATAATCACCATAAATCATACAGTAAACTTAAGCACATAACTCACATTGTTTACGTTATGGACATGATAATCAAATCATGCAACTTGTTGAGGAAATTTTTATATTTGCATTTGGGCTCAAATTACATTTTTCTTTTTTTCCCTATCTTTTTTGAAAAGTGGAAATCTGATGTAACTTTCCTGAATCCCCAACCTTTGTTCTGTATAATAACAAGATGTTTTCTTGTGCATTCACTTTTGCATTGACCAAGCAGTCATATATATACAAAGTATGATTAATATTTTTAATTTATTCATGTATTGTATTGTTTTGTCAGTTTATTTTTACATCATTGTATTATATTTTGTTTTTATTTAAATACAAACATGTTTGTATCTAAATATTTGGTTTGTTGAATTGTGCTTAAAGCTGAAGTGTGTATTTTTTTATGTTAAAAACTCCTTTCTGAGTTTAATATGCAGAGACGACTTTAAGCCATTTGTATTGATTTCCCCCAAAAGTGCAAATACTGTTTCTGTAGGTCTATCAAAACATTACTCTTACACAGCAACAGTGACTCAACCATTGGCGTTTGTCTGACCAATCGCAGACAAAAATTGGTGACACAAGTGGTGCAGAAATTACACACTTCAACTTTATTTTTTCCCCCCTTTTTTTGTTTTGCATTCAAAAAATTGCATTATTTCATTCATGAGCAAAAACTGTATGTCATTGGTCTTGTTTGACATTCATGATATATTTTATGCAGTCTCATTGTGTTTTTTTATGTCTAACAGCATTTTAATTGTCATAATATCCATATTTAAATCTAATGTTTTTCTGCTTATGTGCTTCCAGAAAATTCTGAAATGCAGAGTCCAACTCCATCTCTGAACACCTCATGTCTGGAATCCATTACTGAGCTATTTCAGGAGAACACTCCTTTGACATCCACACAAAGTCCTGTGGATACCTCACCACATTGTCCCTCCACTACATTGTCTTCACCATCCACAGCAATAACAACATCTTACAATGGGGAAAATCTTAGCCCTGTGAAAAATAATGAGGACATTCTGAAATCATTTGCACAAACTGAGTATATTGGTCCATACAGCATCAGTGGCAAGGATTCTGGGAACAGCCACATCAACTCTTCACTTTCCACAAATTACCTTGACATTGGATGTGATACGCCCCCTCTTCTAGACCAGGCAGATGGTGAGGTTGTGCAAAAAGCAGTCACTGACCTCAACATCGCTGAAATAAAAAGAGGACAGACTGTAGAGATAGATGCTGTAAAGACAACAACTGCCAATCAGAGCTCTCAAAGGATTCAGGCATTGAAGGGGGTGTTTGACAGAGACATCGGACGAAGCATGCAAACAGGACTGAGGACCCCTGTCAGACGGACCAAAAGTGAAGGACAAATGAAGGCAGTGAAAAAAGCAGACGTCCCATCAGTGGTCCCCGAAGTCTCTATTGACGCCACTTTAAATGACAGGCTCTGGAGCAAACTCGACCCCAGCAGCCATCGAGATAGTGTGTCATCGTCTTCCAGCATTTCATCCAATGACACTGTGATTGATTTGTCCTTGCCCAACCTTTCCAGGAAAAGCCTTACCTGTCTTAGCACTGCCCGGGACTACTCGGACAACCAGGTATTGTTGCCCAACAGGACCAGCCAGCCTCGGTCAACCATTGCGGCATGCAGCGTCTCACGCGTCAGCAAGAGCAAGTCCAACCCCAACCTCCGGGATGGTGAGATGTGCGAGCCAGAGGACGAGTTACAGCCTAGGCCTCTGGTGGCTGAGAAACTCCCTATCCGGTCCATGCAGAGGCGCCACACGTGGAGCAGGTTGTACATGGAGGGCTTAAAGCAGTCATCCACGCTTGCTGCTGCTGGCTCCAAGAGGTTAACCACCCCCTCAACAAAAGATATGGACAGCAGCTCAAAATCCAAGAGTCTTGGCGATCTCACTTCAGATGATATTGCCTGTAATTTTGAGAGCAAGTATCGCAGCATTAGTCGCAGTTTCATTGTGAGGCCAAGCCGCCAACAAGGGAAAATTCTAAGAAAACCCCAGAATGACCTAACAGAGCAACTCAAGAGGCTCACTGATGTGGAACCCCTTACAAGCAAAGACTTTGCTCAGTGCAGGACCGATTCCGAAGTGAGACAGGAAGAAGAGGAGATACCTCCTTTGCGAAGGAGTTCTTCACGGAGCCAGAGCCGGGTGAGATACATTGCTAACCGTGCCAGGCAGGCCCAAGAGAGGCAGCGGCTACAAAGCCTGATCAGGACATCTGAGAGCCCCATCGAGGAGCGTGGCAATCCTGAAGGAGCTTGTAGTGTACCCCACAGTCCTTGTGCAAGCTTGGATCTTTTGAGCCAGCTTCCACCAGGACCACCCCAACAAAGCCCCCTGAGCCCAGACAATGAGGTCTTCTTTATGCTTAAGCTGTAAAAGGATGAGAGTGTGTTGAGTATTTTTTGGGGAGCAAATGGACACAAGGTGGCCACCCTCAACCTCTCACTCGTTAAGATACTCCTGTGGATATGTTGAGCAGTCAAACATTTCTTATGTGCACTTACTGTAATACACCTTCCATTTTTGGCTTGACGAAAGAAGTTAAAAGCACACACTTTTTGTCTTTTTTTTTTTTTCATGGTTGACCTACTCCCAACCCTGAATAATGAGCTGTTAAAAGGGTATGAGATGCTAAGCTTTAAACTTTATATTGGATGCAACGGTTTGCTAGTTTGTACAAATTATTTGTAAATGTGCATGCATCTGTTGAAAAAAGCCAAAGGTGTAAAACCAGAGGATTTTTTATGATGTATAAAAATATACAAGGTTGCAAATAGAAATTATTACAAAACTGAAACATTCTAAATTTAGATTATGCCTGTGGCATTTGTGGTACTATATTATTTTTTGTTTGTTTGTTGTAAGATGCAGCCTAGTGCAGCAATAGATAAAAAATGTAAGCACTACTGATTCACCACAATGATTCCCTGGATTAAAGGGGTCATGAAATGTAGTTTCAGGTCTTTATATTGTTTCTCTAGGTTAAAGTTTGCCATGTTTTTTTGCACCAAAAAAGGTCCAATATTTATAAAAATTATCATTTTTCATCCTCATTTTCACTTTCTGTGGAAATCACTCAATTTCAAAGGTCGTTACCTCTTGCAGAAACAGAAGTAAATGCACACTGCTGTGATTGGCTAACTCCATCGCACCATATCCATGCCTTCCTTTACAGCATGTCTTGTGTTTTGATACTCAAGATGGCAAGTGCTGTGATAGAGTGATAGCAGTATATATTTGATCCCAAGGAAGAAATCTCAATATAGTTTTAAAAATGTAATATTACTTCTTGTAGACTCATATTACAAAAAACGCTGCAGTTAAAGTAGGTTTAAGAAATTACATTGTTTCTTGTTTCACTGGTTTGACATTTAACACCGTAAGATTAAAAGTAAATGTACTTGCCGGCGTTGCCTCTGAGGACAAAAAGCTTGGAAAAGATATTTTGAAAAACTGGCAGCATGTTGAGAATAATTCACAAAGCCTTCCTTTGTGAAATATGAAGAATTTACTCAGGCACGTCATTAAAAATAAACTTCAACCATGCATTTGTAATGCTAGGATCTTTAGGAAGGCTATGCAAAGTATTTCGAGGTGCAGTTTCTTTACATCCACTGACAGAACAACGTCTGATTTTGATCTTTATCCAACAGCAGTATTGCGTGAATGATGGACAGACATCAGTTGTTCAGAACACACCTCCTTGATTACATACAACGATGTAAAGGAAAGTGTCGAATAGAATTGTGACAGCACAATTCTCCCGATTTCAAATCTGAATGTTACAGAGAGGTAGAAAAGAATAACTCATATTTTAGAGTTCTGAAAGGTTTTTTTTATTATAGAGTAACTTCTTATGTGTGTAAATATCAAGAACATTTATTTTCTCCATTTCATGACCCCTTTAAAATGTTTATTAGTCTGCAGCCAAATACAAATGCATTTTGTCTGTTGTTAATGGTATGAGAACAAATTTTGTAACCAAGCATGGAATGTATTTGTCACAATAATTTATTGTCCCTTGAAACTATTTTTAAAATAGTTTTAGCTGTAGGAACATTAATGACTGCTATGTTCTGTTGTTTTAGTTTTTAATTTGCTAAAATTACAACGTACAGTATGTTCTTTAGTTAATTTAGTTACTAATGAAGTGTAGCTCTAAAATACAGTAATACATATAAAATTGCATATCTTCACTTTATGTACAGTAGTTTACCTTTTGAAATTTTACTGTATCTCACTTCTCCTATGGTCTACTGTATTTTTGATTCAAAGGTTTTATGATTTAAAAATGTACAGTCTATTAGAGTCTAAGTGTGAAGTGTTATTCAATGTCATTGTCCTATACACTAATACCTTTTATTACTTTTTTAAAGAATGCTACTCAGTTACAGGGAAATAAATTTTTACTAGGTATGTCCTTTTTTTTTTACTGCATTCTGGTATCTGAAGTTAACAAACACTACAGTTTCTCTTTTCAAACAGTGAAGATGTATCAATTTTCATACAGTTTTTCTTAATATCCTTCTATTTGTTAAACAGCTTTAACTTCAGGATTGTTTAGTGAAAAGTCACAAATTTATATGGGTAAAATTCTATGGATGATTGAATATATCAAAGGTAATCATGATATTAAGACCATCCCATCAAATTCAATTTTCAAGTATATTTATATAGTGCTTTATACAATACAGATTGCTTCAAAGCAAACTTCTCATGAATCAGTAATTTCAGTTATGATTACAACTATAAAGCAGCTCTACAGAAAATAATATAGTATCATTATTTACCTTAATTAAATTCAGTTATTCTGTGACCTGATTCGATAGTGTCAAGTACAGCTAAAACGATACAGAATATTCTTTTTCTTTAAGCCAGTTGACAAGCAAGTCAAGACACCTTTATCTATATAGTGCTGTTTACAATGCAAATTGTGTCAAAGCAGCTCTACAGTGATAGAAGGAAAATTATTTTGGCTGTACAGCAGACCTAGAAGAAAATGGTGTCATTTGTCCAACTTAAGTAAGTTCAGTATTGATTCATTCCGTTGTAAAAATCATTAGTTATTAATTTAGTTTATTTATCTATACAGCAGCTCTGGAGAAAACAGTGATATCATTGTCCAGCTCTGTTCAGTTTGCATACAATGGTGTCAATGCAGGCAGATCAAAAACATGGTTGAATATCAAGTGTCCCCAACTATAAGCAAGCCAGAGGTGACAAAAATGGAGGAAAAAACCTTGGGAGAAACAAGGCTCAGTCGGGGGTCCAGTTCTCCCCTGGCCAACAACGAACAGTGCATGATTATGATTCAGGCAGCACTGCAGGTCATAAGTCAGACTGACTGACATAGCCTGTTTTCAAAACTAAATAGATTTTTGAAGCAAGATTACAAACAGCTGTAACCCAATATTGTGTTCCTTGTGTTATTGGAAGTGTATGACACCAAGATCCAGAAGATATACTTTTATGAACTTCCTGCAGACTTAAAGTGACATTGATGTGACATGAAGTCAAGTATGGTGTCCCATACTCGGAATTTGTGTTTTCATCCATCCAAGTGCACACACACAGCAGTGAGTAGTGAACACACACACACACTGTGATCACACACCCGGAGCAGTGGGCAGCCATTTTTGCTGCGGCACCCAGGGATTGAGGGTTAGGTGCCTTGCTCAATGGTACCTCAGTTGTGGGTAATGAAAGTGGAAGAGAGCTCTGTTCATTCACTCCTCCACCTACATTTCCTGCCTGTACTGAGACTCAAACCAGCGACCTTCGGGTTACAAGTCCGACTCTCTAACCATTAGGCCCAGGGCCGGCGCTCCCTATAGGCAGAGCAGGCAATTACCTCCATAACTGCAACATCCCCTGGACGCTAGTCCACCAGTCAAGAGGGGAGCAAAATACTAGCTTCTTTGTTCATTGGATATAGCCGAATTGTCACTTAATGTCAAACCAATATGTCGCCTTGTCGGTGTGGGTCCGACGTACTCGCCAAAACGAACACATCCTGTGGGTGATGTGAAGCAAAATGCTAAGCTTGCCACAAAAAGCCTGCAAAAGTAATGATTATGAATGTGACAAAAACAGCAAGGAGACATTTTAATTGTTTATTAATAAACTAGTGTTTTCTGAATCAGTGTCGGCTGCGAAGATGAAGTTGACATTACTGACTCTCATCTCCGCAGAGATGCACATTTCAGGTCGGATGATCATCAGAGAGTAGCCTATTTCTTTTCGTTTTGAATTATTTCGTTTAAAAGTAGACATTTCAAGTTTATATAGATATATTTCTCATGTCTGTGAGGCAAGCAGCCTATACGCTGAGTTTCAGTTTATTTAAGACGCGCTCCAGTTCACGCACCAGTGATCGCGCCCGCGCCTCCATGCCATGATTATATTGTCTGCTATATTTGCTTCTTATTTATTAAATCCAGGCAATTGGTTGATTAAACATTGATTAAAATTAAGATACAATTTATACAAAACGAAAGTTGTTGCTTTAAGTTGTTTCTACATTAATTTGGAGTGTAACGGTAAAATTATTACAATATAAAAATATTAAAGAGGGGAGAAGAGTCAGGGGCCTCCAACATAAATTTTGCCTAGGGCCTCCAAATGTCTAGAACCGGCCCTGATTCGGCCTCAACTGCCCCTTCAGTTCTAATCATGGTCAAACACTGCCTGTATGATTTTATAACCCATATGAAAGCTTTCCTACTCCTTGTAAAAACCTTGGTAGTCCATGAAATATTATGGAAAGCATGGTGAGACAGAATGTGTGTGTAAAGCTAAGAATATAGAATGGAAATATAAAATCAGTTTCTCTTGAGGGTGCTTGTAATCACTACAACTACATAGTGAATAATTGTTTTACAGTTTGTACTTACCTATTGTTATTTCTAGTATTTAGTAATAGAATGCAATATGTGCTTTGGTCTGTTGTCAGACAAAAGCAACATATCGAATTATTATTATTACGATTCACTCTCAAATCAAATAATTGATCAATGCGAGCATCTACACAAACTTCAAACCTTAATATTATTATTGTTTGAACTGTTTTAACTGTTTACTATGTGTTTTAAAATTCTAACTTTCAGGTGCCTAAATGCATTCAAGTCACTGTACCCACTACGTTTAATTTTGCTGTTAACTGCCAAACATAAACAATTTCTCTAGTCTCGCATAGCCAGACCTTCAGGTTGACGGCAGAAGGTCTGGACTCTATCACAGCTTTCATTGGCCAAGGACCGCCCAAAGGTCATTCTGTTCATTTTGTTCCACGTCATGTTTAGGGGTGTGAAAATGTAAAGTCGATGTACCAACAATAACAGACCGGCGTGCATCTAATAAATTATTCATTCAAGAACATTGTGCATGTTTACCACGAACTTCACATACTTTTGAAAATCCAGCATTTAGTTGATCCTGGTAAGTGCTCGTACATCACAGTTATAAACACGACGGCTTTCTTCTTCCACGAGCTGGTTTGGCGTCACAGCATTTGTTTCTAGGCGGACCGTTAAAGAATGCGACACACAAATCTCCCGGACATCCTGTAGAATTCAACCAACCAGATGACGACTTCAAAACTCCTGAAGTGTTTCCAGATAAGTGTGCCATATGTCCAACAGTCCGTCGACGTGACGTCTGAGGCTGAGACTAATAGTATAATTTCTCTAAACATTCATCAGCCTCTTTTGAGAAATGAAGGCTATCCCATGCACTTCTACTGTAAACTGTAAAAAAGCAGAGTTTCATATACTGACAAATAAGAAGGAAGGGGTAGAGTAAAGTAAAGGATAAATGATTATTATGGATTGATGAATCTATTTCATTCAACATTATCTACACAGTTTGTTCAAACATTAAAAAAATCCAGGAAAGGCAAGACAGGTAAAAAAGATTAAAGGATTAGTTCACTTTCAAATAAAAATGTCCTGATAATTTACTCACCCCCATGTCAACCAAACGGTTGAAGGTCAAAATTATAATTTCAGTGCAGCTTCAACGATACCAGACGAGGAATAAGGGTCTTATCTAGCAAAACAGGTCAAAGTTTGAACTAAATTGTCATATACAATATGCTAGTGCAAGTATGTAACAATCAGTTCCCTGTGGAGGGCAGTAATACACTTAGCAGCGTCTATCGGCCAACATATCATATACAACATATCGGCCGATAAATGGTCATTAGGGGTTCAAGCACGTAGTGCTGAAACACAAAACTGCTCATAACTACTAGAATGTTTGTCTCAGACTTTTGTCTTATATCATTGTAATCCTTGGCTCAAGAAGGACAAAATGTATATCTCCAATTTCATTTCTGCAATGAAAAATTTTCCGCCATCTTGGATTTTGTCCAAAACCTACTTTTGCGAACTGGTAGGTTTTTCGCCCGATCGGAACCAAACCAGTTCAGAAATATTCTCCGGAGTCTGAATATCAATAAAAATCAAAAATCAAAAGTTGAAATTTTGCTTCACGGTCACTAAGGGGCGCCAAAACATTCGAAATGGTCAGGGCCACTTTTACTAACATGGTTATAACTCTTGAACGTAATGAGATATTTTCTCCAAACTTGGTACACATGTGTATGGGCTCAATCTGATAAAAATTGCATTGATTGGACACTAGGCGGCGCTACAACAGGAAAAAAAAAAACATGAAAACGGCTATAATCACCTGACTGTTAGTCCGATTGACTTGAAATGGTATGCAGTGTCTTGGTCCAAGGTGCCATAATAGTCTATGGTGGACATTGGCGTATCTCAAAAAACATGGCCGCCATTGGCTAAAGAAGTTTGAGCACCTGTTAGACAAGGTTAACAGAGGCCGATCGGAACGAAACTCGGTGGGCATGTTCAACTCATGGTCCTAGAGGTCTGTAAGAATTTTAAAATAAATTGGCCACTAGTTGGCACTAATGAGTTTTACGCCTCTGTAATCACATGGTGTTTCACAGATCCATACAATATGCCTATCATTTGATAGATCTCCTCATACTGAACAACTTTGCCTGAAGAACTATTGCTGTCAATCAAATCGTTCATTAAATATTCGCGATTATGAGAAAAACCTACTTTTGCGAACTAGTCCTAGGTTTTTCATCCGATTGGAACAAAACCAGTGCAGTACAATTCTCTGGACTCTCCTGATCAATAACTATCAAAGAAAGTTTAATTTTACCCTTTGGATAGCTATAACAGGGTCATTTACAAAATGGGTGTGGCTAAATATACTCAAAAGCCAACAAGTCCTAAATGAAAACGCAGAATTTCAGGAAATTAAGTGAGCACATGCAGCATATAACTCTAAAGAAGTATGGCAACTTTTATGGAGATCGGACCATAGGTGGCGCTATAACTGTTAAAAATCTTTAAAAAACATTAGACTCCTTAGACTCTTGAAACCTTGCCGAGTCCAACGATACCAGCCAAGCCAGGTTTCGGCTTATGGTTTGTGCAACGTTATGATTTAGTGCTTTAAAAACTTTTGTGAATAGCTTCAAAAGCGTTAGTCCGATCGAGACGAAACCAGCGTAGGAAACACGGAATCTAAGTTGGTTAACTAAATATCACAGCCCAAATGTCAAAAATTTTGATAGCAAGTGGCAAAAAAATCCAATCAAAGTCGCTCATGGGTCATTTTTTATGCTCTCATATATATATATATATATATTACACAGTATCTAACAGAAGTGAGTACACTCCTCACATTTTTGTAAATATTTTATTATATCTTTTCATGTGACAACATTGAAGAAATGACACTTTGCTTCAATGTAAAGTAGTGAGTGTACAGCTTGTATAACAGTGTAAATTTGCTGTCCCCTCAAAATAACTCAACACACAGCCATTAATGTCTAAACCGCTGGCCACAAAAGTGAGTACACCCCTAAGTGAAAATGTCCAAATTGGGCCCAAAGTGTCAATATTTTGTGTGGCCACCATTATTTTCCAGCACTGCCTTAACCCTCTTGGGCATGGAGTTCACCAGAGCTTCACAGGTTGCCACTGGAGTCCTCTTCCACTCCTCCATGACGACATCACAGAGCTGGTGGATGTTAGAGACCTTGCACTCCTCCACCTTCCATTTGAGGATGCCCCACAGATGCTCAATAGGGCTTAGGTCTGGAGACATGTTTGGCCAGTCCATCACCTTTACCCTCAGCTTCTTTAGCAAGGCAGTGGTCGTCTTGGAGGTGTGTTTGGGGTCGTTATCATGTTGGAATACTGCCCTGCAGCTTCAGTATGTCAAAGTACATGTTGGCATTCATGGTTCCCTCAATGAACTGTAGCTCCCCAGTGCCGGCAGCACTCATGCAGCCCCAGACCATGACACTCCCACCACCATGCTTGACTGCAGGCAAGACACACTTGTCTTTGTACTCCTCACCTGGTTGCCGCCACACACGCTTGACACCATCTGAACCAAGTAAGTTTATCTTGGTCTCATCAGACCACAGGACATGGTTCCAGTAATCCATGTCCTTAGTCTGCTTGTCTTCAGCAAACTGTTTGCAGGCTTTCTTGTGCATCATCTTTAGAAGAGGCTTCCTTCTGGGACGACAGCCATGCAGACCAATTTGATGCAGTGTGCTGCGTATGGTCTGAACACTGACCATAGGCTGACCCCCCACCCCTTCAACCTCTGCAGCAAAGCTGGCAGCACTCATATGTCTATTTCCCAAACACAACCTCTGGATATGACGCTGAGCACGTGCACTCAACTTCTTTGGTCGACCATGGCGAGGCCTGTTCTGAGTGGAACCTGTCCTGTTAAAACGCTGTATGGTCTTGGCCACCGTGCTGCAGCTCAGTTTCAGGGTCTTGGCAATCTTCTTATAGCCTACACCATCTTTATGTAGAGCAACAATTCTTTTTTTCAGGTCCTCAGAGAGTTCTTTGCCATGAGGTGCCATGTTGAACTTCCAGTGACCAGTATGAGAGAGTGAGAGCGATAACACCAAATTTAACATACCTGCTCCCCATTCACACCTGAGACCCTGTAACACTAACGAGTCACATGACACCGGGGAGAAAAAATGGCTAGTACTCACTTTTGTGGCCAGTGGTTTAGACATTAATGGCTGTGTGTTGAGTTATATTGAGGGGACAGCAAATTTACACTGTTATATAAGCTGTACACTCATTACTTTACATTGTAGCAAAGTGTCATTTCTTCAGTGTTGTCACATTACAAAAATGTAGGGGTGTACTCACTTCTGTGAGATACTGTATATATATATATATATATATATATATATGCATCTATAACTTCAAAATGAAATGAGATATTTTGACCAAAATTAACATGCATATGTATAGGCACACTCTGAGGACACCCAAAAAAAGTGGTGAAAATCGGGCAAAAGGTGGCGCTATAACTGTCAACAAACTTTTAACATATTTTTCCTTAGTAAATTGCCTGTATTGGCTGAAAATGGTCTTTTCCATCTATGATCCTAGTGCTTACATGCTTGCTAAACAAAATATAATACCTTTTTATGTGCATAAAGGCCTTAAGTGCTTGAACCCCGATAAATGCTGCTTGCAGCTTTGATTTTTAATGTTATTGTTATCAATCCGATAAGAAAATTTGGCGGATATATTAAAGCCAATACATAATGGATTATTTCCTTCAGCTGAAACACTTCAAATGCGTGCTGTTCGCCATGATGGTTTTGAATTGCTTGATATGATTGGAATCACTTCGAAAAGGAAGATACAGTTAAGTGCAGCACAAATCTGTCATATAGGCTACATAAAATTATAATGAGAACACGCCTGTAAAAGAATGTTGTGAATTCTTTGTGCTCCCGTGTTTCAGCGTGTTGTTGCGGAAAGAGCCATCTTTCCATTACACCATGACCTAGCACAGTCAAGTTTGCTTGTGCATTCGCAGCCTTTTCTGCTATTGTAAGTTGTAATATTATGTTTATTTTGTGTATATACAGTATAGCTGATTAATCTCATTTAGGCAGAGGTGTAAAGAGTACCTGAAAACCATACTTGAGTAAAAGTACAGATACATTACAGCGAAAATTACTCCATTACAACTTACAAGTCACCAATTCTAATACAACTTGAGTAAAAGTCTTAGAGTATCTGATTTTAACAGTACCTAAGTATTTTACTCGTGCTGAATGTAGGCTCAAAGATGCACTAGTCCTCAACACCTGAGAGACATGCCGGTGAAAATAAGAAACAACTGATTTGTAAGATGAGAAATCATGTTTATTTTCTAAAATAAAAAATATAACCGAACACCTCAAAATTGCAATAAATCAAGGTCGACACAAAAGCCTTTTAAATGTCTACAAACTCTCAAGTCTCAAATGCACAAAAAGGTAAATCCGTCTCCATTCTCTGGGACAGCGGAGGAGTGCAACAGATTTATTTTGCAGTTCCAGCTCATATTGGAGATGGAGGCTCATCAGTTCTCTACCGAATGCTCAAAAATTGCACTTGTCATTTACCTGCTGAAAAGGCGAGCTCTACAGTGGGCTCATATGATCTAGGATCAGTGACAGATTTAGGGTGGCCACCCGTACTGCATTTTGCGGGACAGTCCTGAAATTGGGAGCTTTGTCCCACGTCCCGCAAGACGTAAGTAGTGTCCTGCATTTCAGTTATGTCTGTATTATTTTTTTCATCCCTGAAATTACAATACCACAGTAAGAAATATAAAAACTGTGACTGGCATTAAAAATCTATTTGTGCAGCCGTCATGTTCTAGCTATTAAAATAACTAACCAACGCAATCGTAGAGAGAGGTTTTCCCGCTGATGACAACTGAGTGGACTGCACAAAGGAATAGCTAAGTGCGGGCCTCATTAAAGTCGGTAAACACAGCTACACCAGCAAAGATTTCATCTCACATACTGGATAAGAACCACAAGAGCTGCCCAAAGCTGCCCAAATTAAAGCATGTAATCATCCATCCTGATGGCAAATATTTCCAACGAACATGCGCCGATTCCGTGGATGCTCGAGCGCCACGCACGGAAGGGTCCGAAGACGCTAAGTTGGAATGACAAAGCCTCTGCCGCATTTTCCAAACTGAAATTAGCTTTCACCTCTGCTCCCATTTTGGTCCACTGAAATCCAGAACTTCCCTTCGTCGTGGAGGTGGACGCATCTACTACAGGTGTTGGTGCTGTATTGTCTCAGCGGCAGGGGACTCCAGAAAAGCTTCATCCATTAACCTTCTTCTCCCGTAAACTAACAGGTGGAGCGGAACTATGACATTGGTAACTGTGAGCTCCTGGTAGTTAAGCTTGCACTTGATGAGTGGCAACACTGGTTGGAAGTATCTATTCCAAGATATAACTGATCACCAGAACCTAGACTACCTTCAATCCACGAAGAGGCTTAATCCACGGCAAGCACACTGGGCTTTGTTTTTTACTCGGTTTCAGTTCACCATCTCATGCTGTCTTGGCTCCAAGAATATAAAGGCCCATGCCTTATCCCGCCTTCATGCTCCAGACCAACAGGCCAGTACTCTAGAACCCATCCTACCTCCATTTGTGTTCATCGCTCCTATCCAGTGGGACATAGATGCACAAGATCGCTCAAGCCATGGAAACCGAACCCGTTCCGTCTGATTGCCTTCGAGGAAAACAATTTGTACCATCTGCTCTTTGAGCCACCCTCCTCGAAGCTGTGAATTCCTCACTTGGCACTGGTCACCCCAGTATCCAACAAATCCTCTCGCTCCTTCAAGTGAAGCACTGGTTGTCCCAAATGCCTCAGGAAGTGTGCTGCTTCATATAAGGCTGCCCTGAATGTGCCATCTCCAAGTCGTACCGCCATTTACCATCTGGCAAACTTCTCCCGCTGCCCGTTCCTGATCAACTGTGGCCCCGCCATTTACCATCTGGCAAACTTCTCCCGTTGCCCGTTCCTGATCAACTGTGGTCTCACTTGGAAGTTGACTTCATGACAGACTTACCCGAATCTGAAGGCAACACTTGCATACTGGTGGTGGTTGACTTTTTCCAAAGCATGCAAACTGATACCCCTAAGAGGATTACCATCTGCATTGGAAATGGCTGAGAGACTCTTCCAGGAGGTATTCCAAAACTATGGACTTCCGGAGGATATTGTATTAGATAGAGGTCCTCAATTTGTCTCACAGGTATGGAGGAACTTCATGAAGTTACTTGGTGTAACCGTTAGTCTGTCCTCAGGGTATCATCCACAGTTGAACTGGCAGCCAGAGAGAAAGATACAGTCGCTTCCTGAGGATGTTCTGCCATTCAAACCAAAACAGCTGGAGTCGTTTTTTTTCCATGGGCCGAGTATGCACAGAACTCGCTTCGCCAGGCAGCCACGGGGATGACTCCATTTCAGTGCATACTTGGCTAGCAACCTCTCCTGTTTCCCTGGTCAGGGGAACCATCGCACGTTCCATCTGTGGACCACTGGCTCAAGGATAGCGAGAGGGTTTGCAGCTCACATCCAACTTCGCAGGGCAGTTCTGCGCCAGAAGAGCCAGGCCAGCACACAGAGATAAACCTGGGCAGAAGGTCTGGCTCCCCACTAGGGACATCCAGCTCTGGCTACCCTGCAAGAAGTCCAAGTTACATTGGTCCTTTCCCATAACTAAACAAATAAATCCCATCACTTAGCAATTACAACTACCCCAATGACTATAAGATTCATCCCAGTTTTCATGTATCCCTCTTAAAACCTTACCACCCATCTCAATCTGCTTCCTCCACAAGGTCAGGTGCCTCGGATGGTCCCCCACTGCCGCTCCTCCTTGATGATGGGCCTGCATATATCGTCAATGAGACCCTTGATTCCCATCGCCATGGAGGAAGACTAACAACAGGCTCTACTTTTCAGCACAACAGTAACCCCAAAAACTCAAGACATACCAGAAAACCTTTTAAATTCCAAATAATACAACATTAAACACTAACAGATCTCCCCCTATATTAATATTAAGCAAAACACATGAAATAACACACAAAATGAACTGTAACATTTACTCTCCTTTAACAGTCAGAGAAGCAAAGCATGCTGGGAACTAGAAATCTGCTGCCAAGGAAAACTCATTCCATGAATGTGTATATGTGAACATGCTGTATATTAACATTTATATGGGAACATATTATGTGGAATATATGTACACAATAAAGGATAAAACTTCATGAATATTATATGTAATGCTATTTTTGTCTTAATTTCTAAATATTTTATATGTATAATATAAAGCCATACATGGTCAAAGCATATATTGCAGTATTTTGAAAGTTTATAAGCACTAATTTCCCATTCATGGAAATGTATTATGTAATAGGCTAGATCACATTATATTTTGCAGTATATACCCATATATTTTTGTTCTGTAAGGGATTGTCTTTAAAGCTGACATCTAGATAAAGAAAAGACATTGCCCTCTGTGCTGTAATTCTGGCGCTTTCAGAGAAGACACACTTTTATTTGCCTTCACCCTTTATAACCTCTTTAGCCTTGCACAGAGGATTCCCGCTGAGAAAAAATGTCACAGAATAAAGCCTTGCCCCACACTAGATGTCCAATTACTTCTCAGACCATAACACAGTTAAACGTTCTTTTTTCTCTATAAACATTTTTTTTTTTTTCACTTTCATGGTGCCAGGGTTTTTTTTTTTTTTTATTGGAAATGGTTATTGTCAAAAACCAAGATGTTTCAAGGATTAGCCCCCTTTTTTAACCCTTGATGTGTTCATAAACACCATGACCTATTCATCATCACTTATGACTGACGTGTTGGATAAAAGCTCAGGCATGCTGAGGGCCATGGTTACCAAGACTATGGCTGGTGAAAAGGACCAAAGACGAATCCTTCTGTGCAGCTAAAAACGCCTTGGGATTTACATGAATCTTTGAGTGACAGAGATTGTAGGCTGTTGTCTCTCTAACAAAAGTTCACTTCATTAGGATTCGAGGAGCAAAGTCGCTCACTTTGGACGCATATTTATCACGGTGGTTTAGTTTCCCTTCAGTTTTCAAGTTGCCTTATAGAGCCATTTTAGCTTGTCTGTAGTAGAGCCATGCTGCAGAGGTTGAAAATCCCCTACGTACCATGCCAGAGTTCATTCTATGGGGTTGTAAATTAGGACTAGGCTATTTTAGAGAGGTAAAAAGAAGTCTGACAAAAAACAAAATCCAGCTATCCATTGACTTTTCTTTAAGCAGCTGCACAGCATCATTTATGCATGCCCTGTGTATTGCACGGCTCTCAGATCCCTTGTTTACAGGGTCACATGCATCTTATTCTTTGTCCAAATTTCAATCCCCCCCCATCTAGCTTGCCTATAAATCCTTGTGGATTTGTTATGGTCAGACACATCTCCCCCTTTCCTCCATTCAAGAACGGCCCCTGTTCTCTTATTGGCTGCTTTCACATTCTTGGTGTATGTGTAAGCTTTATATAGTGTGTTGCCTCATGGACTGAGCAATAATAAGGGGGTGACTACAGTTTATACGGTAAGCTTGCCATGTTTTTGCTCATTTCTAGCTGCTTATTAAATAAAACTATTTTCTTTAAGCATTTTGATCTTGGCTTTGTATGTACTGTACTTTTAAATATTTGGCTAGAAAAATTTAATATAATTAAAATACTTTTACAAGTGTACAATGACATCTTTAAAGAAATCAGTTGACTTTCAAATGAAAAATTTCTTGCATATCTCTAACAGATTCTTGAATAAATCATGTTTTGATAATTGAGCACTATGTATATCATTCCAGTGCAGGTTACTGGCAGTAAAATGACTCCATTAGGACTCATCTTGGTCTCATCGGCACTACTAGCTGGGGTCTGGGCTGGAGGTAATGTCATTACATAATGTAATATCAGTAAGACTGCTATTAGGTGAATGCATAGCTGTAAAAATAATACTTTTTTTATTATAAAGCTTTTTGCTGAGCCTTATGAATGAACCTTGTCAAGTTCATACATTGTTTGTATGCATTTATCCATTCCTGAGATTTTGCTAAAAATGGAAATTTAACTTTTCATACATGTAGTCATGAAAACAGAAGTAGTCCATTATCTTGTTCATCAAATTATCATATACATGACCATCTTGACCATGACCATCTTTTTTTTTGTTTTTTGTTTTTTTTTTGGCTCACCGAGTGTATGTTTTTAGCATAAAAACTTTATTTCAAAAACAAAATTAATCATAGAAATAGTAACCTAATACAATAAATATTACTTTGGACAAATCAGTTTCATTTGAAGCAGATCACGTCATGCTGGTCACTGTGTTGAGATTACATGACCATCTATGTCTTTCAATTCAACCGAGTTAAAGGGTTAGTTCACCCAAAAATGAAAATTCTGTCATTAATTACTCACCCTCATGTCGTTCCAAACCTGTAAGACCTTCGTTCATCTTCGGAACACAAATTAAGATATTTTTGATGAAATCCGAGTGCTCTCTGACCCCTCCATACACAGCAATTTAATTACCACTTTCAAAGTCCAGAAAGGTAGTAAAGACATTGTTAAAATAGTCCATGTGAATACAGTGGTTCAACCTTAATTTTAGGAAGCGACAAGAATACTTTTTGTGTGCAAAAAATGAAGAAAAATTATGACTTTATTCAACAATTTCTTCTCTTCCCTGTTATTCTCCTACTCTGTTGACGTTGTACACACAGTGCAGCACTTCCAGGTTCTACGTCAGAACACCAACTTATTATTTGCCGGCTCCTGAGTCAGCATCACATGTATGCGTTCGTGCTGCACACATGTACAGTGTCGGCCAATGCTGAGTCAACGTTCAGACGTAGAACCTGGAAGAGCTGCACTATGTTGTAGCAAATTAGCTCAAAGGGGAAATATTAATAATTATTCATAACTGGTATGATTAATTATGAATATTTGGATCAGTTAATCAGATTAACTTAAAGTAGCTACATTAACATTACAATCAATTAATCATGAATCAAAAACGCAAACAGGGAATGAAGCTATGGAAGTTATTTAACATGAAAAGAACCACCTGATTTCAAAACCTCGTTAAGAGGATTTTACTGCTTATTCTAAACCTCTGTTTAGTTAAAATATTTGATACTTGCATGGCCTCTGCAGTGGAAGCAGTCTGTTGTCCTCAACAGTGTCTTGTTAATTCCGTGAAATGATGGTGTTGAAGTTGCAATCTCCTGGGTCAGAGAGACTACACAGAACAACCAGGAGAAGGAAGTCATTCAGAAGAGGAAGTGAGGGAGGTCACTGTGAAGTTATCCTTTAACTCTGCTTGGAGGTCCCACCTCCACAGGTCAGTGCGCCAATGGTCATTTAAGCTTTCAGAGGGAAATTTTAAGATCCTTTTTCCTTCTAGCAGGGCATTTGCATATGTGATTTGATTGGGTGTTCAAGAGAAGAACCTTCAAGATTCTTTTAATACTAATGTGTCACAGAAGTAGCAGCATGTAACATAAATGAACAAATAGGAAATGAAAGTTGGAGTCCATAGATACTGTACCAAACATGTGACCCATATAATCTTAGTTAACCATAGTATGCTAATTCTAAAGCATTATTCCAAAAGAGCTTGAATTAATACATAGAAAAAGAATATCTATATCCCTATGATAGGAAAACCATAAGATGAGAAAACTGGATACAGGTTTGTACATTTCTCAAGTGGTTATACATATAGAATATATAGGATTAAAAGGGTTTATTTGTTCTTTTCAATGAGAATTAAGTGAGAGTCATATCTCTCTGCAAATTTCTTTGAATTCTTATCAGTAAACCAGTGTCCTGTAACCAGAGACCTGGTGTAAGCTGCTTTTGGGGAGTTACTTTGCAGTTTTGGAGGGATGGGTTCACAGAACTTTGTTGGGAGACTGGGTTTTCTGGATTATTCATTAAATATAATGAATAACTGTTTGTCTGATTGGTCCAGACGCTACAATGTCTACAACATAAGCAGCATAGGAGAATGACAGGGAAGAGAAGAAATCGTTAAATAAAGTCATTATTTTTGTTTTGTTTTTGCGCACAAAAAGTATTCTTGTTGCTTCATAAAATTAAGGTTGAACCACTGTAGTCACATGGACTATTTCAACAATGCCTTTACTACCTTTCTGGGCCTTAAAAGTGGTAATTAAATTGCTGTCTATGGAGGGGTCAGAGAGCTCTCGGATTTCATCAAAAATATCTTAATTTAAACGAAATGAGTGTGAGTAATTAATGACAGAATTTTCATTTTTGGGTGAACTAACCCTTTAAGGTTTGATTCATTTTTGGCAGGGCGCTCTGTACCCCGTTGTACCACAAAATGTCAAAAAAAAAAATTCTGAAAGTGTTGGCAGCAGAAAAGGTTAGAGTTAGGGTGTGGTAGGGTTGGTTAATGGTGTTTTGCATCACTCCAGATAAGTGTAGTATATACATGCAAATTTTAGTATTATTTAATTAGTTATTGTGTTTACAAGAAGAGGGTTATTGTTTAGACACAACCCTTACTTGGACTGGACTAGTTAAGTCAAGAGGGTGTATATTAAAGCAATAATCCCTGGTTTACAGTGAATTTATAACAGCTAACGGGCTAAAACCCCCTTAGCAGTTATAAATTCACTGTAAACCACGGCTTCACCACGGGCTTATTGCTTTTTATAAAATGGTTATCACACAATACAAATGTTAAAGCCAAAAAATATGTATCAATGAGTGCGTGGTCATGTAAACGCGGTAACCCGTTTTCTTTTATCGGCGTAAGGTCATAAATGGCTTAAGTATAAACCGGTCGGAACAGGTAGTTTTTTGCGTTTTACCCCGATTTCGCGCGGCATGTAAACGCATTAACCTGCTTTCTGTCGGGTTATTGAGGTGCGCATGTGTGATACGTGACAGAAACGCATCCTTAGTGCAGATTTAAATGCATCCAGACAGAGCAAGTGTTTTGCTGGAAAGGAAGAAGAAAATTTCACAAACGCAGACTCTTTCAAGACCCAGAAAACTGTAAAAATGTGATCTCTCGTGCAGCAGAAGTAGAATGGTTCAGTCAAAACGCTGCATATGAAATACTCAAAGTCAGATGTGCAAATTATTATTTTTTGACGTCACTACAGGGAAATTACCCGATTTATTAATAAAGTCATGTAAACGCGGTTTACTTGCGTTATCAGCTTACTGGTGTGCATGTAAACGTGCTCAATGCAATTTTCATGACGTAAAATCATTAAAATCCTTCCTTCCACTAGAAAATAGTCAAACAGAAACAGAAGTTACATTTATTATGCCATTAGATGGCGGCAAAGATTGTCTTTATGAGCGAGTCACTCAGTCGCAAAGACTTTTATATTGAAACTTGTTGTGAACACGGAACAAGACGCAAATGACAAATGCTTTGACTACCACTGTCAGTGTCAGCAGGGCACAGGAAAACCCATTAAAATGTTAAAAGGACAAGATCGTAGCGGATATTCAAATGGATTTTTTATTATGAACATAGGACTGACCTGAAGGAAAATGCTAAATCTGAATGCAGGTAATAAACTTGGTCACTTGATATCTCTCTCACAATACTCTTCTACATAATGCAGTAAGCTTCAATAAACAAAATCAATTGAGAACAAACACGTTTACCTTGCTAAGACAGACTCAGCAACATACACACTTGTTTTCGGGAATTTTACAACGGCTTCGAACGTGGCTCCACCAATCAGAATTAAGGGCTGGAACTATCCATTTTATAAATACACACTAAACCTTAAATAATACTAGACATTACAATTTCAAAATAAAAGATGGGTCTAGGAAAAACAGGACAGACTGACCATAAGTGGTCACAAGAGAAGGCAAACATACAAAAAAAAAAAAAAAATGTTTCATTTTTATAGTTTTATTGGTATCTTGACTTTAAAAGGCCTTAGGCCTATTTCTTTGGCAAGTTGACATGGTTGTCTAACAGGATGTAATCTTAGAGTGCCACATTTTTTTTATATTAATGGCAAAAAGTCTTGTTCACTTTGTAGCTTATTCTGACCAAAATCAAGGTACTTAAGGCTAGATGAATATTCAGTGTGAAAATTACATTTAAAACATTTAAAGGGGGGGTCTAATGCTATTTCATGCATTCTGACTTATTTACACTGTTAAAGAGTTGAATTCTCATGCTAAAAATGGCCAAAGTTTCAAAATGTGAGTTGGACGTATGACCGAGTATTTCTGTGCCAAATACATTACTTTCGGTTTGGGATATGTTTCGAGTTTTTTTCGAGTATGGCCCTTATCATGTAATAAGTGCAGAATTCCTTGTATGGGCACTTCTCCCTGATAAGCGTGCGCACACATCACCCCGAGAGGGAGAGCAAGAGCACGCCCATCAAAGGGCTTCGTTCAGGTTACGGAAGCCGAGAGATTTTTCAACAATGTCACCAAAGGAGTGTGTTTTTGGTTGTGAGGGAAAGATAACCTTTTTTGGCTTCCCAAAGAACCCAGTGTTAAGGGAACAGTGGATGAAGTTTGTTTTTCCAGGGCAGCAACGTAGTTGTGCACGTATGTTTGTTTGTTCCCGGAATTTCGGTGATGAATGCTTAGTAAACAAGTCCCAGTTCGACGCTGGATTTGCAGATCGCGGGCGGTGAATAAAACTGCATCAAATGTCTGTGTTTTGTTGGCAATCGGCGCTCAAGTGCATATAATGTAAACCACAAAAAACGTTTTTGTTCCCTTTTTATTTATAATGATGTGACTCTTTAGCTCTGCCCACAGCAGGCACGCTCCCTGGAGTTCAACTTTTTTTCTGAAAGACTCAGTATCTATCTTTTATAAATATGATAAAACTAAAGACTTTTCGGAGATATGAAGGATGCAATACTACTCTATAGGTACTCAAGATTAACATGACATTGGCAGAAACTGTGTGTGTTATGTACCCTTCACATTTGAATGAACAGCCATTAATGCATTTGTTCAGACTGTCACAAATACTCACAAATACTTTTTTTCTTGTTCACAAAGCTGTTTCATTCAGATACATGTCACAATAGGGAAGAAAAGATGGTCATAGTTTTATGCGGACTTTAATATGACTTGATCGGGCCTCCGTTTGCCAAAAACATTGCAAGCCTAATAAGTAGATTGTAGAGATCAATGGTACCAAAGAAAAAAAAAGAAGCATAAACCAGCCAATTAGATCAGAGATCGTTATTTTCAGAAAGCTCTTGCCCTTCTGGTAATATGTTACAATAAAGTCTGGTAGTTATTTTATTAATGAATGCATAAATGCATTGTAGTTCGGTCATACTCACCCTTTTCCCAGTATACACTAAGGCATAAATAATGTGTATGGTTGCACTGCTTGACAATTTGCTATTTTTATGTATACTTTTGTTATTTTTGTTAATGTTTTGTTCTCCTACTGAAAAAGCTTTTGACTCTTGTTGTGTTTTATGTACCTTTTATATAAGTGTTGAAGTCTGCATATGATGATTGAAATCATTTCAAGAGTGTGATGTTGTGATTACAGCAAGGATATTAGGGGGCTGAGGTAAATAGGGTTTACTAGCGGCTATAACCAGACAGTCCATGGACGTGCCGTCTGAGGTTGAGACAAAGCAGGATGTAGATAGAGCCAATATTAGTCTGACACGGCATGTTTCAGTCTAAGACATGGCACTGTGCTGGCACTGTCTCATGACATCCCGCCAGGCATGGAGCAGGCGGCATTTAAACCAGAGAACACTGCTGCTATTCACTATAATGAGTGTGATTAATCAATTAGCCACCGCTAACCAAGCAGTCACTAATGTGGGGCAGCCCATGACATGACTTCAGTTTTGATGGCATGTACGTTTTTCATGGTTTGAATGGGAGGATGAGGGGTGTCAGTGATATGCTGTGACACTGATGGAGGCCTGCTGTGTGTTGCACGGATAAATTTAAACACCACATTCTCACCAAAACCTGGCAGGACTTAATCAAGGCTGCTCAAGCTGTTTAACTCTAACTTTACCTAGAAAGTGTATCTGGTTACAATTAGATACAGTTTCTTCTTAAAATCAAAAATTTTGTCAATGACAATCATTTTAAAAGTAATAACTCAAAAATATCTACTATTATCATTGATTATAATGTTACCACCATCATGTTGTTCCAAACTTATGACTTTTTTTCTTCTGTACTGTAGATCCCAAAAGGAGAAAATCTGAGGTTTTCCATATTCTTATTCATGCAGTTACAGTGAACAGGCACAAAATATTTCAAGATTAAAGGGACACAAAAGTAACCTTAAATTTTCATTGAAATAGTCTACGTCTCGTGCACTATATTTCAAGACTGAGTCTGTGAATTGGTGAATTGGTGACTTGAACTTGAAAATAATGAAGAAATCATTCAGAAACGTTTTGTGAACCAGATCAAATGATTTATTGAAAAGACTATTTTGAAAGAATATTTTGTTCATGAATTGGACTTGCACTTGCTTGGACTACTTTTTATGAATACTGGTAACACTTTACAATAAGGTTCATTAGTTAAGGTTAGTTAATGCATTAACTAATATTACCTAACAGCAATACATTGGTTGCAGTACTTATACATCTTTGTTAAAGTTAGTTAATAAAAATACAACTGTTCTTTGTTAGTTCATGTTAGGTTGGGTTCATCAACTAATGTTAACAGATAGAACTTTTGATTTTAATCATGTATTAGTAAATGTTGAGATTAACATTAATCTTATTGTAAAGTGTTACCTGAATATGTCATGCTGCTTTTACATTTTTTTGCATCTTCAGTATCGCTTTATTGTCTTTGCTTGGAAAAGAGAATGGGAGACAGTCTAGAAATATTCTTCTTGTTCCATGAACGAAAGAAAGTCATGCGGGTTTGGAATTAAATGAAGTTAAGTAAATAATAACTGAATGTTCATTTTTTGTGCAAACTATTCTGAACATAGAATGGCAATTTGCAACATGTTATAGAGTGCAAATAGAAACTGATTTTTAATGATGATAATGTAGTACTCTTTCTTTAAACTGATTATCCTTTTTTTTAGCATTGATATTTGCTTCTGTAAAAGCATTTCTGTAAAATCAACTTATTTTTTTATTTTTTTTTTAATTAAGTTTAATAGCCAAAGGATCCTACTCACTACCCATAATCTGAAAAGAGATCCACCAATCAGAAAAGTAGCTGTTACCATGGTAATGGAAATTGTGCGAAAAGGCAACAGTGTTCACTCATTTCCATGAAATGTTGCTAATGACGTAATTGAGTATACCGTTAAACAGCTTAAATATTTGTACACACTATTATTATTGTTATTATTATCAATGTGAGAACAATTCATTTAAATAATTGAAGGCATCTTTTTAGGAATTCATGGAATGTCAGTTAAAAAAAGACCACTAAAAATATAGCAATCTATGTATGATTTCTAAAAACTACACTTTGATTCATGATTATAGACTCATACACATTCATGCATCTATCAGCATGTCTGTTGGTTGATGCGGACTGGTCTGCATTAAAAACAGGACCAAAACAAAAAAGGGAGCAACTTCCAAGTGGACTCAGATGCTGCAGCCAGACGAGTGGGGCACTTTCCCATCATTTTGTGAGTGCTTTCTTTAGAGAGTTACTGGAACTTTCTCAAACTCCCACCACATCCGTTCCACTGCAGGAGGCAATGCACACTCAAAAAGCAAGCTTTTGTTTATTTCTAACTATCTCCTTTTAAGTCTCATTCGGTCAAAGTAAGATTAGTGACCGTGAGGCAACCATTTCACCATAGTGCTGTAGCACAAGTGGGACATTGTCTACATCTGCTATTTGGGAATATTAGTGGTTGTTTGAAGAAGAGTGCAAAGTACATCTCAGCGTGACAGAAAGCTTCATTAGCAACCAGGAATGCTGTCCAAATGTTCTGCCCTTGTCAAACTGAGACAAGCAGTGTTTTTTCCTGGTGCTGTTTCTAGTCACTGATTCGAAAATTGGATTAGCTTGCAAAAAAAAAAAAAAAACTGACATCAAACAGCCAATATAGAGAAAAAAGAATAATCATATTGTGTAATAAAAATGTAGAATAATTAGTGGGATTTATTTCAATATGTAGTGGGATTTATTTCATGTAGTTTATTCAAGACTGGAATAAACTACATGACTTCAAATCTGAACCAATTTTAATACACTTGCTGACTTTGTAAATAGTTACAGAGAAAAAACTGGGCATCGTACACTAAGGCCACGTTCGTTCACACACAGCAGCAGAATATGGTTGTCAGTCCTGTATTTGAGTCCTTAATATGGTTATGTTCACATACAGTTCAGTTATTTAGGGGGGACAACTGCATTCTATAACCAAACTCACACCCAAGAGAGGGGAGTTGCTGTTCTTGGTCCATATGTGGCAATATAAGTGGACTTATATGGACTTGTTTTTGTCTTTGTCTTACATTTCTATATGACATAATGTAAACCTATATTCTTATTGGTCAATCATTACACCACCCCCTTGACAGTGTATAATAGACATATAATGTGCAGAGAATACAGCTGGGAAAGTTTTGTGAATAGAGACTTATGTCAATGTTCATGACTCTTCCCACGGGCCCATGCATTCTTGAGTGAAAGGGGGGACTGAGAATATAGTTCACCATAGTGCTGAACAGATTCACTGAGAAACAGAGTTATAATCTAACAACAGCATTCAGAGGCAATAAATACTACATTAAGGCAATTCTAAGACACAGTTCTATGCGTGTGTTATGTGTACTTTAAGCCTGTCAATCAACATTAGAATCGGAAAAGTAAAGCTGCCTTTCCACCATGGGCCTAGCTTGCGGGGGGTAGGTGGCCCCCCGCAAACTAGGCTCTGTACCCCCCCTGCTGCTGTTTTTACAGAGGAATTAAGGCACTGTATATTCATTACCCAAAGAAAAATGTTGTAGCTTTGTATCTTTGTGTGTTTGCATCATTTGGTACATTGAGTTGATTGGTAATATTGAGTAATACATTTTGGTAAATTGAGTAATACAATGTTCTTTTTAAATGCCAGATAACATTGCTGGTATTAGTGTAAACCTGTTTCTTCTGGTCATAATATTTGTATTTGTCAACTTGTGGACATGTGTGACTGTCCATACACACTGCAAGTCCTTGTGTAGTAGTTTTGCAGTGCTGCCATGTCCACTTATTATAATTGTTTTTGGGATTGTTGTTTAAGCTTGGCTCATACAGCGATCGAGTTTATGGAGTTAAAGTGTACAGGCTGCAATATTTCGGCCTTATTTTCAGCATAAGGCATTTACATTTATTTTGGTTTATTATGGGCTTCTTGTTCACTGATATGCTTGCAAGAACAGGTGTTACACAAGTCAGGCTCGTAACCGCTTTCCCTGTGATTTCTTGAACCGCACATTCAGACAAGAGTTAAATCTTGAGAGTTAAATAAGATGTATCTCTTGTTTGTCATCTCTCATATCTCTCATTGTACGTCATTAACGCAAAATTTTTGTAAATGTTTGTAAATGCGGTCACTACCTGCATTTTTTGGGAGTTAATTTGGATGTAGAATGTGGTTGTCATTCCTGGAAATTACTGAACTGTGTGTGTGTACAGAACAGGATTAAGTGTGTATGTGCTGCATTGTGTACATGGCCTAAATTATCGTGTGCAGTGGAAAGGTGGCTTACGACCGATACCTCGTCTAACTGCTAGTTGGTCAAACTAGTCAAACATGTGTCTTAAAGGGTTAGTTCACCCAAAAATGGAAATTCTGTCATTTATTACTCACCCTTGTGTCGTTCCACATCCGTAAGACCTTAGTTCATCTTCGGAACAAAAATTGAGATCTTTTTGATGAAGTCTGAGAGGTTTCTGTCCCTCCATAGAGATCCAATGCAACTACCACTCCAAGGTCCAGAAATGTAGGAAAGACAACATTTAAGTACTCCATTTGACTCCAGTGGCTTAAACTCAATTTTATGAAGCGACGTGAGTGCTTTGTTTTATGCAAAAAAAAACTGAACACCCGCGCATGTGCGTTGAGTTGGCGCGCGAGTTTGAACACGCATGTGTCGTGAAGCTCTCGCATTGCAGATCAATATATTTGTAAATAAAGTGGTAAATTATGTTTTTTTTTGTTTTGTTTTTTGCACAAACAAAGCACACATGTCGCTTCATAAAATTGAGATTAAACTACTGGAGTCACATGGAGTACTTTAATGATGTCATTCCTACCTTTTTGGACCTTGAAAGTAGTAGTTGCATTGGATCTCTATGGAGGGAGAGAAACCTGTCAGACTTCATCAAAAAGATCTTAATTTGTGTTCTGAAGATCAATGAAGGTCTTACAGATGTGGAAAAATTTTTCATTTTTGGGTGAACTAACCCTTTAAGGCTAAGTTTATGCAACTTGCCCTCTGCCCTCTAAAGCTTAAAAAAATCTGTGTACCAATCATATACTATGCAATTTTCTATGAAATCTGTCAAATCCAACTTCCCAAAATCTGCAGACTGGCTCTGACTTTCAACAACTTCAGCCAGTCCCTCAGGATTTTGCGATTCTGTGATAGTACAATTTAAAGCAAAATGAAACAAACTCTGCAATATTTGGAGGAGCTTGCAATTTTTGTAAATTGCAGCAGATTTCCCTTAGATTTTGGGCATAGACACATTCTGTGAACAACCCCAACATGGATGAGTAGCATGACGGAACTAGTGAGATGATAAATGAAAATGCAAATTCACTCTCTGACAGTAGGTGGCGTAGGGCTCCAGACTGCGACTAAATGGTCCCATTTTGCGACCTTTTTTTCTGCCATTGCTACTAAATTTTGTAAGAGGTCGCACTGGTGCGACCACCACATTGCAAAACTGATAAGAGCAGCCATTTCTGTTTCATATGAGAAACAACAAACAGCAAACGATACAAAAGTGAAACAAAACTGTGCTACTCGTTTGAGCAGTGCAGCGCGGACAGTTCATCATCACTGAGCAATAACAGACAGCGCAGCAAAAGCTCAGCGTGCACCGATCTTGATCACATGACACTGTTTACTACACACCGCTGGGAGATCCAGTGAGAAAGCATTTGAATTGCCGCAAAATGAATAACGTCGCTGCGAGATCTAGTGGGAAGCATTCAAATTCAACGCAGAATTCTCTGCTTTAAACCACCAATATCAGGTCAAACAGTGCTGATGTGGAAACCAGGAGAAACACTGTGCCACAAACAAGTTAAGGCTCCCCAGTCCACAAATCACCATGGATTTAATGTAGTAATGCTTACTGAAACTAAAAGTTTAAAGATGAAGGAAAACTAACACTTCTTGGCAAACAAAACTTTTTTAAAAGACATGATATTACCACTAGATGGCAGCAGAGAAGCACTTATTGACTCTCTAATATATGGAAAAGTAGAAAAAAAGTCTCATGAAAAACAAAAACTTCTTTAAATTGTGACTGAATTACACAGAAAGCAAGTAAAGAGCACTCCTAATATAATCACTGAAGTTGTCAGTCAGTTCAGTATGGTACATTTAATAAGAGTAGAATATTTAGAATATGCAAAATGATAGTAATATGATTAAATTACCTTTATGATAATTAAAAAAAAAAAAATACCAGCGCCACCAAATCAGGTGCTGGCGCCACCTTCTGTAGAACTTAGTGGCACCAGTGCCCCTGCTCTCAAATGTTAGTCTGAAGCCCTGTGACACTTATGGAACAGCAGTGATACAGTGGTTTCCATGAAGGAAAGAAAGTCAAACACTTTTACGTTTTCAAATAGCCGTTCAGATTTTTGTGTTCACTATGGTGTTGTTTATCACACCGCAGCTCAGTTTTATTCATAGGCCCAAACTGAGCAGTAGGTGCCGTTATTATTTATATGGCCAAAAATGTAAATTAATGAGATTTTTGTAACAGTATAGCAGTTTACTTACACAAAATGCATATAAATATCATTTGTCACTCTATATCTCCCAATAATAGTAAGATGATATTTAAATGCTTAGGGCCAGATTTACTAAACGGGGCAAATTAGCGTTCGAGCGCAATTCCACAAATGTGCCGATGGGAGTGGCAAGTTTTGTGTGTGATCTATTGCTGATGTGCAAAATAAAAAACACAGACGCAGTCAAATCATTTACATAATGACCAACGCGATCTACCAAGAGCAATGTAAATTAGCGTTGGGTCGCAAATAAGCAGAGCTGATGCTCATCAGGTGCGGGTCGACACAGGAGCAACTCATTACATGTAATCTGACAAACACATACACACACACACACACACACACACACATATATAAATATATATTATATATATATATATATATATATATATATATAAAAATATATATATATATATATATATATATATATATATATATAGGCCAACATGGCTTGGCAAACAATATGTTCCTCTGGCATTCCAAAGAAATTAATACGAGTGGAAAATATTTTCTCCCTTAATTCTACCACACGCTCTCTGTTCTCTGCAGTGTCTCATCCTAGCAGCAACAATTGCAGCCATGTCGCAAAATGAGATAAGATGTGTTTTTTTGGGCGTTGTTAAATAATGGCGCAAATATCAGTAAATTGACTAGCGCAAACATTAGTAATTCGCATTGCGGGATTCATTTAAATACTCTCCTAATAATGAATTTATGAATTCACTACGTTCGTGTTGTTTACATTATATGCACTTAAGCGCCTACTGCCAACAAAACATACATTTAATGCAGTTTTACTTACCACCTGCAGTTCCAACTCATGACCGGGATCATTATCACTGTGACCGCTCCATCTTTCAGTTTCAAACGATCTGTAAATCCAGCGTTGAACTGGGCCTTGTTTATAAAACTATAAGCGCCACGAGCAGCCACGGAAAAACACGAGATATTCTCCATTCATTTTAACCAATAAAAAAGTGATTGCAACTATCAGACATGACTTTATCCTTATTTTTATAATTAACTTAAGGCAGTTTCTATGGTTATTTTAATGACAAATATCGAGAGCGCATCAATGTAATGCGTGAGCACAAATCGCTCAGCTCCACTTAACGCTGGGTTCTTTGGGAAGCAAGGTTATCTTTCCCTCACAACCAAAAACACACTTCTTTGATGACATTGTTGATTTCGTAGTCTAAAAGCAAAGTGACAAATCTTCAGAGGTGTAAAGAGTACCTGAAAACAATACTTGAGTAAAAGTACTGATACCTTACGTCGAAAATGACTCCACTACAAGTTACAAATAACCAATTCCAATACGACTTGAGTAAAAGTCTTAAAATATCTTATTTTAACAGTACTTAAGTATTTTACTCATGCTGAATGTAGGCTCAGAGATGCACTAGTCCCCAACACCTGAGAGACATGCCAGTGAAAATAAGTGTAATGATGGGCTGACAGCGTGAGGATCCATTTGCAGTATCTTTATTGTAACAACAAAGCACAAGGCAGACAAGGGCAAGACAGTAGCGGAAACAGGGACAGGCTTGGGTCGAGACAGGAGGCAGAGAGACAGGGTCTTACAACAGGCAGAGTTCAGGGCAGGCGGCAGGCAAACGTAATCCAGGAAACAGGCAGGGTTCAAGGCAGGCGGCAGAGGTTCACAGAAGATAAACAGTCCAATCAATAACAAGGTAACAGTCCACAAGAAAACGCTCAGTAGTGATCACCGGGGCAAATCAAGACTTCGCAGTGTATGGATGCGTGTGTGCGTCTTAAATAGTGTGAGTGTGATGCAGTGCAGGTGTGTGCAATCAGTCCCAGGAATGAGGGCCTATGGGTAACGTAGTCCAGAAGGAAGTAGCTCAAAACTCAGGTGATGGCTCCCTCCGGCGGCCGGGAGGGGGAGCCGCGGGAGCCGTATTCGTGACAATAAGAAACAATTGATTTGTAAGATGAGAAATCAAGTTTATTTTCTAAAATCAAAAAAAAATTGAACACCTCAATATTGCAATAAATCAAGGTTGACACAACAACCTTTTAAACGTCTACAAACTCTCAAGTCTCAGTTAAGCTCAAGTGCATAAAAAGGACATAAGTAAACCAATATCCTTCAAAACGGTCTTGTCAATATATCATATAAATAAAACAATGTTAAGTAAAATTAAATAGTCTAAGTCTACTGTATGTGCTGGTTTCAGTCTCATCACCAGCTGCAGTCATTTCCTCATCTAATAAATCAAACACCTGCGATCAGCAACTACCTGCTAATGCACTCGCATTCACGTAAAAAGTAGCCTTGTTTACAAGTTTTGGGGGAGTAAAGGCAAAATGCACAAGATATAGTACCTTCAATGCTCTTAGATGGCGACATCGCTTCTTTATATCAGAAACAAACTGCTGCAGAAAAAGTTAGCTGCCATGAAAAATGTAATTTGTAATTGCATTACTCATCACAAATGTAGTGGAGTAAAAAGTACATTTACTTGCTCAAAAATGTAGTCAAGTAGAGAGTAAAAGTTGCCAATATCTTTGATACTCAGTACAACTACAAAGTAGCCAAAAAGATACTTAAGTACAGTAACTAATTACATTTACTTAAGTACTTTATACCTCTGCAAATCTCTGCTCGAGCAAGTCCTGTGCAGCGCTGCCAACGACTTCCGTAAAGCCGAATGAAGCGCGTTGATGGGCGTGCTCTTACTCTCTCGCTCTGGTCGATGTGTGTGCGCACGCTCTTCTGGGAGAAGTGCCCATAAAAGGAATTTTGCCCTTTATTACATAATAAAGGGCCATACTTGAAAAAAAGTGTGAAGTTTGTAAGGAATCGGAAAAGTATAGTTGGCACAGAAATATTCCGTTATACGTCCAACTCGTGTTTTGAAACTTTGGCCATGTTTAGCATGAGAATCCAACTCTTTAACAGTGTAAATGAGTCAGAATGCATGAAATAGCATTAGACCCCCCCCTTTAAGTTTTTCTCAGTGTTAGATTATAAATTTATTTCTCTGTGCCAACACAACAATATTCTCAGTCCCTCCTTTCACTCAAGAATGCATGGACCCATGGAAAGAGTCATGATAATGAAGCCAATCTCCGGTCACAAAACTTCTCCAATTTTTACTTCCGTACTCGGCTTTATACATGTTTCAGGGGGTGGTGTAGCAACTGTCCAATGAGAATATACATTATATCATTATAGAATGTGAGACATAGAATAAGTCTGTATATGGTCGGTTTCCGGCTGAAGGCACCATTCTACCCAGAGCAGCCTTATAGTCCTCTCTCCTAAACAAAGAATGAGGGACCCTTTCTTGGCTGCTTTCCAAGAAACACACACACACACACATATTCATAGTGTGTACATTAAAACAGATGTGTGATGAAACTAAAACAACTCTCCTCCCCTCTCACCTTTGCAGCCTTAAAGACCAGGAGAGAGAAAACAGGGACAAACAGAGAAAGAAAAGTCAGGCTGATAAGATTTATCTTACACTCAGTGACAGTCGTGGCCTAATGGTTAGAGAATCGGACTTGTAACCCAAAAGGTTGCAGGTTCAAGTCTCAGAACTGGCAGGAATTGTCGGTGGGGGGGGAGTGAACAGTTCCGAGTATGGGACACCATACTTGGCTATATGTCACGTCACTTTCACTTTTCACTTTATCAATTACAGAGCCCAATGTTTCTTGAGATCAGAAAGTAATAAAAATGTTAGAAAAATGTTGTCTGTGGTATATTTTCACTGCAAAACAACACAGGAAATGCCGCAAATTTGGAGAAAAGCTGCCGCAAAAAAAGACCCTTTTGACCTGGGCCAGTGAGCAACTAACCAGAGCACCCTAGCAACACCCTAGCAATCACCTAGAACACCCTAGCAACATAGCATAGCAATGAACTAAACACCATTCAGAATGCCTCAGCCACCACATAGCAACGTCCTGGGAACCCACACTCACATTTCATTACATTTGTTTACAATGGTGAACCAAGACTGAGCCAAGCATATAATCTGTTCCCTGTAGTAGAGTTAGTGAAGGATTCTTATAAATTTGTAACAAGTTGAAAGAAATGTTGTTTTATATTTTAGGACCACAAACATTAAGAGTTACAACCATCAAGGTGAGTTAATGATTATAAAAATAATTATATCTGGGCCACTCATAAATTACATTTTTTAATGATTTGTAATTAAATGTTTTCGGTTGACACTTACCCACAATTCCATGCAGGAGGAGCCATATGCAATGTCTAAAGGCTCTGAACTGGAGGGCTTCTGCATCGACCTGCTGTCAGCTGTTTCTAAGAAATTAGACTTCAAGTATGATATTCATCTTGTGAAGGATGGTCGATATGGCATAACAGATGACAGCGGCAACTGGAACGGCATGATTGGAGAAGTTGTAAGAGGGGTGAGTATTACAATCTTTGAGTAGATGAAGTAGACAAAAACTGTTCTATGTCAAAGATTAAATTTTCTAATTTGCAAATGTTCATACAGAACATTAAAATCTACTAGTTGTTTGACAATGATTAGAATATAAAACAATTATTTAAATAAATAAAGAACAGAAATAAAATAATATTACAAAATAGAAAATAAATCAATTAAAACAAAATACCCTAACTCCATAAGTGTGCACATCCTTTTATAATTTGGGATGTGGCTGTTCAGAATGAACTAATCATCAAGCTCATGTGAAATAGTGCACACCAGTCTTCACCTGAAGTGACTCAGATTAACTCCAAATAAATCTCAGCTCTTCTTGTAAGATTTTTCTGACATATTCTTGGTTGCATGCTACTACAAAGAAGTTACGAAACATCAACGGGATCTCATTGTTGAAAGGTATCACTCAGGTGAGGGCTATAAAAAGATTCCAAGGCATGATATACCATGGAACACAGTGAGGACAGTATTCAACAAGTGAAGAAAGTATGGCACAACAGTGACATTATGAAGAACAGGATATCCCTCCAAAATTGATGAGAAGACAAAGAAAAAACTGGTCAGGGAGGCTGTCAAGAGGCCTACAGCAACATTAAAAGAGTTGGTTGCTCCTTACATGTGACAACTAACTCTCATATTCTTCATCTGTCTGGGCTATGGGGCAGGGTGGAAAGACACAAGAAAAAAAAAAAAAAACATCCAAGTCCAGCTAAACTTTGCAAAAGCATAAACACAATCTCCCCAAACCATGTGGAAGAATGTGTTATGGTCTTATAAGACCAAGATTAAACTTTTTGGCCAAAATTGTAAAAGTTTGGCACAAAAACAACACAACACATCAGCAAAAGAACAACAAAGTGATGCATGGTGGTGGCAGCATAGGGCTGCTTTTCTTTGGCTGAAACTGGGGCTTTAGTGAAGGTGGAGGGAATCATGAATAGCTCCAAGTGCCAACCCATTTTGGCACAGAACCTTCTGCTGTCTTCTAGAAAGCTAAAAACGAAAATAACTTTTATCTTTCGGCATGGCAATGATCCAAAACACACATATAAAAAAAAAAAACATCTATGGGGTAAACTGAAGAGGGCCATGCACTGGAGATGCCCTTGCAATTTAATAGATCTGGAACGATTTTGCAAAGAAGAGTTGGAAAATACTCTCAAGTCAAGACGTGACAATCTAATAGACTCCTGTCCAGCTCAATAAAATCAAAGGGTGCTATTAGGTAGTAAGCATCAGTTTAGGGGTGCACATTTACGCAGTTAGTTATTGCAAGGTTTTCATTTTTATTTTTCTTCTCTGAAATGTTACTTTGGTTTTCAGTGGCATTGCACTGCCATTTTTACAATAAAGGTGAAAAAGATCTCATATGATTTATTGTTGTTTCATTTTTTACATCACAAAAACAAGCTGTTTTAAATGGGGTGTGTAGACTTTTTATATCCATAGATTTCTATTTCAAATAAATGTTGCTGTTTTACTGCATCCTAAGCTGAGTTACATCCTGCAGGTGCCTTCTTTGGCCATTCAGCCAATCATTCTTCAGGCCTTCTTCCCTCCATCACGTCCAGTTGCCGGGGCAAGAATAGTTTAATCTATTTGTTGGTGCTGCAGCAGTCTGGGCCTCTCCGCACACATTTATAAGTTGTTTAACCCCAGCTATTTTTTTATTTTTTTGGTCTCACAAGGCCTATGCTTGCCTTTTCATAGCTTCGTTGGGCAGGCATTGGTATGGCGGCATGGGTATTCACATTCCTGTAGCGTCAACACCATGACGCAGCTTAGAGTTCTATTTATTATGTAAACCTGGTTCCCTGAGAAGGAACGAGATGCCTCTTGTGTTGCCACACTTCAGGCATGCCTGTACGTTTTCCTTCAGACAATCAGAATCTGATGACGTCTAATGCAGACCCTCTGTCGGCCAATGAAATTGGTGTGATTACACACATGGTTCAGACACCGGCACACTGAACACTGGAAGCCTTCCTATAGCCTCAACACCATAACGCAGCGCTGAGTTCTTTCGAAAGGGAACAGCATATTCGAAGGATTTCTGAAGGATCATGTGACACATAAGACTCGAGTAATAGCTGCTGAAAATTAATCTCTGCCACCACAGGAATAAATTACATTTTAAAATATATTAAAATAGAAAAAAGGGAGGCTATTTTAAATTAGAATAATATTTCACAATTTTACATTTTTCCATTCATTAATTCTCATTTTCTGTATTTATACTTAAATATATAATTTATTTCTGTTTATCTTGTCTGAAAATATGAAGGTGTGCCTTTTTCATTGAGACATTACTTTTAAATCTACAACAAAATTTTGCCTTTATTACGTAAAAAGTGTCCCAACAAACCCTCTTTGTGTGTTTCTGTCTGTATGTGTTGCTGATTTCTACAGGAGGCAGACATCGCTGTGGCGCCACTAACTCTTACAGCTAAACGCGAGACAGCTGTGGACATGAGCAAACCCTTCATGCAGACTGGCCTTAGTTTCATCCTAATGAAAGACTTGGCCTCAGATGACTCGCAGTTCCTGAGCCTCCTTAACCTGTTCTCCACTGAGATGTGGATGGGCTTACTGGTTGCCTACCTGTTGACCTCTGCCTGTATCTTCTTAGTGTCACGGTAAGGGTGGGATGGTAATACCATGGAACTTTGAAATGTAGGATAATAATGAATTGTTTATATTATATGCCATGGTATTTACATGGTATTCCATACCATGATATCCAAAAAATCTGCAAAACCATGACTATGGTTCTGTTTTTTTTAGGATTAGCCCCTGTGAATGGGAACAACCAGAGAAAGAAAATGTCTTCACGCTCTCACACAGTTTTTGGTATACTGTGGGAGCACTGACTCTTCAAGGTAACGTACATAGCATGAATAAGTATGGTTACAAGTATTTACACCCTCACATGCTTCAGACTGAGAGGAACAATACAACAAAACAACTTAGCTAATCGTAGGCTGTTTTTCAGCAGGATTTACTTGGATTTGGATTTGGATTTTATCACATTAAATAGTTAAGAGCCAGTTAATGAATAAACATTGGCCATTGGTATTATGGTAAATTGGAATTATTTAATTTTGTTAAATAACATTGCAACAACCATAAAAGTGTCATAGGCTCACTGGGAAACATCTCAATACTCCAAAAACATCTACATACATCACATTCACAACAGTTTTCAGCTAAAATGAACATCAGTTAGCATAGGCTACAGCAGTGGTTCCCAAACTTTTTCTGCAGGGCCCCCCTTTTGTAGAGAAAAACAACAATCATTAATTTATATTTCTACAAGGCTCCCTGCAGTACTCAATTCTGATTCTTCAATCGTGCCATCTAGTGGTCTGTTATTGCACAACAACAACCACTACAACTGATAACAGACCATTCAAGCAGGTACTGCAAGGTGTTTTGAGATAATAAAACTAGATGAGCCAATGTGCATGTGCAGTCCTAAGCGCGAGTCTCAGGTTTCTATGGGAACCGGAGCTTCTAACGGCAGCTGCAGTGACGCAATGACTTGATCAATCAGCGACTGGCACTTTTACTTAGAAGGCGGGACGTACTCCACCATATTGCACGTTGCAGTTTCTCCCATTCATAACTATGCCAAGTTCACACTACAGGATTTTAAGCCCAATTTGCAAGTTAACGAGCTCGCCGACAGGTCGGGCTGTGATTAGGGGGCAAATCAGCGGGTGACCGGTGCTCGTCAATCTTTATGTGTGAACTATTCAACGATGCATCAAAGACGCTTGCTGACGCGTCGCCAACACCTCGCTGACGCCACACAAATATCCAGCATGATAAACATCTGGAGCCGTCAGCCAACTCAACATCCTGTGGTGTCAAGTGTCGATGAGCTACAGCCAATGAAATATACAGTAATGTCTATGGAAGCAGCAATCAGATACACATTGTGTAAGTAACTTTAAAGCTCACTCACTCTATTGTTCTCTCAGTTCACTGGCCACTTGTATTTCGGGACAAATGGATGAATTCTCGTGCTGTAGCCTGTAAATCCGACTGACAGGAATCTCTGAACTGAGGCGCAAACAAACATGGTGGCGCCCATCTCGAGATGGATCGAGGTCATTATATAGGTTTTTAAAAGACAAAACACTCACTTGCACATATTTGAGAATTGGAATATCAGATAGTTGATGACATGGTGATAGTCACAGATAGTCATACAGTGTGGCCGGCTGGCCGGAGTGTGTCATGTGACAACCATGACACGTCGTCATGGAAACAATAAAAGGAAATGTTCTAAAATAACGGTCGCCTTCACTCTGGGAGGTCAGCCAGAATATTTTAAACTTATGTGTAAATTAATTTAATTTGAATTAAATCTAATTCAAAATTTAATCTAATTCTTTCCAATGTCCATTTTCAAATAAAGTCATTGGGTGACAGAGTTGTTGTCAGCTCGTGTAATGTGTAACCCCCTGTTGCGAATCATTTAAGTAGTGTCACATAGTGTGAACACCACAGCAAATGTTCAGGACTCCACAGCAAGTCATGTAGTCTGAACAGCACAGCGATCTGCCAACGTTTAAAGTCCTGTACTGTGAACTTGGCATAATAGGAGTGAACCATCTTTCTATATCTATAGTCTTTGTGATAGGGCAGCAATGCAATGCGGAGCACTCGGATATGAGTTGGCCTGCCCTACTTTGAAACACGAGTCACGATAGAAGAGCACAAAGATAAGCAAGCTAAAATGACATGATTGCTTCTGCAAATGCGTTTTTATCTCACGTGTTATCTTGTGCTTGTTAACACTATCAGTTGGGTTTAGATGGTAGGCCTAAATTATTTCAAATGCGAATAGAGCATTTAGACTCACTCACCGGACATTTTATTTCCGAACAGTCGTGATATGTAGCCTACAACAACCAAGGTAATAAAATGTTGCCACATTCATTCGTTTCATATAAAACTGAACATTATTTTAGTGTCACTCCCTGGACATTTCACTTGAACATAATATCATGTTGCAGAAATGACGACACAGGCACGTTTTGCAGTGAACCTGGGTTGCCAGATTACTTCAGAACGAATTTGCAGCGACATATAGTTTACTAAAAATTAAAAGTTTGTTATAAATCTTTACCGTAGGTGCTGGTCCTCACCCAAAGGCTCTTTCAGGACGGGTTATTACAGCTATCTGGTGGCTGTTTTCATTAGTGTTGCTTGCTTGTTACTTTGCCAACCTCAGTTTATGGCTGCATTCAGACAACCAGCAACTGTCAATCAAGAGCTTTGAAGACCTTGCTAATCAAAACTTGATTGAGTACGGTACCATTAAAGATTCTTCCTCTTTTGCATTCTTCAAGGTAAGACACAGCTTTTTTGTCAATGCAATTAATAGAATCATTTCATTGTAATATATAACATTAATACTGTTATATAGAAAGACAGAAAAATGTTGACTGTTAGTTTCTTTGAAGGGTTAGTTCAAACTGAAAAATCTGTCATAAATTACTCACCCTCATGTCGTCCCAAACCCATAAAACTTCTGTTCATCTTCTGAACACAAATAACAATATTTGTAATATATTCTTTCAACTATTTCTGTCTAGTAGGCCTCGGTATCAAAAATGTTTAACTTCAAAGCACATAGTAAAAGTATATGTATCGAGCGTTTTAAACAAATCTCATGAAGAGACAGGATCACTGTATATGATGAGCATATTAAATTTAATTTAAGCTTTTATTCACATATTTGATCAATGCACATCAAACGTGGTCATCGGCAGCTCAGCTTACTTGGTGAACTGAGAACCTGTTCATCATATAAAGTGATTGTTCAAAACACTTTGATTAAACCGTTCAATTTGATTACTTTTATGATTTTGACAGTATTGATGGATGACTGACAGTAGTTTTAGTATATACAAAAAAAGTCTATTAACAACTCTAAGTAATGCAACTACAATTCTACATTTTAGGTAAACTAATAAACTTGTATAAACTAAGTCTGAATCATTTAATGTCTGTTGGTTATGCACCCATATGACTTTAAGCATTATTTGAAGAGCTGCTGTCAACCAAGTTTAACTTTATTTGTCTTTCACCAGAACTCAAACAACCCCACATACCACAGAATCTATGAGCACATCAAGGATGCCCAGAGCTATTCACTCACTGCAACAGAAGGTATCCACAGGGCTCTGAAAGGCAACTATGCTTTCATCGGCGAATCTGTATCCCTCGACCTGGCAGTGGCGAGATACTGTAACCTTACACGTGCCCCAGAAATCATTGGCATGAGGGGATACAGCATTGCTGCTCCTTTAGGTATGCTCTCTGATGCATACAATTATATTATTTTGCATACAGAAAATGAAGTCTCAAAATTCTTATTTTTAGACATACCATGGTAATGCCATGGATTAATGGTTTAATGTTCCATGATAATACCATGATATTCTTGTAACTACCATTCATTTACCATGTAAAAAACATGGTACATGAATATTGTAATCAGTAGTGCCATGGTATTAGCATCTGATACCATCCTAGTACCATCACAGTACTTCTTTAAATGGTGGCACTGTCTCATTGTGTGTGTGTGCGTTTGTGTGTTTGTGTGTTGGTTTGTGTATGTGTATGTGTGTGTGTGTGTGTTAATGTCCTCAGGCTCTCCTTTAATTAAAAACCTAAGTGTTGCCATTCTCCAACTGAGCGAGTCTGGTGAGCTGGATTACTTGCGCAGTAAGTGGTGGTCCAGCAGTTGTGTGGCTAAAAATGGCAAGAGTGCTCCACTGAAGCCCGCCAGTCTGAAGGGAATCTTCTTATTACTGGCACTTGGTCTGGGACTGGGGCTTTTCTTGGCTTTAATGGAACTGGCCGCCAAATCACGCAAAATCGCTAACACTCAGCAGGTGAGTCCAATAATTTTATATGTGGGGTCCTTTTTCCATCTCTCTCTCTCTCTCTATATATATATATGAAGATTCAGTGGATTTGAAGCAAAAGTATTTGATGAACGCATACTATGTACGGAGAGTGTTCGCTCAAAATCATTATCTGATTTTTCAACCGTGATAATAAAAAAGGGCTGTTTTCAAAATCGTCCCCTATACCCTCATTTACTATTCCCTGCATTACTCCACTAACATAGTCCACTTGAAGGAGTGATTGAAAACAAGTGAGTGAATTCGGACACTGAGTGTGCAGGAAGGGCTGGCGCTTTTGCATACTTTGTGCTTGCTGTTTAATAATCATTTGATACTTAGCAAACTGGCAGCTCCAGTAGTAATGAAAAGAGTGGAATGGAAACTAGCATATAAATCTTAATCAAACAATTTAATAATCAATTAAAAAGGAATTTATATCTGTGTGATATTACGCTGTAGCCACATTGGACCAGCGGTTTGGAAAGTGGATGGATGATTCAGCTGCGGGCGCCATCTTCTGGTCTAATGCGGGAATTCGTTTGGGGTGCAACTCTCACAGTGCATTATGGGTATTCTCTAGCCGCTGAGTGTACATCGGTTGTACACTTGTTATAGCGGTGCATTGTGGGATTGAATGAGTGCACTCGATAACATCCACTATGGTTTCGGACACCACTACAAATGGCTGTCCCTCAAATAGTGCCTTATTTAAGGGTATAGGGGGCGATTTCAGACACAGCCCAGGTTTCTTACCGGCACACTAAGGCCCTCTAGTGGTTAAAAAACAAAACTGCTTTCATTTTGTGGTAGAACATTGTTTTGATTGTGCTTAGGCTCTGCATGACTGAGTGGATGAATATGGTTCTTTTTGATAACTAAAAAAAAGAGAGAAAGAGATTATCCTATTGCTCATGAAACATTCACTACTAGGCTTGAGATATAACCAGTTTAGATGGAAAGGATCTCAAGCTGGCTAGCTGAAGACATTATGTATTAACAGACACGGTACTTCATTGAAAATAAATTCCAGCACAGCGCTACAACAACCACAATGAAATGATCCTTCACAATAGATAATGCTTTACAATTAACTCTGTTAGAGCTATATGGCAGTTTATCTGTTCAATAAAATGCCTTACTCAGCTGTTGAGTAACAAAAACGGCATCTCCATGTCACTTTTACAACATTTCAAATCCCTCAGATCTCTAAAAAAGCCTAGCCAATGTTGATTCTCGTTTTATTACGAGCTCTGTCGCGTTCTCTTTTTGCCAGCAAAAAAAAAAGTTTCATAGTGTACTTTAAGTACCAAATCAGCATATTAGAATAATATCTGAAGAATCATGTGACACTGAAAGCCGCAGGCCTACATAGCCAGCAATGACATTTCCTCTCTCAAGATCCATTAATGTACTAAAAACATTTTTAAATCAGATATTTAAATCAGATATTTATATCAATATTTTCGGTGTGCCAAAAAACAAAATGACGACTTATATAGTGATGGCCGATTTCAAAATATCTTAATTTGCGTTCTGAAGATTAACAAAGGTCTTACGGGTGTGGAACGGCATGAGGGTGAGTAATCAATGACATTATTTTCATTTTTAGGTGAACTAACCCTTTAAGCCTTGACTGTGAAACCAGGCAAAAGCCTAATTTATCTGCCAAAGATTCAAACATTTAAAACAATGTAGGACAATAAGTTTATAATAAATTCATTAAATAACTATACACGAGTGTTTGGTAACATAATGTTTTCTGAAAATGGACCATGGTAGTAAATTGACTTGAGATAACAGACACAAGTTGAAAGTGAAAATGACCTACTTTCTTACAGAAATCCTGCTGCTCTGTGATGTCTGCTGAACTCAGTCAGCGCTTCAGAGGTGGCGAGGTGACGTCACCAGAATCCTCTGAGAAAAGCAAAGCCTAAAAAAGCATTGACACACACATTTAATCACTTAACATTCATTATGTTCACATCAAATTTATTCATATTATGATTTGAACACATTATACTAACTAAACTGGGTGGGTGAACCTCATGAAAACATTCCATTTATTGTGCACACTTCAAAACCGAAGAAGAAATGAAATGATTCAGTGCATTACGATTTTTTGAATTCCAGTGTTTTCCAGTTGTTGATTTGTTTTTTGTTACAGTAATGAGAATGAGATTTTTTTCATATCTCACTTATTTTTCTATGAATTATGACTTATGTTTTTGACAGGTTTCATGAGATTCACCCAGGTAATAGTCTAGCATTTTATCTATAGACAAAATATGGTTCTATTAATTTCTCTTATTTTATTAAACAAGTTTAAGGTTTGATTTTATTTCGGTTTAGTTGGATTGATTAGTATTTTATTAATATGTTATGTTCTTTCAATACAAGAATGGTTACAGCAGTTAAGGTATAAAATTTATTGGGAGATAATAAAGATTACCTCAAATTTTTGACCAAGTTGTCATATTCAACCTTTTAATTTCTAGATTACTGAGATCAGCCCTTATGCTGTTTTAATAGCAGAACAATGAGTGCCATGAGTAAAATTGTGATATTTCTAAAAATGCATGTAAGAGAAGATTGCATAAATGTTTGGATGTTTTCTTTTATTCCTAATTTCCTATTATAATAAAATGATACATGCAACATTTCTGCCATGACTAACTATATAAATTCAGTACCTGTGAAAAATTCAGTTCCTTATTTTATGCATTGTTTTATTATAGAGAACTTTCTTAACAAAATAAAAAGCTGAAATATGCTGTTTGTATGTAATTTTTGTTTTCAATATTATTTTTGCATATTAATAATTGGGACTTTAACACCTTTCACCAGTCCTTTGGTCTAAGTATGTGTGTTTTTTCCACAAATTCTCTGAGAGATGTGATTTTGATCTGACTATTGCTATTAACTTTGGTATTCACCTGTTTTGTTTTTGAGCCACTCCAGTGTTCATTCGGTGTTTGGGATCAACTTCTTTGTGTGCTTCAATTCTGAAACAGAATTAAACAGGCTCTCCTGCAGTAGTTCACTATATACAGGTGCTGGTCATATAATTAGAATATCATCAAAAAGTTGATTTATTTCACTAATTCCTTTCAAAAAGTGAAACTTGTATATTATATTCATTCATTACACACAGACTGATATATTTCAAATGTTTATTTCTTTTAATTTTGATGATTATAACTGACAACTAAGGAAAATCCCAAATTCAGTATCTCAGACAATTAGAATATTACTTAAGACCAATACAAAGAAAGGATTTTTAGAAATCTTGGCCAACTGAACAGTATGAACATGAAAAGTATGAGCATGTACAGCACTCAATACTTAGTTGGGGCTCCTTTTGCCTGAATTACTGCAGCAATGCGGCGTGGCATGGAGTCGATCAGTCTGTGGCACTGCTCAGGTGTTATAAGAGCCCACGTTGCTCTGATAGTGGCCTTCAGCTCTTTTACATTGTTGGGTCTGGCATATCGCATCTTCCTCTTCACAATACCCTATAGATTTTCTATGGGGTTAAGGTCAGGCGAGTTTGCTGGCCAATTAAGAACAGAAATACCATGGTCCTTAAACCAGGTACTGGTAGCTTTGGCACTGTGTGCAGGTGCCAAGTCCTGTTGGAAAATGAAATCTGCATCTCCATAAAGTTGGTCAGCAGCAGGAAGCATGAAGTGCTCTAAAACTTCCTGGTATACGGCTGCATTGACCTTGGACCTCAGAAAACATAGTGGACCAACACCAGCAGATGACATGGCACCCCAAACCATCACTGACTGTGGAAACTTTACACTGGACCTTAAGCAACGTGGATTGTGTGCCTCTCCTCTCTTCCTCCAGACTCTGGGACCCTGATTTCCAAAGGAAATGCAAAATTTACTTTCATCAGAGAACATAACTTTGGACCACTCAGCAGCAGTCCAGTCCTTTTTGTCTTTAGCCCAGGCGAGACGCTTCTGATGCTGTCTGTTGTTCAAGAGTGGCTTGACACAAGGAATGCGACAGCTGAAACCCATGTCTTGCATACGTCTGTGCGTAGTGGTTCTTGAAGCACTGACTCCAGCTGCAGTCCACTCTTTGTGAATCTCCCCCACATTTTTGAATGGGTTTTGTTTCACAATCCTCTCCAGGGTGTGGTTATCCCTATTGCTTGTACACTTTTTTCTACCACATCTTTTCCTTCCCTTTGCCTCTCTATTAATGTAAACCATTTAAAGGCCTTTGCAGGTGTTTTGAGTTAATTAGCTGATTAGAGTGTGGCACCAGGAGTCTTCAATATTGAATCTTTTCACAATATTCTAATTTTCTGAGATACTGAATTTGGGATTTTCCTTAGTTGTCAGTTATAATCATCAAAATGAAAAGAAATAAACATTTGACATATATCAGTCTGTGTGTAATGAATGAATATAATATACAAGTTTCACTTTTTGAATGGAATTAGTGAAATAAATCAACTTTTTGATGATATTCTAATTATATGACCAGCACCTGTATTTTGCCTCATCTGTTCTTCCTTCTGTTTTAAAAAGTCCAGTTACTAAAGAGGAACATGGGCTGCAAGTTTAAGATTTACGGTACACATAATGCTTTGAATTTGATGTAAAAAGTTCTTGGTCTCATCCGACCACAACATCTTTTCCCACGCTGAACTAAATCACTGTTTTCTTGGCAAATTCACGTGGTTCTTTTTGAGTAATTGCATCTTTGTGCCAGCCTCTCATAGCAGTGTTATTCACAGCTCTTCATTTGGTCAAGTGGGTCACCTTTACTCTGTTATAGCTATTGAATTCTGCAGCTCTTTCAATGTGAACGATGGCCTCTCTGTGGCTTCTCCCACAAATCTACTTGCTCAAGCAGAGTGCGGAGTTACAATGAGATGGTTTGGGATGACCATAATGTGCCTTTGTATGGTCAATTATTGGCAACAGACAGCATTAAACCATCAAAATTAAATGTTTGTTTATTGTTTATGAATTTGCAAGATTGTATATTAGGGGTTTTCAAACTTTTTAATGTCAAGGAGCACTAAACAACCCCCTTGTGAGATCAATTCTTTATTAGGCTTATAATATAATATAATGTAATGTAATATAATTTAAGTATTTAAAGTGATATATTACATCAGTTTAAATGCTTCAATTTGTTTTAACAAACTGAAGCATTTTAACAGATCTAAAAGATAATTTTAAAAAAGTGAACGTGAATTCTCTTATAGTTATCTTCCCTAAAACCCACACAAACGTCTATTTAAATAAGTAATTTTGAGTTTGCACGCTACACCTGTGGTGGATGTGTAACTGTAAATGTCTTTTGAGTTTTGTTACCGTTCTGTGCCCATCATCCGTTATTTTCTACCACGACACACTCTTCTTTAAAACATGATGATTATGACGTTTAATTTTTACATGTATTTAAGTGTCGCGTTGCCTCTCGCATTGAGCTATTTGGTCCGCAACTGATTTGATTCACTGCACTCACACGCGCTCACATCAATTCTCTTTCTATGAAACCTGTAAGCAGCATTCACCGGATCTAACTCTATAGCGACACTAACTCTATATCGGTTGACAAGAGCACTGCAATTATTTCTCATTTAGATAACCATCAAATGGATTCCCCACACATGTCGCGTCTTTTGATGCGTTTTCTTAGCCAACAGTGCACACACAAAGACATTACAACACTCGGGTATTGTGTTGTACCAGATTTATCAGTTTTATATTAAAGTATGAAAGTAAAGTATGAAAAAATACTACTACTATGGAAGTCAATGGGGACCAGTTTGGTTACCAACTTTCTTCAAAATATCTTCTTTTGTATTTAACAGAACAAAGAAACTCAGGTTTAGGTACAGGTTTAGAACAACTTAATGGTGAGCAAATGATGACAGAATTTTTATTTTGGGGTGAACAACTGTCCCTTCAACTTTTGGAATGCTCTTTGGTCGTTATTTGCATGATTTCTGGTTGTTAGTTTGTTTTAATTCATAGCTATACAACAGCTTTTGCAACGCTGGGGCTGAAATACAGCATAATTTACCGTTGGATGAGAATCATTTGTAACATACAGTCACATTCAATTATTTGAGAACAATTATCAAAATTTCATTTTTTAATGTAAATATTCTTTCACTGTCCTTTATTTAAATATATTATTTTCATAGCACAAAGAATTTTGTGAGAAATTATAGGACTTTTAAATATATTACATTTTATAGTTAATTGTATATATGGTTAAATATTATAGTTATCTATTTGACATAATCGGAAAGTGTAAAATAATAATTTAATGTAAGTTTATTTATTATATATGTAAGTTTCGGGTTAATTTATTAATTGTGTTTTTTAATATAATGTGAGTGAATGCGGCTAGACGGAAGGCGGAAGTAGGAGTTCGTCGGCGCTTCCTGTGGCTGATGATGTTCGGTTGGTTTTCATCAGCACTCATGACTGTCGCTTTGTGCAGTTCTCGCGCTTATGGACTCTGTTTTTACCAGCAAATACGTTTAAGAAATCAACAGGTCACAGATGAGAGTTTTCTTTGAGGGTCTACCTGTAAGTACCCATATGCGATGTTGAGCGATCATGAGTTGAAATGATAATGTTCATAACAATGCGCTTTTCTGTGAGCGGCCCGTCAACAGAGGCCGAGCAGGCATGAAATCAGCTGATGATCTCTGACAATCACCCGCACATACGATCATCATGTGTAATAATGTGATGATGAGCTGATGAAGGTGCTTCAGTGTTTGATATAAAGCTCATATGATAGAGCTGGAAAAGGCAGAGATATTTATGCTACATGATGATATCACCTGATATTATTATTAGTATTACCAGTATTATTAGCTGCTGACGCTACGTAAGATCTGTTATGTAGAATACATTATTCATAAATGATAATATAGTTATATATAAAAAGTGTAATTTTGTGATTGACCTTACTTCCCGTCATCTAGATTTAATAGCAGCTCGGCTAACTGTTAGCACAGACAACACACATACAACCGGTCTAACATGTCATTCACTCATCAGCTGATTATGACTCCAGTGATCTAACACATATGATAACTCGCACAAATCACATACAGATCGGTTTACAAAACACGTCACTTCCCAGTAAATGTGTGTTAGCCGGTAATGAAGGCTGTTCATCTGCGCTAATTGAGTTAAAATACATGAATGTGTGAGTGACCGTCGTTTTGGGTGTCATAGGGGCGTGTGTTACTTTTTCCACCAAAGAAACGTTCCGAAAGCATGTTACTATCGAACAGAACATTCATATTACTACTACAGAACAGTCCATCGTTTACGACGCCCAAGTCAAATTGCACGTTCGGAACGTGGACCGAACCTTCTGAACGCGCCTTAGGGAAAATATTTACTTGAAGCACCCCCTGAGATTTTAAATTAATATTTCAATAATTTAACGAAACATTAGCATGTTCACGGTTCTCTGATGTCGGTTAATGTTAACATGCCGTGCAAGAAAACAGATAAAATATCTTTGTTTATAAGTGTTATACACACATATATATATATATATATATATATATTTTTTTTTTTATATATATATATATATATACACAGCACAAAAAATATTTTGATTATTTTGTTATATATTATGTTTTGAAAGCTACTGCTGAGACATCTAGACACAAATAACAAAGACTCTGCTGCCAGTGGAAATGGCTACTTTTAAAGGTGAAAATTCACAGGAAGGTCCATTGTCAGTAGCGTAGTGATATATGAAGCTCTGCTCACACAAAAGTCACTTTCAAACCAAGCAGCTTTCTGTTCAGCAAGGCAAATTCCCATGACCAACTTGAACGTGAGTGAAATCTGCGTGAGGGACTTTTTCCACTTTCACTTGAGACTACACAAAGCACGTTTTTCAATTGAAATGACTAGATTTTGTCAAGCAGCAGTAAACGTGACTGCGCCTTAAGGGTGTTAATACGTGGGTTCAGTCTTTACCAACTAACACTACAAGTTACAGTAGAAATATGTGTTCACTTGTGTTCAAACCTTGAGCTTTTAACATGTCCTGTCCTCAGGCTTTTGTTGATGGAATATTGATGAAATGCTGTACACTTCTGTCCACAAAAAAATTGTAAATTATACGAATGGGAATGTAAATAAAGTGAACCTAGCTCGCATTGCGTTCCCAAGTGCTTGCAGAGATGGAGTTCGAGAGAAGCAGTATATTTACAATGAATTATAAGCTATTATAAGCTGTACGTGTGTAAATGAACACAGTGCCGCTCTTCACTCTGACACACGCAGCTCAAAAGACATTGTACTTTTTAAATCGCAGCCTTTGTTATGATAATTGCCATTTGTTAAGATATCTCCATTTTGGTTTTATTTAGATTAATTGTGAAGCCCAGATTGTTTATTTTAATGTTATATTCGATTTAATTGTTAGATCTTCATCAACTCACAAACCCCCTGCAGTTCCCTCACAAACCCTGAACTACAGAATCAAATCTTCAGAATATGCTTATGATGGCCAACTTGAGTCAAACATTCACAGGCACTAATAATAACAACAACAACAAATCGAATTTAAATGGCCAGGCCTATGATAACCAAACTGAATTTTAAACATTCTCACATATGCCTGTTTGAGCGTTCAGAATATTTGTGGTGCCCATCTGTCTAAGAAAGCAGCTTACTAGTTTTGACATACAACCAATGTTTGATCTGTGGCACTTAAACTGGTTCAACAAGAAACAGCCGAATGACAGTCAGAGCAAACCCAGTTTTGCAGTTTAATAGTATTGAGATCAGCTGTTGTTAGGTCATGTCTGTAATGCCTGTAACTCAATAATAAAAGCTCAATTTATTATGTTTTCAAAATGCATTGAGCAACACTGCATTTCTGAATAAGGTTTACAGTCCTGTTGGAAATATATATTTTGTCCTTTAGAAGCTGCTTTGAAACCTTTCAAATCAGCTAGACAGACTGTTTATGTTTCAGTTTCCACAGATTGTTTTGATGACTGTTATTTGTATAGCTTTTTGTTTGGTGTCAATCAAATGTGTTGTTAAATGGGCCATACCAGCATTTTTCCCCACCTTTCCTTGCAAAACAACCATAGTTTAGTTTTCCATTACATTTCCCACCCTCTCTCTAACCCTTACAATTAAACAAGCTGTTTTAGCTTTTATATATTTTCAGATTTATAAGTTTTCTTTGATTATCGAATTTATTCCCATGTGAAATAAGCAACACTACTAGCTTGCAGGTTTTAGATCAGTATAGTTTGTACTGATCCATCCTTTACAACCTCTTTTTGCACAGTTTGCATTGCACTGTGACAGGTTCACAAAACAATTAAACTTAACTCTACCACATCAACATTTACGATAAGGTAAGCCACATAAAGGCACCACTTGGAAAAAAAAATATTGTCATCACCTTTTTTGGAATAATATTATCTGTCCTACTTCCTCCTCAGTTACATCACTCTTACCAGCTTTGCACACTCTCACATAGAGCTGAGATTAATAACATTCCTCATGCTAATGCCTCAGTGGAAACCTCAGTGGCTTGTATTTCCCTCCTGTTGGAAAGTACATACTGACTGCTCATAATTTCCGCAGTAGATTTTACATACAGTGCTTGCATGTGATTATATGTAAACTGTATTACGTAATCAGATTCCAAAAAATTAAGAACTTGTAATAACATTACATTTAACAATTAATCTTTTCTATCTTTTAAATTAAAAAAAAAATACAAAAATAAATCTTACTGCAGTGCTTTTAGACGTTTGGAAGGGGAAGAGTTTTACAGTTACTGCGATTTACATGTTTTCTCAACATTATTTGTGACTTTGAATATCTAATCATTAGTTTCTGAAAAACACATTGCAAAATTCTTTTATATGAGGGTTGAGAGTTTTAATCAAATGACATGACGTGATTAAATCAAATAAACTGATCATCAGTTTTTCATGAGAAAAGCCCTCTAATGAAGATTATTGTGGCAGAGAAGTAAGGCATGGTTTAAATGCATGGATGTTTTTCTTCTCTATCCTGCAGGTTGCCAGATCTTGTTGAGGGTTGTATGCTGGTTAATGCATAGAGGAAAAAGGGTGAAACTTGAAGACGACACTGAAGGTAGTTGGAAAAGGTATGGGAATGTTTTTTTTTTTTGACATTACCCCATTTAATATAAATAAAATGGATTTTGAATGTTAGGCTGATGGGTCGCTCCTGTGCTCAGTTTTGCAGCTGTCAGAATGACCGCAGTAGATGACATCTCAGACAGCACAGAGGTTGTGGAAATGGAAGACGTCCCCTCCCAATTTTTTGTGGAGAAGCACTCATGGGATGGCTTGCGTGACATCATTCACGGCAGCCGGAAGTACTCTGGAATGATCATAAATAAGGCACCCCATGACTTCCAGTTCGTTCAGAAGCATGATGAGTCCGGCCCTCACTCGCACCGGCTCTACTACCTTGGTACTCTTTTCCCTTAATTGTGAACACAATCAACCATTTTCATGAGCATGCAGCTTCTTGTATGAACAAATGCATCACTTCCTCATTTCATTATTAAAGTATAGGTGTTTTTTCAGCCTGTATGTTTTTAAATGATGTTGTGGTTCAGTGACGTAGTGTTCATGATAAAGAAAATTATATTTAAAAAAAAAAAAAAAAATTATATATATATATATATATAATTTTTTTTTTTTTTTTTTTTTTTTTTTTTGTTAAATAAACGCATGCCAAGTTATTAGAAATGAATGATTATAAAATCAGTTTTTTTTAGAGTTTCGTACCACATGACATTTCACAACTCCAAACCTTTGAATGATAGCGTATAGGGGTGTAACGGTACATAAACATGATGGTTCGTACCTCGGTATTGAAGTCATGGTTCGGTACGGGTTCAGTACATCAGGGGGAGAAAACTAAACAAAAAATATACAATTAACAATAGAGCCCAAACTATTAAATTAAGTTGCTATTTAATTTTAGATATAATAATCAACCCTCAAATTTAAAAAAAAAAAAAAAAAAACTAAATTGCTCATAAGGCAGGTTTTGCATTAAAATCTAATTATTTTAATTATTTTTATACTCCAGTTCATTTTTGAAATATAATCATTTACACAGGTACTGTCATAACTTGTTTTCATGACAAATTTATTTAAACATATATTAAAAAATTAAGACATTACTAACAGGTAAAGTAAATATAATGAATATATAGGCTAATATAGTGGATATATTTAGTGAAATGCTTCTCTCTACAGTTCATTTCTGTAATGAACTAACATGATGCGGACAGTAAATGAGGTTAATGTAATGTTACGTGAGATATTATTCTCAAGCTGTTTTATTGATGTCTTTCCACGGTTGAAACTGGTTGAGAGATTACACGTAAACATATCTATGCATAGATCGTCTGTTCTTCTTCTTCTGCTCTGTTTCCTGGCGGTTAGCAAACAGTGTTGCATTACCGCACTCACGCCCCTTCTGGATTGGAGTACGGATCGCCTGTGACTGACTGTATTCGTTGTCTGACTGTATGCACCGAACCGTGACGTCTTTACTGTGATGGTTCGGGATGAGTACATGTACCGTTACACCCCCAGTAGTGTATCTTTTCTAAGAAATAATAAATTCTTTTAATCACTTTTTTTCTTAATTATGATATCAGATAAGTTGTCACACCAACATTTTTGAAGTTTTGATTCTGGTGATTTGCATGAGTCAAGTTTTTCTGCCTTTCTGTTAAATTTGTTCCAATTTTCTATCATTTCTGTCATTTTCCTAATGTTTTCATCTTGCCATACTTAAATAGGAATGCCCTATGGGAGCAGAGAAAACTCATTATTGTACTCTGAAATCCCAAAGAAGATACGGAAAGAAGCCCTCTTGGTGTTATCATGGAAACAGATGTTAGATCACTTCCAGGTATTTTTCCTTTATGTTTTGTTCTAGAAATGTGATGCTAACTAATAGCAGTATAATCACATATATGAGGGATTATAACATACTTATAACATTGTAACATTATATTATTAATTTTTGTTCTTCCTGTAGGCGACTCCGCATCATGGTGTGTATTCCCGTGAGGAGGAACTTCTCCGTGAGAGGAAGCGTCTGGGGGTCTTTGGCATCACGTCCTATGACTATCACGCACAAAGCGGCCTTTTCCTTTTCCAAGCAAGCAACAGCCTTTTCTATTGCCGTGATGGCGGCCATAACGGCTTCATTGTGAGTATAACTGTTTTTATTCTGCTGCCCTTGGTTTAATATTTCTGGGAAATTACTTCATAATGCATGTGTGACGCTGTGTCCCCATGCCTGAAAGTAATGTGATGTTTAGCAGGCTGCCCCAATGAAGCCTGTGGAAATAAAGACTCAGTGCTCAGGGATTCGCATGGACCCCAAGATCTCTCCCGGTGATCCCAATTTTATTGCCTTCATAAATAATAATGACCTGTGGATGACGAATATCGAAACTGGAGAGGAGCGCAGACTTACTTTCTGTCATAAAGGTTTGTTGATCTGTTAATAAAAAGAAGCAGTTATGTTGTTGACTGTTAGGGTAGATTCTGGGTTATTTTCAACATAATGTCTTTGAAACTGAGGGACGAATCAAAATTATAGTCTGGAAATCGACAGCATGGCACAGATGCACCACATAGACAATAAGCTGAAAATAACTGGGAATATTGATGAAAGTTTGTGTATATGAACATTATGCCTTTATTATTAATGACTATAAAGTCAGAGTCTTTTTAAATATTCAGAGAAGGGCTGTGCTTTTGCTAAGACAAGCAACATCATCACTATTACTATTACTCAGAATTATGATTTTTTTCAAAGCAAAAAGTTGTGAACTTTGGTGTGTAACTATTCTCATGGGGGTAGGTTTTACACAAGGAAAACTGTAATGTGATTTATTTTTTAGACAGTATTTTTTTTTGTTTGTTTGTTTCTCTCTGAACATTGATCCATATCACCCCCTTGGAATTATGAGGTTCTATCTGACATTTTTGTCAAAATTGAGTTATTTACATATTCTTCTGTGACAAATTATTTACATTATGTGATGTTTTTTTTTTTTTTAAATGGTGTGTAATTTTGGGATGTTTTATTTAGAAAATAAAAAGGTTCTATCTACAAAGTTGAATGGAATGCAAAAACTTTGAAGCTTAATATCTCAAAGCTGCTCAGAATGCAAATAGAACTTTATAATTCCAAGGGGACGATATATAAAGCACATCAGGTTACAGTGAATAGATGTTTCCGAAATCTGATATCTCTTCTACACTTTTCCAGGATTGAATAATGTCAAGGAAGACCCAAAGTCTGCTGGTGTCGCAACCTTTGTGATTCAAGAAGAGTTTGACCGTTTCACGGGATACTGGTGGTCTCCGGCTGCTCCTGAAGGTTTGTTAAACACCTAAATCAGTGGTTGTCAGCCTTTTTGGCCTGAAGGCCCCCCATTATCCAACACAATAGTCAACCCCCCACAAACTGGGAGTGTTGGTGTTTTAAATTAACCACTATTCATTTCGGGATTTACAGAATTTTCAAGAACTCCTGTTTTTCAGTAAATACAGTAGTTAGTGAAGGAAAATAAAATAGGCCCCAGCCCTCTGGTTGAGAACCACTGACCTAGAGAGTGCTGTTGTTTTATTTAGCTTGCTGAAGCCTTGTTTATACTTTCACCTGGCTCCGCACCACAAGCCTCCGCTGATTGCTTGTGAACCTCCCAAAACGGACAAGGTGTTTATACTTGACGCCCTCACCGTTGTACTATTCTTTAAAACGACAGGGGTCGACTTGGAGTAATTGTCCTCTAAACCATCAGGAAGCAGTGGAGAGAAGTAAGATGTTTGTTTTTAGTATGCTTGAAAAAACCCACGCTACAAAAGAATCAAAGAATCGTGTAAAACCCAGTAAACTTTGAGATTATTACTTAATAGACCATTAGGCCAAAATATATGGACATGAGAACATTTGTATAAAACTATCTTAAACCACAATCTCTTAAATATTTTGTAATTTCATTAAACATTTTAATTTAATTTCATTAACATTTTTATCATGGACCTTTATTTTTCTTTAAAAGCCTTATTTCTGCTATTGTAGGCTCATTTTGTAAATGCAAGCAATTTAGACATGTGCAAACTAGGAGTCGCTTGGCCAGAGTTGCCTCAAAGTTGTGCATCTTCGGAAGCGGAGTTACAAATAATGACACAAAGTTACAAATAATGACGTGCACAATGCCACACGAAATGGGGGCTCGTGCACTCTCCCTCAACTGGGACCTCCCCTACTGCGATGACGTAATTTTTTCCATGCACACCTTCGCGCTGGTGCAGACGTGGCGAGTATATACCAGGCTTAAAGTGATGTGTTTTTGTTTTGTTTGTTTTTTTTCAGCAAAATCCATTTGCACATAAGCATAATTGGACACAAAATGCATTGACCACCTGCTGCATACCCTTACTTTGTTTATGTTTGCTTGTAGATGCAGATGGAGGCAAAACGCTCCAGTTGCTGTATGAGGAGGTTGATGAATCAGAAGTAGAGATTATTCATGTGCCCTCACCAGCTTTGGAGGAGCGGAAGGCAGATGTATATAGATATCCTCGCACCGGTAATCACAAACACACACACTGTTAAAAACAACCTAAAAATATGGTTGGGAACCGAGAATCATTTAAAAGAATCCATTAAAAATGTAGTTTATTTTGTGAACAAATGACTCGTGAGTCGATTAAGACAACCTATGAATCACTGAACTGATAAGTCTTATTGGGTTGAATCAAACTAAAGACTAACTCTTACTGAATCAGTCAAAGTGGGAATTGACTTACCTATTGGACAGCAAGTCATTACTGTCATCATTTCCAACTCTTCTCAACTTCCTCAGTCGTACTTGGTTATCACCAGGAATCATTAACTGAAATTAAAGCCTGAATTAATGGCATAAATATTTGTGGAAGTGCAACACTTGAGTGTATTCTTAAAAATACAGGACATTGTTTGCATCGTTTGGTTTACCATCAATATTTTGTCATTAGAGTTGTGCTTAATGTTAATTAATAATGCTGATAATCCCCTCTCAATGCTTTTAGGAAGCAAGAACCCTCAAATTAGCCTGAAACTAGCTGAGATTCGAACTGACCAGCATGGAAAGGTAGGTGCCTGTGCCCAAACTTACTTTTTCTCTTTTTTTATGCCTGGTTAAAAGGCTTTATAATAATCTTTCTTATTCTTTTTGTAGATTATTAGCACACAAAACAAGGAGCTTGTTCTCCCATTCACAACACTCTTTCCTGGGGTTGAGTACATTGCGAGAGCTGGATGGACAAAAGATGGCAAATTGTAAGTAACAACAAATAGTTGCTTTAAAGAAATTCACTCTCATGTCTTTCTTATACTCTGATGAACCAAAACATTATGACCAGTCACAGGTGAAGTGAATATCATTGATCATCTCCTAACAAGGCCACATATTAAGGTCTGGGTAGTTTAAATGGTAAGCGAACAATCAGTTCTCGTAATCAACAAGTTGGATGCAGGAGAAATGGACAGGAATAAAGATCTGAGCGACTTTGACAAGGGCTAAATTGTTATGGCAAGACATGTTGGTTGCTCCCAGTCAGCAGTGGTGAAAATTTACCAACGGTGTTCCAAGGAGGGACAAACCACAAACCGGTGTCAGGGTGTTGGGCTCCCAAGGCTCACTGATGCACGAGAAAACAAGGCTATCCCGTCTCGTCTGAGCCAACAGAATGTCTACTGTGGCACACAAAATGTTAATGATGGTTTTGGGAGGAATGTGCCACAACACACAGTGCATCACACTCTGCTGTGTATGGGGCTGTGTAGCTGCAGACCAATCAGTGCGCTTATGATGACCCCTGTCCACCGTTTAAAGCACCTACAATGAGCAAGCAAGCATTGGAACTGGACCTTGGAGCAGTGGAAAAAGGTCATTTAGTCCGTTGAGTCCCGTTTTCTTTTACATCACATGGACGGCAGTGTACATGTGCGCAGTTTACCTGGGGATGTGATGGCACCAGGATGCACTGTGGGATGACGACAAGATCTCAATCCAATTGATCATCTGTGGGATGTGCTGGAACAAGAAGTTCGATCCATAGCGGCTCCACCTCACAACCTACAAAAATTGAAGGATCTACTGCTAATGTCCTGGTGCCAGGTACCACAGGACACCTTAAGGGGTCTTGTAGAGAGTCCATGACTCGGCGACACTGTTTTGGCAGCAAGGAGCACGGAGGACCGACTGCATATTAGGCAGGTGGTCATAATGTTTTAAGGCTCATCGGTGTATATAAACTCAGCAAAAAAAGAAACGTCCCTTTTACTGGATACTGTATTTCAAATATAATTTTCTAAAATCTAAATAAGCTTTACAGATAATTATTGGTAAGGGTTTAAACAAGGGTTTTTTATGCTTGTTCAGTGAGCCATAAACAATTTTTGCACATGCACCTGTGGAACCGCCCTTAAAACACTAACAGATTAATGGCGGTAAACAATTAAAGTCAATAACTTAGGACACTCGAGACCTTTCTACTAACCCTGGGAAAAACACCAGGAGAAAGATGGCCAGGTTCCCTAATCACCTGCATAAACATGCCATAGTCCTGCTGCAGAGAAGCATGAGGGCTGCAGATGTGAACAGAGCAATAAACTGCAATGTCCGTAATGTAAGAGGCCTAAGACAGTGTTAAAGGGAAACAGGAAGGACAGCTGATCGTCCTTGCAGTGCCAAACCACATGTTACCGTATGTCCCCCCCAGATGTGTTTGAGAAATTGCAAGTGCCTTGGTGGAAGAGTGGAATAACATATCACAGCAAGAACTGGCAAATCTGGCTCAGTCCATGAGGATTAGATGCACTGTAGTACTAAAAGCAGCTAGTGGCCACACCACATACTGGCTGTTACTTATGAAATTGAGCCCCTTTGTTCAGGGGCTCATTATTCCATTTCAGTCTGTCAAATGAAATTTGTTTAGTTTATGTCTCAGTTGTCTCTTTTTTTTTCATACAAATATTTACACATTAAGAAATTTGCTGTAAAAAAACAGTTGAAAGTGACAGGATGTTTCTTTTTTGCTGAGTTATCTTAATATGAAAGGAATACCATGGAACACAAAGACACTCTTCTTTTCCATACAAAAGTGTTCATTGATCAAGGACTGTTAAGCTCTGAAAAAATCCACAATAAAAGCAGTCCATAAAACAAGTATTCTGAAGTCATACTATAGCTTTAGTTGAGTTTGAACAATAGGTCAGAATTTAAGGCATTAATTACCAAAAAATATCCCTTACACTGTGGCATTTAAACCTCATTTGCACATGCAAACTTGGTGTGTCATTATTTTGTAACCAATTCATTTTTATACAAGTTATTTGTTAGTACTGTTAGCATGTTGGGTGTTTGTTTTGTCAATTTACAACTAAAATTAAGAAGAAAATGGAAAATTGTAAAAAGAACAAATTCAAAATATGAAAACTAAAAGAACTGTTATTTACTTTTATTTACTTATTTACATTTTCTCTCTTCCCAGTGCTTGGGCTGTGTTACTAGACCGCAGTCAACAGAAGCTTCAGTTAGTGCTGTTACCACCTGCGCTCTTCATAGCTGCGAGTGTGGATGATCCGCAGTGGGAGGAGCATGTGGAAGCCATGCCTGAGGGAGTCCAGCCCTTCATCATCTATGAGGAGATCACTGACGTCTGGATCAACGTAAGACCCTTCAATAATATTAAAGAGTAGTGGTGCACTGATATCGAAGTTTACGGATGACAGCTTGGCTTATAACCTATATGATATATTCATTATAACCTATATGAAAATATATAGTTCAACTGGGGGAGGGACACCAGTCTTTGGAGGGGGGACTCCAGTCTTTAGAATCATGTGACACTAAAGACTGGAGTAATGGCTGCTGAAAATTCAGTTTCATTAATATTATTTATTTATTAATATTTTAAAAAGTATTATTTCAAAATAGAAGTTTTTTTTATTTTTATTGTAATATTTCACAATATTACGGTTCAAATGAATGCAGCCTTGAGCTCATTCAAATCTTACAACCACTAAACTTTTAAACGGTATTCTATGTATTCTGGAATGTTATACTAGAGTGCTAGTTGCTGCAAACTGCACAAAATACACAGGATGTATCTTTTAAAAGCAGTATGTGGAACCGTACGCATAATGCAACAGTTTAATTCAGCAGGCAGGTTCCAAAAAAGTTTTTATTTGTTTTTTTTTTAGCTTTTTTCTTTTAAATCAAATTTTTGTTGGTTTGATCAAAGTCTTGATGCTCAAAAATCATGGATGATATTACCTTTGTCTCATTTGTCACACTTAAAATGTCGATCAAGTTGTTGCATTGTGGGATACATTACCAATTTTTTAAATGTAGATGGTCATGCAGGTATTCTATACACACAGAACATTTGCATGCTATATAATTTGAAAATAGTATAGTAGTATGTTATTTCAAACATGGCCAAAGTCTTGGTTTATTTTGACTGTTTTGTATTAATTTCATGTCTTATTCCCATTAGGTCCATGATATCTTCTATCCCTTCATTCAAACAACTAATGACAAGATCACCTTCCTGTGGGTGAACGAATCACAAACAGGCTTCTGCCATTTGTACAGAATAACCAGTCTCTTACAGCCAGGCTGCCAGCAGTGGTCCAGAGAATACAGTCCTTCAGAAGGTCAGACGCTTGAGCTTATGCTAATGCAGAGAGGACTGATCACAGATCAGTTTGTGTCTGACAAGAAAGGATATATGGATGTGCTGAGTTGATTTTAGATCAGCAGTAAACAAACAGTTGTGTCTCTTTGCCCAGATTTGATCAGAAGTGCAAATATGCAGATATGATGCAATGAAAAGGATACTGTGCAAATATAAAAAAAAATTACAAATGTTCTGACACCTAATCAAACAAGTTATATTTAATGATACCATTAAAATTACTATTTAATGCATAAAACTTGTAAATTATGTTTTACCCTACAATCGGCTGCTTTCCATACTAGTTAATACGTTGAGGGAAAAATGTGGCACTAAGCCACAGCAACCCTGACTGATCACTTTATGAGCATAAATATAATGAAAAAAAACATGTATATTCTTAACACCATATTAGAAACTTTATACATCGTTAACAAACATTATACACTGCTTAGCCAATCAATAGTTCATGAACATTTAATTATAAAAAAAACATTTTCAGTAATTCCATAGTAAAGAATGTCATAAAACTAGTGATATTGTTTTTAAACTATAATAAAGCATAAAAACAATCTCTCTTATGAGTCAAACCTAACCTACTCCATGTTTTTTATTTGAAATCAGTATTGTGTACTTTATAAGCCCTGCTAAGTTGAAGTACTGAATATGGATTGAATATTAATTATGTTATGTACTATACTACACTAAAATTTCTCATTGAGGTGTATATGCACAACATGTTTAGGTGTTCAGAAACAATTAGATGGAGCATAACAGAATCAAGCATAATGCAGGACTCTTACACATTTTTAAAACTTGAACTGTTTTTAACTTCAAGCTGAAAAAATAGATATCCCTAAAAAGTTTTTGTAGATTAACAACTGAAAAAAAAGTGCAGATGGGAAATATTAACTAGATGAAAAAGTCATACCTTGTGATTCAGAATTTTGTAATAATTCTTTCATTTGTTTATTTTAAATGTATGATAGTACTTAAGTTGTATTGATCCATTAACATTAAAAAAGTGCCATTTTTGTAGTGTTACATATGTAGGCCCAAAATCTGCATAAATAAATAAATAAATATTGTAACAGGAAAATAAAGAAAGAAATAACTTAATATTTCTTTATTTATTATTATTATTATTATTATTTATAAATTTAGTCCTGCATTTATTTTTATATTACTTTTTTCCATCAAGTCCAGAACATCAACGGCATCATATCCTAGGTTGATGGCACCTGAGCACCCAGTGGACGGTAGGTTTCTAGTCTAATGCTGGTGTTTATTTTGTAATCACAGAGAAAATCTTGACTCTTCAGTAACTGAAATGATCTGGGTCAGAGTCGTGCACGAGGGCGGGTACCCACGGGTACCTGACGGGTGACCCGCTAATATTTGATGTAACGTGTGGAATAATGTTTGCAGGGGCGGACTGCGGGTCCAATACCCAAGACTATTTTACTCAATTCGTTACATTTGACAGCTGATTTCAAACAGTCCCGTGCTTATTTGTGTTCACGCTCTGTCTGAAAACTGTTAAAGGCAGCGTTGAGCATTGTAGCCAATCGCGCTGCGACTGACAGCTATATAATGATTATATAAAAGGGAGTGCGCTTTGCTCGCTTTCTGTATTTAATCTGTTCACAATTTAGATAAAAGATTTAGCCTATTTTTCATGCTGCTAAAAAGAGGACCAGCAGCCAGGTAAACACTGTTGAAATTCAGAAGAGACAACCGAATTTAAATGCAGAGTGAATTTGCTAAAATGTTTAGTAGCTTTAAGCTTAAAGATAGACCTACTAAAACATTCTTTGTTCTATTAGCTAGCTTTTGTTGTTTAATGCAATGTTTAATCAATTGCATCAACCCAGAATGCCTAATGTTGGTTTTATTGCTTGTGTTAGACTACATGAGAAAATTATTTTGGTCTAGCCTATCTCATGTAGGAGATTTAATGCGGGGGCGGTTCGGGTCGCAATTTTTAATGTCAAACAGGTCGGGTCGGGTACGGAATAAAATTAGTGTTGCTGTTGAATAACGGGTCTGGTGTTATGTTAATAACTGTTGGTGCAGGGCAGGTACAGGTTTATCAAACAGGACCTGTGCAGAACTCTGATCTGGGTTGTTTCCCAACCATCCAATGGCTTCTATGAAGAACTGAATAATCCAGGGCTGCATTTCCCAAAAGCATCGTAAGCCTAGGTTTATGATGCTTTTTTTTTTTTTTTTCTCTGTGATTACAAAATACTATTATTAGACCAGAATCCTAATGTCCATTGGGTGTCATCAACCTAAAATCTGATGATTTAATGGTTCCGGATTTGATGACGATGCTGTGAGGAACAATCACATAAGTAGCTGGATTCAGCTTCTTGTTTCTATATCTGGAAAACTGTGGTTGCTACAAAACAATTCAACATAATGCGAATCCGTGAAAATAGCATGCATCTCTCCACTTGATCTGCCACATCCTGTACCAAATTCTGATCTCTATCACTTAGTTAGATCTGATGCTTCTACACATGAGCTCTCAACCACTGCAGTTACACAAGGACTGCCTCCCTCAATTCCATAAATAAATATAAAAATAAATGAAAAAAACAAAGTAAAAGTTTTTAAAAAATAACAATAAATACAGAAAATAATAAACGAGGGAAAAAAGAAATACAAAATAAATTCAGGATTAACTTTATTTATTTTTTTTTATTATTATTTATTTATTTTTAATTTCTGCAAATTTGGGCCTCCATAGTTATGTAGTCATGTTTTTAACTATGGCTTGTGCTAAACAAAATGTAAGCATGGGGCCTTGTAATATGAATGACTTACCTTTTTTATCATTATTATTATTATTATTAGATGATTTTAAATGCCCGATAGAAGAAGAGGTGGCTTTAACGAGTGGAGAGTGGGAAGTCTTGGCTAGACATGGCTCAAAGGTTTGCTGTATTATTCAACAAATTTAAAATACAAATGTCTTGCACAAATTCCTGTTCTTTACATTTTGCCTTCATCTACATTTGCAGATCTGGGTCAACGAAGACACCAAACTGGTGTACTTCCAGGGCACAAAAGATACTCCACTTGAACACCATCTTTATGTTGTGAGCTACGAATCTCCTGGAGAAATTGTCAGACTTACTAAGCCGGGCTTCTCTCACAGCTGCTCTGTTAGCCAGGTGTGTGTGTGACAATTTTAAGGCCTGTTCACACCAAATAAGTGGTGACAAAATGGCATTCTAAAACAAACAAAAATTGTTAATGATTTTTCACAAAAAAGGCTGAAGCAAATTTCTGGCTGGCAAAGAATCCCCTGGAAATATAGCCTGACGGAATTTGATAGTTAATTATACATTTCTGCTTAGCATATCCTGAATTTGTCACTTTTTTTTTTTTTTTTCTTTTTCTTTTTTTTTCCCGGTTTTAGTCAAGAATTTCGTTTTGTTGCATCTTTGGCTTGTATCTTACAGATTGCATGGGTGGGGAAAAAGCGATATGTTACAATTCAGTCCCACTTCAGAATAAGATTGTGTACATTAATGTTAGTTAATACAGTAGTACTATGACCCATGAACAATACTTTTACAGCATTTATTATTCTTGGTTTGTTATTTATGTTAATGTTAGAACTAAAAATTATTTTTTTTTTTTTTTTAAATTGCATAAACAGTATTAGTTAAACAATTTAACATTTTTTTAATTGATAATTACTCTGATTATTGAAAACCATATGCCGATAACTGTCCTGCAGTGACAAAAAAAAACAAAAACTGAAGAAGCTTTATTTTACAATATCTTGAAGCAAACCAAGCAGTGTTCCATGACAGGCAGTCTCTGACTATTTGTTTCTCCTGTTTCAATATAGAACTTTGACATGTTCATTAGCCACTACAGTAACGTGAGCACCCCGCCATGTGTTCACGTCTACAAACTGACGGGTTCTGACAGTGACCCCATACACAAAGAGCCGGAGTTCTGGGCGAGCATGATGGAGGCTACAGGTGAGAGCAGGGCCGTGAGGTCAGGGTGATGTTGCACAGCAGTGGGAAAGAGTAACAGATGCTCTAACAACATGTTTGCTTTTGACTGTGTGTTGTGCAGGTTGCCCGGCTGATTATGTCCCTCCTGAGATATTTAGCTTCCCTGCCAATTCCGGTTTCCGCCTATATGGAATGCTGTACAAACCACACAACCTGAAACCAGGCAAAAAACACCCCACAATACTGTTTGTGTACGGCGGTCCACAGGTTGGTTTGGCTAAAAAGTGTTGCTATAGATTTTTGAAAATTGGCTATTAAAATTTCTGAAAGTAATAGTTTTACCTAAACTGAAAGTTCTGACATCATTTACTCACCCTCAGGATGTTCCAGACCTGTATGTAACTTTTTCTTTGTTTTTTGTTTTTTTTGTTTGTTTGTTTTTTAAACATCCTAGCTTTGGCTAGGTCTTTCACGCTCCAAAATAACAATATTTAAAAAAATTATAAATTTGGCCTGTATAACTTGTGATATATATATTCCAAGACATATGATAGATTTCTATTACAAAAAGTTTTTATTTGCTAAGAAAATTGACCTCTAGCCTAACTCTCCGTGCATTTATGATAAAAGAATTCGTTGACAAATTTGTTTCTTCTGAGTTGTTTTTTTTTAATAAATTGGTTCACATCAGGAGGTCACAAAACTGTGATTTGTTTATAAAACTTAATAGAAACAGTCAGCATTAAACATTGGCTGCTCCAGCCTGAAAAATAAGCTTTTTTAATGCTATTTGAACATAAGAAACCACATTTATGATACAGTTGTTGTCAGATTTCAAAGGTTTCAAATTTGAAATATGAAATTTAAGCGTAAGCCTTGTGAACAGCTTTGTAGAATTTGATGTTTCGCCATTCAAAGAGATAGGAGCTGCACTTGCATGACTGACATAGCTGCTCGAGAGGCGTTTAAAAGATGCCCGCCGAGTGAAATGACTTGCCTGAAAGGGACTTTGGCTCAGTTAACTGATTAATTGATATGTTCACAAACGGCTGAACTATGAAAACTGTTGTATTGTTTAGAATGTGGTGCCATTTGTTCTTTTTAAAGCTTGAAAGCTCCACTCACCATTAATTGTAACTGCATGGAGAAAAGCAACTGGTACATTTTTTTTTTTTTTTTTTCACATGGAAGAATGAAAATTATACAAACAATATGAGAGTGAGTAAGTGATTACACTTTATTTTTGGGTGGGCTATGCCTTCTAAATGCAGTACTGAATTGAATGTCTTCACATTTTGGTTTGTAACACATTAGTTAAAAGTTGCATTGTAAGTTCTTTAATATGTCTACGTTTAACATGTTTGTTTCTTTTGTTTTTTTTTGTTTTTTAGGTGCAGTTAGTAAATAACTCCTACAAGGGTGTGAAGTATCTGCGTCTGAACACGTTGGCATCTCTGGGTTATGCAGTGGTGGTCATTGATGGAAGAGGGTCGTGCCAAAGAGGTCTTAAGTTTGAGGGGGCCCTTAAAAACAAAATGGTAACTAGAATTGACAGTCTAGTAATTGTAGACAGACATTTGACTTTCGGCATAAAGTCTGAACAGCATCACAGCTAATTTTTCTAAGGAACTTCCCACTTAGACAGGAAAAGATTGTTTGATTCATTTATTTAAAACAAAAAAGGTGATTGGTCATATATATTAACATATTGTTTCTGTCAGGTGGAAACCTTGTATCTCCAAAAGCGCTACTTTTCAGGAAATAAAAAAAAAAACACTGTATTTTTTAAATAATTAAACACTGCATTGTCAAAGATAATATTGTGATTTACATACTGTATGGTCAAACACTTGCAATGTGAGTACTCAGCTCACACAGCACATTTGGCCAAAATCCCATGTTATTAAAGATGAAAAAACAGATAGACAGACAGACAGACAGATAGTGATGGTCAGAATTATTGGCACCCTTGGTAAATTTGATCAAAGATGACTGTAAAAATAAATCTGCATTGTTTGTTCTTTTGATCTTTAATTCATAAAATTAGCAAAAAACTAACCTTTCATTGAAGGACAAGAATTAAAAGTGGGGGGAAAATCACATTATGAAATAAATGTTTTTCTCCAAAACATGTTGGCCACAATTATTGGCACCCTTTTATTCAATACTTTTTGCAACCTCCTTTTGCCAAGATAACAGCTCTGAGTCTTCACCTGTAATGACTGATGAGTTTGGAGAACACCTGACAAGAGATCAGAGACCATTCCGTCATGCAGAATCTCTACAGATCCTTCAGATTCCCAGCTCCATGTTGTTGGTGCTTCTCTTCAGTTCACTCATTTTCTTTAGGGTTCAGGTCAGGGACTGGGACGGCCATGGCAGAAGCTTCATTTTGTGCTCAGTGACACATTTTTGTGTTGGTTTTGATGTTTGTTTTGGATCATTGCCCTGATGGAAGATCCAACCACAGCCAATTATTGGATTTCTAGCAGAAGCAGTCAGTTTTTGATTTTTATCTGTTAGTATTTGATAGAATCCATGATACCATGTATCTGAACAAGATGTCCAGGACCTCCAGCAGAAAAATAGGCCCACAACATTTAAGATCCAGCAGTACTTTTTACTTTCTACTTTGCCACTCAAACTTTCCTCCTCACTGTGCATTAGGACGATTTAGACAGACGTCCTCTTCCAGGCAGATTTGTAACATCTTTAGTTGATTGTAACTTCTTAATTATTGCCCTGATAGTGGAAATGGGGATTTTCAGTGCTTTAGGTATTTTCTTACAGCCACTTTCTATTTTGTGAAGCTCAACAATCTTTTGCTGCACATCAGAACTATATTCTTTGGTTTTACTCATTGTGATGACTGATTAAGGGAATTTGGCCTTTGTGTTTCCTCATGAGTATACTCCTGTGGAACAGGAAGTCAAGGCTGGACAATTTCATGTTCATGATCACCCTGGTGTGCCAAAAAAAATGTAAATATGAATGGGAATATACTTCAGAAATATTTTACTCCTAAAAAATCTAGGGATCCCAATAATTGTGGCCAACGTGTTTTGGAGAAAAACATTTATTTCATAATGTGATCTTTTTTTTTTTTTTTTTTTTTTTTTTTCCCACTTTCAATTCTTGTCCTTCAATGAAAGATTAGATTTTTGCTAATTTTATGAATTAAAGATCAAAAAGATAAACAATGCAGATTTATTTTTACAGTCATCTTTGATCATATTTACCAAGGGTGCCAATCATTCTGACCACCACTGTATAAACAAGCAGAGACGGTTTGAGGATCCAATAGAGTTAGAAGGTATAGTCACAAGTTCTTTTTAATACTTTTCAATGGTTATATATTTGCAAAACCCACAGACAGGTGTAAAGGGTGGCCAATAGTAATAGTGATTTTTTTTATTTTTATTTTTTTTTTATTTTTTTATAAAAAGGACAAAATATAAAGATAGGTTTCCGCCCAACAGCAACAATATATTAAGGTGTCTTTGTACAGCTGACTTAAATTCGGCGAACCCTATCTATTTTCTAAATGCATATTATAGATCTTATTATGAACAATTCATCCATGCACATGTTTTTGGTTTTTAACTGGTAATGTTTAATCAAAATGTCATAACTGGACCTTTCGGTGAGAATGACAGACTTCTCTCTGATGACGTATGCAGGATTTCCCAATTCATTTAGTCCACTTCTTAAAATCCAAACAACAACCGATGCATAGAACCAAGTCGCTGTCTTACATCGTTTTCTTTTTTTAACAATACACTTTGGTGTGCGTCGTAATATAAACGAAAAGATCTGTTGCTATTTCTTTTTCATTGTGACTTCAAGGCTGCTCTGTGCCTGCTCAAAATTCAGTGTAAAGACTTAATGCTGCATAAAAGCCAGACTAATTTATGCCTGCTGACTCATCTCAGCCACTAGTATCAAAGTTGCAACTAGTGCGTAAATGCATTTATGCCACCTTTGTGCATCTTTAAACAGTGTTTGGTGTGTGTGAAGACACCTAACTGCCACTTCAGAAATGCTTCTATGCCACATTTGCAATGTAAATTTAGAACTAGAAATTACCTAAAGCCAGTTAATCAGAGTGTAATTTGCCCAGCTCTTGCTAATGTTGTGAGCAATATTCATCAGCTGACCAATGATCTGTTGTCATGCGAGTTCTGTCAGAACCTGACATTAAAAACAGTCTCACATTTAACACATTATCGTCTGCTTTTAAAAGGTCAGCCAGCATGTGTTGAAAACAAGTTGCATAAATGCTTTATATAGACATAAATATGATCATGCTGCAATTTTCGTTGCTAGAATGATTGGTCATTAAATGTTAAGGTGTTAAAATGATTAGTGAGTGACAGCTCACACTGGCTCAGACATATGATCCCACTTGTTACTCACAGTCAGTGACTGAATTAGACGCTTCCAGTTCTGTCCAACTCATATTTGTATCACTGCTTATTGAAGGTCACTTAGGTGTGATATAAAGTCAGTTTGTACAATAACTTGTATTGGGACATGACTACTGCTTATTAAATTACGTTTTAACATTTTATAAATAAAGGATAGGCCGTTTTTGTCTTGGACCTGTAAGCAACCACCTAACATTCACCCAGAACAAAGCCACCTAGAAATGTCTGTATATACACTACTGTTCAAAAGTGTGGGAACAGATGTTTTTTTTCTTTCTCTGTCTCTCTCTTTTTCAGGAATTAATGAAAAGTGACAAAAGACATTTAGAATGTTATGAAAAGATTTCCATTTCAAATAATTGCTGTTCTTTTAGACATTCCATTCAGCAAAGAATCCAGAAGCAAATGTATCATGGTTTCCACAAAAATATTAAGCAAAGCTGTTTTCAACATTGATAATAAGAAATTTCAGCATATTAGAATTCTGAAGGATCATGTGACACTGGCAACTGGATTAATATTGGTTGAAAATTCAGCTTTTCAATCACACAAATATTTTTTTTTTTTTTAGTGTATTAAAAACAGAAAACCATTTTAAACTAATATTTCACAACATTGTTTTACTGTATTTTTGATAAACTAAATGCAGCCTTAGTGAGCATTAATAGAGACCTCTTTCAAAAACATTAAAAAAATCATTCCAAACACAAACTTTTTAACAGTAGTGTGTGTGTGTGTGTGTGTGTGTGTGTGTGTGTGTATATATATATATATATATATATATATATATATTATATGTTTTAAAATTGTTAATGTATTTGAAAGAAACATTCAAATTACCTTGAGCATTTCACATGGTTGAAGGTAAAGATCATTGAATGCAGCAAACCAGGCTTTAGGTAAGCTATAAAACATGGTATATGGTACCCTTTATTCATAATACTATAATTTTCTCCTAAACCTCAGGGGCAGGTGGAGATTGAAGATCAGGTGGAGGGGCTTCAGTTTGTGGCAGAAAAGTACAAGTTCATAGATTTGAGTCGGGTTGCCATTCATGGTTGGTCTTACGGTGGATTCCTCTCTCTCATGGGCCTCATTCACAGGCCAAACATCTTCAAGGTGAGATTTACAGCTGCTTCAGTGTTATGTTGTCTACCCAATTTTATTTATTTATTTTTTAGAACTTGCTCTCAACCCCGCCCATGCATGCCCTTTCACCAGCAGGTGGCATCTCAGATGCATCTTACTAAAGATCAAATTGCTGAACGTTGTTGCTTTGCTGAAATTGTAATCACAGTCAATTAGCGCTTTTATGCTTTTGGAATGACTAAAATAGAAAATAAGCGCTGTATTTTGGATATAAGGAAGAAACCTTTTCAAACGTGTGTACTTTGAGACTATAATTAGTATCTGTAGTTTTTTTCTTATCATGTGTTAAGCAAGTTACCCATTCTGTGCTCCAGGTGGCCATAGCAGGAGCTCCTGTGACAGTGTGGATGGCATACGACACTGGCTACACCGAACGCTACATGGACGTGCCTGAAAATAACCAGCAGGGATATGAGGCGGGCTCTGTCGCCCTGCACGTCGACAAACTTCCCAACGAGTGAGTTACTGTGGCTCAGGCCAGAGGATGTGCAACGTTTGTTTTACCCTGATTATACAGCTATTATTTGTAGAACTTTGTGATGAGCCATGAAAGCCTGATCGATGGTATATGAAAATATGGAGGTCACACTTGAGGGGAGAGAACAAAAACAAAAACATTTTATTCAGATGTGCCAACTGAGCAAAAATAAGCAGATTGGTGCAGTTGCTGAAATTTATATGGTCAAAGTGTAAGATGAAATTCTGATACCTTCTTGTAATGTACTCAGTGAGATGTTTATAACAGTATACCACTACTTGCAAAAAATGCATATAAATATCAGTTGACACTCTATATCTCCCAATGATACGTCTTAGTAAGATGATATTTAAATGCTTAGTTTAGTGATCAAATCTCTGTAGTTTTTATTGTGGTGGGGGGTGCGGTTGCGTCGCTTTACATGTAATGGAATGCAATGCAATGCAATACAATACAATGATGAATGAAAGATGTATAAACATTCCTCAAAAGCCTGATGTATCATATTTGATACATTTTAATATGATTCTTCTAAACAATTATGTATGGATAATTTAGGAACCCTAAGTTGTTCAGTTCAGTAAGTGTTCATTGCGAAATATTACTAATAATATGAAAAATATTTTTAAATTTTAAATATTTTTAGATTTCACAGCAAAAAGACATGTACCACAACCTGATGGACATTTTTATAATTATACTAAAAGGCCTTTTTCTTGCTTAAAAACGTATAAACTATCAATAAAACAAAACAAGACATCTAGAAGATTTTGTACAGCAGGTTTTTCATAGTTTGATCATGTTGATAGTTTAGAGGCCTTGGAAATTTGCTTATCAAATATGATACAGTAGGCTTTATAGGGTTAACATACCCTCTCTAGGTAAATTTCATCTTGAAGATATGAATCTCTCTAGTTCAATTAAACCATATAGATAACTCCTCTCAGGATGTATTATTAAAGCAATTGGTAGTTTTGTCACTGTGCTAACTGCTTAATTTTTTACCCAAGGCCAAACCGATTACTGATTTTACATGGGTTCCTTGATGAAAACGTGCACTTTTTCCACACCAACTTCCTGGTGTCTCAACTCATCCGTGCAGGAAAGCCATATCAGCTACAGGTTCGAAAATATACATTTATAATGTTAGTATTTTTTTTCCCCCACAACCATATAATTGATCATATGTTTTCTCCATAGATCTACCCCAATGAGAGACACAGCATTCGCTGTCCTGAATCCGGAGAGCACTACGAGATCATGCTACTGTACTTCCTCCAACAGCACCTCTGATGAGGGCCTTCTCCATTCCCACCCTCCTCCACTTCCTTCAGCAGCAATGACAGAATACGGCCCTCGCCGGTCCCTGAACCCATCTTTTGCTTTCTCGCACTCTTTCTGGAAGGAGTGTCTTTGCAGCAGCCAGAAACAGACTTGTTCCCAAACTCTGTGTAATTTTGTGCATGTCGGCACACTTTTAACAGAAAGGACACGTCTGAGAACGGAGAAGAACCCAGTAGCTCATTAACCTCATTAAACAGATATTGGATTATGTGCCACACCTAGGTAATGTTTCTTTTCCGGCTCCCTTTGGAACACTGATTATGTTGCCAAATGTGTCTTTATTTTTTAAATTTGTAGTTAGTGGCTTGTCAGAATACAGAGACTGGATTTCTACACATACATACAGAAATGCTCTTACCGCCCCTCCCCCCTTTCCTGTTAACTGCTCATTTAACTTAAGCTTTTTCAGTGCTATGAATGCAGTCGTGTTTCGGTCCAACATGAATTCCAGCGTCACTGTTAGCCATGCTCGTGTGGCTCTCACGTAAGGACACCTCACACTACTACCTGCAGTTCATATTTTAAGTGTGTATTATTAAAGGAACATATTTTTTATGAAGTTGTGGCCATCTGTCTTGTATGCTGTTTTAATCAAAGTAGCGTATTCTTTTCATTTCAAGCCTTCTGGAATATGATGCATTTCCAAAGGATTTAAAATATTTAATGAGGATAAAAGCATAGGGTGGGGCTTGATTTTATTCCATCAGGAATTGGTTGGAACGTGAAAGGTGGGTCAAGTAACATTTACATAGCGCTTTATACAATACAGAAAATAAGTGTTAATGTTGTAAAATTCATGAAAAATTCCATTTCGGCTGTAAAGCAGCTTTACAGAAGGCAATAGTGTCATTATTTAGCTCAGTTTAATTAAGTGTTTCAGTTCAGTTCAATAACTGTTAGTGAACGTATGTCTGGTTAGTGATGTCAACTGGGAAGGAATGTCACAGGTTGAGCTAGATATTACATTCTGACTTTATTTAAATGGTCAGTTCTTCAGTCCACACAGTCCATTTATTGAAAATTAAAGGGTTTACCCAAAAATGAAACAACTGTCATCAATTACTCACCCTTATTTCATTCCAAACCTGAAGGACTTTCATTCATCTTCGAAATCTTCTGAGATTTCTGACCCTTTATTTTTCAGTCCATGAAACTACCATTTTGACACTTCAAAAAGTCCATAAAGAGATCATAAAACTGATCCATGTGAATAAAGCCATTTAATCCGAATTTTCTGAAGAGACTTAAATCGATTTATGAACAGAATAAATTTAGGCTTTTACTCACATAAGATCAGTGAACATAAACAGAAGATCAACCATATGCGCTTGATGCAAACATCATCAGTTCTTATGGAATCGCAAATGTTTCTGCGTAATGCGAGAATGAACTTCATTGGTTCTCGCACATCAAGCAAGCATGCTTGAGCTTCCGTTTACCATATCTGATGTGTGTGTTTATGAATGTTTATATGTGACTAAAAGCCTAAATTAAATCTCTTCATTATATAAAGTGATTGGATTAAACCGCTCAGTTCATATGGAATAGTTTTATGATCTCTATGAACTTTTTGAAGCATTAAAATGGTAATTGTGTGGACTGTCAATGGAGGGAAAGAAAGCTCAGATTTCATCAAATAGATTTGTTTCGAAGATCAACAAAAGTCTTATGGGTTTGGAACAACATAAGGGTGAGTAATGAATGACAATTTTCATTTTTTGCTTGAACTAACCCTTTAACTGCAATTATTTCAATGTAAAGAAGTTAACTAATCATAACATAGCTTATTCACATATATAATCCTAAAGTTACAGGAGGCAAAGAGCAGCAAGATTTAGTCAAGAGAGGGGATGGAAAACAGTCACAAAATAAATTGGTGCCAGAACTCTTGGTGAACTTCAGGAGGAAATGGTTATGACCTCTTGAAAACATGGCTGTCCTGCTTTTTATTTGCATCCACCGTGGATCTGAATGCAGTTTAGCAACATGAATGGACTTGTTTCCTTAAGGAAACAAAGGAAATGAGTAGCTGGCATGATTCACAGCATTTTCCAAACAGACTGTCAAAGTCTAACTACCTCAAACTTTTTTTTCTTTTTCTTTTTTTACAGGATTTATATTGAACTTTTATGGTAGTGTTGAAGATGTTACTTAATAAATCTTTATATTTTAAGTACGTTTAATTTAAATTGGTTACACTTTATTTTGATAGTCCACTTTAGATATTCTACCAACTATAACTTTGCAACTATACATCAACTCTTAATAATTTGCAATTTCATGTCAACTAACTCTGAGTATTAGTAGACTGTTAGGTTAGGGTTAGTGTTATTAGAATAAGTTGACATGGTTTTGTAAAGTTACAGTCAGTAAAATTTCTGTTGGGGGATCATCAAAAAAGTATTAGCAGATATTTAGCAGACAGTCTACTAATACTCTAATGACTGGTAGATGTCATGTAGTTACTAATAGTGAGTAGAATGTCTGACTATTGAAATGGTGTTACCTTTAAATTTAGAGCTGCCCAACCCTTTGGCAGTCCTCAGTCCCTGTTTAAATGGTTAAAATATTGAGAAACGTAAGCATCATTCTGGTGATTTTACTGATTTTAGCAATAATATTGGGCTCATGGTTGTGAACATCTTCAACTGTAAGGCGGAAGACCAACCTGTGTAATGCCACATGCTGACTGGAGTGTGAAAGAAGCTTGCACAGACAGCACTGCATTTAACTTGTTGCACAAACTTCCACAAAAAGTTGTTCTCATATTAAAACACCATTATTGTCTTTTAAAAGATTACTGTTGCATATTTGTCATAACCATACATCTTTACAGGTGTATAGATTCAAGTCTACTTCTTCAGTCAAGACAAAACCCAGTTGGCCCCAGATCTGTCAGTCCAAGAGACAGTTCATTTTAATTGAGTTGAAATGGAGAAAAGGCATAAACAAAGACAAAAATTCAAAGACAGAGCCACGCAGTACAGTGGCTAAGCAGCCATTCAGAACCATGCAATTCTTGAGAATTCTCTGTAATGAAGACACTGTGCAGATTAGTGGTTGAGGTAATGATCATCTTCAGTACAGTAGAAATAGACTGTGGTCCAGCCTGAGACCATGAGTTAAGGCCCAGATTCAAGGCCACATTTAGGTGTAACATCAAGACTGACTATGCCAAGAGGACACACTGCATGTAGACCGAAATGGTGAATGTGATTTCACCAAGTAGAACATGTTCCTGGATCAACATTTCGATCAGCCAATCCGAGAATAGGGATAGGTTTCAGTTAATATAAAGTTTAGGCTAACAAAGAGGGTTAGGGGCTTCAACATAAGTGTTATTCACCTATCATTTCCCTTTGATTTAAGGGATAAGGTAGGGTTAGGTTTAGGGATAGGGTTGGGACTATGTTTTTGGACAAGAATGTTGTTCCAGGATCAACAAAAGATGTTGATCCAGGAACGTCTTGCTTGACAAAATCACGGTGACCATTTTGCTAACCTTTTAACTATACTTTAGTGACATCGGATATGCATTTTGACTAGTTGGCTATACAGATGCAGGTGGGTTCACCTTTTGAACGTGAATGTTATGTAATATTCTTTTTGTATTGTCAAACATCATGTTTTAATATGATCCAGGCTTTGATATATTGGTCAGCGTGATGTTTATATAACCAAAATTTTATATTTTAGTGTAGGTGCATTCTCTTAATAAGTAACTGCATGGCATTAAATAAGTTTCCTTTATTTGTACATTTAAAAAAATGCTAACTTAAATAGCAAAAGCTGCATAGCATGATACAATCATTTAAACAAAGCATAGATACCATAGAAATAGACAATAAACAAAATACTGACAGACATAAAATGATACAAAACCATACTTGTAAATGTGAATACATCAAAATATGTTTAAATGAGCAACTAAAGGACGTTTACCTGCTTGCAGTGCTGCTGCAGCATCTTTGGACAAAATGAAAGATTGTATTTGAAATCTACAGTAAACATTCTAGTTAAGTTTAAGATTTTACAGGTATTTACCTTAACACCTGGTTTCTTAATTTGTGTAAAGTGCCGAGTTCAGTTATCAGTGTATTGACGTTAATGAACCAAGCAAACTCTGATGGACAGCAAATAATTATAAATGGAAAAGAAATCTTGCACAAGTGTCCTAACAGGGTAACCACAGACTAGTTAATCATATTAACTATGTCTATGAATATGTTCTACTACCCACAGCCACAAAGTGTCATGATTTCAAGCTCAAGATCTGAAAAGTGCTATTTTTCTTTCAAATACCACTTCTTTTGATTTGTCTAAATAGGTTTTGGCTGATTTCATTCTTTTAGTTTTTAAGTCCAATTCTGTTTAACCCTTCAGTGATTGGTTAAGATTTCTAGAAGGCAAATGTTTTTCTTTTTGAAAGTCAGACAATGTCCTTTCAGTTCAAAGAACAGATCACAAGAGAACAAAAATACCACCATCAGATCCAGACATGACAGACTACATATGTAATGGCTTGTTATCCAATTAGATTGGAGGATAAAAATAAACGCAGAACGGTGGTAGAAAACAAGGGTGGAGTCCATGTAGGTGTTTGCTGCTGCCCTTTTTCAAACAGCATGTAATTACAGGGTCACAGGTTGCCTGTGTTATGAAGCCACAATGAGTGTGATTAATGATTACTGAGGGGTTGACTTTCTTAAAAGTAGGATAAAGCATTCACCCTAATCTGCTGCAATGCTTCCTGCTCATATCTGAACAACAGGACACGTTATACATCATGATTTGCACTTGAGTATTTCTGAGCAGAGCCAAACATTTTAGTTAAACCGCTAATCAAAACAATGTTCAGTTTGTGAACTATGTAATCACAATAACATTACAGCTAAGCTGTGATCATCCCAAATACCTTATTTCCTTATTCAAACATTGATATCATGGTAGTACAGTAAATGTACTATAGTAAATACACCTGTTGAAGATTAAAAGTAAAATTCTTGATCTTACCTACATTAATGTTTACATAATATTTTACATAGTAATGTTGCAGTATAGTGCATTAAATATGTGGATAAAAAAGTATTCAGTGAATACAATATATATTTATATATATGTATAAACTTGTAACATAGACATTGTTAATCTTCCAGTAAAGCTAGTTAATTTTGTTTTTCTATCCATTTTGTACTTAATGTGTCCATACAGTATGTCACTCTGAGGGCCATGTTTTTCTAGGACTGGACGGGACCCGGGGGTTTGCTTTGGGTGATACCTGATCAAAGAACAAACACAAAAGTTGGTAAAGTTACCACAATATACCACCATGGTAATATTCTGATTTCTCACCTGAATGATACAATTTTAATAATAAATTTTGAATTAATGTACTAATGCATTTTTTGTGAAGCACAGCAGATTTTAATAGTACAGTATCTCACAGAAGTGAGTACACCCCTCACATTTTTGTAAATATTTATTATCTTTTCATGTGACAACACTGCTACAATGTAAAGTAGTGAGTGTACAGCTTGTATAACAGTGTAAATTTGCTGTCCCCTCAAAATAACTCAACACACAGCCATTAATGTCTAAACCACTGGCTAATGTCTATTTTGTGTGGCCACCATTATTTTCCAGCACTGCCTTAACCCTCTTGGGCATGGAGTTCACCAGAGCTTCACAGGTTGCCACTGGAGTCCTCTTCCACTCCTCCATGGCGACATCACGGAGCTGGTGGATGTTAGAGACCTTGCGCTCCTCCACCTTCCATTTGAGGACGCCCCACAGATGCTCAATAGGGGTTAGGTACCCTCAGCTTCTTTACCAAGGCAGTGGTCATCTTGGAGGTGTGTTTGGGGTCGTTATCATGTTGGAATACTGCCCTGCGGCCCAGTCTCCGAAGGGAGGGGATCATGCTCTGCTTCAGTATGTCACAGTACATGTTGGCATTCATGGTTCCCTCAATGAACTGTAGCTCCCCAGTGCCGGCAGCACTCATGCAGCCCCAGACCATGACACTCCCACCACCATGCTTGACTGTAGGCAAGACACACTTGTCTTTGTACTCCTCACCTAGTTGCCGCCACACATGTTTGACACCATCTGAACCAAATAAGTTTATCTTGGTCTCATCAGACCACAGGACATGGTTGCAGTAATCCATGTCCTTAGTCTGCTTGTCTTCAGCAAACTGTTTGCGGCCTTTCTTGTGCATCATCTTTAGAAGAGGCTTCCTTCTGGGATGACAGCCATGCAGACCAATTTGATGCAGTGTGCAGCGTATGGTCTGAGCACTGACAGGCTGACCCCCCACCCCTTCAATCACTGCAGCAATGCTGGCAGCACTCATACATCTATTTCCCAAACACAACCTCTGGATATGACGCTGAGCACGTGCACTCAACTTCTTTGGTCGACCATGGCGAGGCCTGTTCTGAGTGGAACCTGTCCTGTTAAACCACTGTATGGTCTTGGCCACCGTGCTGCAGCTTAGTTTCAGGGTCTTGGCAATCTTCTTATAGCCTACACCATCTTTATGTAGAGCAACAATTCTTTTTTTTCAGGTCCTCAGAGAGTTCTTTGCCATGAGGTGCCATGTTGAACTTCCAGTGACCAGTATGAGAGAGTGAGAGCGATAACACCAAATTTAACACACCTGCTCCCCATTCACACCTGAGACCTTGTAACACTAATGAGTCACATGACACCGGGGAGAGAAAATGGCTAATTGGGCCCAATTTGGACATTTTTACTTAGGGGTGTACTCACTTTTGTAGCCAGCGGTTTAGACATTAATGGCTGTGTGTTGAGTTATTTTGAGGGGGCAGCAAATTGACACTGTTATACAAGCTGTACACTCACTACTTTACATTGTAGCAAAGTGTCATTTCTTCAGTGTTGTCACATGAAAAGATATAATAAAATATTTACAAAAATGTGAGGGATGTACTCACTTCTCTGAGATACTGTACTTTCAAAATAAACATGAAATCTGAATTTACACATTTTCAAAATAGGTTCTAATTGTGAAAAAAATCAAAAATAATTCTAATAACATGCTCTGCTTCTGAAATGATTTCCTTTTAATCTGGTGTCAGTCAGTCTGTGTGGACAGTTGGATAATGTTAACCAGTAGCCAAACAGCTATTTAGGCATTGTTTCAACAAACTCCCTTTCACATCTGGCTCCATTCTGGTATGTAATACTCACTTTTCATGACCCAATTAATCCCAAACTGCTAAAATCAAGTCTCGCCCTACATTTTACTGAATGAATATCTTGTTTCTCTTACATCACTTTAACAAATTCTTGTAGAGTGATTATTAAAAGAAATAAAACTGCCCAAATCCTGCTGCTTGATCTACTTGAATCAGTTACAGGCTGCATAAGTGGTAAGTGCGAGAGAACTTACTTCCGCTTGTGTTTTTGAGTAGTTCATGTGGGCATAAAGTAGAACTGCAATGTCATTGTGGGATGCCTCCAGGGCAATGGAGAGAGCATTACTTCCATCCTAAAGGAAAGAAGCCAAAGGGCATAAATTTACCCATAATGCATTCTTGGGTTGGATGCTTTAACACTGGTTACCGAATCCAGCAACATTTAGGGTGTGACTTATTTCTTCTTGACATCGGGCCAGTTGCATAAACATAGCTGGCTCTAAAGGGTGAGTCATTCTGTCATTGATTACTCACCCTCATGTCGTTCCAAACCCATAAGACTTTTGTTCATCTTTGGAACACAAATAAAGATCTTTTTGATGAAATCTAAGAAGTTTATGCAACGGCCCATAATTTTCTTTAAAACATCCAGTACAATATCCTACTATAATGGAAGCGACTGCACTGGATTTCAAACATACACAATTACTTTGGACCCCACATACATGGCCAACAGGAAATGACTTTAAAAAAGTAAAATCAAAATGTTAAATACACCATCTATCTGCTTCTACCTCAAAATAAAAAATAAAATATTTAATTGTGAGAAAAAAAAGAAAAGAAAAAAAATCACACTGTGTGATAATATGAAGTAACAAGAGAAATAAAGTCACAATTGGGAGATATAGAGTCAGAGATATAGTTTTTTTTTTTTTCTCTCTCTGAGGCAGAAACAAGCTTCTATTGCATTCAATTATAATACTGAAAATAAAAATGGTTATGCATTTTTAACCCAAACTCGTTAGTTCACTCAAGTATGACAAACTTTCCCAAGCTCAAAGTCACTTTATAATAAGCATATAACATTGAAAAATTAAAATCATAAGGAAAGAAAGTCAATGCTAACAAAAAAAAAAAAAAAAAATCATGGCTAAAATTTCTTTCTCTTCATTTGTCACACTGGAATTAGAAGGTCTAGCTGAGCTCACTGCATTGTGGAATAATTTTTTTCAAATGTAGTAGGTCATTCATTCGCTTCATAAATAGTATGTTTACCTTCGTTTGAATGTTAGTGTGACCAACAATTTAGTTGATTATGGCTTTATTTTAGGGTACAGTATTATGCAGAAATAGTACATATTTTAGTGTCATGTACAAATACATCATGACTGTATGAAAGTATTTGAGGTGTACTCACATTGTCCACGACCGAAATGTCACACCCCGGCTGCTCCAGCAGCAAGGAGACAATCTCAGCTCGACCGTGTTCACTCGCACACATCAGAGCAGTGGACCCCTCGTCATCTTGGATGTTCACATTAGCACCACATTCAAGCAGTGCGCGCACCATCTCATGCCGTCCATGACTCACGGCCAGCATCAAAGCCGTCTGTCCTGCCTAACCACAGACAGACCAAAAGATAGGTGCTCATCTAAAGGATCTATGCTGTCTGGCAATCAATGCATCCCTTTCATTAACTTACACCAAAAATGCAGTAATCTGTGCACAAAAAAACTTATATACAGTAGCCCCCAAAGTGTATTTTGGCAATTAAGCCAGACTAAATGCATGAATGCAATTATAATTTCATGGTATTACATACAAAATATCAAATCAAGTGGCATCTGCAAATGTTCTCATCTCAGATCAGAACTTAACTATTGTGAGCCATTTTGGCTGTTATTAACTTTCTTTAAAATGAATGCCACATTTTTATGTTTGTTTGTTTGTTTTTTAATCTAATGAAATGACATCCATAAGTTTAAGTGCACAAGGGACACTTAAAAGGGATAGTTCACCCAAAAAAGAAAATTTTCTCATTACTTGCTCACCCTCAAGTTGTTCCAAACCTGTATGAGTTTCTTTCGTCTGTTGAATACAAAAGAAGATATTTTAAAGAATGTTGGTAACCAGACATTTGACGGCATCCACTTCCATAAAAAAATAAAAAAATAAATACTATGGAAGTCAACGTGTGCCATCAACTGTCTGGTTACCAACATTCTTTAAAATATCTTCGTTTGTGTTCAACGGATGAAAGAAACTCATACAGCTTTGGAACAACATGAGGGAGAGTAAATGATGACAGAATTTTCATTTTTGGGTGAACTATCCATTTAAGTGTCCAAAATGTTGGCTGATATCAGAAAATCTTTTAAACAGCTCTAACTGTTTGAAAATTTGTGGTCGGTAAAGCTTTTTTAATGTTTTTGAACGAAGTCTCTTATGCTCATCAAGGCTACATTTGTTTGTTCAAACATACAGTAATATTGTGAAATATAAAAATATGTGTTAATATATTTTAAAATGTAATTTATTCCTGTTGGGGCAAAGCACAATTTTCAGTCTTCAGTGTCACATGATCCTTCAGTAATCATTCTAATATGCTGATTTGATGCTCAGGAAACATTTCTTATTATTATCAATGCTGAAAACATTTTTGCTGCTTTTATTTGTGAGGAAACTGTGATCATTGTTCTTTTTAGGATACTTTGCTGAATAGAAAGTTCAGAAGTACAGCATTTATTCAAAATAGAAATCTTTTGTAACATTATAAATGTCTTTACTGTCACTTTTGATCAATTTAATGTGTCCGTGCTTAATAAAAGTATTAATACTATATCTTAAAAACAAAATCTCACTGACCCCAAACTTTTCAACAGTAGTGTACAGGGCTTGATATTACACTTAACAACCCGCCAAATGCAGGTGGATTTCAGCAGTGGTGTATAATGCAGTCACTCCTACTAGCCACTTTGGCAGGTTGAAATTTATATATAATATATACATTTTTCAATTGTAGTCTTTTAAAAAGCCAAGTGCAATGTAGTGTTGTCAAAAATATCAATTTTTCGATACATATTGATACTAAAATATCTGAGTTGACACATAAACCCGCCTCCCCTCACTCACTTGGATTACGCGCATTGCGCATAATTTTACTCATTCCCACAGATTTTGTGCTCACACCCAAAGTGCACGCACATAAAGCTAAATTGAGTTCTTTTTCATTGCTTAATGGTTTAAACAGTCAAATACATGCAAAATAATGTCAAAATGCCGGTCTTGGCGAGTATTCATGTGAACGTTTTAAGTGAACGTAAACAGTTAAGAAAGAATACGCATGTGTTAATAGTATAATGGATCTGTGCGTCAGGTCTTAAAGTGACAGCAGCCTAATATACCTGCTGCTAAATTATGAGATAATATTAAAAATATCTTTATGGCAGTTTTTTCCCATGGTATCGATGTCAAAATTGTGGCCAGTGAAAATGCTGAGTGGCTAGTAACTTTGGAAAACCACTAGCCACAGTGGCTGGTGAGCAAAAAAGTTCATGTCAAGCCCTGGTAGTGTATATGTATTCCATATTTAATGGAGAACATTCTGTTACTGTTTTATTTCCTTTAGCAAATCTTTCACCAAATGAGTTTAGAAATGTATAAAAATGAAAGGGGGCATACCATCTCCAACAGCATCTATTTACACTTCAAAAATAAAAGTTCCAAAAGGGGGTTTTTGCAGTGATGCCGTAGAAGAACCATTTTAGTTTCCCCAAATCTTTCAGTGAATAGTCTACTATAAAGGACCTTTTGTGCAATGGAAAGAATCCATGGATGTTAGATTCTTCAACAATAGATGCCAATGATGAACCTTTATTTTTAAGAGTGTGAGTTGAAATGTCATATTTAAATTAGCAGAGGATATAATCACAGATGAATATCTAATTAACCGGGTGACTTACTTGGCTCGCCTTGGCATTGACGTTGCCCAGACGGAAGAGTTTCTGGACCACTGCCATGTCGTCCTCTTCCTTCACTGCTGAAAGGGCTGCCAGCATCACAGCTGTATATCCGGCTTTATTCTGCTGATCAACATTGCACATGCCTGCACATGAACACATCCACAGCTGATTATGCATTGCCTGAAGTTGCCTGTAACAATGTATTGTAACAATGTCCCAAACTATTGGACAACTCAGAACAGCTCATTAGCATATAGTCTATAAAGATGTACTTTACTGTACTTAAAAAATTACTTAAACTTACTGTACTTAAAAACTTGCATAAACTTACTTAAATAAAACTTGACCTCCACAAATCAACAATAGTAAAATACACAAACTTGAATGATAAAAAAAAAGGTAACAAAAGGACAACACTCACTTAAACATGCAATATAGTGAGGCCATGTGACAACAATGTTGTATATTACTGTTGGAAACGACTATCATTGCATATTGCATTTTGTTCCAGGCAATATGATTAACACAGTATTCACTATATAACAGAAACATACTTTTCTTAGCATTAAGCTAAGGAATGTAGCTGGGTGCATTTCCCCATGGTTTGAGGCTCATTCACACCAAGAATGATAATTATAAAGATGACTATAATGATAACTGTATTAGCGTCCACACCAGCGGACGATATCGTTCTGTTTATTCTAAGCGCACGCAGCAGTTTTGTCGTCTGCTGCTTTAAATGCTCAGGATGGATTCTGATTGGCTGTCAATGTTTTTTTATTGTTCTTCAGCTGGAAAAATCATTCTAAAAGTGATTCAAATTATATTGTTTCTCTGTACCATTATCGTTGTAGTTGCGATGTGGACTCTGCTATTCTTTTATATTTATGTCTTTATCGTTCGTTATCATTATGGTTATCGTCTTTGGTGTGAACAGGCCTTTATTCAACTGTGCTAGCTGTATATTTTAAGGACGCCAAATATTGATGAATTATCAAACTTACATTAGTTTACTATGTTAATTCCCTTGCAAAAGAATGAACTCAGGAACTCTATTAGATACTGGTTGTTATAATCTCAGTTTTGGTATTGCATTGCTTGTTACCATGTTATTCTGATGTGTCAGAAAAAAAAACTAAATTCTATTAACCTGTGTCAAGCAGCAGGTCCACAACAGTGAAGTTGGAATGGGAGACACTGTAGTGTAAAGCAGTGTTGCCGTTGCCGTCAGTCATGTTGACTACGTGTTCCAGCAGGATGGGGGAGACCTCTGAGAAAGCCATCAGGTAATTTGACACACGTAATGGCTGGGCCATCTTTGCACTGGATACTCGGAACCACTCCAACTGAACGGTATGAGTGCTGGACAACTGTGTAAGTTAACAGAGCAGCTTAATAGTTTATTGTCAAGTTTGACAGGAATGAATTGATTCATTTAGAATAATGACCACAATGTGAATAAAATGAAATGTGTGTAATTTGTTCCTACCACTTCTTTACTCTTTACTGATTTGGCTCCATCATTAAGGTGGTTCTTCAAAATTAGACAAGCTTCACGCATTTTGGCACTTAGTTCAAACCTGTAAGATAATGTCCATTTAGTTTTTCTGTATATATGTAATATATTTGTGAATATATACATTACATAAATACTCCGCACACCACACAAATAGCTTCTCACTTGATAAGCAAACTTGACTCTTAATTGATTTCAATAGATAGATGTTAACATTTTGCTGAGCTAAGAACGTGATACTCTAATAAGCATAAAAAATACATAGCACATTCAAATATTGGGTAAATTAGTCTGTTTTTAATTAAAGGTGTAATAAGCGAATTCTGAGAAACACTTGGGGCCCTATTTTAACAATCTAAGTGCCTGGTCTAAAGCGAACGGCGCAAGTGCACTTAGGGCGTGTCCGAATCCATTTTTGCTAGTTTAAGGACGGGAAAAATTGTTGGCGTGCCCGGTGCATGGTCTAAAAGGGTTGTCCCTATTCTCTTAATGAGTAAGGGGTGTGTTTTAACGTGCAATAAACCAATCAGAGTCTCATTATGCACACAATAATAATCTTCTACATTGTAATCGTTTTATTTTTAATATTCGGCATGTTTGTGTGCTGCTGCGCGTCTCTGTGTGTGTAATAAGCAGAGTGTAGGCGAGTTGTGCACCCGCATATAGGCACATATTACTAACGCTAACAAAACAAATATTGCGGCATTGACTTTAGACCAGGTTTCAGTTGGTCGATGGCGCAGTCGTTTTCAGTTGCCTCAAAATAGCAACATGCCAACAATGCACCTGAACACAGCTCGTTTTCAGACCAGCACACCCATGGTTGCACAAATGGGCGCAAATGCATTTACTATTTAAACAACGTGGCACAGGATGTGAACATGATAACTGCGTCGGGCTGAAACTAGCAAAAAACACTTGCGTCGTGCCTGGCACCGCATTGCGCTGGGAATATGATGAGGGCCCTTGATATTTGAAATCAACCCAAACAAACATACCCCTCCCTTCATTGCTCCGCCTCCAAAATGCACAAAGATGTGCGATTGTCTCTTTATCATAGCTGAAGAGAAGCAAAATAATGCTTCGCAAAAAATAATGCGAAGTTGATGAACAACAAGGAAGAACAAAAAATTGAACGAACAGTACACAGGAGTATAAACAAGCAAGAGTTTGTTAGTTGCCAGCAGCACAGCAGCTCCAGACAAACAATGACACTAAAAACTGTCCTGTACTATAGCTAACAATAACAACAGCATATCTTGGTTCTGTGAAACAATGTTACTCACATATGGAGCCGAAACAACACAAACTCTGCGTCTGTTTTCAGGCCTTCCCGCTTAGGTCTCTCCAGCGCTGGAAAGCTTCTCTATTTAATATTAATGCAGGTTCTAAAGCTCTTACCTGATCATAACTCTTCTTTTTCCAGTGATATTCCTCTGAGCTTTTCTCTTTTGTAATGTCTCTCAGCCATCTCTCTTTCTACAACCTTTCTTCAAATCTCCCTCTTGCTCACTCTCTCTCCTCCCCATCATGAGTATATAGTATATATGAGTATATTCATAAGCCTCCTACCACTACTGCCACATTCAACAGCGTTTCTCAGAAATCACTTTCTGCACTTTTAAGGCAAACTACTTTTTTTCATTATCGAATGAATTTCGAATGAAAATCACTGTTCACTAAACTCGATATTAAACATTCTGAGATTGCTTTTTTCAGGACACATTTGATTTTTTTTAATGGATGAGTCAACAATATTTTTGGACCTTAATTTTTTTCTAGCACAGAGATGAATTTAAAGCAAACTGTTTTATGATATGAACATGTCATCACACAAATCTACAGGCACTTACTTTTCCTTTACTTCCTCTGCCTGATCCTTTAAATCTTCAGTCCCAGCTGGCATGTTTTCATCACTATCAGTTTCATCCACATTTATATTCATCTCTTCTTCAGATGTATCCTCTAGAGCTGCCTCTTCTTCCACGCTGCTGTCTGAACATGCACCAGCCTCACTTCCATCAGAGGAACTCTCTTCATCCTCTTCTTCATCCTCTTCACTAGAGGTAGACTCATACCTGCAAGAATTTAGGTGGAGAAATTCAGTATAGTATCATCAAATTGGAAGAGCCATGTTGGAAGCCAGTGATATACATACATTTGTTACTTGGCATAAAAGTATTTATTGTAATTCATAAAGGTAATTGTCTTTTATGATATTGCTGTTGTTGCCATTTTATAAAAGCAATAAGCCATGGGACGCAGTTAATGGCATTGATGTTTTTATGGTAAAGGCACTTTGTAACATGCCTAACAATGTTTCATTATTTAAATATCTGCTCTAGCAACTCACCCTCCATTTAGAATTCCAACAAACTTCAAGCTCTTTTTGCCACCACTGGAAACTGCACCGGCGCCACTCCCATCCTTCCTCTTCATGATAGATTTCAGAGGGCCTGCAGCTTTATTGCAAAGAAATCACTGTTAAAGGGGTTTTCCAGATTTATTTAAATCAACATGAAACAGCATTCTCAATACTTTTGAGATAAAGAAATAAATGTATGGTGGGATTTGAGTTTATTTTGAGTTTACTGAATCGTGCCGGTTACTATTCATGTATTACATGAATAGTAACCGACTTTAAATTATTTCTGCGTTTGTTACTGTGCTAACAACATGTTAGAGAGACTGCATAACCTACAACAGTACAGTAACACTGCAAAAGCAGAGCAATTATCTTAATTAGACAATTTTTTCTTTGGAATAACTGCATAGTATGGTCATGAACATGCTTTACAAAAGTCAAAAAATTCTATTGACATTTCAAAATAACAATGCTTACTCTCTGCAGAAGTTGTCTGTTCTTCACTGTCTTGTATATCTGTGATGTAGGGAGATTCCCACTGGATACCAATGCTTACTAGCGCCACAGTTTTTTCCTTTGAAGTTTCCACAGGATCTGTTTGAATGCTTTGGTCAGTTTTTGAAATGTACTCCGGGTCAGTCACATCTGGAAACAACACTCCAACTGAACAAACTTCAGCAGGACATGTTTCCATTTGGGCATTGACTGTCTCTGGTTTCACTATTGTCTCTTTGTCCAACATAATCTTGGATGTCCTCTCAATTTCCTGAGCCCTTAAAGCTTCAAGATCTTGGTTGACCTGAGTTAATTGTGTCTCAAGAACCTGGATTGACTCCTGTTGAAATTTGATAGTGTGTTGCAGGGTATCAATTTCTCGTTCTGTCTCACTTTTTAACCCTAGAAATGATTCTATTACCCAGACTGCCACATCTTCTGTATCCACTCCAGTCTGAATTCCCTCATCATGCATGGCACTAGCCTCAGTCTCAATAGCTGCATGACAAACATCAATAGTAGTTTCGACAGCAGCATCCTTGAGTGCTTGACGATTGAAGACTAGCACAGCCTCAAGAGGAATGTCACTACCTACTGATATGGATCTTTTTTCTACAGGAGTAGTGGTTAGTTTCCTTATTTCCTTTTTGTCTTGTTCATCAATTTTGCATTCTGGCCTTTTATTCCAAATTGATGGCGACGGTAGGGGTCCTGGTTGAAAGGCTCCCACTACTGCCTCAGTGGAGACCTGCATTTTGAGCGTTGTATCAAGTTCTTCTGTTTTCTTTCGAAGTTCCAGAGCCAACCTTTCCTTTTCTGCACGGAGCATGGCAACTTCTCTTTCTAGAGCTGGTACTCCTTTCACTTTCTCTTCCATCTCTCTCAGCTGCCTAAGGGCAGTGGCCATCTGTTCTCGCACTGTCTGAAGCTGCCCAGGAGGCAATGTTCCTGAGTTGGAGGCTGGGGTGCTCCTTCCAGATGTCTGAGGACTTGCTCTGGTCCAGATCCCAGAAAGGGGGTTCTGCACAACAGGTGATATCTGTAGCAAGTGAGCATCTGAAGCAAGCTGGGAAGAAGCTACAGAGAAGTCCCTATTAGATCCACTGGCTTTGGAACTCACTTTGGAAAGGTCGGACAAATTAGAGCCTAAACCATTTGAAAACTGACTCTGCTCCTGTTGCAGCCGAAGGCTAGTTTCAAGAAGTGTTCTCTCTACCCTAGGGTTGCGTGGTGGAGGTGGTGGTGGCACTTTGGACCAAGTAGGTTGACTGGGAGTGATAACTGGTAATGGAGAAAGTGGTTGTGATTTACTAGGTGGTGTAATTGGGCTCTGGAGATAAGGTTGGTTAGTCTGGCCATTCTCACTGGTTGTTGAGGAAAGGGACTCAGTGGAGGTCCAGCCACTGGTCCGACCCCCAATACCCAAATTTCGCCCACGGTCACCCCGAGATCCCCTCCGAGGGTTCACATTAGCTCTACGAATGCTGTGTCCACTCTCGATTTCTTCAACATACTTGAGAAAATCAAGGTCCAGTTGGAATCCGTAGGGTGTCTGTACAGAATAGGAGCCACCTTGATCTGTTTCTTCCTCATTAGAGCAACGAAAAGGGGCACTCAGATCTGCAATGCAAATATGAAAGTGAAAGTGACATGTAAAGGCCAAGTATGTAACCCACACTCAGAATTTGTCCTCTGCATTTAACCCATCCAGTTAGTGCACACACATTAGGAACTGTGAGTAGTGAACCCACACACTGCAAACTGTGGACACACACACAACCAAAGGAGTGGGCAGCCATTTTTGATGTGGTGCCTAGGAAGCGATTGGGGGTTAGGTGCCTTGCTAGGTGCTGGTATTGAGAATCAAACTCGCAACCTCTGGGTTACCAGTTTGACTCTCTAAACATTAGGCCACGACTGCCTAACATAGCAGGTGTGGTCATCTTGAAACACTACTATCTACCGAGTAAAACATTTACTTACTTGGCAGTTTGGAGGATATGTGCACTGATTGGGTCATTTTATGGAGCCTTCTGTTGCCCCTCCAGAGGACAAATCAGCATACCTGCAAGCAAAAGACAAAATTTCAATTTCGAAACACAAGACTAATGAATAAAATTGTTTGGGAGCTGCAGAGCTGGTGACCTGCAACCTAAAAGCATCTCTAAACCATTTGATTGATGTTTTTGGTCTATATGTGGTCACTGTGAAGGTTTTAAGGGTTATTCAGTTGTTAAGAGCCAATGGTCCTGGATTGTCACAATTGACATGGGCTGATAGGTAATGGTGTTGATGCATGTTGCATTGCATGTTTATTAGGTCACAGCAATGATGTATAAGCCAGGATGACACAGTTTCTAGCTGAAACATGCTCTGGTCTTATGTCATAGAAATTAGTTGTTTTTAGACTGCACACATAGTCCTGAGGTTTTTGTGATTACCTTGGCTGTCCAGTCGAACTTAATGGGTAATTTCAAAACAAGATTTGGCTGACAAAAATACAGCTTTAACTCTCATAACAAGTAAATTGTGTGCCTTATTGTTTGCCATCATCTTTTTAATTTGTAGTATATTTGGGTTATGCATTACTGTTAATGCTTAGATGGTCTATGTGCCGTTCTATGTATGGTGTTCATTGCTTATGTTCTCAGACATTTTATAGAAAAATTATGCATTTTCTGTCTCGTGTCACACCTGCTTTTCTCTTTCTCTACTGTTCTTCATTTTTACTTTTGCTCTGTGTAATATTCTGGATTAAATTACAAAATTTTAATTGTAGTATTGCACAATTATAGTATTATAGCATTATTAATTTTGCTGATTTATAAATTGCTTTTTGCTGACTTATAAATTGCTTGTCATCTGCATGGATTGTAAACATCATTATACAACACGCTATTTAAAGCCAAATAACTTAATTACATTTTCAGACAAGAATATAGGCAATGAAAAAGTATAAAAATTCTGCTGTTCAGTGCATCTACAGAATATTGTTGAGAGGAAATACAGGGGTTTTCTTTGGATATGGTACCATGGTGATGCTGTGTGTTTTGGACCAGTACAGTAGAGTCCAAAAGTCTGAGACCAATTTATATTTTTAGCATAACAATTTCAGTGCTGAGCTGACATGAACAAAACCTGATGATCATATTTTCCAGCATGATTTGAGAATGATAAAAAGCATTTTGCATCTCAAATGAAGAAATCCTGACCTTTTGTACAAAGGAGTTCACTACTCAATGTCTTAAATTTGCTTATTTGATCATGTTACACTTATGCTTAGTTAGTTTCTGTTTTCATGGATTTCTAGTTTGTTTTCATCACTCACATGTGTTTCTTTGTCTTCATCACTCAGTGTTTCTTTGCTCATCAAATCATCACACCTGTTTGTTATCATCTCATTGTCACTGTGTATTTAAGTTGCTCTGTTTCACCCTTCAGTTGTTGGTCGATGTTTGCATGTTGTGTGTGTTTACCTCTGTTTCACACACACACACTGTTAAACCTTCTGTCTGTTCCTGTGTTTACTGTATTATTAAAATAACTTCGTATTGGATCCTGTGTACCTTCGTCTTCATCTTCTTCATCTTATGACAGATCAGTGACCTTAGAGCAGAATCTTAAATATTTCTCATTCATTAATTATTTCTGAGTTTTAATTGTGGTCCCCACAGTACAAAATTACCATCTAATATACTGTATCATGGAACCACTTCATAAATTTTTATATAATTTCAGTATATAACACACACCTCACATATTATTAATAACACATATTGTGCACATCCTTTAGGATGCTAAATTTCAATACCAATGGACAGAGAAGACCATGGAAATATAGTTAAAACACGCACACCCTCTGACAGAGGAGGGGAAGCATGTTACACATAACTGTTTTCACAGAGCCCCAGGCACATTCCACTAGACACTTCCTATTTCACACAGTGCTAATATGACCAGGCTCGGACATGTCATTTGAGCACAAAGACTCCACAAAGGCACCAAACCGTTTAAATGCAGGATATAATGAGCAGACTGTTGGGCCAAAGAAAAAAAACCCAGAAGCACTACACTGGTTTAAGTAGTGCTGGGCCTGCTGGCAAAGGCTGTGTCAAATTAAAAACATACTGCGTACCGTTTGATCACATTTAACAGGCCAAAGCTGTTTTTTCCACTGATTGAGCAAAGTAACGGTACCATGTGGAGACCAAACTCGAATGCTTCAATATGTTTTGTATTGGACAGACTGAATGTGTCTGGCGCAATGCAGCACGTTGTGCATGCAGCTGACCAGGTTTCCAGTCCCTGCGACTACAGTCTAGCCTGTCAACTCAAAGCGTGTTCTCTTGATTTGCAGCTTGCAGGACTTCCCCGTCCCTCCAGCTGTGAGCTGAGAGGTATCACTGTGTTTGCCTGCTGGTAACAGCCTAATTACAAGGCAAGATGGGAAAAACACATTCCTGTCTAACTCTGTGCCTCTTAACCAGCATGCTACAAACATGCCAGACTCACAAAAACAAAAGAATATCCACCATTTTACAAAGAACTGAACATTTATACTACAAGACAGGGCCGTAAACACCATAGACATTGAGGGGGACAAGTCCCTCCCAGTAACTGGAAATGGCCAAATTGAAATATAGCTTAAATTCTTGATGCTGCTTTGCTGCACTCCATTGCGCACTGCTTTGTTTGTTGTTAGGATCACAAAAAGTTTTAAAAGTTACATTTTAGGCTGGTTTGCAATAACAGTCGAACAGCGCTCGTCAATGTCAAAATGATCAAGAGGGCAAACCAAATCAAAGAAGGCGGGCCTTGCTGTTCACAGAAGACGAGTTTGAATTCCAATGCAACGCTTTAGTTTTAACAGTGATAGAGTGTGTGGTAAGATGTAACTTGCTAAACAATATTTGACAACTGTTTTATGATAGAAATGTTCAGCGACAGTGACTTCTCATGGTGACATTTAATATGTCACCATTTGTAACTGAAAATATGCTGAAAATATATGGAATAATAGTAACATCATCAAAACTACAAAATAACACATGTAAATTATGTATTGACTAATTTAAACTTCTCCAAAGTTGCCATCCCCGGATTCCAACTTGGGACACTTAGACATTGATTCAACTTCATGAGGTGATTCCTGGGAAGCATTATGAACATAATAAAAGAAGTCACATATGCTGGACACTTTTTCGCTGCTTTTCTTTCACTATCTGCTCCAAAACAGCCATTCATTTTTCTGTAAATGTTTGTAGTGAAATTCATACGTATAAACAAAGTTTATATTGTCAACTACACTATTTTAAGTTATAAATCTTTAGATTTTTAAGATGATAAGCATAAATTCAATCAAGTGAGTTCAAACGACTGACTGTTATTTACTGTATATCATCTATTTCAGTGCTTGTCAAGTCAAATCAGAAGAAATCTGTGTTCTAACCCTGTACCTTTCATTCTTTCATTTAGTTCTGGTCCATAAAAATAAGAGCTTTGTGAATAACATTCACCACTTTGAACATGGGAACAGTGACTTCTCAGAGCAGGCAAATAACTCAAACAAATCTTCCACTGTGGTGTTGTCTGAATGGGAGTCATGTTTTGAAAGTGACCTCATAGCCACTCCCTCCCATTTTCCTGCAGAGGAAGCAGGAGGTCTTTATTCACATTATATGTTATGTGAACTCTGCAGGCTGGGCAAGGACACATCTTACTTGAAACAGGGCAGTTTCAAGTGTGGGCAGTCCCATAAAAATCACTGACAGAGCATTCTGACGGCAACCTTAAAGCACTGTCAGGAATTTGTGTCCAATCACATGACTTGAAGGAATAGTACACCAAAAAATGAACATAATGTCATCATTTACGCACATTCATGTTGTTTGAAACCCATGTGACTTCCTTCAATAGAACACAAAATTAGATAGTTAGCAGAATGCCAAAGCTTTTCCTTTCCATACAATGGAATAATTACCAGAGGTTTTCAAGCCCCAAAAAAGAAACAGTAAGCACCATAAAAGTGTTCTATACAACTTGTGCGCTATATTTCATATCTTCTAAAGCAATATGATGGGAATAGATAAATGGGAGTAATTCTAAATACAAGCCATTAGATTTTTAGTAAATAACAACTTAAATTTTGTTGCTTTTTTTTGGTTCTCAACCTCACTGGTTCTTGCGCATCACACACACACATTTGAACTTCTGTGTGTACCACATTTGATGTGCTCTATGTATGTGTGTCAATCATTGTTTATATGTGAATAAAAGTCTAAATTAAATCTGTTCATCACATAAAGAGATCATATCTTTTCACAAGACTTGGATTAGTCTGCTTGATTCATATGGATTAGTTTTACAATGCCTTTATGACCTTTTTGTATTGTCAAAGTTTTGGTTGTGTGGACTGTCAATGGAGGAACAGAAAATTCTTGTGTGTTTTGAAGATTAATTAAATTAAATGATGAAAAAAATTTTCATTTTGGGTGAACTAACCCTTTAAAAAGTCTTGGAATATAGCACTCATTTATATGGAAACTTCATTCGATTATGCTGTTTGTCTTTTTGGAGCTTTGAAGGTGTCCATCTCCATTTACTTTGTTTTATGTAAAAGAGTAATGTGAGCATTCTGCTAAATATATCTTTTTCTGTTAATCTATTATCAATATTTTATGGTACTTTTTTTTCCTTTTTGGTTGAACTAGAAATACTGTGCATTTCATTGTTGTTTTACCAGTGTCACAGCCTGCGCAGCAACACAGCTGCTCTTTCCTGAAAGGAAGTGGGCCTGATAAGACCCCAGGGTCTCCTGGAAAAGCGGCTATTGTCTTTCAGGACAGTGAGTGCTAGACAGTTGATCAATAGAGCAAAAGCTGCTTCCTCAAGAACCAAGCAAGAAAAAATAAACAAGGAAATGAAGCACATGCACACGCTCTAAAAACGACATCCCTAGTGAAATTAGCTAATTTTTCAGGATACAAAAGCCAGTGTTTAAAGTTGTAGATGCTGCTGGAAATAAGACCAAAACATGTCATTCAGTGAATATCAATCACATTTATGTTGCATATGTGCACGTCTAATAAACATAAAAAGATGGCTAAATCATTCTACTGTATTCTCATATCAGTTCACATCTATAAAAAAAACAATATTGATTAAATGATAATAGGTTACATTTTACTAGTCAGCATCAGACGGCACACCTACAGTCTGTTAACTGAACATCTGACTCATATTGCACACAAAAACACACACACAAAGAGATGGTTAGTTAGGGTTGCCAGTTCAAATCGGATTAGCTTCAAGGGCTCAAGGCACACCATTTACAATTTGGAAATGTTCACAAGTCGTTTTAACTAATATTTGCAAGATGTTGCTTCAATAAACACTTTTAAAAAAGAACTAATCACTAGATTTGCCAGTTTGAGATTCCTGGCATCAAATATTTGAAAAAAGATTCAGAGTTTTGTTTTAATCACTTACTAGTAACTACATTGCATATTCATGAGAAGAACTGTTTGTTTTACGAGTTAAATTTTTGTGAAATAATCAGTAGTTATTACTTTTGGAAATTCCAGTCACAAAATGTACACATAATTGCACTCATTTTCTCAATGTTTCTTGCATAGTTGGTTGCGGACTGACACTGTTATTTCCACATCTGTCTATTATTGTAGCACCTACTATTTTAGGTAAACTCACCCTTAAACTGCATGCATACAAAAAATGAATAGATCAACTGTTGTTCACAGACTCCTCCTGTCTAAAGGCCCAGGTTTACTACTATAAACACACAACATTATATAACAAAACTGCATTTATCTTGATATAAAATGAAACAGCTTTCCAACACATGGAGCATGCAGCACACTTGACATGTATCAACAGAAACACACCTATCAGGACACATTCAATGACATCATATTTAAGCTTAACAATCCTGGCAAAACATGAGGGTGCTCTTCCAAGATCAATAAGTAGAATACATGTTTGGATGACTGCACAACAAGGTTAAAGCTATATATTAATGCTATCTTTTCCAACAAGAGGGTTGATCACCAAGAACATTTTTTAGGATGTTTTACTGGCTAGTATGGCTTGAACCAAACTTTATAAAATACTGACTGATGACTCATTAACTTTATGCTGACACCTATCGGCATGTAAGCTGCATCTTGGAACAGAAAAACATTCAGCCTTGTTTGTCATGTGATTACATTATTCCATAACTCAGTGTCTATTAATATGGGGGTTACCAAAATAAAGAAAACAGATCTCTCAACATGGTTGCACCATAAGGGGGGGAATCTCATGTGAGAGTAAGTAATTTTAAACAGATTTGTCAAAAACATTATTTAGTTCCTTGGTGTAAAATTTTAGTAAATGGAAGACACTACTTAAAGCATTTTTTAAAAAACTGAAAGAGGACAGCTGCTGTGACACAGTTAACAGCAACATCCTTCCATTGTTTCTAAAAGCTGCTTCAGAAAATGGACTCTTCCTGTGCAAAACAGCTGATTTACGGGAGTAAAAACAGATTCTCAAGGCCAGTAACAGAGACTAGAGGAGTCATTATTGTGGTGCATTATTGCAGAGTCATTATAGTGGTGCTTTCTTCAAAAAGAATCACAGCTATTACTGCTCATACTCAACATCAAGTTATGAGTATGAAAGTATGTACATTTCCCACACTGTGTGTGCTAAAAACATAAATAATACCTCAAATTATGCATCTTGTTTAGGAGAAGTGTGCTATTAGGTCACTTTTTGAAGGAGGGACCCTAGCCATATCTAGACACCAGAATGTCATATAGATACTTGGTGTTGGAACTTTTGACTTGCAGTAGGCAAGCAACTAACAACAACTCAAAACAGCTTAGCAAGCATAACAACACCCTGTTACCCACCCACAACAACACTGTAGCATTGTAGTGCCATTTTTTGCATTGTCTTTGCTCATATTCAAAGATACATTCTCAAAATGATGTTATGCCAGTCAGTCAAGAGAGGAATAGCTATTTGTTTACACTCTTAAGTGCGCACTAAGAATAAGGCTGAGTTGTATTAGTCTACAATATATTCTCCATACGCTCATATTATGTAAAATCATGCACATATCAATTTCTTTTATACATTTGTATGTTACAGTTTTCATCATGACAAATCAATATGTGAAGGTATGATCAAGCTCAACTCTGCATAATGAACAGAATGTTCAGTTCATTATATCTAGCACTGATATATGTGTGTGTGTGTGTGTGTGTGTGTGTATTCTGGGGTATTCTTGGCCTTGGTTGATCTTATACGAGTCTATTTCCAACTTAATTATCAACTTGATCCTGTCAAAGTCAGGCGAGGTAACTCTCCTATAACAGCACATGACAGTATGTTTCTTCAACATCGTAGATTATTTGAAGTGTCAAGTGGTGCAAGAGAGAAAGTTTGATAGCACATGAGCTTGTGGAATAAGCAAAGACCAGACAGAAAACATTTTATATTCTCTGCCACATTTTTGCCATTTTGCTAACTTCTGCAAGACGTAACCACTGAATTGATGTCCTCATCCATTCAAACACATAATCCATGTCTGCCAACCCAATGTCAGCAGATCACTAAATTCAATAGTCATAACTATGTGAACTGTAAAAAATAAATTGGCTAATTTGAATGGATTTGAAAGGCTCATACTGCCACAGGTTTTCTATACATCCAATTGGATATTCTTCAGTCATGGTTCCTTTCACTGGAATCATAATTTCTGTTGTGCTAAACATTCAGATAACTTCATATGGAGACTAATTACACTTCACTGACTGTCTTTGAACTCTATTGTATCATTTAACTTCACTGTCTTCTCTGCATTTCTCCTCTTCTATAGCTTACTTCTTCGTTTAGCTGACTAATAAGCCTGGCACTGTATATTACGAATATTGTTGGCTCTTTGACAAATTGGTTTTGTTCCACTTTTGTAAGTCGCTTTAGATAAAAGTATCTGCTAAATACATAAATAGAAATGTACTGTCACAGAACAGACAAAAACAAACAAAAAACTTCTAAGTCAAAGACCAATTTTTATATTTTCTATGCTGATGTCTGTAAACATACAGACATAAAGGCACTAACTTTGTGATGTGCTAATTGGTTTAACATTTTCAGACAGCACTCTGTCTCCCAGACTGGTACAATGTTCAGTATTATCCACATACCGGCAAATAATGTGATTTAGAGGAAGAGAAAGTCTCTAGAACATGCTGCTGTGAACACTGCAGGCTCTATTCGCCTGCAAACAACTTATACATTCTCCACATTAACGGACAAACAAAGGGCTTTTGTCAGGGAAGTCAGTCAAATCATGTCCCACTATTTAACTATATTAGATTAAAGATGAGAATGTATTAGACAACAATCAGTGCAAAACAGCAAAAGCCAGCCTTATATGGGGTGGAATGGAACCATAAACCATGGCTGAATTAGAATCAATTTTTACTATATTATGAATAGGATCACATGGACATACAGAGGCTACATGGGCACCTACCAAATCCTAAACATTACAGAATTAATTCACCATTTCATACTGAACTTTGTTAATCACAAGCCACTGTATAGCACTGAATTCAGCTGAATTCAGCATTGTTGTGAACACATGGAATGCAATAAAATTCTTTACATGTATTCCACTTTATATGTAGAAGGAGAAGAGCAAGTGGAGGGGTGACCCAGACAGGGGAATGGCCCATAAATAGAATCATGAGACCTGAAGCATGTGATTCTTTAGTGTTTTGGAGGCAAGTTTAATTTTCAAGCTACAGAACTTTTTTGGGACAACAACAATATACTGTATTGTTAATAGTTTTGTCTGCAGTGAACAGTAGATCAGGATGACTCGATTAGTGGAAAGGTCATGCAATGTCATATCTATTCATTTTGAACTGTTTTCTCTCTTTGTTCATATTGCATTCATTATTTTTATTAATAATATAAATTTATTTATTGCATTCCATGTAATGTACAAAGACACTTTGCGTATGCATGGTACAAAATAAGAGTTAAAACACCTAATCACTTTTTTTTTTTTTTTTTTTTCTTTTTTTGTATCAGTTTTACCATACATCATTTTTTGCAATCCTGTTACCAAAATTTAGGGCATGTTTGAATAAAATTTAAAACCCTGATTTCTGTGACATTATTTTCTTACAATAAACATTAAATAAACATAAACATAAAAATGAAATCAGGTTAAAGGTTCAAATAAAAGAAAAAAATACTTCAGAATATAAGGTAATGGTTTGCAATGTGACCCTTCACTCAGCAGTTTAATCACTCAATAGCTAGTTTGGCAAAAAAAAAAAAAAAAAAAGTTCTGTAGTTATTGATAAACATAACCTTTTATACATAATATTGATACATAACCTTTCCATTAATTCAATAAATTTGCAAACACAGTAACTTTGCAAACAGGGTTAAATTGTTGAGCTTCATGAACACAGTGAGCACTACAGTTTGTGTACAAAAACTGAATAAATTTTAGCTTATATAAGATATCTAGCCTAATAGTTCTCTTTCCCCAAAGACCAAAGGCTTGTGCTTCAATCAATCAGTCAATCAAAATACAAACAAATCAATCACAATCAATCAATCAATCAATAAAGTAACTGGACACTAATTTGTAACTTATTGGTGAAGCAATAATAGGATACAGGCTGAACTAGACATATTGAGTAGACACAAACATACATTTGACATTACATCTTGACTTTAATTAATCTAAAGCCTTGAAACAGTTTAAGCTTTAATTGTGTTATTCTGTAGAGATTTAAAAATGCTGCTGTTAAAATATTAAACGTGGCAGAAAAAAAGTCTTAAAGACTGACATAAAGTCCAGTATCACACCCCGTAGCCTATCCCATATCATGTATTGCGATACAATATATTTAAATACCAAGTTATAACAGTGACAGCCAGGCTTTATCATTGTTAAATCGATTATGTTAAACCTAAACGTTTAACCTAAACGTTTAACTATCAAAGTAAGCACAATATGGTAAAGAAGAAACAGCGCTCTCCTTACTGATAGTCCAACTACTTTTCGGAAGTCATGAAACTTGTCTTACCCTGTGAGGACGTTTGCTATTTTTTTGTTTTTTTGTTTTTTGTTTTTTGTTTTTTGCGCTATAACAATCCGGATATGTGCTGATTTATTTTCAGCCGTCAGACGAGCAGTAGTCACCGTTCATTCCGAGTTAGTAAATTATTAACGGTCTGTGGCGGGATCCAGTTGAAATAATCTCTTTAACTGTATCGCTCGCGCTCATGGGCGGCGCTGCATGTCTTCTGCTGGCATCGCTTTGAATGGGTGGTCCTGATTTCTTCCCACCCATGTAACTACGTCGTAATCTTCATGTTCAAGAGCTCTACATAGACCTATCTGAGCCAGGCACACATATTGAATGTCCCAGACTGGAAGTCCCCCAAAACCCCAATTATTATTCACGCAAGGGGCCTAGACAGACAGGCAGATAGATGAAGCTCTTATGTGTAACGTGGTTAGTAAGTGTATGTGCATAAAAAGAGCTTTTTAAAAGTTGATATGTAGGCCTACACACAATAAAAGCATAATATGTAAGCGTATTGGATAGATTATACTATACAAAACCGGTCTCCATTACATTCATAGCCTGTGTAATAAGGTATTGTTATATCCATGTATATAACAATACCAACAGTTCTAATATGATTGGACTGTAGGCTGTGTGAACTGTATAGAGACTGATGTCTGTTTCCTTATGAACGATCAATTTATTAAATTATTTCATGTATAGGCCTATTGAAAATATACCAAATAATATTGTGTTTATATTATATATTGAATGATACATTCTGCTTTTCATATATTGACTATGTGTCAATATATTTACTAGTTGTAATAAAAGCAATTTCATATTCAGTATTACACTTCATAATATATAGATGTATATGTAATAAAATATGGTACTGTATATTTAAACATAGCCCTCCACCATATGCCATAAGTATAAGTAGGCTATATAAGTATCCCAAGCAGAAGGAGTTGGATGAAATGCTCTGAATGATATCACTCCACAATCTGACTTGTGATGCAGCCTGGAATCATAATTCCACCATGTTCGTTCTTTTGGCCAGAGGAGAACTAGTCCCCAGATGGGGTATGGTTTTTCCCAAGGTTTTTTCCTCCATTTCTGTCACCTGATGGAAGTTGGTTTTCTTGCCACTGTCGCCTCTGGCTTGCTTAGTTGGGGAAACTTAATATTCAGCAAAACTATTGCCTTGAATGCACTGACACTATTGGACGAGAACTGAATTAAGCTGGATGATGATATCACTGTTTTCTCCAGAGCTGCTTTATAGCTGAATCGAACTCATTTCATAATTAATCAACTTTACACAGTTATTTAACAGAACTGAATCAACACTGAACTGACCTCAGCTGAACAATGACACTATTTTCTTTTTAGAGCTGTTTTACAGCAGAATCGAATTCTGTTTACATCATTGATTATTATTTTCCTGTTTATCACTGTAAAGCTGCTTTGAAACAATATGTATTGTATAAAGAACTATATAAATAAAGGTAAAAAAGGTGACTATATTTAGGCCTATATAGCAACATGTATATGTGTAATATGTAGGCTACATTTAATTTTCTAATCTAATTTTCCACACGTTGCCATTACTTTAACAAGACATCCAGTTGTCCAAAAATCCTAAAATCCTTTTTCTCATAGAGCATATATATATATGTGATATTTTCATATATGACATGTGTAATGGGCCTATGCAAACAAAAGCACTCATTTCCCAAATGTATTATGCATCTCATCATATTTTCCTGTATATTCCCATAGACCTATGTTTTTGTTTCTTAAAAGATAGGCCTATCCGTATTGGTCTACCCTAATTTGATATATTCATATATGGTTCAGTTAAATCTATAATTTAATTAATTTAAACCTACAGCTAAAAACTGTCATTATTGGGTCATTATCTCTCTAAACAGTTTAAAGTAGTTAAAACTGCGATTAGTATTATTTTTTCCGTTTCATCTAAATTCATTAAGCAGTCATTCATTAAGCAATTTCGTTAGTCTGCGTTTGATATGACAGGTGGCGCGAATTTCTGTAGCTCTTGCGGATGTGACGGTCACTGAACCAGAGAATAAGAAAATGACTTCCGGCCTGCTGGTCCTTTCGCTGCTGCTGTATCTGACCCAGGATCAGCTTCACTCCCTTGCTTTCTCTTCATGATTGTGAGGTATCATTCAACCAAAACTGATTCTGCAACAGATTCAAAGTGAACAGCGATTTCACCTTGACACCAAGTATGGCGTCGGCTACGAAAATTATCCAGAGACTGAGGAATTATTTGTCTGGGGTGAGATGATGATGATTTTAATCGTGTATCAGTCATGCACTGTTTGACGTACAGAATCTAACGCATCGATGTAATATGACTACGGGTGTAAAAACACTGTGTATGCATGTCTGTATTGCTTGTCTCTGACTTTGTAAGCAGAGGTTGTATTACAGAAACATCTTAATTCTTAACACAAGGTTTAAAAAGGTCTATTTCCTCAGTAAAATTACCATCACCTAAGCAGATACGACTATGAGTTAGAATGTTTCTGTAACTCAGCCCCAGGGGGCTGGGGCTAGACAGACAGGCAGATAGATGAAGCTCTTATGTGTAACGTGGTTAGTAAGTGTATGTGCATAAAAAGAGCTTTTTAAAAGTTGATATGTAGGCCTACACACAATAAAAGCATAATATGTAAACGTATTGGATAGATTATACTATACAAAACCGGTCTCCATTACATTCATAACCTGTGTAATAAGGTATTGTTATATCCATTTCTTAACACAAGGTTTAAAAAGGTCTATTTCCTCAGTAAAATTACCATCACCTAAGCAGATACGACTATGAGTTAGAATGTTTCTGTAACTCAGCCCCAGCAGTTTTCATGTCTAGATAATATTTTGTTCAGTATATACATTCACTTTTCTCGTTTTCTTAACAGCAAGATCTCCAATCAAAACTACAACTTCGGTACACTGAAATTGCAAAGAGGTAGACATATTTGCCTATTAAATATTACATATTAATACTTTGGGGTCTTGAAATGGATTATCTAACTGAAACCAGCGTCATACTTATGTTTTTTATTATATTAATATTTATTAATTTTAAAGTATGGGTAGTTGACATATTTAGGTAGAAATGCAAATATTTGTATATTAAGTACATTTTCTTTAATCATTTTTGTCTTCATTTCAATTGATCTGCAGTGAAACAAATACATTTTGTTGTATTTGCTGTGTTGAAAAATAAAGACTGGCCTTTTTCTTTGAAGACAGTAAAGTTGTTGTCATGTGAACTGCCCAATATTTTTATGTATTTATATGTACTATAATAACTTTATTTTGAAAATAAGTTATGATGACAGCCAGTGCAATCATTAAGCCATGGTGAATATTTATTAATTTCATTGATGGTAGGACTCAGCCACCACCCAAACTTCCTGTTGGACCCAGTCATAAATTTGCAAATAACTACTACTGTCAGAGAGATGGACGCAGAGAGTCTGTTCCACCAACTGTGATCATGTCTTCACAGAAGGCCCTAACAGCTGGAAGGTGGGTTTGACTTGCTTAATAGAAATGATTTTAAAATATTTTGTACATTTGTATATTTTGTTTTTTAACTAGACACTCCTTTACACTAGCTACTTCAATATAAACTTTTTTTAATTGGATGATTGGGGTAAATTGTACTTATTTAGTCTTAGGGGAAACATCTTGGGTAGCTTCTGAAGGACAGTGCTAAAAGAAAAAAAAAGATCTAAAACGATCACAAAACATAAAGACAGTCCTTGATTATCCAGATAAAAACAAACAGTATTAAAGGGTTAGTTCACCCAAAAATGAAAATAATGTCATTTATTACTCACCCTCATGCCGTTCCACACCTGTAAGACCTTCGTTCATCTTCGGGGAAAAAAAATGAAGATATATTTTTGTTGAAATCCGATGGCTCAGTGAGGCCTGCATAGCCAGCAATGACATTTCCTCTCTCAAGATCCATTAATGTACTAAAAACATATTTAAATCAGTTCATGTGAGTACAGTGGTTCATTATTAATATTATAAAGTGACGAGAATATTTTTGGTGCTGCAAAAAAAACAAAATAACGACTTATATAGTGATGGCCGATTTCAAAACACTGCTTCATGAAGCTTCGGAGCGTTATGACTCAGCGTGTCGAATCATGATTCAGATTGCGTGTCAAACCGCCAAACTGCTGAAATCACGTGACTTTGGCGCTCCGAACCCCTGATTCGACACGCTGATTCATAACGCTCCGAAGCTTCATGAAGCAGTGTTTTGAAATCGACCATCACTATATAAGTCGTTATTTCGTTTTTTTGGTGCACCAAAAATATTCTCGTCGCTTTATAATATTAATATTGAACCAATGTACTCACATGAACTGATTTAAATATGTTTTTAGTACATTAATGGATCTTGAGAGAGGAAATATCATTGCTGGCTATGCAGGCCTCACTGAGCCATCGGATTTCAACAAAAATATCTTAATTTGCGTTCCGAAGATTAATGAAGGTCTTACGGGTGTGGAACGGCATGAGGGTGAGTAATAAATGACATTATTTTCATTTTTGGGTGAACTAACCCTTTAAGATTCAAGGATATGTAAACTTTTGAACTGGTTAATCTGTGTAAATTCAGTTATTATTTTGTCTTGTGCTTTATACACTGATGAGCCAAATTATTATGACCACTCACAAGTGAAGCGAATATCATTGATCATCTCCTAACAAGGACATGTGTTGGATGCATGAGAAGTGGGCAGGAATAAAGATCTGAATGACTTTGACAAGGGTCAAATTATTATGGTAAGACGACTGGGTCAGAGTGGCTTGTGGGTTGCTCACGGTCAGCAGCGGTGAGAATTTACCGACAGTGGTCCAAGGAGGGACAAACCACAAACCCGGTGACAGGGTGTTGGGTGCCCAAGGCTCACCAATGCACGATGGCAACGAAGTCTATCCCATCTGGTCGGAGCTGAGTCTACTGTGGCGCAAGTCACAAAAAAATGCTAATGATGGTTTTGGGAGGAATGTGTCACAGCACACAGTGCATCACACTCTGTGGCTACTCAGCCCCATACGCAGCAGACCAATCAGAGTGACTATGATGACCCCTGTCCACCGTCGAAAGTAAGCACATGAGCATCAGAACTGGACCTTGGAGCAGTGGAAGAAGGTGGTCGGATGTGTCCCGTTTTCTTTTACATCACATGGATGGCCGTGTACATGTGCGCAGTTTACCTGGGGAAGTGATGGCACCAGGATGCACTGTGGGACTACAACAAGCCGGTGGAGGGAGTGTGATGGGGAATGTTCTGTTGGAGAACTCTGGGTCTGGCCATTCATGTGGATGTAAATTGGACACATGCCACCTTACACAAACATTGTTGCAGACCAAGTACACCACTTCATGACAATTGTAGGATAATGCTCCCTGCCACACTGCACACATTGTTTAGGAATGGTTTGAGGAACATGACGAAGAGTTCAAGGTGTTGGCCTGGCTTCCAAATTCCCATGATCTATATCCAATTGGTCATCCACAGCGGCTCCACCTTGCAACCTACAGGACTGCTAACGTCTTGGTGCCAAATACCACAGGACACCTTTAGGGGTCCTCAAACCTGTCCTGTCCTGGAGCACCTCTAGCACTGCATATTTTGTATGGGTCAGGACAGGTTTGACAACTACTGTTGTAGAGTCCATGCTTCAGCGGGTCAGTGCTGTTTTGGCAGCACACGGAGGACCAACAGCATATTAGGCAGGTGGTCATATGTTTTGACTCATTGGTGTATGTAAACATCTGTTATGAAAAACAGCTTATTCAGGACAGTACTAAAAAAATAACATGCAATTTTCATGATCCCTCTATTTTTTTATTATTAGCATATTGCATATTCTGCAAGGATTATGTAAACTTGTGAGCAGAACTGTATACATCTGTAGCACTCATTGTTAATTAGTTAATGTGTGCATGTATTAGCCTGGGTTTTAACATGATAAAATATGAAAACATCTTCAGTGCTATATTCACATTTTAGTACATTTTACTTGTGTCTAAATTTCATTGATAATTTGCTGGAGAATGGGGTTTAAATTCTGTAAAATTATGCCTTTCTATGGTGTTAACCACTGTCTTTAATCTCTTAATACATATATTTTTTTTTCACAGTGAGGGTTCTGGAAAACCCAAATGTCCTGTTGTGCCCGGGCCCCAGCTGAAGGAAATTCCACTGAGCGTTGACTAAATTTATGGTGTAAAATATGTGTGACTCTTAATAAAGAATGTGTATATACAAGAAACATATTCATTGAAATCTTTGTTTATTATGGTTTTTTTTTTTTTTTTTTTTTTTTTTTTTAAATGATTCCCCCCCCCCCCCCCCCCAATTACTTCATGTGGTCACCACAGCTTTACTAGTACTCCATGAGTACTTGATGATCAAAAACAAGGAAGTTTTATTTTTATTTATCTTGTTTATTAAGTAAGTTGTCAAACCTTGTGACAACCTACTAACAGTGATTGGAGAATAATGTCTTAAATATGAAATCTAAAGGGAACATTAATTAATCCACTTTAATTAAACCCATTGCCTTACTGTGTTTAAATGTGGTTTTATTGTGCTCGTATGTTAATTCAACATCTATAGCCAAAAAATATGACAAGAATGGAATTTTTAGTTTGGACAGAATTCACAGAAATATATTTAAGTTTTGATATAGGTGTTTGAAACTAAAAAACAAAACCACCTGATAAAAAAGCATTTGTGTAATCAAACGTAATTGGAATGTATAATGCATAATTATAGACAAACACAATCTGACTAACAAACGATTGTAACTTTCAAGGTCTTTTTTTTTTTTTTTTTTTGAAGACATTGAATACTGATGTATAGCGCAGGCTGGGAAAAGTAAATCGTCAATCCAAGTTTCTGAAGGCTTAAATTTAACAATGACTTAATGGTTCGTATTTAGTCAAAGAACTAGTTGTAGAAGCAGCTGTAAACCAGCTGGTTTAACTGGAAACAGCTGCGTCTATGTGTGCGCCCTATTCTTTTTGAACACGAGATGGCAGTCACCAGAGCTTAATTTAACTGTGGCACAGTCGCAGCCTTAGGTAGAGTTAGGCTGCTAATTTGTGGTATTTGACAATTTATTAAAATGAATTTTAATTCACATAATTTTTCTCTCTGTTTTGTTGCAGTGTCTGCTTTATTGTTAATGTATAAGTGTAAAGCCAGTGAGTGCGAAACCATTGCCACACTAGTGCGTTATTCTGGAAATATTATAACAGTTTCCAATTTAATACATGACGATCTCTCAATGTCTTTAGCCCGAGAAACCGAGATAGGCTCCAGCAACCCCTGAATGTAAGGCAGTTTATTGAAGCGTTGTATTAAAATGATGGTAAGCAATTTTTTGGAACTTATATATTAAAACGATTATACTTTGTGTACAAACATCTCTTCTTGAGAAAAAAAATCGGCTCTCTCAGTCGTAATTGTCCCTCGGTTGCATCCGTAGAAAATCCTCCTGGTTACCGTAGTGACGTCGTTGGTGAACGTTTTTGAATCGTTCGTGATACTCATGGTGTGAAAATTGGAAAACATTAATAGCTCGCATTTCTGCAGTCTGGAGTGATAAAAGCCTGAAAACAGCCATGAACGTTCAGCCTTCAAATCCCAATAACCCGATAGTGTTTTTCGACGTCACTATTGGAGGGCAAGTAAGTTTCAATCCCACTACTGTCTTCATTAGCAGATCAGCTAACTGACACTAAATTACACAGAGCCATTTTTAAACTTGTGTGTTTCCTACTTAAATAGAAAAAAATATAATTTGGGACATCAGAGTGCAAGCTGTTAATATGGCCAAAATGCTCATGGTTTCAACTTTACTGCTTGATTATGAAGTGTCCTTCGGTCTCAAGACAAGTGGTACAAAATTGAAATGCTGGTTGCCTGACTATTTTCTTTACTTATTTGAGTGGTTACCTCTATGTAGTGGTATTTGCAAAACCACCATTTTTAAAGCGGCTGTTTTTGTGTCATAGCCCCAACAAATTTTGGGTTATGTGGACAATTATAGAAACCTAAATATGTCAGCTGAGAATGGTCCTAGCTCCTTGACACAAAAACAGATTTTTACAGCACGTTAGCACATTACATATTATATTTACACATTCAATCAAAATTGTTGAACCTCCCTGAACTGCAAGATATTCTGGTTTTGTTGTATGAAAACACTTCAACTGTGGCTTTAGTAAACCATAATAGAAAGTTTATTAATACACACACATTTGAGTGATTCTGAGAAGTTGAGTGAAAAATCAGTTTGGCACTAAACATCCATATACAAAATTATTTGAATTTTGTAGAGAATCCTTTACTCTTTATAATCTTAAATAAACGTTGTCTGGAAGTCCTTACAAGCATCTGACACCTCTCTACTTGAATCTTCGGCCATTCCTTGTGTTCAAAAGCTTCCAGCTGACTATATTCTTTGGTCCTTTGGTTATAATCTTTGCCAAAATGGCCTGATACTTCAAGTAATCCATGATGCTGGTCACATGGTCAAGATTTTTACTGCTGCAGCAGCAAAGCACCTTGTAACAAGACTGACCCACCTCCATGTTTGACCCTGGGGATGATGTTCTTCTCATCAAAAACCGTTCCTTTTTTGTGCCAGATGTACTGCAAAAAATTCCAGTTTGGTCTTCAGTCATCACTCCATAAAACATTCTTCCAGAATTCCTTAGGCCTATCCAAACACCTTTCAGCATATTCAAATCAGCCTTTTATGTTCTCTTGGTCAAGAGTGGTGTTCGGGCATGAAGTCAGTTTTTATTTTTTATTTTTTTTTTAATCAGGTAATCTAGCAAGTCTTTGGCAGTAAATTGTGGGTTTTTCTCAGCTGCTCTGATCAAACATTGTATTCCCTTTGATAAAATTGTGCTTTTTCTTCAATACCCTGGAAGGTTTGCTATGGTATCAAATGGTGGTGTGCGGTAGTTTTTTCAAATGAGGAGGCAAAGTCCTCGATTTTTATATATCACATGTAAATTTATGTCCCTGTTACACAAGAGAAGAGACCAAATAAAATTTTATTTTGTATTTTTACACTATGTAATGTTCTATTTATTAAAACCAAGTATACATCTCAAGTTAACGTTTTTATGCATTTTTACATTTATTCCAAAATAATAACTAAAGGCAGTAACAATTTAAACAATGTATATTATTTGTGAACTAATGTTCAGCTTTTCTTTTTAATAGTCGACTTATTTTCAGCAGTCATTTCAAGTTTGATTTTGACGTGACATAAAGCAGTGATATCTAAGTGGCTGAGTTGTTTGTTTACTTTTTAATTAGTCTTCCCATTGTCTTCGTTCAGGCCGATTTGCAAATGCAGAACGTGCACAAATACGAGGCAGAATTTATTGCACTAACCAATGATATCCAATCTTTACAAACATAGCGCGATGAGGCATTGCCTCCTCTTACGTGACTTTCCCCCATTCATTCACAATAGAGTGGTGCAGGTATGATGCCACTTTGTAGGCCGACTGGCAGTTAGCAAAGTTCTATAGTCTTTAGTTATAAGTCATTGAGGGGAGAGGAGACATGCCTCCGCTGTAACTTTAACTGTGGGTGTTGCTTTATAAAAATGGAATGTCTTTGGAATGTTCTTATAGCCATAACCTTTATGCAGGGCTGGGCGATATGGCAAAAAAATAAAATCTCGATTTTTTTTTTTTTTCAGAACGATTGACTGATTTCGATTTCTTTTTTTTTTTTTTTTTTTTTTTTTTTTTTTTACTGTTTAACTAGCCAACTTAGTCGTCATGAAATCAAAATTGACCCTATTTACTTTGTTAGTGCATAAGACTAGTCTTGTGCTGGACAATTATTTTTTTGTCGTTGTAATCTTTAATCAAAAACTGAAAAGTTGCTTCCGGTCTGGAATGGCGTTCCTTCTCTGATGACGTCAGTTTGACGGCTTCGGTTGAAAACGCTTAAACCACTCCCCTCCATCCGTTAGTCTGCCTTGAGCGAGCGATGGAGAGGAGGAGCGCTAAAGTAAAACCCTGCCCTCTATTCAATATTCCGTTTCACTTGGAAATATGTCACAACACTGGAGAAAAGTCGTTTGCAACTTCCGGTTCACGGGGACTTTAACTACAATATGATTTAAGTAACGTTCTCTTTATTAACAATCTGGCTAAAAAAAAAGTTCCATTCCAAGTGCAGCACACATGAAGTGATCAACATGGTGTAAATGTAAAACAATTTGTTAAATATCTTTGCAGAAAATATGCCTGAAATATTAATATACAAATTTATCTTAAACACATCCTATATACTCAGAAATAATATAAAATAAGAAAATGCTAAATATTTCTTAGCCAAAAAGTAATAGCAATAAATAACACCAGTAATAGGCTATTATTTATAGCAAATGCTTTGTAAAAACAGAAAACAACAGCAGCTTTCAGCCTGTCACCATTATGCAAACATGAAATATCAAACAGATTTACATGTTTTTGCATTCCATTGCGCTATTGGGTGTTTTACTCGTGTCTCGCATCTTTTGCAGCGTCTCACCCATGAAACGGTATTCTAAGAACACGGCGGTCAAGTTAAAAAAAAAAAAAAAAACGTTTAATAACTTTGCCTTTTTTCCTCATTCCACTGCCTGCGTCTCACTGTTATAACGCAATAACGCATTTCTGAATGAACAGCCGCTTAAGAATAGTGACGTGTTCTACGTTCATAGAGCATCACATGATAGCGGTTAATCAGGCGCGCCGGCGCCATCATGTGGTCGGATCATTTTCTTCTCCTAATACGGTTATCACTGCTGTATTGTCAACATGTCTAATTGTAACGCTTGCTAACGTTTTATTCAAAATCGCCACAACTAAAGCGTTATAGAGTTTTCATAAGCTTTCAAATTGTTTTAACACAATTTTTTACCCTACCATACTAGTAACTAATGTAAAAACAGCAGTGTTGAAAAGGGGTTGAATAATTATAACTGTATTATGAGTAACTAAAAAAAAAATTACGTTATATATTGACATTATCACTTTTAGGCTAATATGCCACTAAAGTGTTAACCCTGGGTACTTAGAAAAGCTTACATTTGTAAAGACTCTGTGGGGTTGAATAATTTTGATTGCGCACACAAACACAACAGTATTGTAAAAATGAACCGTAATTATGTTGGTCCAATTAAATTGGTACAGTAATAGTTTGATTGACATACAATAGCTTATGCTTGTCAGTGAGGTCTAAGACTTGCAGTTAAGGCTTGTTTCAGATATTATTTAAGCAATCGTATTGGTGATTTTTGGTAATAAATTAATATTGTAGTGACTTAGTGGGATGCTGTGTTTAGTTTTGTGGCCTTGCATACAATATAATGGAAAACCCTTTAAGGGAGACATGGCAACAGATTAAAAACACTAAGGGTTTGAATGTTGCTTATCGAATTTATCCTGTTGTATTTGGTGTTTGTCGTCTTAACTTGCTATAGGCAGTGGTTTAATGTTCTTTTGTGTTTGTACACCTGAAACTGCATGTAAAGCAACACTCTTGAGAAGTTCTTAGTGACTTTGGGTGAATCTTATCGTGAGGATAGATTTAATTCAGAATCATTTTTTTTTTTACACACATTTTGTATCAATAAAATGAAGCTAATTTTAGGATGAATGATTATATATTTTTGATTAAGACTCATCAGAATTAAGCATTCCCCCCCCCCCCCCCCCCCCAAAATTCTTGTTACTATAAAGATGCTTTATTTTATCTGTGTTTTTGTAAGTCTCATTTTACTTTTCATAGCTCCATTCTCACAAAGCTTTAGCCTAATTCTGTAAAATTCCCGGGAGCCTTCTGCTTAAGTGAAATTGGACCTGACTTGTAGGGCATTCCCCAAGCTTGGCAGAACCATGCAATACAATTGTTTATGAAAGGGCAACAAAAAATGAATGAGTGGGTTTTTCAGTGACAGGACTGTCTGGGATGTGTGTAAATACAGGCGCAGAATATGTGTAAGCTCTGGCAGAAATAACCTCAGTAACCTTACTGGAAGAAATTCCAGTAAGGTTACTGAATGACTTTTCTGTAGATTTCTTGGAATGTCTGTGAAAGGGTCTCACAATGTTTCCTATTAGATTCTCCTTACTGTAACAGTCACTTTTACTTTTTGCAGTAGGCTACATTCATCTGAATTAGCAATAATCATGTACTCTTTTTGTCTACAAAAGAGTAGTTAATGTTTCTTTTCAAAGTTAATGTGTAACTACCGGTACCGGCAATAATATACTAAAGGAAAATTGTGGTTTCAGTAGTACAAGTTGATGTCAATCAGTCACTAATAAGGATCATCACAAAAATGAATTTTTACTTGATGCTGCTTTTCTTTAAAAAAACAAACAAAAACAAAGAAGTCTGGGTTACAGTAAGGCAGATACAGTGGAAGTGAATAGGGCCAATCAGTTAACTTTAAAATACTTACTGTTTAAAAAGTATAGACACAAATGTAAACAATATGCATATAAAAAAGACGGAAAAGCGTAGCGCCAGATCACAGTACAAAAAACAATACTATTACAGTTTCTGGTGGTGCGTAAATCCAAAAAATAAATCCAAGATCACAGCGATGAAAGATCTGCACATGAGAATATAGTCAAAAAAGCTCCAAACTTTTTTGACTGTATTCTCGTGTGTGGATCTTTCATCGTTGTTAATATGCATATAAAACAATATTATTTTACTGTGGGGGAAAAAAACTTAAAAATGACTGTAAAAATCTTTACATCAATACACAACTTTCCAAAAAAAAAAAAAAAAAAAAAGCATCCTCTGCGTCTGTTTTCAGACCTTGAACCGTTGTGTCGTGCTGCTTATATTTATCAAGCAGTAAAAACACCACTTCCCATGCCCAAAACAAGGCATCTGTGGATAAGAGTCTGAAACAAGGACTGGTGGGATGCTGTACTGCTCCACTTCACAGATGATGAGTGGAAGGAAAATTTTAGAATGACATGACAGTCATTTATGACACTTCATACAACAACAGCAGCTCGTTCCACACATCATACGTCATTACGCCAGTTCTACGTCATTGCACATGCGCAGTACTTTCAAGTTTCGGGTTTCAATCCGATCAAGTGGTTTAAACCACCCCTTACAATCTGAATGAAATTTTAAATGGATTTGGCCAATTCATTCCGATTTACATTGTTACATGTGACTTTTTTTATTCCGACTGTGCAACTAATCCGATTTCAATCAGATTATTAGAATCCATCTAAAAGCAGCTACTGTATCTACACTGGACGCATCAAAGCGACCGTTGCAAATCCAATACTTTGTGTCCAAAGTAGGGCAAGCGTGAGGAGTATACATTAGTGCTTTTGACTCATTTCACCATGCCGCTCATGTCCGGACTCGGAGTAGACGGTATGATAGTTACAAACATGCATGACACACAAATATTAAAAATAGTCAAATGTTCATTGATTACTTTTTATATGAAATGAAATTCAAGTATATTAAACATTTCTTTTGACATTTGTCATATTGGATGTTTATTTTTTTCATTTAGCTTGTTGCAATGCATTCTGGGATCACATCCTTTGTGGAATATACATGTGATACTGGCTTAAAATTGGAATTTTAAATGAAGTGTCTTAGAAAATTGCACAATTATGCTGCTTTAATCTATTTTATAAGTGCATGTTATAAATCGTACTGTGAAGGACTTATTCATGTAAATGTTTAATTTTTAAGCTCTCATTCATTCAAGCTCACATTCATTTTTTAGTGCAATGGCCACATTTCAAAATCCATTCAACAACTGATGGATAGAAGGAAGTCCCTGCAATTTTTTTTTTTTTTTTTTTTTTTGTCAGATAAAATATTCAGATATACTTCACAATATGAAAGAAAAATCTGTTGCTACAACCATTTCATTGTGACTTTGGAACAGAGATATTTGAACTTAATCATAACATGTATGTTTGCAGGAGAGTATCATGCCAGCTGTGGAACATTTTAGACTATACCTCTTGAAAATGCATAGTGGGCTTGTGAACCATTATGTATAATTTCGTAGGCAGCTTTGTGTCCACAGTTGGTAATATTCCTTTGCTCAACTGCCAGTAGATGTTCCAAAAACAAGTGTCATCTGGGAATTTGCTGTAAGGTCCAGTCCTGTCACTTCTGAACCAAAAGGCAATGCCAACCAGAACACTGTTGGCACAGGCCATCCACAGAAGATTGACACTGGCATATGCTGGCACCACAAAACCCACCATGGCACATGTCAAACACATCAACAGGTAGGGCGCCCAGTTCACAGCAAAACCTAGAGTCAGACTGACAAAGAACGGAGGGGAACTTTCTTGAATTTCCGATTTTTCACATTCCCCAAATTGACTATAAGGGAAGTCTTGATCAGGAACAAACGCTGTGCTTCTCAGTTCTGCCAAATTATTGGCTCTACTGAGCCAACCAATCAGTTTCTTAAAATAAAGCAGAAGTATGAGACCCACCGCAATAGATATCTGCATACTAAATTGAAACACTACGGTAGATTCGTGAACACGACACACTATTACTCTCAAATTGTCTTTGTAAATCTCTATAGGTTGTGTGTCTGTGTAGTGGTAGGTGTAAACGAATGCTGATGCCCACATAAGCACAATCATAATACAGTAACTAACAACCCTTCTCCAAGAGCTACGGGTAATGTCTAGGTTTGGGTAGCTAGCGTAGTCAAATGCCCCAGCGATGAGTATGGGTAGAGGAAGCAGGGAGTAGACAGCCGATCCATGAGCCAGGATGAAGCACATCGAGGTAGAGGTGGGAATGTGTTCTTTGAAGAGCCATGCACTGGAGACTGCACAGACCAACAGCACATCTGCCACGTACATAGAGGCACTGCAGAGCCCCAGGAGTGACTTGAGAATGCTATGCCTCCAGAAAGACAAAACGAATGTGTTCAAAGCTACTTTGGTGCACAAAATGAGCAGGTATTGCAGGGTCTCATCATGGGGAAAGTTCTCATTTATCCCCTTTGGCCAGATGACGGCCATCATAATTGCTGATGGTGAGTGCAGATTAAACATCTAGTTTGGTCTCAGTTCACCCTGAAAACACAAAATAATCAAATGATTGGTCAGAGCAAATAAAATGCATCTCCCATTGTCTAACAGTGACACTAAGCAAATGTTTTGAATGTAAAATGCATCATATGCACCAATGTAAAATTAAGGTATATACAGCGTGATTGTTAATTGCATCTTGCATACTTTGTTTGTTAACAGGGGCACTAGTGAGCAGACATGGAGTAGTGTTTGTGGTGTGCTCCAAGTCTCAAGATAATTATATTGTTTAAAACAGGCAATAAAAACATTATTTTTTTGTCTTGTTTAACTTTTTTTGTTATTGCGGCAAAAAGTCTGCAACAATACACGTACACAGGAAAGAACATTGCAAATAAGCTTGCCTTGACACCACTTGCAGTGACCACGTGCAGAAATCATTAGAGAAGGAAAAAGAAATGTTGGACATGAATTTTGTTGTTGCTGAAAAATGATACCCCTGCGTTGCTCAGGGCAGAGCTGTAAACCGTTCTTGTGGACATATTTGACAAAATGAGAACTGAATCTTAAAGATGTACAGTTGCAAGAAAAAGTATGTGAACCACTTGCAGAATCTGTGAAAATGTTAATAATTTTAACAAAATAAGGGAGATAATACAAAATGCATGTTATTTTTTATTTAGTAGCCTACTACTGTCCTGAGTAAGAGATTTTACATAAAAGATGTTTACATATAATCAACAACAACAACAAAAAAAAATAACCCCATTCATAAGTATGTGAACCATTGATTCTTAATACTGTGTGTGGTTACCTGGATGATCTACGACTGTTTGTTTGTTTTGTGAAGGTTGTTCATGAGTCCCTTGTTTGTCCTGAGCAGTTAAACTGAGCTCTGTTCTTCAGAAAAAATCTCCAGGTCCTGCAGATTCTTCAGTTTTCATCCTGTTCAAAAGTTTTCACCCCCCGACTCTTAATGCATCGTGTTTCCTTCTGAAGCATCAGTGAATGTTTGAACCTTTTTTAATAGTTGTGTTTGAGTCCCTCAGTTGTTCTCCATATGAAAAGATGGATCTCAAAATCATTCAGTCACTGTTGTAAAGGGTTCAAATATGCAAAAGATGGTGGAAAACTGAAGAATTTTTGGGACCTGGAGATTTTTTCTGAAGAACAGCTCAGTTTAACTGCTCAGAATAAACAAGGGACTCATGAACAACCATCACGCAACAAAAAAACAGCTGTAGATCATCCAGGTAATGACACAGTATTAAGAATCAATGTTTCACAAACTTTTGAACTGGGTAATTTTAATAATTTCAGCTATTTTTTTTGTCTTATGGATTATATGTAAACATCTTTTATGTAAAATATCTTACTCAGGACAGTACTAAATAAAAAATAACATGCATTTTGTATGAAAATTTTGCACATTTTCACAGATTCTGCCAGTGTTTCACATACTTTTTCTTGCCACTGTATATCATGATATGTTGCCATAAATGATATCAACAAAGCGACCATTGCAAATCCATTTGTTCTTTGTGCAGAAGTAGCTCAAGCACTTGGAGACTGTCACAAATAAAATGGGGTATCAGTTTACTGTCGGGAATTTGTTGAGTCGCAACACGACACGCCACATCCAGTGTCGACTGCATGACTGAATAGAATGTGTTTATTGCTATAATTATTTTTTTTAATCTAAAAATAACAAAAGACGTAAAAAAAGAAAAAGTAAAGATCAGCGTGCTTTCCGAGAGCATCCATTCAAGTAACTTAATAAATATAGGCCTATGTACATTTTCCAGCTGATTGCAGCATATAAAGTATTCATTTGCATCTCATAAGTTATATTGTGAACACTTTATGATAACTTTATAATACAATCTAGAGGTCTAACGGTACACGTATTCTTACCGAACTGTTTCAGTACAGGATGCACATGTGTACTGAATGCATTACATTCTCCTGTTTGGGAACACTTCCGTTTAAAATAAGCTCTGTGTTTGGTACTTTCGATAAGAAACAAAGTGTCATCTTTCAAATTTGATCCATTTTATCATGAAATTCAAACAGAAAATGCCATTTTGATGCTGTTTAATGTGGCGTGACAGATCTCTGTGTATAGGCGTATAGAAGCCAAGTGGCGTTCAAGCGACAGTGTGGAGAGCGAGTGAACGCGATCATCTATTCCTCGTTAAAGGGTTAGTTCACCCAAAAAATTATTTTTTATTTCATTAATTACTCCCCCTCATGTCGTTCCACACCCGTAAGACCTTCATTCATCTTCGGAACACAAATTAAGATATTTTTGATCAAATCCGATGGCTCAGTGAGGCCTGCATTGCCAGCAAGACAGTTAACACTTTCAATGCCCAGAAAGCTACTAAAGTCGTATTTAAAACAGTTCATGTGACTACAGTGGTTCAACCTTAATGTTATGAAGCGACGAGAATACTTTCTGTGTGCCAAAAAAAAAAACAAAATAACCACTTTATTCAACAATATTTAGTGATGGGCGATTTCAAAACACTGCTTCATGAAGCTTTACGAATCTTTTGTTTCGAATCAGTGGTTCGGAGCGCGTATCAAACTGCCAAAGTCACGCCCCCCCAGTGGTGAACCATTGAAATTTCGAAAAACACTTATGACGTAACGAAGCCTTGTTTACTGAAACACGTGACTTTGGCAGTTTGATACGCGCTCCAAACCACTGATTCGAAACAAAAGATTAATTTCATTTTTGGGTGAACTAACCCTTTAATACTAATTATAGAATAAACATGAATGAGCATTTAAAGGTATGTTGAAAGATACAGTACAACTTACTGAAATGTATAATATCTTGTGTAATCGCTCAGTGTTTCAATGGCGGAAAGATAAATAAACACTTGTAAACACTGTCACGTAGCATTTACCTCATAAAAGCCATTCAGTGTCCACAGCTTGTTACCAAGAGAGATTAACTCTCTCGCTAAATATATGCACTATATTAGCCTATATATTCATTATATTTTACTTAATCTGTTAGTAATGTATTGGTTATTTAAATAAATCTGTCATGAAAATGACAGCCACTGTGTATAAATGATTATATTTCAACAACGATTTGGAGTAAAAACATAACTTTCTAATTAGATTTAAAAGGTTAATGCCGACACTGTCTTATGTGCAGCTTACATGTTTGCATACAATTTGTTATTTGAGTGTTGATTTATTATATCTACAAATAAATAGCAATTGAATTTAGGCTAATAGTTTGGGCTCTGTTGTTAACCTTTAATATTATAGTAATGTTCATGTAAGGGCTCCCTATATAATTTACAGCATTAGCAGACATAATTGTTTTTATCCTTAAACTTTTAGTTATAATTTAATTTATTTAAAGACAGAGACAATTTGTTCAGTAAACCAATGTTTAATAAAAAAAATAATAAAATAAATAAATTTTACATTTAGTTTTCTTCCCCCTGCTGTACCGAACCTGTACCGAACCCGTACCGAGCCATGACTTCAAAACCGAGGTACTTACCGAACCGTCAGTTTTATACCAGTACACCTAGTGGTTAAATGGATCATTTGTTGATCCGTAATCCGTACGGACCAAGCCCCACGGTTCGGCACGCATGTGATTCGCGGATCAATTGCAAGTTTAACCACAATAGAGTGAAAGATTATCATTTGCACGTGTTTTGTCTTGCTAGTTTACACATTAAATAGATATAAAACCATTCCAGCGCTAGAAGAGGCAAACTCTTTATTTAATTCGGTATCGCACGCCACGCTGTTATTGGTGCACATAGACGCACATACAAGGCTCTCGCGCACACACACAGAGAAAGAGGTGCATTTCAGATAGCTTGCGAACTCCAAATTGACTTCTCTTTTGCGTCCTCAATACACTTGGATGGTCACATACACGCATTGCGTCAAAATACCCCTCAGCAAGTATTCTCGTAAACACATTTGGTTATGTCTTAATTGAACAAGGTGAGAATTCGGATGTGTATCTATTGGATGTGTGCGTGTATGGGGTCTTACTCTTAAAGTGACAGCAACCTATAAATATCTGCTGTTGTCTGTCATGTAAATGAAACAACAAAACACAGCTTTAACAAAGATTAATCTATATTAAATTTATGCAGTGTTCAGTGTCATTTTATATTTAATTACATTTCTGTACATGAAAATTAATACTACAGTTAGACCTTATACTTTATTTGTAACTATGTTGTATTTATCTATGCTTGTAATTGGTGTACAGTATTTGTTTTTTTTTACAATCTGTTCACTTGCTTTTAATAATGTATTAGTTAGGCTAGTAGTTTCTGCTGTGGTATCGGAGTAGTTAACGTCAGCTAAGTAATAAATGCAAAGTTACCCCCACCCCGCAATTTATTTTTTGTGCTGATCCGAAAAATGATCTGAACCGTGAGTTTTGTGATCTGTTGAACCACTAGTTACACCCCTAAAACAATCCTATAAATCACTTCACTTTATAATATAAATCATAAACTTTTGATTCTTTGTTGATGAATAAAGGTGGTTATTAATATGAAGTCTTTCCAATATGTTGGAAATAAGTCCAAAATATTCCAATAATTCATGGGCCAATGTTGCTTGATGCCACAATCTGAACTTTTTTTATGAACATTAAATATTAACAACTATATCTTCTGCTTCTTAACTTTGCAGCTAGTTTTCCATTGTATATATGTTGTTGTTTTTTTGCGCATTGTGACATTAACATCTACGTATAGCTCAAGCAACATAAATGTATAGCAGATCTATTGATGTTAGTCTTTAAAAAAAAAAAAGGAGTACTCGTACATAAATGTTAAAGTAGCACCCTGCTGATGAGCGACAAAAAAATGCCTTTTCTCTTGTCAAACCTGACAAGCAGGATTTTGTGGACTGCCACTTTAGTTCCATTTATTGCTACTAGTCACAAATATTGAACAGAGGCACTTTAAATTAAAGTTGTAAAGATGTTGTTTTAAGCAATATTTCTTTCCTGAAGTTTACCAAATAGATCTATCTCAGTCAAAGAAAGATGCTTACATGACAGCAGTATAATAATATTAAAAAATCCAGTAAAATACCTTCTGAAATTGTAGTTGTTGTGCTCTTGATACACATTCATGAGCTCCATCAGTAGCGAGAGAATCTGTAACTGAGTCTTGTTGGGTGAGAAAATGAAATGTGCTTGTGCTCTGTCAGAGCCCGTTCTTTAAACCACACCTATTTACCTGTAAATACATTCTTTCCCTGGACAATAACTAGGCGGTCCTGACATTTGTGAACTCTAACCATGTGACCTTCGTTTTAGAACAAAATGAGATGTATTGCAAGTTATGCTGCCTTTTTACAGCACTCATGTCTGGTTTTGCAACTCATATGAGGATTAACATTGTGGGTTGTGAGGATTTATGCTTTTCTGAAATAAATGACAGCCAGTATTTAGATAATTGCTTGTAAGATTGTGTAATTCAACTCATACAACTTGTAATGCAACTTGTCTTTGCGTTTCTGTCCAGAGTCCCTTCAGCTATGGGTGGGGACCAGAGCTCGAAGGATTCTTAGAAGGAGGGATATCATATATCACATGTTTTTTTTAAACAATGTTTGAAATGGCTACCATGCTACTTTACTACTATTCATGACGGATATAGAGTTTCATAAATGGATCTATTGAATTTGAATAATAACACACCATCGAGAGTTACACCTTAAGTGTAGTTTCAAAGAAATTAGTAGTTCTCTGCAGTTCGGATAGAGAAAGTGAGTCTGCTTACCTGTGAATGTTCAGATCTCATTTGTTAGTAACTTTGTTACTGAGCCTTCTAGTAGTGAAATTATTTTACTGCAAAATAGCGAAGCAGTGCTAACACTTCTGTGTGTGCGAGGTTTTGTATGTGTGTGTGTTTAGGAGAGACCGAGTGGTAGAAAGTAAAGTTTTTCATTGTTATCCTATTGTTTCTCATATTATATTAATCTTTGTTTTGTTCTGGTTATTTTGCTTCTGGCTGTATGGCTCTGTAAAATATCTAAAATACTGTGGTGAAGTGATATGGAACTGTTTTACTTTCCAGACCTGGTACTACTTTAAAGTTGTGTAGTTATAGAAAAAGCATCAACCGTGCCATGTTCGGTTGTATGCGTCAACAATGACACAATTGTGGCGTTAACGGAAGTGCATATATATATATATATATATATATATATATATATATATATATATATATATATATATATATATATATATATATATATATATATATATATATTAATTCAGTTATAATTCAAATTTTCTTAAGGATAAAAAAAAAAATCTCTCCGCTCATGTGGCAAACTATATAGGGAGATCTTTATGCAAAATTCACTTTTACATGGTGTTTGAACATAAATGTGTGTTGGCAGTGCGTACACAACCACCTTGTAATGATACAATTTTTCCTTTTTTTTTAATCGCCATAAAACCTCAACAGTCTCATAGAACAAGCCATTTTCATTTTCTGTACAATATGACGTCACATTGTACAGGCCATGGCCATGATTGCTGACGGACTCTGCATAGTTTCTGCTGGGGCTACACGATTAATCACAATTAACCCTAAATTGCACTTAAACCAATCAGGCATAGTGCGATTTAGGGCTGGGCGATATGGCTGAAAACTGTATCACGATATCAGTGTTTCATATCGGTCGATATCGATAATTATTGATATTTTTTCTTACCCATTTAAAATAAGGACCAGGAGAAAAATATATTACATTTAAACATTTTTATTTTAAACTTAACCTTCCTCTGATCATAATCCCCTCAGTTATTAAGACAGAAATGTCAACAACCATGGAAAACTCAAATAATTAAAATGTTGTGCGGTGTTGCAGCTACAGATGTTGTTGGTTGAATACGGCTGTGCTCCAAAGGGTGAGCGCGGCTAAGGTGGTACATCAAGTTCGTGGTATTACCAGTCTTGCATAATTTGCAGACGACATTGGTCTGACTACGGTCAGACTTATAATATCCAAAAAACTGCCATACTGGCGAGCTGACTTTTCCTCTTTTATTTACAATTTCCTCGCTCGCTGCGGCACTCATTTTCTGCTTATCAGTTGCCGGTTACTGAAGAGGAATCCAGCAGACCAGCACGAGACAACGATATGGCGCAACCAAACTTGATACTGTTACATGATTGGCTGTTAGCGTGTCACTCCCTACGTTGCTAGGTTACCAGAGAGCGAGTGCCTTTGTTAATGCAACCAAATTTTCGTCGCAACCTCTGTTTTCTTCCTACGAAGAATAAAAAAAATATCAAACGTTTTATCGAACACATTTTTTATTAATATCGATCACGTGTCTATCGCGATACATATCGTTATCGTTTTATCGCCCAGCCCTAGTGCGATTATAAAAATCAAAAAGGCTGTGATTTTATTTTAATGCGCAGCTTGTCAGTGATGTGCGGCTGTTCATCTGAAAGCACTGCGAATTTAAGTCGCTTATAACGTGCATTTGAAAAAGCAACACACATCAAACATCTTTCCAAACATGAAAAGCAGTTATGAACCTCTTGTCCAACAAAAGACAACACTTAATAACGTTTTTACTCCAAACTCACTTCATAACTTCAGCTGAGTGTTTGTAATAACATCCTTCTGTGAGATGATGTGGCTTCTTAAAATAAGGCACACAACATATTATTTAGTATTCTAAAAAAGGGATGGCTATGTTGATTAGCATTGCATTATAAATATACTTTATCATGAATATACCGAAGAAGCCTTGAAGAACTCGGATAAACCATATATTGTTGTAGTCGTGTGTTTATTAATCATGTTTAATCAATCAAGGCGTTTTAATCTCCTGTTTATTCAGCTACAGCGATAGTATGACACCCATAGGGATTTCCTGGAATGTGTTATCTTCTTCGGGGCATATTTGGATTTTCTGCTCGCGAGCGCACTCTGGATTTCAGATGGGGCAACATTTACTACCGCATTTAGCCGTGCTTCACTGACAAGCTGCGCATTAAAAAAATCACAGCCTTTGCCAAATCACGTTCGGGTTAATTTCGATTAATCATGAAGCCCTAGTTTCTGTCCTGAGCGAGTTGTACATTGTCCGCCATTGTCTCAACGCTGGAGCAGCTATAGCGACAAGAATATCTCGTAAGCAATTGAGGTGTTTTGTTGTTGGATCTAACACAGGCTATAGCAGCCTTCATTTTCACCCGACATCTGAGCCACTAAAGATGCAGTGAATTTGTTTTATTTTTGAAGGGAATGCGCTACAGATCTAATATACACAGGCGATTTCTGTCCCTGCTGTTTACGTTCACAGACAGGTACTTGTGACTCACAAGCTGTTTAAGACTGAGAAGCGGCTTGTGCGATACACTAATATAGATCAGTGGTGTGAGGGCAAAACCTGCGGGAATGACTAAAATTATGCGTAATACAAGCACTATTTAACTGGAGCGAGTGAGAGAGAGGAGGCGGGTGTGTGTCACTTCGCTGTGGGAGAAAAGAGAGAGCGAGAACGCACAGCTGACGTTATTGCCTGTGCCACTGGTAACAAAACGGATTGGCTCGGAATCGGTAAGACGTGAGACTGACCAAACTATTAAATTTAGTTGCTATTTATTTTTAGATATAAAAAACACAATACAAAAAAAAAGTATGTAAACATGTCAATTTCGTTGTTGAAATATAATCATTTACACAGTGGCTGTCCAGTGCTTCCCACAGGTTAGAAATGTACTTGCGGTGGTGGCCGGGTGAAAAATCCTCCTATTACCCACGGCACAAAAATGGTCTACTACATGTGACAAACAAATAATTGTGTGATTTTTTTTTTTTTTAACAGTGTTTTTTTTATTTATTGAAATTAATTTTAATTACATAGCATACTATTACATTTAATTACATACTAATATTTTGCATTATTATGCATTGTAAATTATGCAAAATTACAGCATTTAAATGGTTCCCCTTTTCCTATGTTCTCCTTGCTGTCATATAGTGTCTCTCTCAGTGAATGGGACACAGATTTTACTAGTAAAATTTATATAATGAATAATATATGTGTGTCAAATAATGTTCTTAGCCTTTTCTTCCTGTGGGGGAGACTACAATAATTTACTATGAATTAAATGGAAATCAAATTAAATGCAATTTATTGTGTAACCAAAATACCAATAATGCCCAAAAGAAAAAGAAAAAACTTGGCGTGTGACTTAATTATAAACAAGCCCGAAATACACCGGGACTCTTATTTTGAAATGTCTACACAATTGCAGGCTGATCCTTCAGATTCTTACAACTGTCTAAAACATATTATACAAAGGCCATAAAGTAGACAATGTCATAATTCATCAACTTGAGTTCATTAGCAATCGCTTGGCATAAATCTGCGCTTTTCATTGATTGAGAATCACTTTGAAGCAGTCTGAAGCGCTGTTGTGAAATGTCCACCGCGTCTCTGCAGCGCCCATGGGAATGTCAGCGGGAGTAAACAGTTCTGACGCACACATAACGAGCAGGTACTAAACGCGTAGGGCGAGGGGAGATTTTCCACTAGTTAATCGATCGCGGATGGTTTCATTATCTTGGGCGGATATATAAGTATAAGAGGATAAAAATAATAAAAGCAAAAATGTGTCTCCAAATATACTTGGGCGGCCGTTAATATACCTGAGCAGCCCGCCCAAGTAAAGTCTATGTGTGGGAAGCACTGCTGTCATAACTTGTTTTCATGACAGATTTTTTTTAACATACATTAAATAATTAAGACATCACTAACAGGTTAAGTAAAATATAGGCCTAATTAATATATATGCTAATATATTGCATATATTTAGTGAAAGATGTGATTTCTCTAGTGAACTAACAAGCTGTAGACACTGAATGACTTGCCTGAGGTAAATGTACGTGACATTGTTTACAAGCTGTTTTATTGACATCTTTCCACGGTTGAAACACTGATTGAGCAATTACAAAAGATGAACAAATACAAAAGATGTATTTTCTTTATGATCACTAATACAATTCATGGAAAGATGGCAAAACTATAATGTATTAAACATACACATAATAAAAACTGAGAAATATATGTCATTAATAGCCATAAAATAAGTAAATTAGCCAATTTTGTTTAAATTAAGGATTGCAGAAATGAGTACACCCTAGATTTAATTCAACAAATGTATAATGTTCTAGTACTTAGTATGCCCTCTATAATTTTAAATATACTGCTCTGACCCTTCTTGGCACGGAGTGTACAAGTTCATGACAAATTGTCACATCTGTTTAACTCCTGGATGCTGAGCTCCTTAAATGCCCTGATCTTTAATGGGGAGTGTTGCTCAACTTGTCTCTACAGAATCCTCCACAGGCACTCAAGAGTGTTAAGATTGAGTGCAATACATGTCCACAGAAGGTTTTTCACCTTGGGAGAATGCATATCCTCATTGTCATGTTGAAAAAATGCCCAACAATGCAGGGAATGAGGAAAGGGTCACTTCTTCTGTTTCAGGTTTGTGTATTAAATTACACAGTAGTGTGGGAATTCATGACAGCATTAATAAAGCAGAACTCCCTCACACGTTCAGCACTCATACATCCCTATATAAGAGCTTTACTACCACTGAACTTTACTGTGCTGCGTTACGTCATGCACTTTTCCAACATGACAATGATCCTAAACCACATCTGAGGCCACTGTTGGATTTCTGAAGAAGAACAGGGTGAAAGTGATTCAGTGGCCAAGTATGTCTCCTGATCTAAACCCAATCGAACACCTATGGGGAAGAGACAAGTTGAGCATCACTCTCCATCCAGCATCCAGTCTCTAAAAAAGGTCATTCTTGAAGAATGGAAAAAGATAGATGTTGCAAAATGTCACCAACTTGTTCATTCGTGAATGCGTGAATCAGTGGGTGAGGCTAAAGAGGCAATGATGTAGAAGTTGGTGTTGACCTACTTCTGCAGAGGCAGTCTTCTGTCACACTATGTCATCATACTGAGACAAAATCTAATACAAACTTGGTTTCAATATAATCTGTTTTTTGGACTAAATAGGAAGTATTGAGATCTGAAACTTAAGGGATATTTTAAAGTACAATGGCCTCTTATATGTCAAAGTTCGCAATTCATTTAAGTTTTGTTTGCATGAACAATGATCCTAGTTTTTCTTTGTCATACGTGTTACCGCTCCTGATTCAGACATTTGCGATGAAACCCATCTTCCTTTGTGATTAAAACTGCATAGAAGAAAAAAATAATAATTCTCAGACTGTTGGAAACGACGTCTCCATGACTATCACAAACAGCCTCAGCTATGGATTTAAAAAAGCAGCTCTTTTAAGACACAGAGGATGGCTAACCTAACACACACGGGGCTGTGACAGCTTGGAACTTGCACGCTTTATTTCTCTAAGTGGTTGTGTGGGACAACAACCACCTTCATTTATTTATTCCTCAAGCACACAGCAAATCATCCATCCATGGATAATGCCTCCCTTCCTTTGTTGAAATTTTGTATGTACTTGTTTTCTTTTATTTATTTGTTGTTTGTTTGATTTGCATGTTGTTGTTTTTTTTTTCTTTTTTCACAGATAGTTTTACAGATGATTAAAAACACATCCTGGTTGTCACAGCAAACACAGAATGCAATGTCTTTGATTTGGTTGTTTGAATGTGAATCAATGTAAATGCGAATATTTGCCTCTTTGTTTGCAGTCAGCTTCTTTAATGTGTTTTTTTTTTTTTTTTTTTTTTCATTTTTAGGAAGTTGGCAGAATGAAGATAGAGCTTTTTGCTGACATTGTTCCAAAGACTGCAGAAAATTTTCGGTAGGAAGATTCCCCATGTATAAACACCAGAATACACTCTTAAAAAACTGTGTGTGTGTGTGTGTGTTATGCAAAATGTGTAACCCTTTTCTTCACTATTGGTCCTTATAATGTAAATTATAGATTTTGGTTGATTTGCGCCAGTCGTCATAAGAGACATGTGAATCTGTTTTTCTGTCTTTCAGGCAGTTCTGTACTGGTGAATTCAAGTAAGTCAGTCTCAAATTTCAGTGGGTTAATCAAAGGTTGTGCCATTTCAACCACATGTATGGTTAAACCTATAATACTACATACTCATATTACATTTGTTTTGATGTGTTATTGTGACTGATGCTTTTGAGGATGTTCAAATCATCCTATAAGAAACATGTACTGGATAAGGTTACAAATTAAACACAGCTTGTATTCATAAAAACATGTTGTGTACTCAGCTCTTTCTTCCTGGTCCTGGTTTTGTTTATTCGAATGTACCTTGACCAAGTGCTGTTTTTGTTCAATGTAGGAAGGACGGTGTTCCCGTGGGCTATAAAGGCTGCACATTTCATCGGTGAGACACTTTACTCAGTATTGTTCACAGATACACTCCTGGGCAAAAAACTATTAATTATTTGTCTTAACCACAACTTATTGGTCAGTAAATAAGCAAAGAGAAAATGCACTACTTAAAAAGCCATTGCTGTTTCAGAAAAAACATCAAAGACAGAAGTTTTTGGCAGAATATGGGAAGTTGTGTGTGGTGGAATCGCAATGAAACACGAGCATGGTGATGCTCGAGTGTCTTTGAAAATCTGGTGAGAAATAAAATAATAAATTCATCTCTACCACAGTGAAGCATGGAGGAAGAGCTGTCATTGTGTGGGGAGCCTTTTTAGCTGTTGGTGTTGGTGAGCTGCTTCTCATTGTGAAAAGTCAATTAATGGAGTACAGGAGAATATTGCAAGCTTGCTTCCCACAAATGAAAAATTATCTAAATATCTAAAGAAGAACGATCAGATGTTATTTTTCAACAAGACAATGCCTCTGACAACCAAGAAGTGGCTTGAGAACAAGTCAGGTTCAAGTTTTGGCCTGGTCAGAGTCCAGATTTGAACCCTATAGTGAATATTTGGTCTCACATTAAACTTAAACGAACTTCTTCCTGTAAAAAGCTGTCTGCATGTTGGGGAAGGCTATTCTGTGCTGAGTTACTTTACAGCATTTGTGGAATTCTTGCTAATTTCCTGACCAGTAATTTGTGATTAAAATGGCCATTAAAAGACCACTAAATATTTTGCCGCCTTTTTTTTTGTTCAGATCCATACTTCTAAGTATAAAGCTTTGGCTTATATTTTTATGTCTTTCAGACGTTATTTAAATTTATTGTAATTTTTTTTTCATTGATCAAAGGTTCAATGCAAATACAACCTGTAAGATGTTTTGCAATTCAAAACAGTACTGTGATAGTGTCACTTTAAGCAATGCTGAAGTTGAGGCAGTTGTTAGGTGGTGAACATAATAGACCAAAATAATCCTAGGCCGTGGGTGTCAAACTCAGTTCCTGGAGGGCCACTGTCCTGCAGAGTTCACATCTTAAAGGGGACCTATTATGCAAAATTCACTTCTACGTGGTGTTTGAACAAATGTGTGTTGACCGTGTGTGTACACTACCACCCTATAATAGGGATGGGCATTTTTGGCAATTTTTCATTTCGATCATCGATAGGTTTCAAAAACGAGTAATCGAGTACTCGGGGGGCGGGGCATGGCCGTCACGGAAATAATGAAAATATCTGAAGACTGTTATGAAAATGAATGTTAAAAATAAAAATATGACATGAAAACTTGTCTATGAAAACATGAACACTGATTAGAACACTGTTAGATTATGATGCAGCAATGTTATTAATAAAGAAGTGTCTAAAAGGAATCGCTGCCGGAGGTGAAGAGTGACTTTATGCCAATAAACTGAAGCCCATTCTATGACACATCATATGATATTAATCAGATAACTTAGATACATAACATAGACGTAACATTTACAACTGACATCTGCACAAAAGCATGCAAATGCCAGTGAACTTTGTTACGCGCTATAGCGAGAGTGAGAGAGAGAGCTCCCATCGTGATGCGCTTTTATAACAGTGCAATGAAACACGGGCAAGGACAGAATTTACTATAGATTTCTATAATGTTCTGATTATAATGATGTTTATGGCAGATTTGTGCTATATTTTCATCTACATTGTTAAGTGATTCCATAAATCGCCTGCGTGTTTTCGAAGCCATAAAAAATTAGCCTATGCCATTGAACAAATATGATGAAAAAAGCACTGCTGCATTATTATAACATTATTTTTATTTATTTATTTATTTTTAAAAGAAACATCTAAAAGCAATATGCCTGTCTCAAATAACTCAGATATCGGGCATTGCATTTGAGCATGAAACTAAACACTGATGTGCAGCGCATTCAGCATGTTAATAAATGTTGATATCCCAACGCATCCTATATTAGATTAATCAGATGTAGCTATTCATCTGCAAAAAGTTTGCAAATTCAAATGTGAGCTTGACCGAAAGTGTACTCCAACTGCACTTTAAAAACACAGCCAACGAAACGAAAGCACAACAAATTCACAATCTATTAGGCTACATTAGTCACTATTGTGTTTTTTTTTAATTTATTCTAATATTTCAGCAATATTTTGGGATTCAATTTGCACTTTCTGAACAACCAAAATGTTATTTTACCGTATGAAAATCACTGATGATTATTGCTTAATTAATTATGAATAAAATTTAAAAAGTATATTTTCAGCACAAGATAAAAGCTTGGCGCTGCACAGCTTGCATTGAACTGTATTTTCATCTATCTTGTTAAAGTGAAGCCAGACATCACTACGTGACTTCGAGGCCATTCTCTCTCACGTCTTTTGACGCATGCTGTGGCAAGCTAAACAATCAGAGCTCAGGGCGCCGCCCAAAGTGCTGCTAACCAATCACTGTTGCACAACCCTACCATATAATGTTACAAATCGACCCACTCCTTTTTTTAATCGCCATAAATCATAAGCAGTGTCTCAGAACAAGCCGTTCGCAGATTCTGTGCAAAGTGACGTCACTTTGTACAGGCCCCATCCACGACTGTTGACAGACACTGCCAAATTAGCGTAGACCCCATCCTGCGCGAGTTGTACACTGTCCGTCATTGTCTCGATGCTGGAGCAGTTGTAGCAACAAGAATGTCTCGTAAGCAATTGTTGGATGTAAGAGTGAACATAACAGTCTTCATTTACTCCTGACATCTGAGCCGCTAAAGACACAGTCGATTAGTTTTATTTTTAAAGGGAATGCACCACAGATCTAATATACACATGCAATTTCTGTCCCTGCTATTTACGCTCACAGACATAACCGACTGTTTATGTGAACTTTGTGTATTTCACAGTTTAAGCACAATAAAACATAAAAGAAGTTAGTTTAATACTCACGAGATATGCCGTCTGACAGCCAGCTTTCTGTGAGCGTGCTTCAGATGTGTGTGCTCAGAAAATGATAGATTAGAAGTTTAATCTAATAAAGCTTTCAAACACATGCAGATAATAAACTTTTATGATGAAGAAGAACTGCAATGTCCCTGAGCATGATCCTGAAATGGATAATCAAAACCAAGCAGATGTCTTGTTGGTATTTGGCAAGAGTATCCGATGCATGCAGGAGCTGTGAATGAAGGAAGCACTATTCTGGATAGGGGGCAGGGATCAGCAGCTCTTTTGCATTTAAAGACACATGCATGAAAAGAGCATGTTTTTGCATGCGCTCAAAAATGGGTATTTAAAACATGGTATAATAAATGATTTGTGAGGTATTTTGAGCTGAAACTTCACAGACACATTCTGGGGACACCTGAGACTTATATTACATCTTGTAAAAAAGGGCCTACTAGGTCCTCTTTAACCAGCTAATTAATGTCTTCAGGATTTCCAGACAGGTGTTTTGGAGCTACACTCTGCAGAACAGTGGCCCTACCGGAGCAGAATTTTACGCGTCCTAGGCTATATTACCTCTAGAAGAGATATTTTTAGCAAGCAATATAAATGTTTAATATCACAATCAATGTAATAAGAAAATCACAATTACATAATATATTTACAGGAGTTACCCTGTACGATACCACAAAAACTCTGTTTAAAATCTCATAAAAATGGCCTAAATGCTTAACATATCATCTTACTTTTAGTTTTCAACCTGCTAGTAAATCAATGTCCATATGTGTATAAATGATTCTAATGTGTGTTCTGTTCTTTTGGTAGGGTGATAAAGGACTTCATGATTCAGGGTGGTGATTTTGTCAATGTAAGTTTTGCTTTGTGATCCAGACAATGGAGTTGAATTTATCTTCCAGGTGTTTGGCTAATGACGTTTCAGAAGTTTTTTCTATTGTGCAAACAATGTGCTCTGTTTTTGTACTGACTGCCATGCATAACATCCATCTTATCAAATAAGGATGTGCTCTTATAATTGGGTATATAAGGTAAACAAGGATGTGCCCTTATATTTGCAGTGATCTTTTGTATTTGTTTGATATTAATTTGCCCTTAATACACAGGCAAACTAATCTGACATTATGTCTGTATAGATGAATGAAGTGCTGATGGATAACCTTAAAGGATTAGTTCACTTTAAAATGAAAATTACCCCAAGCTTTACTCACCCTCAAGCCATCCTAGGTGTATGTCTTTCTTCTTTCTGATGAACACAATCGGAGTTATATTAATAAATATCCTGACGCATCCAAGCTTTATAATGGCATTGAACGGGACCAACGAGTATAAAGCTGAACAAAGTACATCCATCCAAAGCAAAACATACTCCACACGGCTCCAGGGAGTTAATAAAGTCCTTCTGAAGCAAAGCAATGCATTTGTGTAAGAAAAATATCCATATTTAACAAGTCATAAATTAAAATATCCAGCTTCTGTCAGACCGCTTTCCATATTCAACCTCATTAAGAAAGTGTAACGCCTCTCGCAGTTCAAAACGCTTATGCTATGTCCTATGCCTTCTGTATTCAACTTAAGAAAAAAGCGTACAGTTACGCTCTTTTCATAAGTTGAATACGGAAGGCGGTCTGGCGGAAGCTGGATATTTTACTTTATAATTTGCTAAATATGGATATTTTTCTTACAAAAATCCTTCGCTTCAGAAGGCCTTTATTAACCCCCTGGAGCCGTGTGGAGTACTTTTATGATGGATGGATGCACTTGCTTCAGCTTCATAGTCATTCGCTGCCATTATAAAGCTTGGATGCGTCATAATATTTATATTATATAACTCCGATTGTGTTCATCAAAAAGAAGAAAGTCATATACACCTAGGATGGCTTGAGGGTGAGTAAAGCTTGGGCTAATTTTCATTTTAAAGTGAACTAATCCTTTAAGGAATATTCCAGGGTTTTACATCCCTGGCAAGGCAAAGACTAATTCTTTTTACATTTTCACTTTATTTCTTAAATAAACAATACCAATTTTATAGACTTTAGGCCAACAACAAACAGAAATAACTAGCTTTCAAAACTAAATTACCTGTAGCTTAAACATTTTCGAGTGGTGCTAGCAACACCAAAGTCATGGGTTCAATTCCCAGGAATGCATGTACTGATAGAATGTATAGGTTAAGTCTGTAATCTGCCAAATGCTGAAATGTAATGTAAATGTATATATAATTTCTATAAAGAAAAATACAACGCACTCCCTATCTAACCCTAAAACAAGAATAAGCATTATATACATAGACTATAGTTTCCCAAGAAGATTAATATTTACAGTATTTCCACAAGATGCTTTATAATACACTTAGCACAGACAGGTGTATAGTAGACCAGTGGATCTGCCAAAAGTGCACATTTTGCATTCCTCCCTTATCCACCTTTTTTCTACACCCCATGACGCTTTGCGTGAATTATGAGAGTAACTTCTGTTAAACTGTAAACAATCAGTGAAAGGTTCGCTCTGTAATGTAATAAGCATTTTCAAATGCTGGGTACAATGAGATGACATTATTCTACTCCCCCTTCAAACATTGAACATTGAAAGGTTATTTTAAAGTGTAAAAGCATTAACAAATTACTACCATAGACCTCTGAATTACTCCTGATTATTTCTGCAGCAATATTACGGACGTGTTATATCACTGTAGTAATATATGTCTGTATTATGTAACCTGTTGCCTTAATCAGAAATGTTCATTAACTGGAACATTGAGTGATAATAATTCAAAGTGATCTCCATCATTATGACAGACAATAAATAATGTATTTCCCTGCTTTAGAAACCAGTAAACAATGCTAATAGGGATGAGAAGTGAAAAAGGGAGACAATTATATTTTAAAGCATCCGTGTAAATAAAAAAATTCCTGGAAAGAGATGTGAAGATTTGGGGAGAAAAATTAGAGATTCTGATTAGTGCATTCCAGTGAATTATTAATGGGATATATCGTAAATTAAATTGGGAGAGCAGACCACAAATGCTTAGTATGCAAAGAGCTCTTGCCATAGATATTCTTGTCATGCCACGTCACATTAAAATACCAAGCATTATGTTATTCTTTTTAAGCCTGAACATGAGAAGTGCCTCCCATAATCTAGAACGCAGTAGGCTTGGTAGGAAAAAGGTGGATATGACAAACCTGTTTGTGGTCTATTAATGAGCTGACAAGTTGAATCAGGTGTGTTTGATTAGGGATGCAAAGAAAATTTGCAGTGCTGGCGGGACTCAGAATCAGAGTTGAGGAACTACTGTAGTAGACCAATCACAAGCCCAGTACCGCTCCGCACACTAAAGCCCTGGGTATACTTAGTTTTTTTTTTTTTTTTTTTTTTTACACATATGCTAGTGTATGCCAAGCGTGCCGCAGAAGTCCTGAAAAGTGAAGCCAAAGCGCTTTGATCACCCCCAGGTGGTTGGTCCCAGTATAGGTCATAAACCCCGCCCTCTCCGTGTAATGTAATGGGATGTGAGACAAAATACAATTTAAATTACACTTCAAATAATTTTTTCCCAAAGATGGTTTGTCATTTTATGTAGTTTTTATCATGCTGATGTAAGTTCAAGTGTTTGTTTTTTAAAATAAGTTTGGTTTTAGTTAGATATAAAAACGAGGGTGTGACATCATGATTGATAGCTGTGATTGACAGCTTCTCGGAGTGAAGTAGTCACTGAGGCACCAACGGACTGGATTTTTGGGACGAGTTTGGAGCTTTAACTTCAACTTCTACATTTCCATAACTGTTTATTTCACACCGATATGAGATGTTCCACAGTAAACTGTACTAAACTATTCTGTGGGCGGGGCCTTGATACTGCGTGACTCCACTTCATGCTCACTACTGCGCCGAATCAGGTCCCGAGTTCACTACTGCGCAGACTCAGGTCTCAAATCAACACAAGATGTCAGCGCCATATTGGGACATGCGGCTTCACTTTTCTACAATGGAAGAGAATGGAGGTGCATTGTCCATATTTTTTACAGTCTATGGTGTACGCACACAGTCAAACGCACAGCCTTGCAAAGCATGCTTCATTTGACTTGTACGCGTACACCGGCATTCGATGCATATGCAGTTTTGAGCAATCTCTCGCCACAAGTTACAACTCATGTAAACATCTTTGAATTCTTTCATGCTAGAGTTGTACAAATGAGGGTACTTTCTAACCTCTTCGCACAATCTCTCGTCTATGTAGGCCTCCATTGTCACTGTAGCTTGCACGCGTTCCGGTCTGTTCTGTTTATGCAGTTTTTCTTTGACTACCTTGTGAATCGACACCCCCAAGGCACGGTTGCCACCTCATGGATAAACTAATTACTGCAAAAACAATTAATGCGCATGTGCAACCTGCGCATACAAAGTATGTGCGGTTACAAAAATTTGGCGGTGCGCGTGCGCTGACCCTCGCGTACGAGTAAAAAGTGAAGTTGGGCTTAACACACAACAAGATACACAGCAGCACACAAAGGAAACACCAAAACATGCAGATGGCTCCTTGCCTCCTCCCAGAGGTCTTGAAGTTGCCTTTATACTCCAGCTGCCTTGCCTTACTAGTCAGCAGTAAAGATGAATTAACTTCGGGTCCATTCCTGAGAAAGGGGGGAGATAGGACGAGGAAGGGAAAAAAACAAACAGCAGCAACCACAATGCAGTAAAAAGTTCCATAAATGTTCAGCTCAAATGACAGAATTTGTGGCATATTATTAATTATTACTCTGTCAAATTAATTTCCATACTTTCTTCAATGATCTACTGACATCATAATGCAAATTTTCTGTTGTTAAATATTTTAGTGAATTGTAAATATGTGCAATCTTTACTCATTTTTATAAAGTAACAAACATAATTACCTTTATATTGTTAGTAATAATTCTAGATGAACACTTGCTGGACTTTAAGCAAGGTTAGGTTTACTTGATTAACCATATTTTTTTTTTTAGGAAAAAAAAAGGATCAAATATGATACATCAGGTTTTTGAGGAAAGTTTTTGTTCATCTCTCAATCATCATTGCATTTCATTTTATGTTTTCCCCTACAATAAAAAAACTACAGAACTTTGATCAAAAACTAAGCATTTAAATATCATCTTACCAAGACATTATAGAGTAATAACTGATATTTATATGCATTTTTTTTTGTATATAGTCTGCCAAACTGTTTTAAAGATCTTATTAATTTACATGACTGTTATCAGAAATTAATCTTACTTTTCAGCCTTATACAGGTGCTGGTCATGTAATTAGAATATCATCAAAAAGTTGATTTATTTCACTAATTCCATTCAAAAAGTGAAACTTGTATATTATATTCATTCATTACACACAGACTGATATATTTCAAATGTTTATTTCTTTTAATTTTGATGATTATAACTGACAACTAAGGAAAATCCCAAATTCAGTATCTTAGAAAATTAGAATATTACTTAAGACCAATACAAAGAAAGGATTTTTAGAAATCTTGGCCAACTGAAAAGTATGAACATGAAAAGTATGAGCATGTACAGCACTCAATACTTAGTTGGGGCTCCTTTTGCCTGAATTACTGCAGCAATGCGACGTGGCATGGAGTCGATCAGTCTGTGGCACTGCTCAGGTGTTATAAGAGCCCAGGTTGCTCTGATAGTGGCCTTCAGCTTTTCTGCATTGTTGGGTCTGGCATATCGCATCTTCCTCTTCACAATACCCTATAGATTTTCTATGGGGTTAAGGTCAGGCGAGTTTGCTGGCCAATTAAGAACAGGGATGCCATGGTCCTTAAACCACGTACTGGTAGCTTTGGCACTGTGTGCAGGTGCCAAGTCCTGTTGGAAAATGAAATCTGCATCTCCATAAAGTTGGTCAGCAGCAGGAAGCATGAAGTGCTCTAAAACTTCCTGGTATACGGCTGTGTTGACCTTGGACCTCAGAAAACACAGTGGACCAACACCAGCAGATGACATGGCACCCCAAACCATCACTGACTGTGGAAACTTTACACTGGACCTCAAGCAACTTGGATTGTGTGCCTCTCCTCTCTTTCTCGAGACTCTAGGACCCTGATTTCCAAAGGAAATGCAAAATTTACTTTCATCAGAGAACATAACTTTGGACCACTCAGCAGCAGTCCAGTCCTTTTTGTCTTTAGCCCAGGCGAGACGCTTCTGACGCTGTCTGTTGTTCAAGAGTGGCTTGACACAAGGAATGCGACAGCTGAAACCCATGTCTTGGGTTTTGTTTCACAATCCTCTCCAGGGTGCGGTTATACCTATTGCTTGTACACTTTTTTTTTCTACCACATCTTTTCCTTCCCATTCGCCTCTCTATTAATGTGCTTGGACACAGAGCTCTGTGAACAGCCAGCCTCTTTTGCAATGACCTTTTGTGTCTTGCCCTCCTTGTGCAAGGTGTCAATGGTCGTCTTTTGGACAACTGTCAAGTCAGCAGTCTTCCCCATGATTGTGTAGCCTACAGAACTAGACTGAGAGACCATTTAAAGGCCTTTGCAGGTGTTTTGAGTTAATTAGCTGATTAGAGTGTGGCACCAGGTGTCTTCAATATTGAACCTTTTCACAATATTCTAATTTTCTGAGATACTGAATTTGGGATTTTCCTTAGTTGTCAGTTATAATCATCAAAATTAAAAGAAATGAACATTCCAAATATATCAGTCTTTGTGTAATTAGTGAATATAATATATAAGTTTCACTTTTTGAATGGAATTAGTGAAATAAATCAACTTTTTGATGATATTCTAATTATGTAACCAGCACCTGTAAATATCAGCAGCTGCACTAAATTGCATATTTTTGCTCAATTTGAGCCTTTGAATAAATGTTTTTTTTTTCCTCCTTGATAAGCTCCATATTCTCCTATATCATACTATATGAGTCATAAAAGCCTGATGTATCAAATATGATAATAAACAAAAACACATATGCAATGTCTTTGACTGTTTTAATAAAGTGGTGATGTAAAAAAAAAAAAAAAAAAAAAAGCCTACAGATAGTACAGCTCATTGCCTCTCTTGTCTGTTTATCTGCCTCTAGTGGTCATAGGGCCCTATTGCAGACACACGACACAACAGCTCCTCCCAGCTATCTCTTGACATGCAGTTCTTTAGAGTTTATTAAGCGATTCAGATTTTCTGAGTGTGAATGGTTTTAAACGCTATATTCTTGCCCATCAGGGTGATGGCACTGGCATCTGCAGTATCTACAGGGGACCATTTGCAGATGAGAATTTCAGAATGAAACACTCTGGCCCAGGACTCCTGTCACTGGTAAAGCTTCTCTACACACTGGCACTGTATAGAAACTCCGGCTGTACCTTTACAGTATGCTTTATGACAGCATATCAGCAGTGTTAGATTAACAGTGCTTAAATTCTGTTTAAGTTGACTCTCGGTCACAGTGTACTGTTATAACGTCAAAGTCGCCCAAAGCTTATACTGTGCATCTTGTGAGGAATATTTCTGATTTCCCTTTTCACTCCAAAACAGGAAAGAAGAAACCTATTTGAAGAATGATTTTTCATATTACAAAACAAACAAAAAAAAACCTTTAAGGGTTATTATATATTTTTTCGGTTACACTTTATTTTAAGGTGTCCTTGTTATGGTGTAATTATATATTTACGTACTGAGTAATATTAATTAACAACATGTACTTATTATAGGGTTAGGGTTTGGAATAGGGTTTTGTTTAATGTTATTGAATGTAATTATGCATAATTTACTTTTTTTACAACGGTAAGTACATGTAACATACGTAACAAGGGCACTGCAAAATAAAGTGTTAACTTTTTTTTCTTTTTTTAGTTTTGGGTTAAATGTGACCTGGACATGTTCTTGACAGACTTCATCCAGTGCAGCTTTTAAAATTGTATTAGACAGAAATGCTTCAAACAGAATACTATACAGACAGATTGAATATAAAGCCAATTTAAGGTTTAATGTAACTTTAGGATAAACACATTCCATCTTCCCTTCTCTGCTGTTTAACGGGACGTTAATGTTTTTTTTTTTTTTCCCGACAGGCCAACAGTGGACCAGGAACAAATGGCTGTCAGTTTTTTATTACCTGCACAAAGTGTGACTGGTTGGATGGGAAGCATGTGGTATTTGGTAAGTCAGAAAAATCATGTATTGATTCTGTACTGAGAGAACTCAATCACTGGTTACATCATTAACTGTTTGGGGTTTTCCTTACAGGAAAAGTGGTGGATGGTTTGCTTGTCATGAGAAAAATTGAGGTGAGACAAATTTTTGTTCATTTCAAAATGTTTTCAAGCTTCATAATTCTTTCGAAGGAATTTATTATTGATCCTATTGATGATTTATCAATTAAATAGTGTGGCGAGTTGGAAATCTGTTGTTTAATGTATATGAAGTAATAGGATATTTGTCAACACTTACCTTAGAGTTTGAGAGAATTCCTTATCGTCATTTATGAGACGTTATACTTAAAAGGTTTCTTTGAGAGTTCAACCAAGAAAATATTCAAGGAATTATTCTTGAAAATATTAATTTAAAAGCATCCTGCTGACTCTTAAAATAAAATAATAATTAAAAACACTACCTCTGTTTTTTAAATTTCTTAATCTCTCCCTGTTCTAGCTTGTACAATTCTGGGCTGCGTTTCCCAAAAACATTGCGAGCCCAAGTTGATCGTGAAGACCATTGCCACAAATGTTTTCTACGATCAACTTAGCTCACAATGCTTTTGGGAAACGCAGCCTGGACGATGTTTGATACTAGCACTTCTCGTGTTACTGCATTCTTAAAGGGATAGTTCACCCAAAAATGAAAATTCTGTCATCATTTATTTACCCTCAAGTTGTTCCAAACCTGTATAAATTTCTTCTGCTGAACACAAAAGAAGATATTTTGAAGAATATACATAACCAAACAGTTGATGGGCCCCACTGACTTAAAAAATACTATGGAAGTCAATGGGCCCATCAACTGTTTGGTTACCGACATTCTTCAAAATATCTTCCTTTGTGTTCAGCAGAAGAAAGAAACTTATACAGGTTTAGAACAGGTTTTTGAACTATCCCTTTAAGATGAGTCACTTGTATTACTCATTCTTAAATTGCTTCGGATAATAGCGTCTGCCAATATTACATATTTAAATGTAAAAAAAAAAAAAAAAAAAGTCAGATACATAGACCTGACACCTGAGTGCTTTTTGTGACATTAATCTTATTTCTTTACAAATCTCCCATACAGAATGTACCAACAGGACCCAACAACAAGCCCAAGCTGCCCATTGTCATTGCCCAGTGTGGAGAAATGTGATATGTGATATATTTTGTACTGTTACACATCAGCAAAGACACATGACCTTTGCTTCAAAGTAAATAGACAAGCCATTTTGGATGACTTCTCTACTATTCATCATTTCCATTGCAAATCACATCATTTTGAAACTTTTGTAGTAATTTTGTGGGATTAACTGATTATTTGCGAAAAATTCTTGGTTGAACAAGGTTGTAGTTTTATTTTGTACAATGTTAATTACAGCAGAATCAAATCTTAGAGCTTGTCACTTTTTCAAAGCCAATTTCATGATCAGCTCATCTGTCTTGTCCATAAAAGACAAACTTGAAATTCAAGATAGAAACCTGTATCTTTGTACATTCTGAATGACAAGGCTTTTTATTTTTGATCAGCCTTTTGAAATGTCCTTGTTAGCCCTTTTTGAGGGTTTTCTTAACCTTAAATAAATTGACCCATGTTTTTTTTAAAGCTTGGAACATCCTTTTTCATTTCAAATTCAGAGAGAATTGAAATCGAGACATTTCCTGAATCATCAAGGGCTTTTGAGGTTTATGATACTAAACCAACACCTTAAAGGGCATGCCACTCAATGCAAATTTCTTATGAGCGTATTCCCTTTGTCTTTTTATTGCTACTTACCCTAACCCACATCCTAACCCAGAAACCCCTTCCCCCATCTCTTGGACCATGTCCCACGCACACAAAAGGGCTCTTTCAGCTGAAGTGCAGGAAGAGTTTGGGCTCGGTGGGAGGCTTCTGGGGTCAATGTTAAAGACCGTCTTTGTGTGGGACAACACGGCCGGGCCATTAACAATAAAATCACACTTCAACCAGGTCTCCTCAACAGTGCCAAAAACATATTTACATGACAAAAGGGAAGGGGGTAGTTTGGGTCTGTCTCACAACTAGCCAGGGTCTGTCTCATCTATGGTCGTTGAGTACTCCCTTTATAATGTTGTGGGAGAAGTCAATGATGGGATTTATCTCAAAAACACATCATCCTTATGTTGAAACCATGGATTCATTCAGATTCAAAATCTCTTACTGATGAATAAAACTATCCATACCTGCTTTATTTTTGTTCCTTGTTGGTTTGGTGTCTGTTAAATATTTTGAACTTGAGAGATGACTGCTGGAGAGATTACTGGTTATGACAGTATAAAATGAAGACATTTAGGTGTAAATGGGATTTTAATGATATACAGCTTTCTATTTACGTATATACACCAATTCCCTAAACCCAATTTCCCAATTTCAATTTAGAGTACATTATTGGCATGATTGTGTATATGATGATATTGCTGAAGCATTATACATACACCAAACAAATAATGGAAAGAAAATAAATATGCAATATATCAACAAATAACAATAAAATAGTATTGCAATAGTGCTAAGTGGTTAATAAAATAAGATACAAGTAAAATATGATAAATGTATGTATATGTATGACAAATATATAGCTTATTTTATGTACATTTATCAACTTTGTACTTAATTCAGAAGAGCTTTGTTGGCATGACTAGGGAAAAATAGCTAAAATGTACATTATTGTTCATGGTCTGGTCAGTATTTTCCTTATGTTTGGGTTATTATTCATATATGTATCTGCCAGAATGTCGGAAAGGTTAAATGGGGACTTAAATTCTGGGCCGTGGTTATTTTATATCTAACCAATCATGACCAGACTTCATGTTATTTCCATATGATTGACAGTAAATGCATCCAATGCGCGTCAGTAAAATAATTGACGTTGCCAAATCACAAGTTGACCGACCAATTGAATTGAGGAATGGGTGGAGAGATGTGACAGAATATCGTCCGGCATCTTTACTCAGTCCGTCCAGTTCGATCGGCAACGGGAGCGGAGAAAGGAAAGCGGAGAGCCCGAAGGCAGCAGCCCCCACCACCGCCGGCCCAGGTTACCATCTAGCACCGGGAAAACACACTAGAGAGCCACCGCCGGCTTTACCAACAAGAAAACAACATGAGCAGCGAGGCCGAAACACAGCAGCCGCCGCAGCCTGCCGCCGACGTGGAGAGCCCGTCCAGCCCGGCAGCCGCAGCTACCGCGGGGGATAAGAAGGTCATCGGTAAGCCTGTCAACAAAACCTTAGCTCCTTGGCCTACGGTATTTGTTTCTTCAAGAGAATATATTTTACTTCATGCGTCAGTGCTTCAAGGTTTACTATATATTTATATTAACCGATTTTTCGGTGTGCGTGTGGCCTCACCAGGACTGTATGGAGTCGTTATTCAGACACCAACTTATTATTGCTGTATCCCCGTGACTACATGTATAGTGTTTTTAATGGAGTTGTCAGTTTATTTCATACATATTAGGATGTATACGTTATAGTTTAAACTTGAGACGTTAAACAGTCTCAGTCAGTTTAAATGTTCGCTCGCGTGCCGCGTTCCATCACATCCGCGTGTGAATTGAAAACCGCCATGACGCGTGCTCAAGCCCGCGGCCTACTTCAACGAACACAACGAGGTTCTCATTTTTTTTTTTTTTTTTTTTTTTAGAACTACTATCGCGATAGAGCCACTATCATTATTTACTGCACCAGAAACCCCGGATACGATTATTGTATTGTGTCCATATAAATATTTGTTTACTAATAAGGTTGTCGATGTTGACTGTCCATGAAACGGATCCTTGAGCTTGGCCTTGATCGTGACATGATGACCCAGATCATTATTAACTATTCGTATTAAACACACACACTCTCCAGTTACCCGAGTCCGACTGTCGTGGTCAGTGTGAACCGCGTCGGTTTTAAACTTAATCGGCTACTTTGAGGGCTGGCTTCTTTGGTAAGCGAATGTAAGCCAGGTTAAGCGCTCGCTCTCTTTCCCTTTGTTCGTATGGAGCGTTAGACGCGTCGTGCATACGTGTCCTCGTCTCTATTAACACCATCAACGCCGTCTCCGGTAGATCCCATCATCTGACAGACGATTTATTGTATAGATTACGTTACGGTCGTATAGATAAAGGTAATCTATATCAGTCTCGCCACCCCAGATATAAAATGTCCGCCATGGTGTTTGGATGATGGACGCTTCTTTTGTCTGATCTGCTGCTACAAACCCAGAGCGCTTTGGACGTTTAACTCAAAACGCTAATCGCCTGTCAATCTAGATCTAATTATATAGATGTAACTTCTCGTAGTGCTTATCGTGTCCTGTAGTGAGGATGGAGAATCGGGACTGTTTGGCTTCGATCCGGCCACATGGCTGAGGCTAGTGTGCTAACTGCAGTTAGCATCTCAACATCATCACTTCCTACTTCAACACCACATTGGGCAAATTAATGTGCTTATTAATATACTGCAGTGTAAACGGGATCTATTGAACCAATACTAGGTCCTCTTTCACCCCGGGATCTAAGTTTTTAATGCCCATTTTAAAACTTGTTTTGTATTGTAACATTTTCGTGACAATAAGGTGCAATTTCTGATTTTTTTTTTTTTTTTAAGTTTCTTTGTAATTCCTTTTATCATCAGTGGTGATTCTTATTATTAATACAGTAACTTTTTATGGTATTAAATATTTTGGGGGGAAATGTGATTATGAAAATGTCTTAAAGCAAATCCAACAAGTTCATAACAATGGATTTTTTTTTTTTTTTTTTTTTTTTTTTGATTTTTTTTTTTATGCAAAATGTTCATTTATATGACTGATAGAGCTAGTAGGAATCTCACAAACCCTTTATCCAGTCTCATGGAACATTTTTGGCCACAGAAATTTTTTAAACCAGGGGTTTTCAATCTTTTAAATGCCACAGACCTCCAATTTGTGATGGACTCCCATCCAAACATTTAAAAGGCAGCCATTTATTTTCGTGTAAAGACAATTTATACTGTGAAAAGTGAATATAAATGTGTAAAAAAAAAAAAAAAATTGGAAACTACGTTCCTGTTATTGCATTGCATTTTTTTCTACTTAATATAGTACTGTGCTGTTAGAAGTTTGTATTATTTTAACATTTATTTTTATTAAAATAATAATAAAAAAAAAAAATCACTGACTCCCTTGCGGCCCCCCGGGGAGACCCGGACACCAGATTGAAAACCCCTGTTTTAAACGATTTGGAATGTCTTGATTTCTTTAAACTCTTGCCTGAAGCTTAATTTTCTTCATTCTGTAATTGGCCTTTAAGTCATCATAACATGAATAAGAGGTTAATAATGTGAACTCTGTGGGTCAGGGCCTTTCATGGTGATGGAGGTTCTTCTGATAAGAGCAGCTGCCTTTGCATCACAGTCTATTAAAAGCACCACAGTTGGAGGTTATAAATAGGACACAAAATGAACTCAACTCGCCAAGAGTGGCTTTTAAATGGCTTTGCTAGTTTAATGCATCTCTTTCTGTCAACAGTTATAGCTTGATTCATGAAAGTACTGTTTATGAGTAGTGTTGGATATATCTTAACAATCTGTGTGTGGTTTTCTTTTCTCTTTGAAGCAACAAAAGTCCTGGGGACAGTTAAATGGTTCAATGTAAGGAATGGCTACGGTTTCATCAACAGGTAAATAACATTCAGCCTCTAAAGACTCTCTCTAATATAATATGTGGGTCAGGGAACATCCGCAATCCTATTACAGCCTTTATGTGCTTATAAAGCTAGACCTGACTTGAACTAGTACGCAATTATTTAGTCAAATATTTAACTTGCTCTTCAACACCTCATGCTTGTTTATTCTCCATCCGTCCTCAGTTATTAACATTTGTCTCTCTGTACTTTTGCAGGAATGACACAAAGGAAGATGTCTTTGTTCACCAGGTAATTATTTGCTCTGATTGTCATCATATTGACATACTAACTTGGCTTTGAGGGACAATATGTTTTCTGATTGCTTTTGATTTGTATCCAGACCGCCATTAAGAAGAACAACCCAAGGAAATATCTTCGTAGCGTTGGGGATGGAGAGACTGTGGAGTTTGACGTCGTAGAAGGGGAGAAGGTGAGCTCAAGTTTTCAGTCTTTGTTGATTTAGAGTGTCACCAAAATTACTGAACCACACATAATGGTAAACATTAGGGTAAGGAATTAAATCAGTTCAGTTTAAAATACTATCAGATAATTTTGAATAATATTCAAAATTAATAATAATGAATTTTTTTTTTCTTCTATACATTACAAGAGTTTGAATATAGATTTTGGGTATCTTTAATGCATTTTGATCTAAAGCCTTAAATTAAAATGGGTTTCAGATTCAGAAATTTCCTGAATTTCTTTAGAATATTAATTTGAATACATGTGAACTTCTTAAGAAGCTTGTTGAAAGAATGTGGTCAGTCTAGATTGGCAGCTTTAAAGAAAGGAAGATTTTTTTTTTTTTTTGGGGGGGGGGGGGAAACAACCTTTGCTTGGTCACTACTTAATTCCAATACATCCAACATTATTTCATAGTTTGACTTTTAGTCTAAAATAATGGAAATGTTAATAAAAATGAACAATTTTTACTGAATGTATAGTATGCCATTAGGGTTACTTCCTCTAAAAGAAGTAACCCTAGCTAAAAGCTTAAAGAATTCTTTGTGAATCCAGAATAAAAAAATCTAAACTGTATGAAGGAGATATTAAGTATCACATTTCTGCCCAGACTACAGTACAGCAGCCTTTTTCAGACTGACTTACAGGAAATTCATCCATTCTGCATCCATTATCCAAACTAAATGTGTGTCTATTGAATTAGCAGACATTTGATATACATTTTGTCTTCATTATATCAGGGTGCCGAGGCAGCCAATGTTACCGGCCCGGGTGGCGTCCCTGTGCAGGGTAGCAAGTATGCGGCTGACAGGAACCGATACAGGCGGTACCCACGCAGGAGGGCCCCCCCTCGCGACTACCAGGAGAACTATCAGAGTGATGGTGAGGGAGAGGTACGGGAGAAGAGAGAAGGGGGAGAAAACGCCCCCGAGGGTGAGATGCAGCAACAGCAGCGTAGACCCACCTACCCCGGCAGACGGCGCTACCCACCATACTTTGTGCGGAGACGTTATGGCAGACGCCCTCCCTACTCCAACACACCCCAGAGAGGGGACATGACAGAGGTAGGCCGACAAAGAAAAATTACTTGATGACAAACATGACTGTTAACATGCTTAGACCGCCAAAGTTAAATTCTGCAATAATTTCTTCTCTAGCTTCTGTCTCTACACAAACATATTGAATCAGTTTTTTTTACTTTTGAATCAATATTGCTGCAAACTCTTTGACTGAGAGATGCTGTTCTTTGCCTCTAGGGTGGGGAAGTTGATGAGAGCCAAGGTGGTCCAGACCAAGGCAACAAACCAATGAGGCAGAACTACTACAGAGGCTTCCGACCAAGGTTCAGACCAAGGTTTGCATGTTGTGTTTGCAGACGTGAGGCTGCAACAATTGTGAGAAGTCAGAATTGTGAGGTATAAACTAGCATTTGTGAGTTTATATCTTGCAATTCTGAGAAAAAAGTCAGTGCAGAATTTTGACATTTTCTTGCAATTTTGAGGGGAAGAAAAAGGTAGAACTTGCAATTGCGAATTTTAATTTGTACCCTTGTAATCTTTATTCAAAATAACTTCCCCTACCACTTGCAATGACTTCTGATGACGTGTTTTCTGCCGTGATGGCTGAACAACCTGTCATTCACATGAGATCAACCAAAAACAAACCACATCGATTCGCAATTCGTAATGGACAAAAGTCCTACTCTAGTTTTTTTTTTTTTTTTTTTTTTTCCCTCTTTACTTGTTCGACAAGCAGTTTCATACGTCAAAATAGCAAAGACCCCCGTTTCATGACTTTAAATCTCCTAAATCAGGGTTCCTCAAATCCGCTCTAATCAAACACCTGAGCAAGCTGATCAAGGTCTTCAGAGTTAATGGAAAACTGCAGATATCGAGTTTGATCTGGGTTTGAGCTAATCTCTCTGTAGGGCTGGATTTGAAGAACCCTGTCCTCAATACTGTCTTTTGATTAGTTTTGCAAGTTTTTTTTTTTTTTTTTTTTTGTCTCACGAAGTATGACTGACAAAAGTATGATAACTTCATTAAAAGTAACTTCATTAGCAAAATGTAGTTGGTAAGTTTGGTCCATTTCTGTGAATGTTCAAACTGTCTGATTCAAAGAATTCATTCAAAAGGTCATCACTCATAAATGTTTGCTCACGTCTGCATGGCATTATGCATATTAAAATGTTTTAGTAATGAACAGCATTTTATGTAATTTTTCTATGTTGTTGATATACAGTATCAAGATGCACAATATACTGCCTTTTTGGTTTCTGCTTGCATTCAATGGTTTTTATTTATTTGTACTTTTTGTGAAATTCAGCTGCAAGCCCTAGTATAAATTAGTGCTGCCTTCACATACTTCACATAAGTTTCATAGTGGGAAATTGGACATGAACAACCTCAATTCATATTAACTACTGGGGAAACTCTGAGATAAGTTTGAGTTGGGCGGGCCATGAACTTTAAACATGGCGCAGGGGAGAATTACTCCTGTGACTGGTGGTCTTTTTTCCACAACAGCTTCTGTCATATGTAAATATGACATATTTGAATATTTACATTTGACTAACCATTTGAAGCATATTGTGTTTAATATGCCACAAAAAAACATGTTTTTGACCTTAATTTCTAGAATTGTTAAGCTATGTAGATAGTGCTGTGAATGTTTATATGGTTGTCAACATATGGGATGCTACATTTTATTTAAAATTAAATATCTCCAGTATATTTTGGCTTAAGAAATAGGCAAGTACAGACATGGTGTCTTCCATGATACCAATTATTTCCAACAACAAAGCACCTGAATGTGACAAGCTCGTAATCATGACTTCAGAAGTGGGAAGTAGGAAATTTCCGATAGCATGCGAAGGCAGCATCTGTAGTCAAGCATGACTAATTTCTGGGGCCGGTTGCATGGGACTAGTAAGACTAGTCTTAGCAGTTGTTTTTTTTTTTTTTGTTTTTTTTTTCTCTTCCCCTTTAAGACTGCTTAACTTTTTCAACTCCAGAGACATGAAAACGTAGATTGATCTAATTTGATAGCGAAAAGTAAAACTGATTACCCCAAACCAACTGCTAATTGGTCATACTAGTTCTTAAAACAGAGTCTTAGCATAATGGCTGTTTATGCAACTGGTCCCTTTAATGGCTAATTTTTGGCTTTATGTACCACTGAGAGCTTCTGATTGATCTTCTACTGCATCTTTCTTTTGTTGTCATTTCTCTTATTTTATCCTTTTGATTTGTTAGATCTTTCAAGTTTTGTGTGTAATTCAAAGTACATTAGATCCTCATTGTACACCAAGTTCTCAGTGTCACCATGTATCTGTCCCACAGGGGTCCCCCACGTCCCCGGCCAGTGCGGGAAGGGGAGGAGGATAAGGAGAACCAGAGTGAGAGTGGCCAGAACCAGGAACCCCGTCAGCGCCGCTACCGCCGCAACTTCAACTACCGCCGCAGACGGCCCCAGACAACCAAGCCTCAGGACGGCAAGGACAGCAAGGCAGCCGATGCATCAGCCGACAAATCAGCCGCTCCCGAAGCCGAACAGGGCGGAGCAGATTAACCGGCTTGAACATCTAGACCATCCGGCCGGGTGGGTGCTAGTGCTTCAGATGAGAAGTTACTGCATGTAAATGAACATACTTGTTTATCAAGTGTGTTGTTGACTGTAGCGCTCTTTCTTAGGGTTTCATCCTGTAGTTGTTTTCTTGTAGTCTTTGGGCAGCTTTTTTTTTTTTTTTTTAGTAAATCACATTGAAACCTGTGAAGAACATGTTCATGCCACATTTAACTCCAAAATAAAAAAAAACATACTTTTGCTTTAAGAAAATAAATCCCATTTTTTTGGAGCATTGATTTCTTTTGCATTGCCATTACTTTCATGACAATTAAGCACATTTTCACCCAGAATTTGTCATTCCTTTTGTGTAATTTTTTTTATTTTTTTATATATATATTTACACATCACTGTAATGTTTTACTGCATTTTGATGCTGATTACAAAATGTGTAATTTTACTGGACAAGTGCTTGATTGTCATGAAAATGTCATTGTTGTAAATGAACTTTTTAAAAATAGCCTTCAATTTATGCACGTTTGTGTGACTAGGATGTTTTCACGAGATTCCACTTGATCAGATTTGCATTGTTTCATTAGTGTCATAATTATATGTGGCAGTAGAATGGGTGGGGTGGGTCTGTACATAATGGATGGTGGTTCAGCTTCAGTTTGCACTTTTCATTGATGGAAGGCTAGATGATAATGCAGTGGATTTGAATTAGCAGACTGTCTGCTCTGTCCTGGCAAACACTCGTAGCAACTTCTAAAATCTGTCAATCAGTAGCTTAAGCATGCTAATCTCTTTTTGTGTTTGTGTGTTTGCCTTTTGCAGTTTTGTCAAGAAGAAACATCCAAGATCTGAGCAATAAGAAACGGATATGATCGTCTAAGCTTGCAAAAATGCATTTCGACCAGATTACCACCGATTGCCTGCAGACTCTATGCAGACCTGTTTTCTTTTCCATTATTTTTATGTGACAGCTAAAAAGTTTTGGGGAAACAGCAGATGTTTTTCTAAATCGGTCTTAAGTTTTTACACCAAATGGTTTTTAAAAGTAATTTGATATCTGGTCAGTTTGACATTTTTAAATAACTTTTTATGTATCCAAACATGAATTTTAACAAAGGCAAGCTGAAATAAAACCAGAAACAGTTCCTCTAGTACGAGTGGTGTTTGTTAACTAACAGTTCATGAGTTCTCCTGACAGTGTTCTAATTCACATTACTAGCACTTTAGACACTGTTTACAGAGACACTAATAGTTTAGGTATCAGAAGTACAGTATGTTCCGCAGGGTAGTTTGAGACTTCATTCAGACGTCAGTCTCCTTGCGTAGTCGCTCCATACGCTGTATGTTGTTCTCCATAGCAGTGCGGTTAGTGATCTGAGTGGCACAGTTAGAAGGAAACCAGCCCCTCTCGCCATCTCTCATCCGCTCTCCATGACACCAACCTACAACAACACAGCCAATCACATATTCATTTAATTGTTCTATATGTACACACAATCATTTGGTAAACTCCTATCCAAAGCAACACACAAGAAACAGCATTATGAGAGTTGCTGTGGAAACACTTGAGTCAGTTGAGTTTTGAATCATGTGAACAGCTTTGAGTAGAGACTGAGTTGTCATCTCATACTCTTCTTCTGACACGTGAAAGTGGTATTATAGAGAGGACGGTTAAATGGTGTGGTTTGATACATTTCTGAAATGGTGTATGATTGAAATGATGACAAAGAAAACCACCATGCTTACCGTCCACTTCATGTAAAACGATGACTACTTCAGCCTGCTGCAGGCTCAGCTCATCTGGTGCTTTTGGCATATAGGCTTTAGTAGCTTCATATTGAGGCAGGTCTTGAAAGCCCCAAACAAAATCAAGTGTCAGAAAAGTAATATATGTTAACATGACAAGCTTAAAAAAAAAGTGGTTTCCAAACTGAATTGATGTGTACAAAAATGAAGTTACAAGGCTGTTTTAATGACAAATTACATTCAATGATCAGACTCACCATCATTATCAATGCTGTTGCCTTGTTTGACATCACTGAGTGCTGTGACCCATCGAGCTCTGTCCAGTCTACAAAACATTTCAGAGCAATAATCCATCAAATCAATCATTTACAATATAAGTAAATATGGCAAAAACAAAATATTGAGGTTTAACTTTAAGCAGGATTATTCTAATGTTATATAAAATAGTCTTCATCAGTATAATTGCCTGGTTTATATGTTTTTGAAAAATTAATCATGCAGATAGCTTTAGACCCTTTACTAAGTGATATTACATTAGTTTTATGTTACGTTAAACCCTACAAGGCCTGCTGTGTTATATTTGAAGATTCCAAATTATCAAAATATTGAAAGCTTTGCAGAAAAACCTATTGTACACAGTTTACTACATGCTAAAAAAAAATAAACTATCAATCAGACAAGGCAAGTAAAAGGCCTTTTAATACATTTTTAAAAACATTCCCTTCAGGTTGTGGTACACGTGTCTGTAAACCAAATATGATACATCAAGCTTTTGAGGAATATTTATTTGTATATCTCTCCATCATTGCTTTATGCAAACTACAGAGCACTGATCATAAAACTAAGCATTTAAATATAATCTTAGTAAGACATTGGGAGATATATACAGTAATATTTATATGCATTTTATGTATGTAGTCTGCTATACTGTTATAAAGATCTCACTGATTTACAATACAAGCTATCAGAATTTCGTCTTATATAAATATCAGCAAAATTGCATATTTTTGCTCAGTTTCAGCCACTGCTTTTTTTCCCCCTCAAATATGACATCTATATTCTTCTATTCCACACTATGAGCAATAAAAGTCTGATGTATCACATTAAAAACACATATGCAGACATATTTTTTTACATTTTGTTAAAGGTTCAACAACTCTTCCTTTTAAAAAAAATTAATTTTAATTTCATATTTCAGGCTTCACAGGGTTAAGTATGTTCATGTTTAAGCAACATTTCACATATGGCTTTCCAATCGAAATGATTTTAACATTTATTGTGCTACTCTGTTTACATCCAAGTGAATGGTAACTATATTCTCCTGAAGAAAATCAAGGGTTAATATTATGTATGCTATAAATGCTGTTGATGCTTGTGGTGAACCCAAACATTCCTTTAAATCTTATGTGGAAAAGAATAGCTCCACCTGCTGACAGTAGCTATGTTTCAATCCAAAATTGCAAAATTAACTTGTCCGCAAAACCAGAATATTGCATAAAACATTTGTGAATAAAGCACTGTTTCCACCCCCATGTGTCCAAGAGAACAAAGTCATGACTTACTTGGAAATTAGCGCAACATATCTAATAAAAATGAAAGTTGCTGCAATCGAAGAAGCCATTTTTTTTCATACATCATAACTTGCGCCTCAGAGCTTGCAAAAGAAAGGCAACAAACGCTGCTATGTTATCTTGCATTTGGAAAAGAATACCTGGTGTCTGGGAGCGCAATATTTTTTTAAACCATTCTAGGAAGTAATTATACCCAACCATTTTGATGATCAACTGCCACAGGCATTTCAGAATGACTAAACCAACATTTGAGATGCTGAAATTGGTCCACTGTTAAGTCAAGCGATCCAATCACATCCTCTGACGAGGCATAAAGTGATTTATTTGGTAAATCTGTTTCCATCATAGTTTATGTGTGTTTTCTTATCAAATAAAAAAGTATGCGACTCAGTTGAGCGCATTTCTAGAATTTATGCGCATCTTTGTGTTTCCAGCGTTTTTTATGTGATAAGTCAAATTTTGCATAAAAATAGGTGGATGGAAACATAGCTATTGATAACTTACTTGCTTTCTGCAACAAGTATCATCTGTTCACAACGGCCTTCGCTGTTGGGATTCATGTGCAGCTTCAGATTGAGTTTGGAGTCTGTAATTTCCTCTTCCATCTCCACCTTCTCCACAGTGGCATAGTCCAACACAACATAACTCTCCTCACTAGATAAAAAGGCAGTATTAGTGACATACCAGTACCATCTAACCCTTACAGCCCTTAATATCACTGCTAACACATAATGACAAAGCAAAGCTTAAAGGGTTAGTTCACCCAAAAATGAAAATTCTGTCATTTACTCACCCTTATTGTTGGTCCAAACCCATAGCACTTTGCTTAATCTTCTAAACATAAATTAAGATCATTTTAAATGAAATCTGAGAGGTTTCTGTCCCTCCACTGAAATTCCAGGTAACCAGAACTTTGAAGATCCAAAATGGTCATAAAGGCAATGTAAAATGAATCCATATGAATTGAATGGATTAATCAAAGTCTTATGAAGAGATGTATGATAGCTTTCTACGATGAACAGATTTAATTTAGGCTTTTAATTACATATAAACAAACACACATACATATAGCACATCACATAAGGTAAAACGAAAGCTTGTGCGCGCATCAAGAGCAAACCTCATTGGTTCTCGAGCATCATGCATGCACGTTTGAGTTTGAGCCGTGTTTATCATATGTGATGCAATATTTATGTGGGTCGATCATTGTTTACATATAAATAAAAGCCTAAATTAAATCTGCTCATCATATAAACAGTGTCACTGCACATTTTTTTAAGTAAATTTTTAAGGCTTTTTAAGACCTTAAGAAATAAAAATTAATACTGTACATTAGAGGTGTGCAATATAGACAAAAATGCAAACCTCAATATTTTCAAAGATTTTGTTGATAACAATAAGATATTTTGCTAAGTGTGTTTTTGTGCTGATACCATGGCTAGTTTAGGCTTGTTGTGGACAGCTGACTCACAAAGACATTCATATTATTCATATTCTGTGCGGTGGTCAGTTCACAAAAGTGGCAGCAATTCACTTTTTTATTAAGGGGCAATATTTGCTACCTTAAATTGATTTCCAGGGGCATTTTTACCTATATAAGCCCATTTTTTTTTTCTAAAGCAAGTGACTGTCTTCATTTAATTAATGATTTAATGACCCATTCAATAGATTCGTTCAAAACACGGATTCATTCAGTAACGAATCACCACTGTGTAGCTCCGAGACTCTGTTCTGCTGTGGTCTCATTTTGAAATTTTCTTTGGCGAAATAAAAGAAAACAAACAATATTGACAATATTGTGTCTAAAATGTAACTCACAATGTTTAAGACTTTTTATGACCTTAAAATTTTAAAAACCAAATTTAAGACTTTTTAAGGATCCACGGGAACCCTGATAAATTCATTGTATCTCTTCACAAGACACATGGATTCGTTTTAAGACTCCTTATGACCTTTTAGGATCTTCAAATTGTTGGTTGCTTGGATGGACAGAAACCCTCTCAAATGTTATTAATAGTATATTAATTGGTATTTTGAAGATGAACCAAAGTCCTATGGGTTTGGAATGACATGAGGGTGAATAAATGAAGACAATTTTAATTTTAAGGTGAACTAACCCTTTAAATGCAAGTTACTCCCCATTAACTGAATGTGGCAAGGATCAAGATGTTGGCTATGTTGTGTCTACATTTGTCAAATACTGATAGATAATATATGTTCACATTTTGAAATTATTATTTGTTATTTATTAAAAACAGGCTTTCATCTAATGCAGTAAAATCCAAATATATAGTTCACAGACAGGACAATGAGGATTCTGCACATATTCCGTATTTTTCTCAGCAGGATGTGAGAAGTTTGCAGAATGTACTAAATTATGTTGAAATGGTGTCAAACTGAGCTGAAAATATTAGCAAATTATCCAAAATATTTATTATACCAACATGGAAGAGGCCATGTAGAACTGTCAATAACATTTGAATTCTGCATGCCCAGATTTCAGTACAGGATTGGTTATGCAAGAAATAATCAATGATACACTTCTTTTGAATTATTTAATGCACATTAGTGCACATTTACTGCACAATGTAAAGCAATTATTGCATTAAAGTTGAATAATTCAGCAGTCCTGTGTCAATTAACCACATTTAAATTCTGTTTATGTCAATGTTATGAACAACGTCCTAAGTCGCCGTAACTGCTTCAGAAACAGCGTGGTGAAATTATTATTATATATATATATATATATATATATATATATATATATACACACCTTTGGTGTTTGTCATCTAATCAGAATCAAGAACTCAACAGTGCTGTGGTTTGACTGAGTGGACACTGAATGAAGTTGTACTTTGGTAAGAGACTGTACAGCATCACTGTTCTGACCTCTTTTTCTTTGTGACGATGAGCACATCATTGAAGAGGAACAGGTAGTAGCTCTTGTAGCTGAAAGCCTTCCGGAAAATGCTGAGATCATCGGTGTATGCAGACAGCTCACCACTCTTTTTTAGCCAGCGAGATGAAGACACTAATGGGAAAGGCTAAAAACATACATAAAGTGTAAGAAACACTACAGAATTATTAAAACAGCATGTCAAAGGATTTAAATACAAAGTTTAAGTTGAGAAATAATCCTTTTGTTCTTAAAACACATCCCTGCTCTTATGATTGTCTTTGCACTCATCAAAATAAGTTTCTCTGCTTCTGAAATGACTTTCCTTTTCAGCTGATCTCACTCTTATTTTTCAACCCTTTACCTCCAAAAACCTGGGTTGTAATACTCACTTTTTATGATACAATCAATTCTAGATGCATAAAGTCAAGTTGTTGTTGTTTTTTTTTTTCATGTTAAATTTATTCAGTCAGAAATAAGTCAAAGAGGTTGCAAAGGACCAGGTTTTACTTTTTAAATATTTGAAACAATTGAGTGCTGTAGAGTTTTTGTAGGTCAAAACTTGGAAAAAAGGGCACTTTATTACTTCCGGTTCCATTGGCCTTAAGTCAATGTTTTTTTTTTTTTTTACTTTTTTTTGGTTAAATGCTGTGGTGAACACAAGCTCAAGATCTATTCACATTTTATTCTACTATATAAAATACATCAGTAATAACCTATTGTAATATTTAAAAGCTTTTACTTGTCTTGTAAAAGGCGGTTGCTAAAAAGTGGTTAAATGGGACTACAGAGGTTGTCGGGGATATTAAACATCATCGGCTGTCATCTACTCACTAGTCTGCTTTCACAGCCTTGTTGTTTATAATTCCACTCTTGCAAACTATTCTAACTTGAACTTTCAGGGAAAATGTCACATGACTATCTGAGCTGTATGATGTTTTTGACACATTGCAGTACATAGTACAGAAAAGTATTTCATGAATTATGAAAACTTTTTTCTATTTATCAGCAAATAACTTAGCACTACTTAAGAGTTCATTGTAAAGTTCAGACTCTAAGCTTTCAAAGGACACCCATTTTGTGTTGATCAAGGTGGTAGTTTTGAAAAGTACACTTCAGGTTTAAGGGGTTAAGCAAAGAATGGAAGAGTTGTCAGAAGTGATGGCATGCATGTAGTTTGTTTATAGCCTACATTGAGCTTTTGACTTCTGCCGATTATATTTACGTTTCAAAATTCAAAAAAGTTGTGTTTATTTGTGAAGATTATCAAAATGAAGAAGATGTGTAAGAATCATAAGCTTTTGTTAGACACAGACCTTAATTTCTGCAATAATCAAAAAGCCAATGGAAAAATGATGTTGTGTTTTTGTCAAGGGTGATGCCAACTTCCGGGTTGGCCTACAAAAATACGTCATTACTGCAGCACTCTATATCTAAAAACTAGGTCTCATCTGGGTCAGAAAAGTGAATTGCTTTCTGTAAATGTGAAGTTCTTTATCAGCCACCTGCACAAACATGTACCTTGATTTTGCCAAACTCCATCTGTTTCTGGATGGTGTACATCTGCTCCGTCCGTTCCATCCTCCGTGCTCTATCATTACAATTCTTCACCAACTGACAGGAGTAAAGAGAGAAAAAGATTGAGAAAGGCCTAAGTTAACTGTGAAAAACTGCTTTAGTACAGTACAGAGTTTGTGCTACTAAAACATTTCTGAGAAGCACTTAAGAGCACGGTCATATTTTAGGCAAATGGAAGTGCAACAGTGACTGCCAACATTATATAAGTAATATAATAAGCAAGCTGTAAACACACTTGTGTAACTTGTGACTTCTACAATAGCATACATCATTTGTTAACTACGGAGATTTTGTTGAAATACAAGTGTTTTGTGCAACAAAAAGTTTCGGTTATTTATCTTGTGGACATGACTTTAAACCAGCCTACTTTTACTCTTGTCAGGTAGCCATCCAAACACCTAGTACATTTTAAAAAGGTATAGTTTTTGTCTTTGCTGGATAGAGAGTAGGACCATACCTTACTGATAGCTTTTAAAGCCCAACGGGCAGCAAAGTATTCAGCTTTCTCTTTTGGGGTTTTCTGACAGATGGTCTGTGTAGATATGGAAAAACAAACATAATATCACATAAATGCAACACAAGTTCTGAGGGTCTTCAGGCTCACTTGAAAATTACAAGTAGGTTTGTTGCAGTCAGTGTGTTATACTGCTTTCTGATCATCTGCTTTCAAGATGAGTGCACATGAACACCACCAGCATATTACAGGCTTTTCCGACAAAATCGTTCTCTGTGGCAGCATGTGAATGATAAAATGCATTTCATAAAACCATGTGCATGTAAATTAAGTTTGGAATAATTAAGATAAAATTGTTTTTTTAATTACTCACCAAGGCTACATTTATTTGACCAAACAGAGAGTAAAAACATACTTTAAAAAAAAAAAAAAAAAAAAAAGCATTTTTCTTCTATTTTAATATGTTTTAAAATGTAATCATTCTATTCATCTATTATCAATTATTATTGGTGATAAATTATTAAAAATGGTTCTTATTATTTTCTCAATGTTGAAAACTTTTTGCTGCTTAATACTTTTGGGGAAACCGCAATTTTTTTCCAGAATTTTTTCCAGAAAGCTTTTGATTGGTAGTGCATCACATTCCCTAAAATATTAAGCAACTGTTGATGAACATTAATAATAATAAATAAATATTAGAATGGTTTTTGAAGGATCATGTGACACTGAAGACTATTTTCAGGCTGCTGAAAATTCAGCTTTGCATTTTAAAATATATTTAAATGGAAAACAGTTATTTTAAATTGAAACAAATATTCATAACATTACTGTTCTTACTGTATTTTTAATTAAATAAATACAGCCATGGTGAGCATAAAATACTTCTTTCAAAAACATTTAAAAAAAATCATATTTATAACTTTTGACCAGTAGTGTATTCCATGATAATTCTAACTGAAATAATGCAATCTAATTGCACTTTAGTTTGTTACCTAGCCATTAAAAATGTATTACATTTATTTATTCCAATTTCCAAACTTATAAGTTTTCAGTATAAGAGAAAGTAGGAAGTAGAAAGGCAGAACTCTAGGGACAGGTCTAGAACCTCATGCCTTAGATGCTTAATATAAAGCTGTTGGTAACAGGAGGAATGGGTCTCTTACGTCCAAAAGAAGAGGCAGACGGGTAACTCTCTGCATGGGTAAGATGAGGAAGGAGATCATGGGCAAACCTCCACACTCCTCACTGCCTTCAATCTGCTTCAAAGTCTCTCGAAATGCATTGTTGCTTGACCTAAAACAAAAATACATTACATGCCACTATAAGTTCCTATTAAACACTATTTTCCAATCAATACTGCTTTATTAGCATCTGTCCTTTATTTTATATTTTACTGTATGTATTGGCGCTTACAACAGTTTCTGGAGCGTTCTCTGCTGGAAAGTCTCGTTGGAGCAGTACACAATGTACGGCTCAAAGTGGTGAGTCGCATGATTCTGTACTATATCACTGATGTCCTGAATCACAGGGTATTTTTGGTGACGCTTTTCCAGATCTTCAAAAAACCTGAGAAACATTAGATATGGTGTAGAGTATTTACGTGGGTCATTCTATGCCAAATGTTCCAAACCATGTCTAAATAATACCACATTTATAAATAAAAGTAAACAGTTAAATATTTCTATTTGTAAACAAATAAATATTTCCTAATTCTGTTAGGCAAAAAAAGATAGCCTACTAGTATGTAAACCTGTTTTGGAGGCATAACGTCACCCTAACTCGAACCAGACCACCAGGGGGCGCAAAAGCATCATGTAACTCTCTGCTGCACACATCCTCTGTGTGTCTTGTTGCCAGGGAAAACTTCTAGTATAGACTTTATTCACATCAGCGCCATGACAGGTATTAATGGAGGCTGTGAGAGATAGACTTGCCATGTTTTCAGTGGTATCCGCTGTTAAAAGGTGTGTAAAGCTCATAGATCACTAATAATTTTCCACAGCTCATGCTGTCTGGAGTTTTTTTTTTTTGTCTACTGAAATTTCCTGGAAAGATACTTTTGCAGCGTTTCGTCAGCAGAACAATCCAAAAACACATTAAATATTAGTACAACCCACTGAAGATATTTATGTCTAAAGATGGCGCTGTAAAGTGAATAAGGTCAATGATTGTAAAAACATCAACATTCAGGTCATGGTGCAACGTGTCTTCTTTACTGATTTTTTATAAAGTAAACGTAAGAATACATTTACATTTTTAGATAGTGAACACTTGCTGGACTGAAGCAAGGTTTACTTGGTTATCCTTTTTTTATTATTATTATTATTATTTTTTATTTAGGAAAATCATGTTAAAATGAATTAAATATGATACATCAGACTTTTGAGGATTTCTACTCCTTATCATTGTATTGCATTGTATGTTTTGCCCCCAGAATGAAAACTACAGAGCATTGATAATAAAACTAAGCATTTAAATCATATTACTAATACATTATTGGGAGATTTACCCCCGGTTTCACAGGCAATGCTTAAGCCTAGTCCCAGACTAAAATGATGTATGTTTGAGCCGTTTTAATTGAAAGCAACTAAGGCCTACTCCTGGCTTAATCTAATCCCTGGCTGTGAAACCAGGCCATAGAGTGACAACTGATACTTATATGCATTGCTGTACTGTTCGAAAGATCTCATTGATTTACATAAACTATCAGAATTTCATCTTCATTTTCATATAAGTAACAGCAACTGCACCAACTGCATATTTGCTCAGTTTGAGGTGTTTTGTTTTCTGAGTAAATTTTGTCTAAAGGTTAAATAACTATTCAAATTATATAAAAAACACCCCAAACTGAGCAAATATGCAGTTTGGTGCAGTTGCTGTTATTTATATGACCAAAAAGTAAGATGAAATTCTGAATGTGTGTGTGTGTGTCTGTGTGTGTGTGTGTGTGTGTGTGTGTGTGTGCACATTACAGGGTTAAAGGCATGTACTGTATCTACTTTCTAATCTAATTACTAGGGTGTCACACAAGACCCACACTAACTTGATTGTTTGGGAAGATTTCTAACAGACAAGCTTAACCGCTGGTTAACCTTAACATAGCTTCATTTCACATCAGTTACTTTCCTCTATTTTCAGTATGGCAAATACCATTTAGGTAATTCAAAGTTTAATTTTACCCCCAAACTATATGCGAGATACGCGTATCAAACAGAACATCTCGAGTCCGTTCTTTCTAAGCCCTGATGGCAACTCCCTGACTGGAAGAAATCACTCCCACAAACAAGCTAATTTAGTGTGCTTGTTTCATAAACAGCACCAAACTGCATGACACAACACGTTTTGAAAGCTTTAGTATATATTAGAACCACTTTACTTCAGCCTATAGAGCCACACCATTCAGTGTTCACAGCAGAACACATATACAGTTTCTGGGAAACAGGTATGAAGTTTCATTGTAAATTGTGTGTAAGACCCTGTTTTGAGAAACATGAATCCAGGCAGCAGCAAGCTGCTTAACCAGTTCAACCAGCATGTTTGAACACGTCCAGCAGTGCATATACTGCACTCATGACTGCTGGAAACCAATGCATGATCCTGCATCCAGTTTTTGTAATAACCTGTATTAGATTTGGCTCATAAAGGTGCTGAACCAGTAATTCCACTATTATTGATACACTATCGTTTTGTATCTAAAGCTATTATCCTCAAAGATATGGATGAAAACCAAATGACTTTAAGTATTGAGTAAATAAAATGGAATTATTGGCCACATGGCTGACTTTCACTTTGTTAGATAACTTATGATTGGACTTGAACTGCAAGAACAATAGCCTGACTATCACTGATGAAAATGATGTTCAAATCAAATCAAATTTAAAGGGTTAGTTCACCCAAAAATAAAAATTAAGTCATTAATTACTCACCCTCATGTCGTTCCACATCCGTAAGACCTTTGTTCATCTTCGGAACACAAATTAAGATATTTTTGATAAAATCCAATGGCTTAGTGAGGCCTGCATAGTCAGCAAGATCATTTTCTTTTTCAATGCCCAGAAAGGTACTACATCTAATCACATATCTAGTGATGGGTGATTTCAAAACATTGCTTCATAAAGCTTCGAAGCTTTACGAATCTTTTGTTTCGAATCAGTGGTTCGGAGCGCGTATCAAACTGCCAAAGTCACGTGAACTATTAAAATTTCAAAACAATTATGATGTAATGAAGCCTCGTTTACTGAAATCACGTGATTTTGGCGCTCTGAACCACTGATTCGAAACAAAAGATTTGTAAAGCTTCGAAGCTTCATGAAACAGTGTTCTGAAATCGCCCATCACTAGATATTGTTGAATAAAGTCATTATTTTGTTTTGTTTTTTTGCGCACAAAAAGTATTCTCGTCGCTTTATAACATTAGGGTTGAACCACTGTAACTTACATGAACTGTTTTAAATATGTTTTTAGTACCTTCCTGCGCATTAAAAAAGGTAATGATTTTGCTGGCAATGCAGGCCTTACTGCGCCATCAGATTTTATCAAAAATATCCTAATTTGTGTTCCGAAGATGAACGAAGGTCTTACGGGTGTGGAACGACATGAGGGTGAGTAATAAATGACGTAATTTTCATTTTTGGGTGAACTAACCCTTTAAGAAACCAAATCACACCATGATATAAATCTCTCAACATGCATATTCTAAAAACTTTACTACTTTATACAATCAGTTGTTTATCTATCATGCTTCGCATTAAGACACCATGCTGCAAGAGAATGACCTGCACTTGAAGAAATAATATTAACTCCTTAAAATACATTTTCTAGATTTCACTTTTCAACAGTCATCGTAACGTGATCCATATTAGAATTTAGAACATAAGAGGATCTTTGTACCATTGGATCCATATTAAAATTTAGAAGGTAAGAGAACGTTCATACCGTTTGCTGACTTCCTGGATGACAGATATGTTGGAGAACAGGTGATGGTGTTCCGTTGTTGTCATGGTCTTTTTCAAATCTGCACTGTCCTTAAAATGACGCACCAGGATGCTTAAACTGTGCTGGTAGGAAAATTCTGATGTGATGATTTCAAAGATGGCCTGCACAAATACAGAGATACAATATTACTTGTTTATTACACAGTTATTAAAAATTCTGAATAGGTTTTATTACCTATGCTGATTTTTTTTTCCCTCAAATGCCAGAAACAAGATGCCAGAAACCAATACACTGATATAATGTAGAAATATCAAGAACTTTTCTAGTCTTCAAAGAACCATAACAACTCATTAACTCTAAGAAGTTAAGAAACATTCATAATAAAAAGAGGATTCTATGCGTATAGTATGTGGTTCAGTGGTAGGTTCAATTCTCGGCCAATGCAAAAGTGACTTACGAGCAGTCATGGCCTTAATGGTTAGAGAGTCAGACTTGTAACCTGAAGGTTGCAGGTTCGATTCTCAATACTGCAAGGAAAATGTAGGGAGGGGAGTGAATGAACAGCGCTCTCTTACACCCTCAATGCCCATAACTGAGTTGCCCTTGAGCATCGTACCTAACCCTGGGTGCTGCAGTAATGGCTGCCCCCGGTTTGTAGTGTGTGTTCACTACTCACTGCTCCTTATGTGTGTGTACTAACTTGGATGGGTTAAATGCAGAGGAAAAATTACGAGGATGGGTTACCATACTTGGGCTTCACGTCACGTAAGAAAAACAGAACGGCAAAAGAGTAATATGTTTGAATTCATAGTATTCGAAAAACAGTAGGCAAAAAGTACCTGGATGACCTACTACTTCCGTCGAGATTCTGGAGTGCGCATTGAATGAACACATCCAATGACCATCCAATGAAGCCACAGGAGAGGAATGACTGGCTTCACTGTAAATGGCAGTGAAGCGACACAACTGATGCTGGTAGGTCAAATGACAGCGACAACATGGCGGATGTAGTATGTCCAAATTTCATTCATACTACCCATATTCACTTTTTTAATGGTTTCAAACCAAATGTAGTACCAACTAGGCAGTATGTGATTTCAGATTCAGCAACTGATCTTGAAGAAACTTTAATGTGACATCAAGAACCATACACAGATGATTTTGAAAACCTCCAGTGAATTCCAAATATCTCTTTCAAAGGCAGAAATGAAGAAAACATTCCCCAGTTGTCTATGGTTGCCACAGATTTAAGAATTGTGCACATAAAGTTAGTTATTTAAACACTTAATATTTGGCACGTAACCTGTTCCACCCCAGCTGTGCCGTGGACTTGAATGCACCTCAGATCATGTGGTCTAAGGAGAAGTGTGCTTTTCTAAGTGTCAGATTTATGATCTCCACCCACTGGACAACAAAATCACACAGACTTACATTGAAGGAAGACCCGAACCACATTTTGAGACAATATCATATACAGTATATCTATACTGTATCTATGAGAACTATAAGAGTTCTGGCATGTTTCTTTTATTCTCCTGAAAAGACTTCTTTAAAAGAACAAACGTGCCCTAAAAGCTTTAGGAATGAATGGCTTTTCCATGAAAATCCACAATACAGCCTCATTTAAGGCAGCAGGTGGAACAAATGAGCAGGTAAAGAGTCAGATGTCTGGGTGTGTCTGTGTGGAGTGTACAAAGTGAACTTTAGTATTGACACAGCCGAGTGAGTACACTCATATTCTACAGCCATCTGGCTAAGAATACATGAAATTACTTTATTTACAAGTTCCCAAAATATATTTGGATACATCTTATTAGATTGGCATTTCTCAATCATGTTTCCTGAGGACTCCAAACAGAGTATCTTTTGGATTTTACACACCAGAACCAACGATTAGCTCATTAGTATAGCGCTCCATTAACTGAACTGGGTGTGTCAAATGGAAACATCTAAATTGTTATACATCCAACTTTGCAAAAACATATCCAGTCTCCCAAAATTATGTGGAAAAATAAGTTATGGTCTGATAAGATAAAGATTGAACTTTTTGGCTAAGATTGTAAAAGGTATGTTTGGTGCAAAAACATCACAGCACATCAGCAAAACAACACCATATCCACGGTGAAGCATGGTGCTGGCAGCATAATGCTTTGGGGCTGCTTTTCTTCAGCTGGTGGAGGGAACCATATGAATAGTATCAGTCAATTTTGGCATCTGCTAGAAAGCTGAAAATGGAGAGAACTTTCACCTCTCAACATGACAATGATCCAAAACACACATCTAAATCAACAAAAGAATGGCTACAGTAAAGAAAGATTAATGTTTTGGAATGGCCCAGCCAGAGACCAGTCCAGAATCCAGTAGAAAATCTCTGGGGTGACCTGAACAGGGCCGTGTACAGAAGATGCACTTTATCAGATCTGGAACGTTGTTGCAAAGAAGAGTGAGAAAATATTCCCAAGTCAAGAAGAGCCAAGCTGATAGACTCCTAAGGGATAGACTCAAAGGATGCTTCAACTAAGGGTGTGCACACTTATGCAGTAAGTTATTCCAAGTTTATCCATTTTTTCCCCCCTGAAATTTGCCACTTTGGTTTTCAGTGGCATTGCATAGGTTGTCATTTTTACATTAAAGGTGCAAAAGTTCTGATTTATATTTGTTTAATTTTTACATCACAAAAAACGTGCTAAGACTCACTTCCTGTCTTTTGCGTTCTTCAGGAGAGATGATGTCCAAAATGCCCAAATCCTTCACCTAAGTTTGAAAGAAGACAATAAAAGTCCTTATTAGGAATCAGCAACTCTTATACAAATATAAGCCTAATTATTTTGAATTAACAGGATGTAAATGTAAAAAATGCATTTAAGTTGAAACAATTCATAAGATTGGTTAAGTCTCCAAATGTTGCTATACTGGCAGTATTCTATAGCCATGACATTTTTTCCCCTTCACGGAAGTTTTAACCACAGCTTGATCTAAAGCGAGTGACCCTTTAATAACATTTGACCCTCATCACCTGTTGTAGTTGACTCCATGTCATATACGCTGCCCTGTAGTTCTTCACCACAATGCCCTGATCCTCCTCTGGAGGCCCGGTCAGTGTGAACTCATCATCCTCTGTGCTCAGGTTGTTGGCGTTCAGACCTCGCTCCCTTATCTCCTGGTAAAACCGCGGCTCTAGAAGATGATGATGATCAACTTACAACTTGCTGTAGTTCAGATCTCAGCCTCTCCCTTTTTTTTTTTTTTTGACAAGCAATAGTAAATTCAAGCCTACAGTACTGGAAAAATTGCACTGTCAAAATATCTTGATATCCATTTTTGGTTTTTTTATGCATCACAAAAATTACAGTTTTACCATCACTAGGACACATTTCTCAATGCTTGGGTCACTTTTTCAAAACTGTGAGCACAACATCAGTCTATGTGGGCTAAACTATGGATTATTTATCATTGCTTTGGCATAAAATGCATTCATTGACTACATCTTTCAAATTACATTATATTACTGAATTCACATTTCTCACATAGATACAACCACCGCCAAAACTCTATATACCTACAGGCCAATTTGCATGTTTACATACTCTTTTCAAAACTTAAGTTCAAAACCTAACATATACAAAACTGAATAAGACAGAAATTTGCTACATTTCTACAGTAATAACATATTGAAATTTATTCTGAATCTAAAAAATTAAATAATCAAAACAATTAGATGTAGGTGAGCACCTATACACAGATGTAAGACTTTCAATTTCATTACCATCTATAAAAACTTAAAATTTTGTACTGTAATGTAAACATGGACTATGTAACATATACAGCAGTGAATTCTAAATAGCAGAGTGTCATTCTTGTTTAGTAAAGAAACTTTACAAAAGAAAACATTGTATAATGCTACCTGTTGTTAGTGTTTTCTAGGTCATTGTTTTAGGCTGGTTGACAAACTTAGTCAGTGTTATGGAAAAATGAGTTGATTTGAGACATGTATGAAGTGTTTTGGTAGTTTACGTGCATTCTGTAGTGACCCAAGTATTGAGAAATGTGTCCTAAAAAACAAACAAACAAACAAACAAAAAAACTACTCAATGCAGTTTTGGCCATTAACAGTTGTACAACAATCCCTGAGGTAATTTAACATGCCATCCCATTTTATTTTTATGTTTTCAAACCAAAATCTCATTTCTTGGAATTCAAACTGCATGTATAGTTCTCTGAGGTACTACAGTAACACAAAATGAAGTAGAAAAGGAAGGTTCATCCAGGCAAATTAGAATGTTGGTATGAAAACTTTATCACCTTAGCTAGCTTGCATATCACAGTGGTTCTCCTGGGGACCCACTACTGCACATTTTGTATGTCTCCCTTATCTGACACACTCAGTTCAATTCATAGAGCTCTTTCCTAACAAACTGATGATCTGAATCGGGTATGTTAAAGACGACATCCAAAAATGTGCAGAGCAGTGTATCCCCAGGACCGGAGTTGAGAATCACTGATATAGTATCTCTCTAGGGAACAACAGTGAAGAACAAACCGTCTTTAAATGAGCCAGCATGTTTCCTGTTCCTGATCCTCCCCAATGTTCTCTGTGAGGAAAGACAGCATAAATACAAGACAATGTGAAAAAAAAAAAAAAATGCTTAAAAATATAAAAGGTTCTTTGATAGTTGATAACTTGAGAATCATTAGCAATAATAATTTATCTAATCTAAATGGATGACATTCCACATAAATCCCATCTGATGGTTTGAATAAGGATATTGAATATGGATATAAAATAGGTTTTTTGCCTTTACTGATAGAACAGCAGAAAGCTATATTTAACATTGCTATAATCTGGTATAAAACTGAGTTTGCTTCTTTTTTTTATTTTCTTTTTTTAATCAAACTCCTGCCTTTCACACTTGAACTAGTTAACCCTGAGACACTGTAAACCCTGGGTAAATGGAATCCTGAGTAATCTTGCTTCACATTTCACACTGATCATAATTTACCTAGGGTTAACAATTAAAGGGATAGTTCACCCAAAAATGAAAATTATTTCACGTCATCATTTACTCATCCTCATGTTGTTCCAAACCTGTATGAGTTTCTTTCTTCTGCTAAACACAAAGGAAGATATTTTAAAGAATGTTGGAAACCAGACAGCACCCATTGATGGCACCCACTGACATCCATAGTAGGAAAAAAATACTATGAAAGTCAATGGCTACCGTCAACTGTCTGGTTACCAACATTATTTAAAATATCTGTGTTCAGCAGAAGAAAGAAACTCATACAGGTTTGGACCAACAAGAGGGTGAGTAACTGATGACAAAATTTTCATTTTTGAGTGAACAATCCTTTTAATCCTGGATATTCATAAGCTGCCGTTTCACACTGTACATTCCAAAATCCTGGGTTAACATCCTTTTTTGCTTATTTGCGGTATCAGTCTCTGATTGGAAGAACGACGCACATTATGTTTACATAAATGCTCAAGCATTGCGCATACTGTATATTGCTGACGTTACTATCAAGTTTATCATGAATGGACATTTCGGACTATAATGGTAAGAATGAAAAGTCTCTTCTTCACTCCAATTGTCACGTTTTCTATCAGCATTTGACATGTTTCCTCTCAAACACTGAATTTACTGTTTATATACAATGCACAGTGCTTCTGTGACTGTCCGAAGCATGTGAATAAGAGGCACGCAATTGGTTGTCTGTTGCTAAGCGTCTAGCAGTAACATTCTAACACTGCATCCTTTCACACTGTTAAAGTTTGGCACCACAATGCAGGTTTAACAGTGCAAAAGCAGTGCTACTGCTCCAAAGTTTCATAACCCTGGGTAAAAAGCAGTGTTAACCCCACTTCTAAATTACAAGTGTGAAATGAACGGTGTTTAGAACAATGATAACCCAGGGTTAAGCGCAGTGTGAAAAGCCCTATTGTGGATTTAACTACATTAATTTGAAAGCATCCTAGTGGTTTAATAACATAATAATCTGAGAGCAAGACACTTGCCTTGCGTCCTGATTTGTGTGCTTGCTTTTGGTTGTCCGCCTTCTCTTCACTGGCCAGTGTCAGCGTTTCTGTTTGGAGTTCGCTTGGCAAATCCTCAATATTTAAACTGGTGACTGCAGCACGGTACGATTTATTCCTGCGATTTCTCCTCATGGAAAACCCATCACCTGCATCGCTGTCATAGTCCTCCCAGGAGATATCTGTGGACTGCAGGGGGACGGGCAGGGTCACCACGGTGGTGTGGTGGCGGTGTTTTGGACGGCTAGTCACAGCCAGATTCTTGGGAATGAGCTGTCGAGTGCCCATCTTACGAGCTGCAACACTCTGGGTGCTGAGCACTACAGTTCTCTCATCATTTGGTGAATTCGCACTGGACAGGTCGATGCTCGAAGCCGAACGTCCTGGAGGCTGGTCCAGCTGAAGGACTGAGCTGAAATAGCTCTCCGGAAGAAGAAGAGACTGGCCACCCATGGAGCCATCGGATTTTCTGTTAGACATGGCACCTTTACCTGGTTTCTTGTTTGGCTGGTTGAAAGTGTTTGGCACTTATAGAACATCAGCTTGGGGTCACCAGCAGACCACTGCCCTAACCTGTTACAACAGAGATGGGTGGAGTGAGAGAATGTTGGTGTACAGAGCACACCAACTCTAACCCTGCTCCTGGGGACCCACTGTCCTGCAGAGTTTAGCTCCAACCCTAATCAAACACACCTGAACCAGCTAATCAAGCTCTTCGGGATCGCTTGAAATTCACAGGCTGAAGCAGGTTGGATATAAACTTTTAAGGGCAGTGGGTCTCCAGGAGCAGGTTTGAAGACCTTTGGTACAGAGTCTTTGACTGTAAGGCTTTGTCAGTATACTCTTTGTCTACTATATTCACTTAGGGTTAAATTAGGGTTGTAATTCTGTTTGAATGAAATTTTAAAAATGTAAGGATGGAAGCCTTTTCATTGTTAAAGATCTGAACAGAAGTAAAGGGCAGGTTAAGTGCAATGATGGTGAACAAAGCAAATGAAGCATTTATAATGCCTGTTAAGAAATATTCACATCCCTTTTTCATTCAACAACAAAGTACTCAATGAAGTGAAAGTAAAAGTTATTATGAACTAGACTTTGCTTATACTGTATAATAAAATTACCATCTAAAGTTAATGCAGCAACAGCTTTTCACTCCAAAAACAATATTACATAAATAAAACCTATATTTTTTGTTTGTATAGAGAAATTATATTGTGATAAATCAGCAAACATTTTAAACAGCATCATAAATACTACCATAAACACCTTAAAACTATATATTGAGTCAAGTCACATTTATTTATATAGCACTTTATACAATAAATATTGTTTCAAAGCATCTTTACATTAATAAAAAGGAAAATAACAGTGTTAATGTTATAAAATTTACCAATTATGAAAGCTGTAAAGCAGCTCTACAAAAGGTAACAGTGTCATTATTCAGTTCAGTGTTGATTCAATTAAGTTCAAAACAGTCAATGTTGCAAAATTAGTGTCATACTCCAGCTCAATTCAGTTCAAATTTAGTTTTCATCCGATAGTTTCGGTGCATTAAAGGGTTAGTTCACCCAAAAATGAAAATAATGTCATTTATTACTCACCCTCATGTCGTTCTACACCCGTAAGGCCTTCATTCATCTTCGGAACACAAATTAAGATATTTTTGATTAAATCCGATGGCTCAGTGAGGCCTGCATTCACAGCAATGACATTTCCTCTCTCAAGATCCATAAAGGAACTAAAAACATATTTAAAACAGTTCATGCGAGTTCAGGAGTTCTACCTTAATATTATAAAGCGACGAGAATATTTTTGTGCGGCAAAAAAACAAAATAACGACTTTTCAACAATATAGTGATGGGCTGATTTCAAAACACTGCTTCGAAGCTTTGTGAATCGAATCAGTGACTCGGAGCGCCAAAGTCACGTGATTTCAGCAGTTTAGCCATTTGATAGGAGATTCCGAGTCACTGATTCGATTCGTAAAGCTCCGAAGTAGTGTTTTGAAATCGTTTTGAAAATAAATATGTTTTTAGTGCCTTTATGGATCTTGAGAGAGGAAATGTCATTGCTGTGAATGCAGGCCTCACTGAGCTATCGGATTTAATCAAAAATATCTTAATTTGTGTTCCGAAGATGAATGAAGGTCTTACGGGTGTGGGACGACATGAGGGTGAGTAATAAATGACATTATTTTCATTTTTGGGTGAACTAACCCTTTAAATCAATATTACTGACTACTTAGTCTTGTAAAACTTTGAATATGTTAATGTATAAATAATATATGAAAAATGTATCAAATTTTATGATGAGAAATGTTTTATTATGAATAATGAGAATTATGGAATAGACATGTCTTTCAGTTATTTGCCACACCAACGTGGTTCTAAGTCTCCCCTGTTCTTATGCATTGCAAAAAAAATCCTGGAGGAAAATATGCTTCATGTAGCTCCATCTGTTTTTAACTGAACATTTTTCAGCATTACCAAAGCATGATTTTGTCACTGCCACTATTAACACAACCTGTTATCCGTTTGGAATGTCCCTTGATCACGGAAACAGGTGCACTCAAATCATGTGAAACATTTCTAAAGCGCTGCATAATAGTCATAGAATTACTCTAAACAAACTATTATGCAACTTGGTCAACACAATTAGTTCAGTTGCCATTTACACTCAAAAATAAAGGTTCCAAAAGGTGTTTTTTTTTTTTTTTTTTTTTTTTTTTACAGCAATGTCTTAGAACAACCATTCTGGGTTACCCAAAGAACCTTTCAGTGAACATTATTCATTATTTTAACCCTTTTCCCCCTCAGTGTGAAGATGAAGAACATTTTAATCATCTGAAGATCATTTGTTTTCAGTGTAAAGAAACTTTTGTGCAATGCAAAGCTTCCATGGATTTGAACTAATGATGGCAACAACAACAAAACTTTATTTTTAAGATTGACATTATAAAGTATAATGACACTGTGTTAATGACACCTGTGGTCAAAATAGATATGCTATAATAATATCAAAATGCAATAAAAAGTCAATCTATTGGTCTGAACTTTGTTTTTTAGAGCCTTTTTGACATATAGCATAACTGTTGGATAAAACCATATAGACACTGCGGGAATCTTTTAACACAAAACTGATCACAGTCAGCCGGATAAACAACTCACTGCACTTCACGCCCAGACAAACTAGTTATCAAAACAAAAGCACTTTCAGTCTGTTTAAAGGTCATACATAAATACTGGATTGACTTACCCGGCTAATATCACATGCACTGTGCTTTTGAAAGTGTGCAACTGTCAGATTTCCCTGCACGGATCCAGAACACATTATATATATGTATATATATTTCAGCAGAACTTCAACACATTCCTACACCACCTCCGCCGTCTCTGTATTACAACGAAATACGTCACTCCAGGTGAGCCGAGAAACACCCTCCGGTGATGCGCTTATACTTCCTCAAACTCTCACACATTGCAGAATCTTGCGTTTTTATTTCTGTTCATACAAATGAGATATTAATTTGTGCACTTATGACCAGACAGAACATGTGTTTTATTTATTTTTATTTATCTATTTTCTATAATCTACTGATTTTCCTGTAGTCTACTTCAACTGTAAAATGCTCATTGCTCCATCTGCTGGTAAAGTTTGGCACTACGTGAACACATCGCTAAACCCCGCCCTTTTAGTCTCTCTTGCTGATTCTGAATTCATAAACTAAACCTTCATTGAAGTTCATTCTTCTGATAAGCGTTCAACTTTCTATTCAGCTTTCACACTATCACTTGTCTTGCGATGCCTGTTCAAATGGACTGTATAGGAATATTTACAAGTAAATATTACAAACACTACACTAACATCTGTACTAACTCAGGTTTAAATATTGAGGTTTAGGATATTATAAATACTATATATATGCTATATTTATAATGGCTATGTATTATATCCTCCTATCACATTATTGTTAATTTATTTCTTGCTGGGATTTATTTGTAACATTCAGTCCTGTAACTTAATTTGCATTCATTAAACCTCTGTAAAAATAAATAAATTAAAAAAAAATATTAGCCTATATATCAGCTAAAGCATCATTGAAATGTCCCTGAAACTGCTCATTGTTTAACAGTTTAAGCCTGAGGAGCTGAATTGTCACTTTATACCCATGTTTAATGTATCGGATGTGTTTTTTTGTAATGTATATTAAGTATGTCACAGGCAAATATTATTTAAATTTTTATTACGTTACTTGTTTTGCCATTGGGAAAATTAAAGTTTACAATAGTCTGCCTATGAAAGTCAGGCTGAAAACAGGGGGAAAAAACAAAAACATGTAATTGATATTATAGGGCAGTAGGAGTTTATAAGCATTGGAGTAATTATGAATAGAAAATCTTCTAATGGCAATGGCGTTCATATCTTTGATTTCAGCATCATTATGGCATCTGATAAACAAAAGCAGAATGTTCCCAAACACAAGGAGGGCCATGCTTATCACTTACATATACTTGTAACTTGTGTGTTTTTTTTTTTTTACAGTTGTACAGAAAAAAAACAAACACTTAAAATACATCAACTCTAACCATCGCACAATGTATGACACAGGAAAGACGAGTGATATTATGCATGTGTAAATATGCACACACATATACTTTCTCACATATGCACGCACACATACAGATTCACATCCGGCACTTTTCTGATGTCTAGTTACACTAAACACATTAACAATAGAGAATGATCTACAGTTGCCAAGCAGAGAGGGAAAAAAAAGCTTCATTTTTTGGGGGGACCACAGCATGGCTGAATACACTGTCATGATTTCATGACATATTAAGCTACCAACATCATTTCCCCTCCTAAAGTGAACTTCCTATGTAAATCTCAGTACAGATGACAGGGATTTTTTTTTTTTTTTTTTTTTAATTAAAGATGCAATAGAATATTTAAGACATTGGCTTCATATGGGTTTTACTCTGTTTTCAAAATCCTTTCTGATAAACATTTCAAGCTTTGTTATCTGGGAAGACTTTCTATGACCAAATATTAGTTTTGATCTCTGACACCATCTTCTGGTGAAATATTGTTTTTGCATTATGTGCAGTGGGGTCAAACGTCCACAGAAACTACTGGTAAAATATGTACACTTTTTTTTAAATTTCCAAATTGCACAATTATTTTATATAAAGAAATAAAGATGTACCATAACGCAAAGCATCACTTACTTTATGTAAGTATACACCTGTTCAGTACTATCATACTTAATAGATTATGACCACATGAAGTAAATTTTAAAAAGCATCCAAGCAGAGTACATGTGATTTCCTTGACATATATTATCTATCTATACATGAAAATACTACTAGAGATTTGAAATGAGACATATAACAAGCAGGAGGGAGATGTGTGAAGTATTAGTTGGGGAGTGCTAAAAATATTTTCAGAATTTTCTGCAAAATAATTTAAAGATCTTTTTAGTTCTCAAGACTGCTAAATAAATCATATACACAAGACCTGACCACAATAAAACATTTGTTTCATTCATTTTCACTCATTTTAACGGACCAACACATCTTCAGAACTAAGACTCTGAAAAAGTGATGATGAAGTGGTCGAGCAAGCAGAACGCTGTCTGGTGACCTGTCTGTGGTTTGGGTCTAAAGGGTCTGGCAGATTCTGAACCGTGAGTTGTGCAAGAGTGGATGGGGACTACTGTTTCGCTATGTCGCCTTTCTTTAAAATGATCTGCCGTTGCCATGGCGCCAGCTTGGTTTCATCATAGCCTAGTGTTCGTAGTCGCTCCAGTTCCGACTTCTCTTCGCTCTCCTTCTCCATTCGCCGTCGTTCCTCCTCTTTTCTGCAGGGATGAGAAATGAAAATGAGGTACATTAACATGTTTTTGATAAAATTACATATAATGCACATTAATACAATTAAAATGTAGCATAGTCTTAATTGAATAGGAACTACTTCTACAACTACCATTAGTACTGCTATGATTACTAGCGAATATCTCACCTTTTCTGTTCCCTGTCCATCCAGGAGTGAATAAAAGAAATGAGAGGATTACATGATGTATATAAATATATATATATATTTTTTTTTTTAAATTTTGAACAGAAGTCACTACAACGTTCAAAAACACTACAACAGAAAATATTTTACAGTTTTACTTACTTCTTACCACTTTGGCATTATAATCCACAAAAGATATTGAGAGTAAAAGACAGAAAATTCACAGATTTGCATGGAAGAAATGCATAGAAGAAGGCAGAACTATAAGTCTTATTCATTAGGCTAGTCATAAATAGCATAAATAAAGCTATTACTTTTTGATATTAGAAATTGGCAAAGTTAATCTTAAAAGGTTATGGTTGTTCACAGTACTGAGTTAAACACTAAATTGTTTGAAAATGTGATGAATGAGGTTTACAAACAGTAAACAGAAAAACACAGGAGATAATTAGAAGGAAACAGAAAGACAAAATCAAGAGCCCTAGCTTTAACTTACTTCTCTTCATCCATCTTTTTCTTCATAATATCTCTCCTCCAGGCAGGTAAGGAAGCCAGACGGGCCGCCTCTTCTTCAACCTATCACACACAAGAAACAATGACACATAGCTGATGATGAGATCAGCAAAGATTTTTTAGGTTAATAACATTTTGTGTAGACAACTTCAAGAGCATTTTTGATGTCACTACAGTGACCTCAAAAAAATCACAAAGCATTAGAGTTAAAAATAAGATACAAAAGCAGTCACTAGGGCGGTACCCTTTCAAAAGATACTAATATGTACCATTTAGGTACTAATATGTACACATTAGACACTAATATGTACCTTTAAGGTACTAACACACAGTGTAAATAGGTGTGAATAAGGTACAAAGGAGTACCTTTTGAAAGGGTACTGCCTTAGGGACAGCTTTTGTACCTTTTTTTTCCCTGAGAGTGTATGTAAAAGTATCTTGAATGCTAGAATACTGGAAACACTAAAAAGCTCAATAAAAAATAGAGAATAAAAATAAAGATACATAATTTTATACTGTGAAGTACAATACATAAATAAAAAAAAAAAAAAAAAACTAATCCTATCAAAACGCGTTACTGAAGAAGTCCCACCTTTCTAAATAAGAGCCAATCGCGATTGGTAAAGTCATTGCGTCACTGCAGCTGCCATTAGAGGCTCCGGTTTCTATAGAAACAGTCAGATGCGCATTTCCTATAGACACACGCACGTAGGACAGCACATGCGCATTAGCTTGATCCAGCCTGAAAAATGCAGTTTTTTTTTTTTTTTTTTTTTTCGTGATTCGAGCGTTTAGAAACAAAAATTTATGAGACAGTTGTTGTCAGATTTCATTGGTGATTTCAAATATGAAATTTAATCGAAAGCTTGGCGAACAGCTTTGGAGAATTTGATGTTTCCCCATTCAAAGAGATAGAAGCTGCAATTGCATGCCTGTGAGGCCTTTCAAAGATGGCCGCCGAGTGAAATGACTTGTCTTAAAGGGACTTGCCGGTACGCAAGGAAAACTGGCGGTACGCTAAAGGTAAAAATAGAGAAGTGCCGGTGTTCTGCCGAATTTTGACCCCCCTGCCTGATTATTACCCCCCTAGTATTGGTAGGTTTAGGAGTAGGTGTTGGGGAGGGGTTAGGGGTGTTGTTAAGATTAGGCAATCAGGAAGCGACTTCAAAGAGGGGGGTAATAATTTGGCACGGGGTCGAAATTCGGCACAACACCGGTACTGCGTACCGGCTCATACCAGCCCACTTCGAGCACTGAGAGTACCGCGAGAGCGATTAGTAAGCATACTGCTCTCTATTCGCTCTCGCAGTACTTTGATGTCATACACCAATCGGTCTGCATAGCGCCACTTCAAGTCGAACACACCTAATATAGCAAAACAACTAATAAAGCAAAGTACCTAATATCACATCAATTATTTTACTTAAGTGCAGTTTTACCCATCTCATGTTTTTATTTTTGTGCTTTTACATTTACAATCAGTCTAAACCAGCTTGTCTGCAAGGGCAGGTGGGGCAGAGCCCCACCAAAATATTTATCCAAAACATAGACCTCTATATAAACTGAATCATGAATTGTAAATGTGTTCAGCATTCTGTAACAAATATTTTTGGATCTTCTGACTATTTTAAATCGTAAAGTGAGCAGAACATACTAAAATTTAGTGTATGAATTCGGCAGGCATGTGTTATGATACTAAGCGGGGCAGCCGGTGCCTGAGCCCTCCCCAGCTCTACAGCACCCCACAATTTTCCAAGGTAAATCTGTGGTGAAAAATAGAACTGCAGCACGTGCTAATGTGAATAATGTGAAAAATGTTTTGTTTGTTCTGTGAATAGAAAGGACTTTCTTTTCCTTGCCGGAACTTTTTCTATGCGTGCCTGTCATTCAACATTAGAGCGCCACCCTCAGGCTGAACAACGCAAGGACGTTAGACCTCTGCCAAAAGTGTTCTGCATGTTTTACAAAATGTTTATCATAAACTAACGCTAAGACCCAGAATATGCCCTACCTAAATTTACGGCAAGGAACCGCTACTGGTCTAAACTAGAGGTGAACTCGGATGCTCCAGTGCAACCAAAACTCCTCCAACATAGTAGCATCCTACTTTTTGTACAAATTCCGCAGTTTTCATACAAAATATGCCACCAAAACCCTTTAAGACACCTTTAACACTAAAATACAAAATTTCTGTATACACTGCCCAATAAAGTATTTTTTTTCTTTCACTCAGACAGGTAGTGTGTGCACAGTGTGAAAAGTGATCTTCTTCCTCCATTCAGATGGTAACTATAGCCCAGCAGAGGGGGAGGCCATCTTCAGCTTCTCATTTCCCCTCCAAACGGATCGATTACCTCAAATGCTACTGTGGAGCCACATCAGTGGTAACCAGAGTAAACTAATCTGTGTCTTAATATTTCATTATTCCCCTGGGAATTATATGCCAAAAAAAAAAAAAAAAAAATGCTTGATAAAATTGCTTGATAGATGAAGATGCTTTGAAAATGATTTGATAGATGCAGAAGTTTAGAGGGTGCAGCTATAAATGATGAAACATGACTGCACACTGATGTAATTTCTTGCTATATAACAATCAGATCAAATAATTAGCTTTTCTTCCATCATTACTTCCATTAATAATGTAGTATTGCTTTTCTTTAAAATGTTGGGTTGCCTTTGGATTCTGCCTAATAATTTGGAAAATTTGAAAGACATTAAATGACAGCTCAATAACCTATTATATAACCTCTTAATGAAGAAAGCTATACTGAATCTATAGAAGAAAAAGAAATTCTATTGCTGTATAAGAGAACACAGTTACTGTTGAAAGTTTGTAGTTGAAAGGTTAGTAAAGAACGATATTTAGAACGATACTGCCAGACTTAAATGTTAAATGTAAAGAAAGATAAATGTATTCGTACAGAGAAATATTTTGGTCTCATGAAAATGTTATATTTTATCTCAAATCACAAGAAATTATATTTTGCATAAAGAAAATATATATATATTTTATGCATTGTTACAATTTTTCATGATTTTTGTTGTTGTTGTTTTTTAATACTCATGCCTGAAGCAAATCACACAATGTTTTTTTTTTTTTTTTTTTGAATCATCATTAGGCTATAAAATAGGCTTAATTTTCTTTCATCAAAATATATTACTTTTCATTTTAATTTTGGGTATGGAAATATGACCTGAAATATGGCTCTGTGAGATTAAACTATGTGAGTTAATTAGAGATGTCACCTAAAACATTTTACTTTTACCTCAAAATATAGAGCACATACCACAGAACAGAGTTATAACATTGTGCATATTTAGTATCTGCCATTATATACTTTTCTAATTTACACACTTTCAATACTGCTGGAGTTGACATACACACTTCCTACAGTCCTGCCTTTTTAAGAAAATGGCTGCTAAATGCCCTCAAGAACACAGCTTGAGCTTGACTCCAAAAATAGCTGTGATGCCATAGTTAACTCTCTAATTCTTATTTAACTCTTTAGATAAGTTAAGTCCATGGAACCTAACAAGAGTTGATAATTTGTAGAGCAATAAATTATTGTACTAAGCAAGCATTAAAAGGTAAATTTAAGTCATTTCGTAAAATATATGTTCTTAAAAAGATGTTTAATAATTTTATTAATGTTGTAAAAAGAAATCACAAATGAAATGATCTCGACTTATGTATCCAATCATAAACTTTAGATTTATTTAATTTTGTGTATATTTCTCAAAAAAATGAACAAACCATCAAACCGACACTTCAAACATGGCTAGATGGAACAAAACTGAAACAGTTAAACAATTTAAATGCCAATGTTAGGTGTAAAAAAACTTATGAATATTAACGGCAAAAAAAAACCTTTGCAGTTAACTTAAGTAGAAATCCACCTGCTTTTTAAAACCTCTTAAAAACAACATTGCCAAACACATCTGCTAACAAAAGATAATCAACCTGAAAGATAAACAAAAAGGTCAAGAATTCTCATACACAAATGCATCATGGTTAAATAAATAAAAGCATTAATTATGTTCAGAAACTATAAGTTGTGTGTTCTTAACTCAAAACAGGGCAAGAACACTAAGAAAAGAGGGAACACATTCCCTCTTATCCTAAAAAAAATTATACTGATATTTTCCAAATAATTATGCAACATGCAGAATAAATCATTTAAAACAGATGATGTAAAACATATTGTAGCAGTAATTTATGTCAGTGATCTTCTTCTGATACACTCAATTGTAAGTCGTACAAATACCAAACAATAGTCCAAAGTTACAAAATTCAAATGGCTTTTTTAAATGAATGAATCAGAAGAACTTCAATCAAAAAAATGTTTAAAAAATAGTCAGAATAATCTTATATTTTAATTTATTTAATTTCAAGAAAATGTATTTTGTGCTTCAAAGTGTGAGCTGATTATTTACTAAAGTAGCTATAACACTTGTTGATTTAAAGCACTTTCAACAGATATCACTGTTAAGATAAACTAGCGCACTTAAAGTGTGTGTGCATTATTTTATTGTTATATCTTATATACTCACTGAAAAGTTATTCTGCTAAAAAAGACTGTGATCTTTCCTTCACTTCACCCTGTGAGATGAGGTGCAGTTTACAAAACATAAATATTTGAGGTCTAAATTTACATTTTACACCACAGCTTACAGCTGGTTGTAAGAAGTCTGATGACAAATGATGACAGGACAGGTTGTTGCTTAAATTCAGTTAAGCTCAACATTTGATCATTTCTTTTGACAATCAAGACGTCAACATTTTCTAGAAGTAAACTGCCTCTGTGACCAAACTGTTTGCTAATTTGCTTAACACAAGCATTTATTCTGTCTCCTGATAATTGTGTTCCATCCTTCAAATAATTTGACCTGATAAGTCAGATGTCAAACATCTCAGCTTCCTTCTCTTTCCAGAAGGCGAAGCTTCGATCAATATATCTAATAATTTCCTCATTGCTAAACTCTTTAAGTTCATAAATAAGCTTGATGGAGTCCTCATTGGGCTCCTCTTTGGTATTTGCTTGGCCCTGTTCTTTCACAGTGTGTGGGGCTTCCATCTGCGGGCTTTCAGCTGTTATGGTTGCTTGTGTTACTGTGTTTTCTGACTGTGGTGCACCTTGTGCTGCAATGTTGTCATGTGGTAGTTGAACTTCAGTACCACTCTTCTGTATTGCTGTATCATTTGTAATGTTCTCCGCTGAGTCTTCTGAAGAGCCCTGTTGGGTGGCCATTGCATCTGAAGTTGGCCCTGGGTGTTCAAAGGGGACGTCTGGTGGTGAAATACTTGAAAGACTTGCGTCAGCTGGAGCAGCTTGTGATATGCTTACGGACGACTGCAGAACCTCTGGAGGGAGAATAAGCTCAGCAGCTTCCAGCAGCCCACCACCCTCCACAGAGTCACCAAAATACTTCACCTTGATATCCTCAAATCCATCTGACCAATCACGTTTCCCTTTCTCGATACTCTCCATTACCTCTCGGTGGAACTGGCGGATCACTTCCCATGGGTGACTGCCAAGTCTGTCAAACATTTCATAGCAAAGCAAGTGGCGGAACTTCCGCTCAGTGCGGGACATGTTCATCTCAAGAAGCTGGAAGTAGCCAAGCATGAAAAGGTCAAGGGTTAGACTCTCATATTGAACAGGTGACCCGTTGATGTGGGGAAGGAAGTGCTCAGGCCAGTAGATCATCTGAGCTCGACTGAGTCTCCGGATTTGTCGCGTGGGCACCTGGCTCATAATGGTCCTCCAGTGGCCAAGAAGATTTCCCACAACCTGTCTTTGTTTCATGAAATACAGCAGTTGGTCATCCTCCATTTGCATGGTACCATCTGGCTTAGCTAGGTTCTGATAATACAGGGAATGACAGTCGTTCTCTTCAACACTTAGAGTCTTCCCTCTTCCTGAGCACTTGTAGGATTCAGTCATGGTGTACTTTCTCCAGTGTTCCAGGAACAGAAACACAATCCTCTCCTTTCGCATCTCGATGCACTCCTGGACATAGCTCAGGTCTGTCTGCACCTCTAGACTACGGGTGAGCTGCTCTGAGGATAGTGGATTCATAGAGCTGTCAGGGTGGTCATGGTGTTCTGAGTCAGATGGTCCTGTTCTTTCAGGCTTAGTGTACACCAAAGTTGCATGGGACTGTGTTATAGGTTCCTCATTCACCAATGGTAAATTTGGATCTTGCTCTATTGGTGACCCATCTCCGACTTGTGAGTTGCTCTCACTGAGAGAGAACAGCAGCTCATCCTCCAAGATTGGCTCTGATGGGTAGCTACATTCACTAACTGCTGGCAAGGACCTTGTACGTTTGTATATGCGGTTCATTTTGTCATCCTCATACTTTGACTGGCTATGAATTTCGTAATTAGCTTTTAGGTTCTTCACTGACACACCACACTGCTTAATCTCCTTCTCCACTTCCTCTCGAGTGGAGAATGATTGTGATCGGCCAATGTTTCCAGAGGCCACTGTATTTGAGATCCCTGTTTGCCCCTTTCCATTCTTCAGACCTTCGTACGTATATCCTTGAGTGATCATTTCCAGAATATCGATCTCCTTTCCACCCAAAGTGGCGAGCAAGATGGCCATGCTTTTGAGCAGCGTGGAGATCTTGCTGCACCAGGCAGGCAAGTCTTCTGCTTGCCCATGAACCTGTTTGGGGTTGACAGAGAAGTGGTCTTGGTTCAAAGCTGCAGACACAGGTAAGAGTTGCTTCAACTCTTGCTCCAGCTGTTCCAGGTCTTTTTCCACCTCTGTCACTTTGTGCATGACTTGGAGGTTCTCAATCTGCTTCTCAATGCGGATAAGGTCGTCCTCTGTCATTAGTTCTCCAAATGGACCCAGAATAGCATTGTGCACATGAGAATAATGCCAGTCTTGAGCTTGATAGTATCCACTGTCAGCAAACTAAAGTAGGTTCAGAGGAGGATATAGAAAGGAACAAAACAGAGGAGGGGGTGCCCTTCAGCTTTTGGATCCGATGCGTTATATACACGCTTTTAAATTCTCTTCACCCCAAACGTTTCAAACTTTACATGAATTTAGTGGTGCGATGATACTGCCTTGCTTTTACTGAGTTGACTTGCAAAAGAAGAGTCAGGCAAAAAACAAACAAACTGCAAGACAGCTCATTTGTCTTAAAATGTATTTTTTAGGGTTATTAAATAAATAATCTGGGTTACTTTCAAATGATTGTCTATGGATATAATCAGTGACATGCTATTGAATACTACAAACAATTTCAATGCAATCCTCAGTTTGTAAAAAACAAAAAAACAAAAAAAAAAAAAAAAAAAAACAGGGACTGCTGATATATGTGTTATGTCACTTCCTGGTATCCTTGTGCAAATTGGGTTTACTTTTTAGCTGGTCATGGCATGAACCGAAAGATTAGTTACAAATTTGTACAGACAGGGTTGGTAAGCTATTCTGTAACACCTCATGATAACACATGTAATGTTTAAGGCTTGCTGGCCACTCTTCTGCTAGACTTCCAATGTAAGGGTATTTAGAGTAATGTAAATGTTGTACGTGTGTTGTACACTGTAAGTGTATTTACAGTACATGTTTCCCATTTAGTTTACTTAAGACAAGTCTAAATTTTTTGCCTGTAATTCCACAGCCTGCCATAGATGCTGTCCATATAGATATTCATTTGAAAATGACCCAGAAGTTTCCATACTTTATCTGTAAACTATATTTAGCTTGTGTTTCCAGGGAGTATGACCAATTTCAACTAATCTTAAAAAAAAAAAAAAAAACTTTCAGGGCATTAACAAGATGTATGAAAGTATGAGAAAAACTAAAAGCTCAATGAGTAGAATGAGCAAGATGACCAACTGCACTTCATGCTGTAAGCGCCAGCTGCAGTGTGAAGGGGCTTTGCATCACACCACTGAATCCCCATGTAAAAACATTTAGAGCTGTCGTCCACCATCGCCAGTAAGCCACATTAAACTAATACTTCCTTAGTAAATGTCAAACATACTTAGGCTTGTGTTGAGATGGTTACGACAGCCCCAAATTAAACACTGCATCACTCAACACAGAGTATAGGAAAAGCCAACCAAATGTCACACTGCACGACATTCACTTGAGTCCCCGCACTACGAAAACCAGACCAAAACTAAAGATTGAGTATTATTTTAAAAGTCTGTCTTCACCATAGGCTGAAAACCATGCCTAATCAGTAATATAAAACTCTTTACTCTTTAAAGGGATAGCTCACCCAAAAATAAAAATTCTGACATTAATTACTCACCCTCATGTCGTTCCAAACCCTGTAAGACTTTCTTTCATCTTCGGAACACAAATGAAGATCTTGTTGATGAAATCTGAGAGCTTTCCCTCTATTGAAAGCTACGCAACTGACACTTTGACACTTCAAAAAGTTCATAAAGAATGTAGGTTTTATTCACATATAAACATTAATCAGCTTACACATCATTTGTTGTAAACGGAGAACCATTGAAGTTCATTCTCGTGTGTTACGCAACACGTATGAGCTTCCGCGAGAGGTTTGTTCTCGCGCTTCAAGCAGGTTCGTTTGAGCTTCTGTTTATGTTTGCTGATCAATGTTAATATGTGAATGAAAGCCTAAATTAAATCTGTTCATCATATAAAGTGATCAAGTCTCTTCAGAAAATTTGGACTAAACTGCTCAATTCATATGGATTAGTTTTACCATCTCTTTATATGAACTTTTTGAAGCATCAAAGTGTCAGTTGCGTAGATGTCTATGGAGGGACAGAAAGCTCTCAGATTTCATCAAAATATCTTCATTTGTGTTCCGAAGATGAACAAAAGTCTTACGGGTTTGGAACAACATGAAGGTGAGTAAATGATGACAGAATTTTCATTTTTGGGTGAACTAACCCTTTAAGCTTTACAAATCAGAGTCAACTCTAACATACATGTTTGTTTTACCAGCTATTTGACTTTGCAATCAAGTACATCCAGAAGGACACATCAATGTATTATTCACAATAATTATATAAATAAATATGTAGGGAAAAAGTAGCCTTCGATAGCCTTTGATTCGATAATACCATCAAGTATAAGCAATCTAGCCAAGCTGATTGATGCTTGCTGTCATGTAAAGCAATGTTCCCTGGACAAAATATATACAAATATAATACTTACACAATATTATTAATTCAATCATCAATTAATATCTCATCAAAACACTAATTCTCAATCCTTGCATCTATTAACTACAAATTTCTAGGATTTATGTACTGACAATTCCTGCTAACGCTGAAAAATGTCCGCATTTATGAAGTAATTCAGAGCAGCACAAATGTTTGCTCATTCACACAACACTGCTATGGTTACCCAGAGATCATAAACTTATTAGCCAATTTCTCATTAGGGCCTAATGGAGAAGTGAATGATCACAATTTTTTAAACAAATCTTTCCTAAATTGTTGAATACTCAAAATCACCATGCAGACACTCAATGCTCAGCTATCCTCCATGTAGATACTGTAGCTCAAACCTCAATTTCATAGTTAGAAATTTACATTTGAAATCATTAGCCTTCTTAAAATCGAATGAGGTGATACTAAAGCTCACACTACTAAAACTACAGGAGGATAGCGCTGATCTCATAAGCTGAGAAAATGCATTCATTTCCATTTATTAATTGTAAATGTTAAATTGTTAGCCTTTTTTATAAACAGCAGTCTATATAAACATTTAAAAACAATTAGACATGAACTGTGAGGTTGGCTACGTTCAAAAGTGAATATTAGCTTGTTATTTAGTGTGCACTGTATACTGCCTAGTGCCTACTATTAACAGCAGCATGCTACATTGTTGTCACATGACCTCATCATGTTACATGTGAGTGGCATTCAGGTATCATCTAGGAAATGAATATGGTTATTTTGTATTTTAAATTATGATGACCTTAAACACATTGACTTAAAGCCACAAAGCTCCCATTTTGATTCTGTGGGGTCTTTCAGTATGTTATGAAGTTGGGATTTGAAAGCTTTGGTTTAAGTATCTAAATGTTGAAATCTAAGCTGGATAAGAGATGCACTGCCTCAGCTTATGCTTAAAACACCCAATTGTTTCATCACTCACCTTTCTCTTGTTCTCTTCCTCCTCCTGCATCTTCACTTGTAGTTTCCTCACCATCACCTGTCTCTTCCACTCTGGGATGGCTCGGCCCTGCTCATCATGTGTGGGCACCAGACTCTCAACATCCACCATACTGGATTTGCTCTGGACTACAGCAGTATTTCCATTGATGGTGGTTGCAAGCTGCTCACTGCTCTGAGAAGTGGACAGGTTCTGGGGCGACCCACCGCTTGTCGTGGGAGTGGGTGGCGTGGGTGGACAAATAGGCGGTGGAGATTCTGGCTTTGCGGATTGGGTGTCATTGGGTTGGGGTTTTGGCAGAGGCTCCGGCGGCGATGTTGGACGTTCCTCCTGGAATCCAAAATAATCAATTAGAATTGAATGTTTCAGAAGAAAATATAGAAATAGTGACAGCTGATTATTAAAAAAACACAAAAAAATAAAGACTCTTCAATGGTTCTTCGTAGCATCTAAGGATCAGTAAACAACTCTCTTCCTAAAAAGAATCGGGTTCAAAAGAATCTATAGTTATGCTTGTTAATATTAATAAATGTCATTTATCTTATAGATTTGTTTGTTTATTTTTGTACAATAAACATTTTTGTTTTGCGTTTGCTATTTGATGTTCAATGTAAAATCTGATTTTTTAAGCAAAACTTGAGAATCTCTTGAGAAACATGAAAAAACTCTACTTATCAAGAACTATTTTTCTTACCAAGAACCAGGGTTCTTGAGTTGGTTATATGGTTCTATGGAGATTAAAACATTGCATGTCTCATACATTTTAAAAAATGCATTACAAAAACTAAAAACAGACCAATTCCAAAATTCCAGTTTGTAATTCAGAATTTTATGAAAGCTCAGACGTATCCAACTTTACCGCTGTGATGTAATAAAAATAGCACCAGTACATTTCAACTTATTGTCGGTTTATAAGCAATGTTACCTGGTGTCTTTATTAGGCCTTCAATATAGAAAATTTAGAGGAGAATAAATGTCATCAACACAACAACAGAGACATCTTGTAATTACAATATTTGTAATTGTTACTCAACATTAAACTTTGGAAAATTAAAACATTTAATTTACATGAGCAACCATACAAGTGTCAGACATTTTGTTGTAATCTAGAAATTACTGGTCAGCAAATTAAGGCAGATGAAAGGATTTTAACGCTCCACTGTCATTTCCTCAATTATATAACTTTAAAACATTGTGCTATTGTTTTACAGCACCAATAACTGAGTTACACAAGCCTCTCAATGAACTGGCTGAATTATCCTGGACAATAGATTTGGTGCCCGATCGCTGAGCTGCACATTTATAATGCTCCTAACTACGATTTTATACACTGTAATTTTGTTCTGGATCACTGATTCCCAATATCTCCATAATAATGACTGGAAAGTTTTTCTATTCTTATTCAATACAGAATTCTTTTCTCATGTATTTAAAGAAAGCTCACTCCATGTCCTATGTGGTATGGTCTCTATGTGGCATATCTGATTTGGCTTTTGTTTCTGTCGATAAACATCAGTATTTCTAATGCAAACAATATTACTTCACATCTCAAGCCAAACAATGACAGTGACACCCAAATGAGAGATAACAGGTTACAAGTAGACAACGGCTATAACTCATATCATAAAATAAAATACTTTTAATTTCTGAGAATCCCTATTAAGAATATACACAACTCAATACAAACTTATAAGTAAAATATTACAACAATAGCAATGTTCTTGACAGGCTACAGGAATTGAATTGTTTTCACTTTTATAGTTAAGAACTAAATTTAGTAAAGAAAAAGTAAAATTAAAAAAGAAAGGGTGCGTGACCTACGTTGTTCCCCGCTGTGCTGCTGTTAGAGAAGACGGTCGTGTAGCCTTTACTGTGAGGTGTCGGCTTCAGACTCTTCCCAGCTTTAATTTCGGCCAGAAGCTCAGAATTATCTCCAGTGGGGGACATCATGTTGAAGGATTTATTGCCTGAGATAAAGACAGAGGGAAACTGAGCCAGGATGGATGGATGGATGCGTGAAGCGAACGAAAGAGACACACCGGACAAGCTTCTCCCCTAAATATTTAATTTAAAACCCCAGACATCTAAACAAATGTCTAAAGCACTCGGTAACTGTGCTAGTACTAAACAGTTACTAATTAAATTAATACACACACTGAATAAAGTATAAAAAAGAAAGGACTAAAAGTAAAGCTCAAAAAAGAAAAATGTTCAGGCCTTTGTTGAAGTTTCAACCATCAAAATTATTTAAAACGTACATTATTCAAATGCCTTGACCCACTGCTATGTGTAGAAAATAGTGAATGAAAATTCACATTCACAATATATTGTAATAACAATTCTAATGGTCATAATTCTTTGCGGCAAATTTGGTGAATTTGACTGAAAGAACGATAGTGGCTGGCAAATGAGGGCCAACGGGATTTTATGAGACTTATGATGTGAAAATATGGAACTTATTAAATTTAAGATTGTTATATAACATAATCTACTTGACCAAAAGTGGCCTCTGCTCTTTAAGTTTTAGTCCCACAATACATTGCAGTGCCAGGAAACAAAAGGTTGTTGTACATAGTGTCTAATAACAATCTCTAAACAATCTCTAGACATGATTTTATCCTCTTTATATATGGAAATGATATAAAGTGAGAAAAAAAAAAACTTTTAACCAGAACGTTTAATCCACCAGAAAGGCACTAAAGTATTACCGAATATAAATGAATGCTGACAGCTACAGGTATAAATAGAGCACAAAGCTACTCGGCAGAAAACAGAAAAAAAAGCACAGCAAAATAATGTACAAATAATATAAAAATAAATATAAATAATACAACAAAAATCAGTATTTAAAAAGTATAACTGAAGACGACTGAGGTATTTGCACTACTCAAACTCTCAACATCATTTTTCAACTTCTCAAATGTACAAACTGAAATAAATTAACAGTATTAAAGACATAATAAAATAAATGTACATCACCTGCTGTTTTTGATTTAAACCTCCAGAGTGCCTCGTAACAGACGTGCTATTGTTTTGTCATAGCTGTGGTTATGAAAAAGTCTTCTCAGACCAAGAGAACCGGTCAGATCTACAACCCTCCTGATTCAAACTCTCCTCTCCTCCCCCAAGAACAAAAAACACTGCGTTTGCTTACTGCCAGTGGCTCATCACAGTTGGGGGAAGTCTGAACGGATCAGCGGTAATCAACTCTGACAAAAGACTGCTGCCAAATTGGAGCTGGATTTGAAGTCCACTCACTGACCTTACGTCCTCTCCTTACTCTCACTGACCCTCCTCCTTACTCACACTTCCTTCCGATCAGCCACCCTCTCGCTCTAACTCTCCAACTCTTGCTCAGCAGCCAGCTGAGTGGATTAACAGGGAAGAGTCTCACGCATCACAATGAGCGACACATAAACGGTGAATAAAAGGACTGAAAAATATACTTTCTGTTGATGTTTTTTCATAAGATACCAATAAATCCACCCATGTCTACAAATGACCATACAAATGACCATTCCCCACTGAAAAATAAACAACTTAAACCAGCCTAAGATGGCGCCTTAGTTGGCTTAGCTGGTTAAAACTGGTCTACTTGGTCTCCCGTCCTAATCAGCTTAAAGTGCCAAAAACCTCTTCAAAACCAGCAAACAAGACCAGCCAGGAAAAAAAACACCAAATGAAAATAATAAAATGCAACTTACCATATCATCTTGCATAGATACAACAACAAAACTTTATGCTGATCAACTTTTAAAGGGATGTTTGTGGAAACTCAGTATTTTGGAACAAATATATCATTCCCTAATCCACAAAAAAACATTTCCAAAATCTGGGTTCTGAAGAAACTAGTTGAGAACCACCATTGATCATATTCAATAAATTGATTTAAGTGCCTAAAATCCTAAAATCTCACTATTAACTAGTTGCTTATTAGCATGCATATTACTAGGATACTGGTGTTTATTAGTAATTATAAAGCACATATTAATGCCTTATTCTGCATGACCATATTCCAATACCTAAACTTAACAACTACCTTACTAACTTTTAATAAGAAGTAATTAGGAGTTCACTGAGGCAAAAGTCATAGTTAATAGTTAGTTAATAGTGAGAATTGGACCTAATCTAAAGTGTGACCATAAAATATATATATAGGTAAAAATTGCGGTTAATTACTACCTACTGTATGTCCTAATTTATTCATGCAAATAAATTAAAATGATTATATATCACACCTCCCTTTGTTGATTTATTAAAAAAACTGTTGAAAACATGATGTTATCATTCATATAATTCTTTACTTTGTTAACACTGACCATTTACTTGGCAACAATGCAACAAAACATCACCCTTTTAGTCATTTCAGGGTAATTAAACGAAGAAAGAAAATCATCAAAAGGCTTGAAATATCAAAATATAATTTATAATATTTTTAGCTATTTTACCCAGCATTAGCTATTACTATAGTTAAAGTAAATCATCATATAGCTTAGTACAAACACACATAGTACATTACCTTCAACCTTGACTTGGCAAATCTTCATTTATGACCTGTAGCTAAATATCACTTTAATATAACTTAAACAAAGGCAAACAGAAGAACTTGTGCCTGAATATGAGCAGAAAAAAAAGCATCAAGATGTTCACAATAGCTGTGCATAGTGAGGAATGATGTGACATAGGTTGAATGGCGTTGATGGCAGGGCTAAGTCAATAAGGCCGCCCACTGTTTACACACCTTTATATTCATTCACAGTATGACTCTGCAGACCAGTGTCAAAGGACAGCAATTTAATAGATGGATTGCTTGTAAATTCAATACTTTAATCAAAATCGTAAATGGCTTTTTATTCCAGAATTTATTTTTTAGAGGATAAGTCAACATGAAATCAAAATTCATATTTACTTAACCTGATTTTATTGTACATAATTAATCAGTGCATTTCATAATCTTTTATCAAAATATAACTACTTGCTCTGTGTCTGAAACAACTTATCTGCTGATATCACCAAGACCTCATTGTTGTCAACCAACCACCTGGCTCCATTCTAGTATGACACACTTTTTTTTTTTTTTTTTTACAATCATTTATCATTGACTATCCTGTTTCTCTCAGAAATATATGAGTAAAAAAGGTTGTGAATGCCATTTCATGTTGACTTTATTGTTTTTGTGATAGAGTGTTTTGAGCCATAAAACGACCTCACCCTCTGCACAGTTTATCAATCAATGTAGCTAAGCTGCATTAACAATCACAGCTGATGTGCCAGAGTCCCCATAGCATCTGGGAATTCTGTGGGCTGATTGCACCTGGAATCACTCTGAAAAACTCACTCTGGGTGCTGTGGTTTCTTTGGCTATCTGAAGTGACAAGAATGTTCATGGTAATATTGAAAATTATAGTTATACTTCAGCTTGTGGTCCAGTAGCCAAACAAACAACACAATTAATGCTTTCAATGAAGGGAAATTAGAAGTTTTAAAGTAAAAAATGAGACATAAATACCAACACACACACACACACACACACACATACACACATAATGAGGTTGGGGGAAATACTTACTCTTCCTCTGACGGAGTGTTTCTGGAGCAGGGTTGACAGAGCAGGGAGACAGATGCGTAGAGGAAAGATCTTCTTTAGAGAGATAGCGTCATGAGAAGAGAAAAATATGGAAAGCCAGAAGGCACAGGAAAGTGTCCATGCAAAGCAGACAGCCAGAGAGAGAGAGAGAGAGAGAGAGAGATCCCAGCAGACAGGTGTTAAGTAAGACAGGTGTGGTGAAGACAGACACAGAGGATGATGGGACGACAAATACAGTAAGGACATAGAGGAGATGAAACAAACAAACAAAGAAAAAACGAAACACAATGAAACACAATATTGTTTTGATAACCTGTTTGCCTCTTCACTAAATACAACCTTTTTCATTTTTAAATGAATTCAAATGGCAAAAAAATAAAATAAAATGATTAGGTACTCAATTAACATATATGCTGTTTATTATAATCTACAGTATATACAGGTGCTGGTCATATAATTAGAATATCATCAAAAAGTTGATTTATTTCACTAATTCCATTCAAAAAGTGAAACTTGTATATTATATTCATTCATTACACACAGACTGATATATTTCAAATGTTTATTTCTTTTAATTTTGATGATTATAACTGACAACTAAGGAAAATCCCAAATTCAGTATCTCAGAAAATTAGAATATTGTGAAAAGGTTCAATATTGAAGACACCTGGTGCCACACTCTAATCAGCTAATTAACTCAAAACACCTGCAAAGGCCTTTAAATGGTCTCTCAGTCTAGTTCTGTAGGCTACACAATCATGGGGAAGACTGCTGACTTGACAGTTGTCCAAAAGACGACCATTGACACCTTGCACAAGGAGGGCAAGACACAAAAGGTCATTGCAAAAGAGGCTGGCTGTTCACAGAGCTCTGTGTCCAAGCACATTAATAGAGAGGCGAAGGGAAGGAAAAGATGTGGTAGAAAAAAGTGTAAAAGCAATAGGGATAACCGCACCCTGGAGAGGATTGTGAAACAAAACCCATTCAAAAATGTGGGGGAGATTCACAAAGAGTGGACTGCAGCTGGAGTCAGTGCTTCAAGAACCACTACGCACAGACGTATGCAAGACATGGGTTTCAGCTATCGCATTCCTTGTGTCAAGCCACTCTTGAACAACAGACAGCGTCAGAAGCGTCTCGCCTGGGCTAAAGACAAAAAGGACTGGACTGCTGCTGAGTGGTCCAAAGTTATGTTCTCTGATGAAAGTAAATTTTGCATTTCCTTTGGAAATCAGGGTCCCAGAGTCTGGAGGAAGAGAGGAGAGGCACACAATCCACGTTGCTTGAGGTCCAGTGTAAAGTTTCCACAGTCAGTGATGGTTTGGGGTGCCATGTCATCTGCTGGTGTTGGTCCACTTTGTTTTCTGAGGTCCAAGGTCAACGCAGCCGTACACCAGGAAGTTTTAGAGCACTTCATGCTTCCTGTGCCGACCAACTTTATGGAGATGCAGATTTCATTTTCCAACAGGACTTGGCACCCGCACACAGTGCCAAAGCTACCAGTACCTGGTTTAAGGACCATGGTATCCCTGTTCTTAATTGGCCAGCAAACTCGCCTGACCTTAACCCCATAGAAAATCTATGGGGTATTGTGAAGAGGAAGATGCGATATGCCAGACCCAACAATGCAGAAGAGCTGAAGGCCACTATCAGAGCAACCTGGGCTCTTATAACACCTGAGCAGTGCCACAGACTGATCGACTCCATGCCACGCCGCATTGCTGCAGTAATTCAGGCAAAAGGAGCCCCAACTAAGTATTGAGTGCTGTACATGCTCATACTTTTCATGTTCATACTTTTCAGTTGGCCAAGATTTCTAAAAATCCTTTCTTTGTATTGGTCTTAAGTAATATTCTAATTTTCTGAGATACTGAATTTGGGATTTTCCTTAGTTGTCAGTTATAATCATCAAAATTAAAAGAAATAAACATTTGAAATATATCAGTCTGTGTGTAATGAATGAATATAATATACAAGTTTCACTTTTTGAATGGAATTAGTGAAATAAATCAACTTTTTGATGATATTCTAATTATATGACCAGCACCTGTATGTTCTAAATATATTTGATTGAAAACATTTAATAAATTCCAAAAACCAGTAAAAAATGGAACAGGGCAATTAAACACTAGATTTCATCTAAAGTGGTTACTCATGCAAAACTTGCCATCAGGCTGTTTGTTTGGTTGCTAGGTATTTGTTATGCTGTTGCTAAGGTGTTCTGAGTTCTTAGTATGTGCACAGGGCCTAACACTAACTTTTGCCATACCTGCCACACCTGCCAATGGCCATAAATATTTTTTTCCTATCCATGAAACTGTTTTTACAAAAACAGGCGGTTATGACACCAAACAAAGGTTACATCAATACCTTAGGGAATGAAGGTTACATCAATAACCAAGACATTCCCGTTCAGTCAGTCACATTCAACGTTATGTCGATACTGACATAATGGGGTCCCTATGGAAAGCTCCACAGCCACTGAACTTTGTAACTAGTGTCGGAGACACAGATGCTGGCAAGCTGTTGTGTGCCCTTTTGGCAACTGCCCTCTACACAGACGTAACCTACCCAGTGCACCACATAAGCCCAAGGAAAATTGTCCTCCACACCAACGGGATGGAAGGGACAGGGCTAACTCTGGGGACGATCATAGCAGCTGTTCCTCTATCGTGACATTACATGGGGAAGAGTGCTTCAGATCTCAATTCCTATATTTTTCAGCCATGTCCCTGTGTTGTTAATGCTGAGGAGTAGGGATGCACCGATACCATTTTTTAAGGACCGAGTACGAGTACCGATATTTTTTTTTTTGTTACTCGCCAATACCAATACCTATACATTTATTAATCTCTCTCTCTCTCTCTCTCTCTCTCTCTCTCTCTTTTTTTTTTGGTGATGTTGCAGTTTTCCAAGCACAACACAGTGAGACTAATGAATGTAGGACAGCTTCTTTATTATTACTCTAATGAAAAAAGTAATAATTTTTATGTGCTTGTCACAAACTTAAAGAACAATAATTTCAGTGTTCAATAACCTTCAAAGGGCATAATTACCAATATATATAATTGTTATATAAAAAGAAATTTACAAACAAATTACAAACAATACAACAAATACTATAGAGATACAAATTAAATAAACTTGTTTTTCAGATACAGTAGGTTTATTCACCATGTATACATTTATTTAACATCTTTTGTTGTTTTATTAACATTAATGACAAATAATATAGGCTACGGTCCCTTTAAGACCGAATCCATGGATACTGACACATATCCCGTTTTCACCCGAATGTTTACGTCAACTTAAGCCATAACCGACTGTATTTACGTGAGATACTCCACAGATGGACATTTTGACAACTATGTGTGCATTTGACCATTCAGGCGCGAGGAGAACTGATCGCGCGCTGTCTGAGAGAACTGGTATCACGCGCAAGAAAGAGAGAGCACTTCTGGTCTGTGTCATTCAGCACGATTCCGCCTATCCCGTCTTCACTAATCGATAACGAATTGTGATTGAAAGCATGCAGTTCGCAATGTGTGGGTTGTCATCATTTATTTTGAAGTATTTCCACACCAATGAGGCTGATGTTGTTTCTGCTGCTGCCGCCGGTGTCTCTGTGCACAGAAAATTCTGTCAGTTACGTCACACGAGGTATCGGTCTTTGGTATCAGGGGGTATTTTTACGAGTACAAGTACACAAGCTTGGTATCGGGCCCGATACCGATACTGGTATCGTTATCGGTGCATCCCTACTGGGGAGGCTTGCCTAGTCCAAGGAATGTTATAGAGACCACACCCTGTTGAGAGGGAGGTAACCTGGAGGAGGCAACAGTGGAGTGAGCCCTCACTCCCAGGGGGCATGGCTTGCCTTGGGACTGGTTCACCAAGATGATGGCATCCACTATCCAGTGGGCCAACCTCTGTTTGGAGACAGACTTTCCCTTCTGCTGACCTCCAAAGCAGACAAGCAATGCACAAACAGGACACAGCAACATGAGGGCTGGGTCTGCGCAAGTTCACCACTTGATCCCTAAAAGGAGGGGTGGGAACTTTGGGCACATATCCAGGCCAGGGTCTCAGGATCAAGTCAAGAACTCAAGCCTGAACTCAAGGCACAATTCACTGACCGAAAATGCCTGCAGGTCCACCACCCTCTTTAAAGAATCGAGCATGGTCAGGAGCACTGTCTTTAGAGACAGGATTTTAAGCTCAACTGACTCAAGCGGCTCGAAGGGAGCTCACTGTAGACCAGAAAGGACCACAGAGAGGTCCCAGGAGAGGATGAGGAGTCTGGGAGGATTTAACCTCCTGGCACCTCTCAGGAACCTGATGACCAGGTCGTGCTTTCTAAGTGACCTGCCATCAACAGCATTGTGATGTGCTGCAATGGCGGTGATTTAGACTGAGTGGACAGCCTCCACTCCAACCTCTCTTGCAAGAAGGAAAGCACATAGCTGCTCGGGCATTTATAGGTGAACAAAGCATAAGCGTGCCTGATAGAGGTGGCTCTAGCTTGAGTGATAGTGTCTACCACCGCCGGAGTTAAGCCATTTAAGTCCTCCGCATCCTGTCCAGAGACCACATGTGGAGGTTCCAGAGGTCCGGACGCAGGTGCCATATGGCGCCCAACTCCACACTGAGAAAAGAGATGCTCTGCGAGGGGGAGAGCTTGCTCTTTTCCCAGTTAACCCGAAACTGCAGATTCTCCACCTGGCCCCCCTGTGGGGGAAGGAGTGGTGCGTTCACGATCTCCTGGTTCAGAGCAGCTCCCTTCATCTCTGGGCCACCTGTCTCAGGACCACTTATATGTACGCTTAGAGGGTTTATTGGCCTGGATGGGCTGTGTCACCTTCCTGCGGGAGGCTCGAAGAGGGTGGATGAGATGACTTTGGTTGCCCTGGAGCTGGTGACACTGCAAGGGGACGCCCTCAGTGATGAGCAGGCTGAGGGACAGCCCACGGTGGCTTTGTGGCAGTGTCACGCCAGGGAAGGATGTGCTGTATGGCCTCAGTCTGCTTCTGGACTGCCAAGAACTGCTGGACGAAGTCCTCGACAGTGTCGCAGAAGAGGCCAGCCTGGGAGATGGGGGTGTCGAGAAAGCAATCTTTGTTGGTGTCCTTCATCTCAGCCAGGTCCAACCAGAGATGGCATTCCTGGACCACCAAGGTGGACATCATCTGGCCGAGGACCCGCACCATGACTGCAACAACCCCGGCTCAGAACTACCCTCGTGCAGCTCTTTGAGAGCTTTTGCCTGATGGACCTACAGGATGGCCATGGCATGCAGGGTGGAGGTGGCCTGTCCAAAGCCCAATGCCCGTGGCGGGCCAGGCAAGCATGGCTGTCAACTCTGAATCAGATTCAGCGTGCGCTACCACCCCCAAAGTGGGAAGCTCAGATTCATAATCCTCTCCAGAGGACAGTAGCCCACTCTCCGATGAAGGGATTGACATCTGATCCTCACCCGGAGTGCCGAATTTGACGCAAGGTGCCTCACGTGTAACAGCAGAAGGGACTCGTGCCTCCATGAAGAAGGAGAGTCGCGATCGCAATGTCAACATGGACATGCTCTTGCACTGCCCAGACATGTGAAATAGTGATCGTGGCCATCAGATGAAGCCAGGAAAAGACCGCATCCAGAAAGACACGGATGGAAAGACATCTTTAAGAAGATGGTCACTACCTATGCTTGCTCTTTTAGGAAATCTGCTCTGAACGCCGAAGCACTAAGGGGTGAAACGCTGCACTGTTCCGTGCACAGCAGGCTGGATCACTGCTGGATGTGCCCTCAGACTGGCAGAGAGATCTCCAACGACAAGCTGCTTTAAAGCAATTAAAATTGCTGTTTTCAGAGTTCTCCTTTTTAGCAATTAGAATTGCTGTTTGCTCTTTTCAAGAAATTTACTCTCAAGAAGGAAGATTGGAATAAGCAAGGCTCCAAAGCAAAATATAAATGAAGATATTTATACCCGTGTGTCTGGGTAGGTGTGACTCAGCATGCAAATCTCACTGGCCAATGTCCATTGGCTTGTTTAGTTACCACTTCGAGGTGATTGGGCTCCCAGACGACACCCCATTACATCTGTATCGACATAATGTCAAACATGACTGACTGAATGGGAACTGACTGTGCACAAGGTTACCTGCCAATACGGGCATTTTCAAGCACAAGAAGACGTGAAAAAGAGTTCAATTTAGTATTCACATGGTCTGAGACGTGGCTTTTAGGGCACACAATTCAGATGTTTGTGCACAGAATATTTCCCACACAGAGAGTAACGAACTGAGTTCCCTTTTGCATCTCTTAAATTTTTGTGACGATGTAGCACTGGCCCGTCAACTGTCCTGAGCGTTGTTCATGTTTGTTCACATTCCTGTTCTCACAACACTGCATTGCTACAATTCATAAAAATATTACTGGTCAACTGGCGATGGACACAGTTTCATATACTCGGCAACACCGATGTTTACTCGGATTTGGCTCTTGGCAAGTGTTAATTTTAAGCCCTGGCACAGAGTATTCTTGGAGGTTGCTAGGGTGCTCTGGTGGCTGCTTAGGTGTTCTGGGTGGTTGCTAGAGAATTGCTAGGTGGTTTCTATGGTCTTCTAAATGGTTACCATGGAAGAGGTTGCAAGGGTATCCTGTGTGGTTGCAAGCAAGTAAGCAGGTGCTTGCTTACTTGTCCAAGCCATTTCTACCCATTTTATTATCTGGCAGGTGAAAACTGCACCTCTACTCATCTAATCATATGAATTTATCAATACTGTGCAGTACAAGTCACACACTTAACATTTAATACATATGGTTATGAGTTTGTTCAAATGTATAAGCAATAATAATAGTGATACTTGGCATAGCATACAGCACTAACTGGATCTGTCTTTATCATCCTGCATGGCTGTCATAAATATGATGGAAGAATTAAGAGATTTCATGATTGAGTACCTTAAAACACCAATTCTTTGCAACAGAAGAAGGAAATCAGGTGTCCAGCCAGAGAGTGTTGGGCTTTCTGTCTGTGTATTCACTGCTTTTGTTTTCTCTTTCACAGGCCACCATAGATGCAAATGGATGGTGTAATTCCATGGCCAGTGAGTCTGTATAAAGTGCTACATTTCCCTGACATGACACTGAATTGTACAACACATCACGTATATTGCCCCGTCCTGAAGGCATGTCAAGTATCCCTTGGAGGAAGAACAATTAAGTAAATGGTAGAACACTAAACCCGATTTCAAAGTAACAATAGCCCATGTGCATTAATTCGTAAATAGACTTTGGAATGAGCAGGCCGCCAGATCTCATGTTAACAGGCTAGAACTTTGTAAGATTTACCTTGTGGCCGTTTCTACATCTTCCATCTTATGCTCTTGGTGATATTGAGAGTTGGACTGAACATGGACATGTCTACTGATATCCACAACATCTGGTTTAAATAAACGGTTTAGGATTGCAGACTAAACAGCATTAATATTTTAAATTAGATGTTAGATTGGTTGCACATTCACCCATGGCTGAAGATCCAAGGAAAACAAACACAAATACGTAAATTGAAGTTTGACACCTATGCGCTCACACCAGTCATGTTAAATCTCGAAAAGACATGTTAATTTTTTTTAAAGGAATATTCTCTGTTTACAATTTGTCAACAGCATCTGTGACATACTGTTGATCACCACATACAATTATTTTATTGTTTGGCTTTAGATGGTTATATTATTACTGAAACTAAAAGAGCTTCAGAGTGGCGTTGTGTAACAATGAGACAGCTGTAGAATACAAGTAAAAAAAGACTTAAAGAAAAAGAAAAAATATTTAAAAAATATTTCATAGAGATAGTTTTCCATGGTCTGGCTCTCTGAAATATAGCCTAACATTGATGACAAATGCAACAGATACCTGGCTCCCATGTAATTTTAGTCACATGGTGTTTTTTTCCAATAGTCTAAAGGGTTTTGATTAATTACTTTGTCTAAAGTACTTAAAATCAATGTACTGTAGATATTTGCCCTGCTGCAATTTGGTCGTTTCCTAGAATTTGGACTCTTAGCCTTTATCTCTCCATTAGCTAGACATTGTATACTAGTTCACAGGAAATGTCTCAAATCACAGTAGCTTTTAGACAGTTCAACTGTGTTCTGATTGACAGGGTCCCTATGCAGTGTTCACTGCTCCATATTCCCTGAGCACGGGTTATCTGTAGAAGCTCACTTAAATTAAAAAACAAATGTGTTCATTCGCAGAGAAAACTTGAATCATACATACTGGGGTAGTTTGAGGTATACAAAACTATACAAAACTAATTTCTGTGTTAATCAACATCATGCAAAACATGCTGCCAAAAGCCCTATAATTGTTTTAGACTGAAATATTTCTTTAAAAATACAAGTACATCCTGGATTTTAAAATGTACTAAATGTACTCGATAAGCCCATCCTGGAAGGCTTGTTCCTGCGTGTACTGTTTTAAGTCTTAGCAGATCTTCAGCTACTTATAGACATTTTCTGCACTCATTTGTGCACTTTTGAGGGCTTTTGAAGGCTTGCATGCATGAAAATTGAACAGTGGTAACCTTACTTGTAAACAGCAGGTTTCGAAACACACACATCTACTGGGTTTTTATTATAAAAAAGCTAAACAAAAGTATCATGTATTAACTCAATGAGTAAAATCTGTCAAAGCTGTGGCATAGCATGGATGTATTTGTCATCACTTTCTGACACTAATACTCCGCCCTCTAGGGATAGCAGAAGATTAAAGGGGTCAAACTATGAACAAAGGGTCAAACAAGTGAAAGGGTCAAATGCATAACCCCTAAGTAAGCATTGTTACTTATTTCACAGGCAAAGAGGTCAGCCAAATATAACTTAAGGCCTTTACATAGAAGTTTTAAAAGGTGTTCACATCGTCAGTGGTTAAATTCATAAAGGAGATCTCAAATCTCATTGCTGTTAGGCTGTAGGTGTTCCTTCTCCATCACTGTATCCAACTGTATCAGGTGACAAATCACTGTCTACACTCCCATTAGTAGTCACCGCATTGCATTGCTGCTCATTATGCAACTTAATTTGCATAAATCTGAGCCGTGGTCAACTTTGTTGCATTGTCAGTGGTTGCTGTCACTCATGTTGCCTCAATTCGTTAACTGAAAATAAACGGGTTTCAATCACTTTGCCATTGTACATTGCTGTTAGTATGAATGCTCTTTAAAGTTAATTGTAAAGCCTGTGACACACCAAACCGACATCAAAGAACTAGTGGCAGCAAAAGCCAACTTGTTGTTGTCTGGCTTTGCCTGCACCGAAAAGTTGAGCTTGAACACATCGCAGAGACTACATACATTCTGTGCCTGCATGAGAGGAAATAACTGTCTATATAGGCAGTATAGTAGCAGTAGTCTATCTTCGTCATTCAAAAAGAGAAACCAAATACAAGCCGTAAAAAAAGCAATACTTGCTTAACATTTTGAATATGTTGATCAGTTGGTTTTTACTTTCTTCATTCCAGATGTCCATGTTGTTGGAATGCTCATATAAGTGAAGATATACAATTAAAAGAGCCGTTTGTGTGTACACTCTTAGCTTCAAATTTTTCTTGCTTGCTTGCTCTCGTGCACTAAGTTGAACAGCCAATCAGAGTGGTCCCTTTCACCAACATGCCCAACCGGCCAAAATGTCGCAGACGGAGTCCAACAAGTGCAGACAGTGTGGAACAGGCCGCAAAAAACTAGGCTGACAGCAGGTCAACAAAGGCCCGACTTTGGCCGATGGCTGACCATTGGCTTGGTGTGTTTAATTGAAAGGCACCGAAAACTAAGCGTAACCGCAACAGCTAGCTTGTGTTGTGCTTTCACATTGACAGTATATTGTTACATGGTGTGAAGTATACAATTAAAAATTAATGATGTTAATCTATGACCCCTTTAAACACTTCATATCACCATTAATTTCCTAGAGAGATAAAGGACTGGGATGTTTTGGATGACATGGTGTCAGTACTCACTGCTGGAGGAGGAAGACATGCGACGCTGGGCAGGGGCTGGTGTGGTGGTGGTGGGTGGGGGAGGAGGGGGCAGATCCGATGGAAGAGGTGGAGGAGGAGGTGGAGCCGGGATGAAGGTGCTGGCAGGTGGGGGAGGTGGTGGAGGAGGAAGGGGTAGATCTTCTGCGGTTCCTGTCCCGTTCTCAGGAGCAGGGGCTGTGTCTGCAGCTTCCTCCAACAGTGCAGAACCCTGTAGAGAGAACAGGTAAGCGTGGAGCACTCACTTGGACTCCACATATTTTTTTTCTAAAAACCTTAATTTGTGTTCAACTAAAGAAAGAATGACATACACATCAGGGATGACATGAGAGTAAATTATTAGAGAGTTTTCATTTTTGGGTGAGCTATCCCTTTAATACACAGAGACCACTGTAATTAAGTAAGGTATTTCTCCAAATGTTTCCCTGAAAAGTGTAAACACTGTGCAATAAACCCTGGCTTCAGTTTGTGGCGGGAATATCTGTTTGTCCAATCAATGGCTGATTGGGCAAAATGTTTGAGAAATTTGTTTAAAAAAAAAAAACATTTTTTTATATTTTGGCATAGAAACTAGCCAGAAAATGTTCTCTTTCACTTTTTGATGTGGTCATCTGTCATCTATGATTGTCATTTTGTTTAATTTCTTAACCCTATAAAACCTACTGTATCATATTTAATATGCAAATTTCCAAAGCCTCTAAATGATCAACATGATTAAAACTTTGCTGAAAAACAGCTGTTTTTTCCCCTCCTCGAGTGTGAGCTCCATATTCTTCTACTGTAGATCCTCCTATATGAGCCATAAAAGAAGTATAAAATATGAAACACATATGAAAAACATTTTTTTTTAATTTTGTTTAAATATTTTGTCTAAATATTTTTATGACTATTATTTCCTATGTCAGCTTTACGGGGTTAAAGTTCAATTTAAAAATGAAATTTTGGACACTAAAATGATCATATACCAAATAAAATAACAAATATACTTCCCAAAACCACTTAATCTGACCAACCTACCTCCCACTGCGCCCCACCGTATGCATTGCAGCTGGTGATGAATCCACAATTAGATCTAACTGAGTGGTTTGCAGGAATGACAGGACATCTGCTAAGCTAAAAGCTGCAATCCTTCACACACAGCATCTCCAGAGACCACCCCCCCCCGCCCCCCGCCCCTATGACTGACGCCAAGTAAACAAGGCCTGACCTTTCACCCCACGCACCCCCACCTCCTGGACGCGTGCCACGCACGTGCCAGTTATCCCCTCCCCTCCTCCTCCTCATCACTATCTCCAGCATATGGTGCGTTTCATGTCCCATGCATGTCCGTGTTAATGGGTCATTACCCAAAGGGACATGTGGAGTACCATCTGGTTCAATCAAGTGGCCAGACGCCCCACTAGGCATCTAATTGGCTCAATGAAGATTAGATCTGATAGCAGAGAGGGGCCATATGAAATGCTGATATCTTGCAAATTATTCTTTCTCTAGATCACATTATGCATGCTCTCCTCAGAAGAAAATTATATTAATTATATTGTTCTAGAGAATAATGGAGTTCTTCATTTAAGTATCAACTTTGACTCAAATGTATTCTCAAACTACTTAAGGCAAATAGAATGTATGCAAATGAGACAACTGTTGACAGAAATAAGCAGCTCAGTTATTGGAGTTCTTAGTTATTTAAGTAACTTGTCTGAGATGTTTCTCCTAGAATTCCTTAGTATTATTTCAAATTAACAGAAATGGCACATTTTTGGCTAACACTTTATTTCCATAGTCCACTTAAGACATTTTACCAACTATGCAACTTCATGTCAACTACCACTCATTAGAGTATTAGTAGACTGTCTGATTAATATCTGCTAACACTTTAGTTTGATTTATTTTGATGAATCAGTAGACAACAGTCTACTAATTGTCCAATGAGCCGATAGTTTCTACAGTCTACTTAAATGTACTATCCTAGCTGGGTCATTCCGTGTCAAATCAACCAGAGGTCCCCGGCTCAAATTTTTGATTTTGTTAATATTTATTCTGTTGAAAAACAAACATAAATAGTGATGAAAGCCAAAATATTAAATGTCACAGATGTATTTTTATTAGTAATCCACTATTTTGTGGAGGGGGGTCAAAATGACAAGATTTGGAGCCAATTTACAGTGGGTAAAAATGACTTTAGAAAGATGACAGCATCATTATTTTATTTTTACACAGAGATTGGTAGGTCTATTAGTAAAATCTGTTGACTTTCGCAATCTTTGTTTCATTACATGCTAACAGTGACAGTTCAAAAATGGTAAAAAGCACTTCTTGTGTTTATTGCCTCAAGTTTGCATGCCTGTAACTTGAGACGTATTAAAGATATCTTAATATTTTTTTAGATTCTGGTTCTTAACAAACTTTCCTTTTGGTATCTTCATTTTAAAGGCTCTCGATGGTTCAGTCCCAGAGATATGGAGATCTCAATGCGGCTCCATGAGTAAGTTGGTAAAATGTACACATTTTCAGTGGTCAAAAACTAAATGTGGGTCACTTTGTATACAGCTGATACTTTTTTCTTTTAAAGAGGAATATCTAAAGAACAACTAATGTTAAAACTAGAAATGTATCTAATTTTTTTCTATCACCTGAAATGCACAGAACATACCTGAGTGCCATAAATATTATTTTTCTGAAGTTGTCATTCCTGTTACTCTAAAAGTATTTTAGATATCTTAATATCCTTCTAGATTCCCATTCTTAATAAACTTTTCTTTTGGAATCTTTATTTTTAAGGCCCCGTAGATATTGAGACCCCAATGTGACTCCATGTTCAAATTTTTTGTAATTTTTTAAAAAGACTGAAATATATAGGGCCTTCAAAAGAAAAGTTTATTAAGAATGAGATTCTAGAAGGATATTAAGATATCTTGAATACTAGCTTTGGGATGTCACCCCTTGCATGGATTTGTGTTGCAATGTGACAGGTGAGGGAGTGAAGCCAGCTTGATTTAGACCAAAGACAGCTGACCAGGAAACAACTGCTTTGTGTTTTGGCAAAGTTTGCTAGGTTTCCGATGATACAGAAATATATACTGTCCAAAGGGAAGACAAAAAGTATTAGGTTGTGTTTGTCACACATTAGTGAAACATGTCCATAGTTAATGTAATAAACCACACACGTGGACAACTGTGTGAGCTTGAGGGGGAATACTGTACATCCGATAAAAATTTGTGCTATAAAAGCAGCATTTGTTTGCAGATGTTATGAGAGATACTGTGTCCAAATACTTTTTGTATACCTGAGATCACTAAAATACTAAACGCTTTCATCCACTTTTTTGTCTTACAGATATTATTTGACGTCCAAGTCCTGAGTCCAGACTTAAGATGTAACAAGCATACTGATAACCATTCATACTTTTACTGAAATTGGAAATATATGAACATGAATATGTCATTGCTTTACCTCCTCGTTGGGTGCCATGGCTCTGTTGGGGTACTGGTCCGTGGTATCGCTACCAAGGGTTTTGTAGTAATCCCCAGTGCTGGGCTGCTTGCTGAAGCTACGAGACTTTCGATTAGAGTCGACTCTTCGAAGTCTTTCGTGGCTCTCGCCAGGATTCAACTGCTGCAGAAATAAACAGCACATGTTCAGAGATGGAAACAAATTAAAATGCAGAATTTTTTTTAAAAAATCTTATGAATCAACCACTTTATCTCAATGTTGGGGGGTCTACGGCCCTCACCAGTGATATTTGGATATCTAAAAAGTTAGTAACCATGAAAAATAATAGCTTTATGGAATAATGCGGTATTTATTATAAATGATTATTCGTGCTCATTAGTATTTTTAAAAAAAATGCATGTGCCCCTTTTTTGTATTATTCTTCAATAATATTAACTTTCCCTCCCTCTTGCAACAACATCTCTTCATGTAAGGTGTGTTTACTGACGTGTTTACGAACGCGAGGGTGGGAAAACCTGTTCCTCGCATGAAATCACTGCAACAAACAATGATCCAGTGACACAAGAATAGGAAGAATTGGGAAGAAGAGACTATCACAACTTCTGTTTTTATGCCGATTCTGAAGGGTTAGTTCACCCAAAAATGAAAAAATTATGATCACCCTTACCTCACCCTCACATTGTTCCAAACTCGTCATCTTCCAAACACAAATGAAGATGTTTTAAATGAAATTTGAGAGATTTCTGTCCCTTCACTGACAGTCCACGCAACTACCAATTTGTTGCTTCAAAATTTCATAAAGAGATTGCAAAACTAATCCATATGAATTGAGCGATTTAGTCCAAATTTTCTAAAGAGACTTGATCGCTTTATATGATGAACAGATGGAATTTAGGTTCTTATTCAAATATAAACATTCATCAGTGAACATAAACAGAAGCTCAACCGTAAATGCTTGGTGCATAAGAACAAGCCTCACTGGTTCTCACGGAAGCTCAAACATGCTGCGTAACACATGAGAATGAATTAGTTCTCGCACGTCAAGCAAAATGCTTGAGCTTCCGTTTACCATATCTGATGTGTGCACTGATGAATGTTTATATGTGAATAAAAGCCTAAATTCAATCTGTTCATCATATAAAGCAATTATGTCTTTTCAGAAAATTTTGACTAAACTGCTCAATTCATATGGATTAGTTTTACGATCTCTTTATGAACTTTTTGAAGCATCAAAGTGGTGGTTGCGGGGATTGTCAACAGAGGGATAGAAATTTCTCAGATTTCATTAAAATATATTCATTTGTGTTTTGAAGATGAATGAAAGTCTTATGGGTGGGTACGTGGCTCCTGTCGATTGCTCCTGTCTGCCTCGCTGCTCAGATTGGTTTGCGTCTGTAACTCCGTATAGCTTTGTTTTGAATCTCTTACTTTTATTCATTGTTGCTTATTTTTTTATTACCGTATATGTAATATTGCCTACCACACTAATCTGACGTCGCTAGCTTGTAATATTTGAATCTAAATCGCTGTTACAACGCATTTGCATTTGCAGCGCTAGCTTGTCAACTTGTTAACAGTCGCTCGCGCGCTCCTTTTTCAACGCGTTCTTCAAACAGCTGTGGTAAGTCGGATCAGTCTACAAACACGGTGAGTCATGTCATCCTCTCCCAGCATTGCTACCTGTTCCATTTGCCACATGTTTACCATAGCTCTCTCTGTCAGTGATGAGGGATTTACATGTCATAAATGTAGGGAAATAGTCAGGCTGACAGAGAGAATCTCAGAATTAGAGACACGCATCCAAACTTTAATCGAGGATAGTAAGAATGCAAGGGCTTCAGATACTGTTTTGGATGCGACTAGCTTAGTGAACTCTGTACATTGTTTGGTTCCGGCTGTAGAGCCCGTGCAGCAGGGCACTTGGGTAACGGTGAGGCGGCCTAGCCGCGAAAAACACCACTCTTCCGTTCCAATAAGAACATCAAACAGGTTCTCCCCACTCAGTGATACACCCACTGAGAATCCTGTTGAAAGTGCCCTAGTTATTGGCGATTCTATTACACGGAACGTGAAAATAGAGACACCAGCCACCATAGTCACATGTTTGCCGGGAGCCAGAGCACCTGACATCAAAGCAAATTTAAAAGTGCTGGCTAATGCTAATCGTAAATACTCTAAGATTATTATTCACGTCGGCACTAATGATGTTCGACTTCGCCAGTCGGAGATCACTAAAATTAACATTAAAGAGGTGTGTGAACTCGCAAGTACAATGTCAGGAGAAGTAATTTGCTCTGGCCCCCTTCCTGTTCGTCGGAGTGATGAGATAGTTAGCAGATTATCATCACTCAATGGCTGGCTGTCTAAGTGGTGTCCGCAAAATAATATAGGTTTCATAGATAATTGGAAAAGTTTTTGGGGCAGACCTGACCTGTTAAAAAGAGATGGTATTCATCCCTCCCGGGATGGTGCTGCTCTTCTCTCTAGTAATATGGCACATAGTCTTAGAACTGAAACATGACAAACTGGGGCCCAGGTCAGAAAGCAGCAGACAAACTGGCTAAACCGACCGTCTGCTAGCTGCCTCACGTTACAGAAGTCAGAAAATTCAGATAACTCTCAACACATAGAAACTCTTACACCTAGATATTTTCAAATAGAGACTGTGTCTGTACCCCGAATTAGTAAAAACAAAAAACTTCCAAACCCATTTAATGGTAAAAATTTAATTGATGTTCAACAAATAAAAAATAGAGATAATAATGCTAAACAAATGATAAAACTCGGGTTGTTAAATATTAGATCCCTTTCTTCAAAATCACTTATTGTTAATGATATTATCAAAGATAATAATCTAGATGTGCTGTGTTTGACAGAAACTTGGCTAAAACCGGACGATTACATTACTTTAAATGAGTCTAGTCCTCAAGGTTATGATTATCGACACAATGCCCGTCAGAAAGGCAAAGGGGGAGGTGTTGCTGTAATCTATAGTAATATTTACAGTATTAGTCAGAAGTCTTTCAAATATAATTCCTTCGAAACTATGGTACTTTACGTAACATTATGTAAGTTGACATTTGTGCTGGCTACTGTATACAGGCCACCAGGACACAATACAGACTTTATCAAAGAATTTGCTGACTTTCTATCAGAGTTAGTACTAGCTGCAGGTAAAGTCCTTGTTGTTGGTGATTTTAATATTCATGTAGATAATAAAAAAGACGCATTAGGATTGGCATTTGCAGATATTCTAAACTCTATTGGTGTTAGACAACATGTGTCAGGACCCACTCATTGTCATAATCATACTTTAGATCTAATATTGTCACATGGAATCGATATTGATGCTGTTGAAATTCTGCAGCAGAGTGACGACATCTCAGATCATTATCTAGTCTCGTGTATACTACATTTAGTCAAGGCGGCTAAACTGCCTCCATGCCATAAATATGGTAGAACCATCACTTCTACCACTAAAGATTGCTTTATAAATAATCTTCCTGATCATTTTCATCGCCTTAGCATACCAGACAGCTTAGAAGACCTCGATGTTGCAACAGAAACTATTGCCCCTGTCTTTTCCAGCACATTAGACTCAGTTGCTCCTTTGCGTTTAAAAAAGATTAAGGAAATTAATCCAATGCCATGGTACAATGACCACACTCGGGCCCTAAAGTTAGCAGCCAGAAAAATGGAGCGCAGCTGGAAGAAATCAAAACTAGAAGTATTTCGTATTTCGTGGAGAGAGAGAATGATTGAGTACAGAAAGGCCTTAAAATCTGCTAGATCTGCCTATTTTTCAAAACTCTTAGAAGAAAATAAACACAACCCTAGGTATTTATTTGATACAGTGGCTAAATTAACAAGAAATAAAGCTTCAACTTCTGATGTTTCCAAAGAGCACAGCAGTAATGACTTTATGAACTTCTTTACTTGCAAGATTGATAATATTAGAGAAAAAATAATAACCATGCAACCGTCTACTACAGTATCGTGTCAGATAGTGCATTGTAGTGTCCCTGAGGAAAAATTCAATTCATTTACTGCTTTAGGAGAGGAAGAATTGTCTAAACTTGTTAAATCATCAAAATCAACAACATGTATGTTAGACCCTATACCGACTAAGCTATTGAAAGAAATGCTTCCAGAGGTCATAGACCCTCTTCTCAATATCGTCAATTCATCTTTATCATTAGGATACGTACCAAAAACTTTTAAGCTGGCTATTATTAAACCTCTTATTAAAAAACCACAACTTGATCCTAGAGAATTAGTCAATTACAGGCCGATCTCAAATCTCACTTTTCTGTCAAAAATACTAGAAAAGGCAGTATCATCACAGCTATGTTCCTTTTTAGAAAGAAATGGTATCTGTGAGGATTTCCAGTCAGGATTTAGACCGTACCATAGTAATGAGACTGCTCTCATTAGAGTTACTAATGATTTGCTCTTATCATCAGATCGTGGTTGTATCTCTCTATTAGTGTTACTGGATCTTAGTGCAGCATTTGACACTATTGATCACAATATTCTTTTAAATAGACTCGAAAATTATGTTGGCATTAGTGGAATTGCATTGTCATGGTTCAAATCATACTTATCTGACCGTTATCAGTTTGTAGTAGTAAACGAAGACATGTCATATCGATCACAAGTTCAATATGGAGTACCACAAGGCTCAGTACTAGGACCGTTACTGTTCACTCTGTACATGCTACCCTTGGGAGATATCATTAGGAAGCATGGCGTTAGTTTTCACTGTTACGCTGATGATACTCAGCTCTATATTTCTTCGCGCCCTGACGAAACTTACCAATTCACAAAATTAACGGAGTGCATAGCTGATATAAAAAATTGGATGACCAGTAATTTCCTACTACTAAATTCAGAAAAAACAGAGATTCTAATTTTTGGACCAAAAACTTCTTCACGTAATAACCTAGAATATTGTCTAACACTTGATGGCTGCTCTGTTAAGTCTTCGTCGTCAGTTAGGAACCTAGGTGTGCTCTTTGATACCAATCTCTCATTTGAAGGCCATGTTACTAGCATCTGTAAAACCGCATTCTTCCATCTTAAAAATATATCTAAACTACGACATATGCTCTCAATGAAAAATGCAGAACAGTTAGTTCATGCGTTCATGACCTCAAGGCTAGATTACTGTAACGCTCTACTGGGTGGTTGTTCTGCTCGCCTGATAAATAAACTACAGCTCGTACAAAATGCAGCAGCTAGAGTTCTTACTAGAACCAGGAAGTATGACCATATTAGCCCAGTTCTGTCAACACTGCATTGGCTTCCTGTTAAACATCGTATAGATTTTAAAATCTTGCAAATTACTTACAAAGCACTAAATGGTTTAGCTCCCCAGTACCTGAGCGAGCTCCTAATTCATTATAGTCCTTCACGTCTATTGCGATCTCAGAATTCAGGCCAGCTGATAATACCTAGAATATCAAAATCAACTGCAGGTGGTAGATCCTTCTCCTATTTGGCACCTAAACTCTGGAACAATCTTCCTAGCATTGTTCGGGAAGCAGACACACTCTGTCAGTTTAAATCTAGACTAAAAACGCATCTCTTTAACCTGGCATACACATAACACATTACCAATTTATATTTCCAAATCCGTTAAAGGATTATTAGGCTGCATAAATTAGGTCAGCCGGAACCGGGAACACTTCCTATAACACCTGATGTACTCGTTACATCAGAAGAAGAATGGCATCTACGCTAATATTAGTCTTTCTGTTTATCCCGAGGTTCACCGTAGTCAACCGGATCCGGGCCGTATCCAGGTGAGACCAAGGACCTGCACCTTGACACGACCACAACGCAGCCCTGAAGTATCAGCAGAGATTGAGTCAACTAGATCATCCCCTGTGAAGGCCTCATCGACACGACAGCCACGACACAGTTCCTCAACAACCGTCCATACCCGCGTGATGAATACGATCCTCAATTGGATGGAACTGAAATAAATACTTTTAATGTTGCGATCCTATTGGACTTATGATAGCAACCTGAATTGTAACAAAGCACTGTTGGCCAGAGGAGAACTGGCACCCCGACTAAGCCTGGTTTCTCCCAAGGTTTTTTTCTCCATTTTAACACCAATTTGCCACTTGTCTGCCACCTGATGTCACCTGATGGAGTTTGGGTTCCTTGCCGCTGTCGCCTCTGGCTTGCTTAGTTGGGGACACTTGACTTGACATTTTGATATTCAACAGTGCTTTTGATCTGCCTGCATTGACACTATTCTTTAAGAGCTGCTGTGCAGTCAAACAATGTACCAGTTATCAATGTAAAGCTGCTTTGACACAATCTACATTGTAAAAAGCGCTATATAAATAAAGGTGACTTGACTTGACTTGACATGAAGGTGAGTAAATGATGACAGAATCAATCATTTTTGGGTGAAACAACCCATTAAGGTACTCAAATGAGGAAACAGATTGTTTTAAACCATTTAAGTTTAAAAAGCAGTACTGTGAACCTATTTCAAGAGTCCATTAAAAATAGTATTTTTATAATTAAATTACACTATAAACTCTACTCAAAGACTTAGTGTGACTAAACCTTAACTGAACCAAGTAAAACCATTAAAATTAGAAATATCAATTCAGCTTAAATCTTTTGCAGTCAATTGTTACCTATCAGTGGTGCACATGCATGTCTCTTTTATCACTGTATTGGTTTGTGAACAATTATTGTGTTTTAAATAAAGCATCATGCAGCATTAATATAATCACATTATTCTTTGACCCATCCTAGACCTAACCACAGACTCTACCCTTCAGCACAATGGTAACCCATAAAACTTCAACATAACAGAAACAACAGTAAATCCTGACACAACAGAACATTAACAGGTACACATCTCCACCTATATTTTTTTGTAACACTTAATTTTTGTAACATTTACTCTCTTTATACAGTGTAAATTTTAAAATTGTATCAAAGTATCTCAAATATTATGTGCTTACAAAAACTCCATGTAAAATAAAAAACTATATTGTTTAAATTAGTTTTAGAAGTAGAAAAAGTATAGCACTAACTATAGCGTGTTACACTGCAGAAGCTGCTGTCACTTTTTAAAATGACATGTCAGCTTACATATTTGAATACTGTCTTACCACCCCCACACACGCCATAAAAAGGTGACAGGCTTTAGTATCAGTGTGAAATTTCTTATATAATTTGTCTGACAACATTTTGACAATTCTCCTTCCCACTGTTGATAGAACTGCTTGAAAATGCCACAGACCAATGACAGACCTTTAGTTTTTACACAATTCTAAGAAATCTAAAACATACCATTAATTATATTTTCATCCCATACTAAAGTTGCTCCACATTAGAAATACCTGACACACATAAGCCACATAAACTCTTAATAATTCCTCTTGAGTTAATGTGGCAAAGCCTCATGTGACTCCAGCTGATTTACCTGAAAACAAAAAGACTTTTCATGGTGCAAAAGCTGAACTTTAACATGGATTTCTAAGCCTCACCATCTTAGCACAAGGCAAACAACACAGCAGGCTAAAAAAGAGACTGTCTGACCTCTTGTATGCTGTTTCAGTATCAATGCACTGAACGGTTTCACTTTCTGCAGCTGTCACTCACTTGTGTATGATAGTGAATCTTCATCACTGAGCTAAAATCAGTTTTATCACCTGCCTTTAGTAAAGGCTTAACATCACACGGAGAACAGAAATTACATTAGAGCAATCTCGGACGTGGTTTCAAGAGTTTCTAGAAATTTCCAACACAAAAAAGGTAATGCTTTGTTTTCTCTTAAGATTTACCTAATGCAAAGTCCTTGAATTTGCATAGTAATCAAACTTATGCAATAGAATTCTAAAACAAATAATGTCACATAATAGTTAGAGTAAAGCACCAAATGTGAGAGATTATTCAGTTGTTTGATGTTATATTGTCATTTAAAAATGAACAGTACCTTTCATAAAATAATAATAAAAAACCAAAAACAAATCTATTTTGGGTTGGGAAAAAAAGGGAATACAGCATGATCTCTGTCTGAAAGCATATCCACACAATAAAAAACAAACAAACAAACATCTATGACAATGAATTTGAATTCTGTCATCTGTGGGTTTTTATGTCTCACGCAGGCTCTGAGGATGGTATTATTCATTCATGTTCTTCCAGCACCCAATTTGCATTGTTGTCTAAAGCATTGTCCTCCCTGCAGAGTTACTCCCAGTGTAACTCGACTCAGCCCAATGCAGATGGTTTGATTATCATACCTCAGGGAAATTGCTGCTTGAAAGGCTAGTTAACCTCTATACAATGTGAACGGACCTGAGCCTATTTAAAACCTGCTGAATTTTTCATCACCAGTCACCAATGCTTATTCTTCAGGGTTTTGCAACACACAGGGACCGATGTAAAGAGTGTGCAGTAAGGTTAGATGAAGCTAAATTGAGTGAAGAAAATGAATGTAATGCAGTTGAACATATATCTGATTCTGCATGCAATGCATTTGAAAGATTCTCCAGGTTATCACAGATTACTAACCAACTAAACAACCAACCAACCTAAGGCTACATAATCTTATAAAACTAAACATAAGTAATAACATAAAGTCTGGAAAACATTCCTGTAAAACTGACAAAAACACCCATAGCAGCAGCAAAGAGAATTACATAATTACACTCAAAGCTTAAGTATTTACAAGTAAACCAAACCAACAAAGTTTTAACTCTTGCCACCATCATTACTTTATAACAAAATAACACTGAATTGCAGTCTTACCCTTTCCAACTGCCCTTATTTCTTTCCACAGTGCTGTCACCTTACGCGACGGTTTAAACCGAGAGCCAGTAGATGCACAGGTGTCACAGGATCTCCATTCTACTGTGTGTCATTCTACCTGACACACGGCTTGCCTTTCCCCGCCCCTTTCAACAATCACATCCCAGAGCGATGACTTCACTGCTCACCTGTTAACCAACCACAGGTCACAGCGCTCATGGTCTCTTATGCAAACCATTGTGACACAGTGGCTAAGCATGGCCGTTCTGACTCGACTTTCTCACCGGTCGAAGGACTGCATTATGCACACCGGCCACCGAAGGGAATCTGATTACAAATAAAAGTGGAGATCTCTCTCAAAGGTAGTTGATTTACGGAAATAACAAGTGGCAGTGGGTGATAAGAGTAAAGCAGAACAGTGTGAATTAGAAATAGAACATAATGTGACTCTTTTGTTAAACCGTATAAGAATTATGTTGAATAAAGTGCCGATCTTGCTTTAAAAATAAGCCTTAAAGTGAACTCAGGTGAACTTATATAACATTCTAGTGTAAGTTGAGTGAATCATAGCCTAATATGGGCCTGAGTTACTAAATGGAGCAGTATTCAAATATATTAGAGCTTTATAAACAAACTAACCTTAAGTGAGTTGGACTAAACAAAACCAGAACTGTGTCAGTATGCGGTGCCTATGCATACTTGTGTTAGCATGGTATCCAATTAAGAGGATGTTTTTTTTCTTCAATACGCAGTATTTCTTCCAAACCATGATCAATGTTTGTGTGAAAATAAGAGGAAATAAACAGTATGTATTTTATTTCTCTTTGCATATATGAATATTATACACTCATTGCTGTCTATAGAAGAAACAACTGAGATAAAGAAATCTTATTTGTGATTTCTCTTTTTTTAAATAAATTCAAACCTGAAAGGTTCCAACTCCTAAAAAGGAAGTACATGTAATCCGTTAAGTAAGTGTTTGATTGGCAGCTCTAAATCCCGCCTCACGATCACCCACACCCAACAGCATTACAGCTGCTCATAGCCTTAAGTCTTTGACCATAAAAGGAAAAGCAGACTGCATATGATTTGAGACGACAGATTCTAGAACATTTCTTTATGTCTTATTAAAGTATTTATTTTCATTAGAAGGAAAGTTCTCTGTGAAGTTCATTTTGTACTGAATTAGTCATGTTTTGGTCATGAAATATAATTTATATAATGTACTTACACACTATAAAAAAGCTACTACATATTTTCCAGTTTATGGGACCTTCTGAGTCACAAATATTCAAGAAATGTAAATTACTGTTAACCCATGTTAGACAAACAGAATTCTCAAGTGTCAAGTATTGAGTTATATGTACAACCTTTAAAAACTATATCCCATAATCATTATTATATTACATTGTATTACATAATTATATTATATTATTATGTGTTGCCAACAACAATTGTTGAAATAACTTAAAAATCCGAATGCATCATGTTGCCTTGACATTTTTAACTTTTCAACAATTTCTTGTGTTGAAAAGTGCAATACAATAGAATTTCAATGCATTTGAGAGGGTTTAATGGCAAAAATACAGTTCTACTTTTCTTTAAGTACTTATATTAATTCTTCCAAATAAAAATAATTTGACCTGTCTAAATCATCATGAAAAGAATTTTATTGGATAAAACTGTAAACAGACAACATCAGTAAGCGATTCTTATTAACTATTTGCAAATTATATTAAGATGCTATATTTTCAAATATATGTGTAGGGATTTTAACATTTATTGCGCATAGACTGATGTACAGTAAGTGCATTACTGTAAACACCACCTTTTTTACATATATCGAACTTTGAGGGATATACTGTATTTTCAGCATCTGTACTACTGAATGCCTAGCAATGACTGTCTCCTAAAAAGTGCAGGATTTTCTAAAGTTATGAAGGTTGCCACATAAACATACAGGGATAATTTTCTTCTAGAGGCTCTGCTCTATGGCTCAGTGGAAGAGATACTGTCTGAGAGGAGAGACAGAGGTCAGGCAGAGGGTCATTCTGGGGGTCAGAAGTCAGACAGGGTCTAGCTAGCTGAAGGTTTCATTTCGCTTGGTGGATAAAGTAATAATGGATGCCACTGCAGTGTTGGGGAAAGTTACTTTTAAAAGTAATGGATTACAATATTGCGTTATTTCTTTTTTTAAAAAGTACTATTTAAGTTACTTAGTTACTTTTTATGGAAAGTAATGCATTGTTACTTTTGTGTTACTTTTTTTTTAATAACTAAAATAAAAAGAAAATTTTTATTTTGGCAAATGTTAAGGCCTTTCACACAGAGGGCCCTATTTTAATGATCTGAGCGCAAGGTGCAGGTGCACTTGGGGCATGTCTGAATCCACTTTTGCTAGTTTAACGACGGAAAAAATGGTCATTGCGCCAGGCGCATGGTCCAAAAGGGTTGTATATAGTCTCTAAATGAGTCATGGGTGTGTTTTGGGCGTAATGTGCATTAAACCAATCAGAGTCTCATCTCCCATTTCCTTTAAAAGCCAGTTGTGCTTGCACCATGGCGGATTCATTATTTACAAGGTGGAATTTGCAAGCGGAAAGACTGAACGCTTCTCCAGAGAGGAATCCTTTTATTTTTAATATTTAAAAATGTTTGTGTACTGCTGTGCATCCCTGTGTGTGTAACAAGCAGAGTGTAAGCGTGTTGTGTACCCGCATATAGGCACATATCACTAACGCACACTTTAAATAACAACAAAAAAAAAAATACTGTGGCATTGACTTTAGACCAGGTTTTAGTTGGTCAGTGGCGCAGTCCTTTTCACTTGCCTCAAAATAGCAATGCGCCAACAATGCGCCTGAACACACTTCGCTTTGGGCGAGTGCGTTTGCTATTTAAACAACGTGTCGCTGGACGTGAAAATGATAACTGCGTCAGGCTTAAACTAGCAAAAAACACTTGCGTCTCGACTGCCGTCGCATTGTGCCGGGTGTATGATAGGGCCCCAAATGTGAAATGAAAAAGCCTCAGAATGAAGGAAATGCAAATTCATGCCTGTACAGTAGAGGGCGCAGCTCAAACAAACCTTTCAGCTGTGCTGCCATTCTGGATTGCAGAAGAATAGGACACAGGAGAAGAAAGTTTATCACTCAAGTAAGAGAAGAACACTCTTACTTGAGCAATAAGCTTTCTTCTCCTGCAATAAAAAAATAAATAAAACACAAATGTGATGTTTATCTGAAGTCATTTTTGCTTAGTATGGTTAAATTGGATCATCAAAGGTCAGCAGCAAAGACATTGGTTAATAAAGTAAGATTAAATACATAAAGTATATTTGGGTTATTTAACATATTTAATTATTGTGGGTTTGCGCACTGTTTTTATTAATTTTGAGGAATACTTAATCTGTTTTTGTGCAAGTGAGATGAGTAATGCTCACATTTAGTCCAGAACTACAATAACCATCATGTTCACACAGCCCACACAATGCCTCTGCATCTTTACTCCCGATTTCTCTCAATATGGGGACAGGAGAGGTGTCAGTCAATAAATGGGAAAACAAAGTAACATTACTGATTTGAAATTATTATGTATCTTGAGTTATTTGTAATGTGTTACCCCCAACACTGGATGCCACAACTTTACCTGCACTGTATAAATTCCTCGATTTGGAAAGCTAAATTCATCATAATGTAAACTGAAATGTGAAGCAAGCCAATGAAAATGAATGAAAATTACATTCAAACATTTTAAGTGTTCAGATAATTTGTGGGGCCTCTGAATATATTTTTTGTATACTAAGTGAATTGTTAAGTTCTGATCTTTTTTTCATTAGTTAGTCCACCATAAGGTACAATGGTAATCATCAAAACAAGGTTTGATGGGAAGATCTGAGCTATTACTTCAAATGCTTTGCAAACATGCCAGACAACAAGTGCATTATCTGCTCTTCATACTCCAAAAATGCCATTAGTACAGTTGAATTCCCATTAATGATCTGAGAATGTGTGTGTTGGGATATCCTGGCATATCTGACAGTTTAATTAGTTAAATTAATGTCAAGTCTGTCATGCAATGCATCAATAGAGCTTTTGGGAGGTCAGCTCGGCTAATGGAAGCCCTCATTAACGGGAACACAAAAGTAGCATTGTGTTTTTGTCTATACAAGCATGCGAGTCCATATCGTGCGTGTGCACCTGCTCTGGGCTTTTCTCTTTTTTTCCCACAGATTGAAGTTTGTTGGCCAGACAACAGAAGATGCACTGCTGGTCTGATTATCCAGCTTTCTAATGGCCGCTGTGCACCTCTGTGTGCTATTTGTGACAAACTGTTGTGGTTAAGTTCATGGACGATTAATTAGACCATATTGTGTTGCTTTACTGTCAAAGCTAACTGAGGTGTTATCTTACACCTACATATGTATTCCATGCCAATTAAAAAAGGATAAGATGATGGTAAGTGCGTGTTAATTAGATGTACAATCCACAGGGAATGCTTTGCTATTATGGGCCTATAAGCAGAACGACTAAAGCTCTATGGAATATTTAGTTACACAGGACTCAGATGGGATGCAACTAACTCGGCAAGCTGTTCTTTGTAATTAACTGAGCTGTTTAATTATATCATATTGCTTGAATGCACTTATTTTAACTTTTTAAGATTAAGTTAAGTCATTAACAACAAAATAGTGGTTGAAATGTCATAAAATATTCTGGAATCTTTAGTTCTGTTCTACAACCTAGTGAGCTGAATACCTAGTGAACTCATCACCATTTTAAAGACAACATTAAAAGGCCTTCACAACCCATTTTATTTCTGTACCCATTTTATTTCTGATAAGCTCAAAAAAATCATTCAAGACAGAGGATGAGTCACGGGAAATGTAGAAACTTGAAAATATTGTGTGCTGTGTATTCTGTTTTATGCTTATTAGAGGAGTTAAGTCAAGTCTAATTTATGTTTATAGCACTTAAATCACATTACTTAAAAGTAGCTTTACAGATCATCATGATGTTAAAGTCCCTGTAAACCGGAAGTTGCAAACGACTTTTCTCCAGTGTTGTGACGTATTTTCAAGCGAATCGGAATATTGAATAGAGGGCAGGGTTTTACTTTAGCACTCCTGTCCATCTCTTGCTTATAGCAGAGTAACTGTTGGAGGGGAGTGTTTTAAGCGTTTTCAACCCAAGCCGTCAAAGTGACGTCATCAGAGAAGGAACGCCATTCCAGACCGGAAGTAACTTTTCAGATTTTGATTACTACGACAAACAATTTTTTTTCTGTGTATTAACTTGCACAAATTAATTGTTCGCCACAAGACTAGTAATATGCGCTAACAAAGTATATAGGGTCAATTTTGATTTCATGACAACTTTAAGGTTTATAATATATTCATATTTTCAAGCCTTATTGTCGCACTTAGCAGATTAGAACTGGGCAATAATATAGTTTACGTTTTGCGACGATATAAGAAATTGGGATTTGCTATATAATATATCTCACCCTATGTGAGTATACTGTATGTTTGTAGCATTCCTTTGGCTTAGTCAAACTCTATTGGAATCAATTCAGGAAGTTGTGTCTCTTGTGCACTTCACATGAATAATGCTATTTTGCGTGCCATGCAGAGCTGTCTACGTAGAGCATTTTAAATCAGTCTCCATTTCATTTGGGCTGCCTTTTGTGTTGTGTTAGATGTTCATTTGCAGTTCTGTTCTGATTGTGAGCCTGATATATATATATATATATATATATATATAAGCATACAGGATTATAGCTTTACTCACTCTTGTCCACTATTGTACAGCAATTCATGTAAAGGCTTTTATTCTATACTGTCCATTAGTACAAATAAGACTCCTTTATGTTCTATGAATAAACATGGTGATTCAGGTCTTTAATCCTCATTTCTGTTTGATCAACAGCTACATACTGTAGATGATGACTCACTAGAGGCCATGTGCGCTGCACTCTAAATGGATGAATTTTTATGTAGCTCTAAATGAAATAAACTACGATCTTTTTTTAAATGGGTCATGAATTTAGATTTTTAGATCGTATATTGTGTTTCTGAAGGTTAGCCTATAAAGTTAAAGCTGCAGTCCGTAAAGTTTTTTGGTTAAAAATGATCCAAAATCAATTATTGAGCAAGTACATAACCAGCCAGTGTTCAAAACTATCTCCTTACTTTAGCCCGATTCACAACAGTAAGCTTGTAATAATGTTTTTTAATCTGAGTGGTACTGGTAGGTTTCCGCAGGAAATACGAGTTTCCCTTTGAGTCATTACGTCACGTCTGTATACATAAAAAAGGAATCGCGGATGCTGCAGGTGGCGAATCATTTGAAGACTCTTTTACAGCAGCTGTAATAATTAAGCTTGTCATTTTGATGCTGGATTGTAATCAAGAATGGTAAAGACGACCGTAATCATTGCCAACTGGTGAATCACCAGTAGTAAAAAAGACTTCAGTCAGCGGAGTGGCTACAGCAAAAAAGAGAATGCGACCAGGCCCGTGCGAAATAAAGAATAAAAATATTGGCAGGGCTTTTGAAAGGTGGTGTGAACTCTGTGTTTTGAACAGGTTTAAAACGGACACAGAGATTGCTTTTTTCTGCTGGACTGGTAAGACATTTTAATGGTTTACTCAGTAGATAATGCTAATTAGATAACGCTAATACACACTAAATACATGTAGTCACACAATGTTGATGTTGTTAACATTAACAATTTGAGAACAAAGTATAACAATAATAATTTGCACGGTTTGACGTGATGAACAAAGTTTGCGATCATTAGATTCAATCACTTTGATTTATATCAATCATTTTTGATTTATTGTAGAACTCTTTTTTCAGTTGTTTAGAACAAAAGTGGCAGACATGTTACTGATAAGCCGAAGTAGAGTATCCACACCAATGCGGTGACAGACAGCCTACACTCCTCAAAACATTAGATTCATCAGCGCTGAGGAGCCGTGCCGATGCACAACCCACATAAAATGATAATTCCGCAACCATCTGCAATTGCAGATTTCAAACAGAGATGGCAACAAAGAGGCAAAACTTACGGACCTCAGCTTTAAATCAAATTCTTAAGTCAAGCCTTTCAGTTATAAGGGCCAAAGGCTTTTCTAAGTCTGAGAAGAGGAAAAATATACATTTTAAATATGTATTTGCTGATCATTTTGTCAACCTTTAAAAGTACACTTGCATATAGATGCCCTCAGAGTTAACAAACATGATCTAAAGTCACAAAATCCAAATTTGATTTAATTTATCCCTGTAACATTAGTTACAGATTTTGAGAATGAGTCTAGGGGAACTGAGGAGGACATTCTGAAAGTACATTATAGAAAGTATAGTATATTTGCACACAACACTGAATTCTTATATTTAATAAGATCAATTAAAATTAATTTTTTTAAAGATATTTTTTGATAACTTTAAGATCAATGCTATGAAAACATATTTTCTTTAATTGTTTTCACTGGTTTACAAATTCTGCTTCGTATTATTAAACAAGGTGATCCTAAAAGAAGGATGCACAAACAACAAGAAAATGTATAGCATACAATACCTCTTTTTTGACAACATCATTGTCCACTCTACGAAGGTTCTTCTTCACCTTCAAGTATTCGGCGGACGCTTCTTCCTCAGGTGGTTTGGGTGGGGGATAGGCAGGTGGGGGAGGTGGTATATGGGAGGAATCGGACGGAGGTGGGGGTGGGGGAAACGTTGGAGGGGGCGGCAGGTGTGCAGGTTCTTTTGCATCCTGGGAGCTTCCTGCTACATCAGGATTCAGCATGTCCATATAGGTCTGCATGTCTGTAATGTTCGAATCTGTACCTCCTGCAATAAAACATGTTTCTTTAATTATTCATTGATTTAGTCAAACTATATAAATTAAAAATTATAGAGTAAATAAAATATAATGTAGTTAAACGAATAAAAAACAAATATTATTACCATATTATATTTATAAAAATGATATTTCAATGTGATATTTTACATGATAAATCTCTTATAAATATAGTCTCTTATAATCTTGTAATCACTAAATTGTTTGTATTCACTGCAGTTGGCAGGTGTGTTATTTTTTCATTCATTTATTTATTTATTATTTAATTTAAAAATTAATTTTAGGCTTTCTCTTTCGTTCTTTCTTTCTTTTTAAAAATAGCCAAAACTACTGGATTTTTCATTTTAGCCACAGAAGTGAATGGCTAACTATGGTAACTGTAATTGTTTTACTTATGCCTGCAGAGGCAGAGCTATGGACTACTAGGTTGAGAAATATTTTCTATTATTATTCATTTTACATATTATTATTAAATAGTATTATTCATTTTCAGTTTTTGTTTAATAAACATGTACTACATGTAAACATGTAAAGACTAGCAAAATGCATTCTGTATTTATGAAAGATATTCACAGTGCTTACCCCAATCATGAAGTCAACCTAATAATATTCACTATACCTGAAATAGTCTAAAGTCTGCACACACCTCATTCTTTATTATTACTACTGTTCAGCATTTTAGAATAATAATCATCATAAGTAATCAAAACCATAAACACAAAATGTAAGTATGGGAATGTTGCAGTGGTGAAAAAGATAATGAAAAACACAAATTCAGTCAAGTGTCTAAATTTCTGACTGCTAGTGAAAGTATAAAAATCTATACCACTGTTGTACATAGATGTTCTAAATGCATCCACTAGAGGACATTACTGGGAAGGCTCACAGCAGGTTTCCTAGACAATGCTATGGCAACATGTTTCTGAATGAGTTCTGCTTCAGCGAGCTCAGCTTTTCCCACCATTGTTAAGATAATGCTTCAATTACACTGCATTGAGCAAACTTATGCACAGAGAACATGGAGTATTGTCATTTTAGAGAGGGGAGTTCTGTTCAAAACACACAGGAATGCAGGAGATGTGAAAAGAAAATTTTCTATCATGTTAATGATACAAAATAAACAGTTCAAAAGGTTCAAAGTATGGGGTTGGTAAGATTTTTTTTATGTTTTTGAAAGAAGTCTTATCAAGCCTGTTTGATCCAAAATACAGTAAAAACAGAATTTATTTTGAAATATATAATATATTTTAAAATGTAATTTATTCCTGTGATGGCAAAGCTAAATTTTCAGCATCATTACTCCAGTGTTCAGTGTCACATGATTCTTCAGAAACTATTCTAAAATGCTGATTTGGTGCTCAAGAAATATTTCTTATTGTTATCAATATTGAAAACAGTTGTGCTGCTTAATATTTTTTGTGTAAACAGTGATTTATTTGAGACAAAAATCATTTGTAACATCATAAATGTCTTTACTGTCACTTTTGATCAATTTAATGTGTCCTTGCTAAATAAAAGTATTAATTTCTTTAAAATTACTGATATTTATAAATGTGTGTTTCTTTGACCTGTCGGTACTCGTGAGGGAGGCGTGCCACTCCTTTTCTCTCCAGTACTGGATTGGCTGGAGTTTGCAGAGTCGTAATTGGACAGCGAGCTGGAGGGCGAGCAGATGTCAAAGTGGGCTACAGGGGGGGCTGGGGTGGGCAGGGTGGCGTTGGGGGAGGAGAGGCCTGAGTCAGGTTGCTTATACTCCAGATCTGCCGAAGGGTCCCGTGACAAGACTCGGTGTTCCACACTCTGAAATGAAAGCCAGTGTTCTTGTTAAGCATATATTAGTTACACTTATTTGGCATGTTGAGTGTAAAGATGCCTGTAAGTGTTTTTTTTTAATGAACTCTTTGAGAGTGCATAAGGCAAGGAATTCTTTTTGATACACAAAAGTTAATTACAGGCAGTAACAAATGAGATTGCAGCTGATGATGTGGTGAGAAAGCACATCACTACACTGGGGACATGCAATCACTATTATCTACAGTACACACTTACAACAACCTAATTACAACGAATAGCCTACATGTACAATTATAGTTGCACTTAGATGTTGTTCCTCATTAAAGTTTTACACATATAAAAAGGAACAGTACTTAAAATGTGGCTAAAATTTTGCACACAATAAGAATTTAATATGTATCAACAAAAGCAAATTACCAGGAAAAAAAAAAATATTAGCAAATTTTGTAGTACTGAGAATGTAAACAGAGATATGTGAACATATCTGATGAGAATTTAACATTTCTTTTGTTGTAAAACCCTTGTTTAAGACTGTGTGTGTTATACTGTATCTCACCATGTTTTCGACAGTGCGGAGGTACTTGGCACACTGTTGATGCCCGTTGTATTCAGCTAGGTCTGCTGCTGAGAATCCATCCTGGTCCCGTATTCCTAGATCCACTCCATTTACTACCAGAATTTGACAGCACTAAACAGAGAAACAGACATTTACATTAACACCCAGATAATCTGTGCTGCTTTATTAAATATATTTACCGCTGTCTGCTAAAGCAAGCATTACTATTCCTATTGCTCATTCTTAAAGGGATAGTTAACCCAAAAATGAAAATGATCCCATGATTTACTCACCCTCGAGCCATCCTAGGTGTAGATGACTATCTTCTTTCAGACGAACACGATCTGAGATATTTTAAAAAATATCCTCAGTCCTCCAAGGTTTATAATGGTTGTGAATGGCAGCCCAAATTCTGAAGACAAAAAATGCATCCATTCATAAAAACATTAATCCACACGACTCCAGAGGGTTAATAAAGGCCTTCTGAAGTGAATCAATGTGTTTGTGTAAGACAAGTATCCTTATTTAAAACTTTATAAAGTAAAATAACAAGCTTCTGGCGCGACAGCCATATGCATTCGACGTATGTCCAAAAAGCGTTAACTTCCGTGGCGTAGTACACAATGCCATGACGTTCTACACAATGACATACTGCGTTGTACATCATGGCTTAGTGTAGAAGCTCGTTACTTTACTTTATAAAGTTTTAAATAAGGATACTTGTCTTACACAAATGCATCGATTTGCTTTAGAAGGCCTTTATTAATCCCCTGGAGTTGTATGGATGAATTTTTTTTATGGATGGATGCATTTTTTTGTCTTCATAATTTGGGCAGCCATTCACAACCATTATAAACCTTGGAGGACTAAGGACATTTTTTAAATATATCTCAGATTGTGTTTATCTGAAAGAAGATAGTCATATACACCTAGGATGGCTTGAGGGTGAGTAAATCATGGAATAATTTTCATTTTTGGGTGAACTTTCCCTTTAAGGTTAGGAATGTGAATAAACCCTTTCATAATCGGACATATCTCTATTATACACAGTTTTGTGAAAATGTTGCTTAAATATAAAATATGTTTAACTGATTTGATAATGCTTGCAGCTATCAGTACTACTATCTATATCAATACTTCTATCAATACAATAGTACTCAGCTCTGAGTATTACACAACTTATTACACGAAATTGTGCACATATCTGTGACTAAACAACAGCAGTTGAAAGAGTGCGTGCTCTTCCTGTAGGGTGTGAATATTTGTCTGTTGACATATGAGAGTTTGAGAAAGACAGTTGAGTAAAGTATTAGTGGTTTAATGAATGCAGTAAAAGGGTACTTTGTTAATGACAGCTGTCATGCGTTTAGCCCTCAGGTGGAGAACAAGAGACAATACTCTCTGACTGTTTCTGTGCCTCCCTTTTTCTGTCAGCTACTCTCGGACGGATAATGTTACAATGAATAAAGGTGCCGTGCTTCTGTGAAAAGTTCTATGCTTTCTGCAACCTGCTTTACAGCACTTTTACAATAATTTCAAGTTATAGCATAAATACAATTTTCCTTCACTTACTATTTTTTTTTTTTTACTAATTCTGTATTAAAATGTATTCATTCTAATAATAATAAATTGCTATTTTAAAGGTTCCTTATTTTGATTTGGAGGTCTCCTGCAATTGTCACAATTTGGTGTGGTAAGCAGCAACACAGGAACTAAGGAAACACAGGACACAAAAAACACAGGACCACAGGAAACAGAAATGAAAACTAACAAACGCACTAATAAATCCTCCCAAAAGGTGCATCCTTGCACCACAAACAGTCCAGCTGTGTAGAGTGGAGGGGGTCTTGGAGGTTGATGAGTAGCTGGCAAAGTACAGGGAACCTGAGGAGCCGGAACACCATGGTGGAGCAGATGGGGGGAGGAGCCAGGGTGGAGCCCTGATGGACTTCCCTGGCGGGATCCGGGGTAGGGCTGGACGATTAATCGAAAAGTAATCGAAACTGAAATTCAGAACCTCTAACCGACATAATTTTCCCATGCTGGTTATTTTGTTTTTTTTAATCCTGTTAATAGCCTTAAAAACATACTATCGCAGGTGTAGTCACGTGACTCCGCCCCGTCCAGTCAGCGGCATGAAAGCAACGCCGAGTCAACACACAGAGACGGCACATGAGCGGTGAGCCCCGAGATTACTTTCACTTGCGTCTTCACTACACTTTGTCAGTTGTATTATGTGTTTTAAGGTTTGCAGTTTGGACATTCAAACGATTTTAGACGATCGGATGTGTATTATTATATTGAGCTACCGTGCTCGCGCAGCTGCATTGTGGCACAAACACTCATTCAAGCAGTAGCTGCACAAAACGTGAAGATCACATGCACAGAGAGGAATGCATAAACTAGTTGTCAGCGCTGTCCTCTGATTTATCACTAAAGTAGCTTAGAAACTCAAAAGTTATTATAGCATATATTTTTCTACTTTTGAAGTAACTATTTACAACCCACAGCTTCACAAACAATAGAGAGACGGTATGACTAATTCACACACGCAATCGCTCTCATTACATATTGGTAGTGTGCTAATTTATCTTTATCAGATTTACAACGAGCAGAAATATGTAAGAAATTATACGAATCATAGATAAAGTAACTGCTGAAAGTGAGCTGTTATGTCAGATCACTCTTTCAATAGGAAAAAATATACCACCTTTAATAGTCAAGCATATTTACAGTACAAACATTGTAAGTGAACAATGAGGGCAAAAAAAAAAACAGAAACAAAATAATCATTCATTAATTGTAATCGAGGTAAAATGTTCAATTAATCAAGGTTTTGATTTTAGGTCATAATCATCCAGCCCTAGTCCAGGGGCAGACTAACAAATGCATAGCCAGAAGAGGTGGAGACCCAGGTGGAGAGGGTACAAAGGCCCAGGGCGATATCACAGACCCGGGAGTCCAAGGCGTGCGGGACCAAGGTGAAGGCGGGGGCATGGAAGACCGGGGTGACACCGGAGGGAATGAGGACATAGGAGGCGGCGGAGGGAAGAAGGAGCCCAGCAGAGGGGTGTAGGGTTGGAGAGCTGGGGCATAGCCAGAGGCCCGGAAGATCGCAGTGGAACCAGGATGGAGAGTGACCAAGGCAGAGCCAGAAGGACAAGGGAGCCTGGTGGAGCCCTAGGGATAATGGACCACAGTAGAGCCGAGGGAGCACAGAGCAAAGGCAGAACAGACAGGCTAACAGGCTGAGGTGGAGTCATGAGCCTAGAGGCCCGAGGTGCAGCCTGGTGATCAGCGGTGAGGGTGAAGCAGAGGAGCTGAGCTTTAACTAATCAAAGTAAACACGTAGGAGAACTTTGGAGAATCACAGGAGTAATCATACATCAAATCCACACAAGAAACAAAGACGAGAACTGACAAAGACAACTAAAAGCAAAGGGCTATATATACAAGAGCAAACACAGGAAACTAAAAGAGATACATGTGTAACTAATCAGAAACTATAGAAACTAACAAGGATTTAATCATGGAGCTAAACTGAAGGGAAACACATGAAACAGAAATACAAGCACAAAATGAAAACTAATAAATGCAAAACTGAACATAATCCTGACAACAATAGGTTTACATGCATCTAAGGTTAAAAACACTTTAATCAATATACATTGCAGCATCACTGCTTGTCTCACATTGTCTGAAACAGTTCAATAGGATTCAGTCTTTCTAAACTTCTCCTTTCCGAGAGCCTCCTTTGCTCTGATTGGTCAGATGGCCCAGTCTGTTGTGATTGGTCTACTGCTTACAGCAAGTTTCGGAAAGAAAATAGGCATTACCATATCTGAATTTCAGCAGTTGTACACAGAGTGGTATTAAAGGGTTAGTTCACCCAAAAATTTAAATTCTGTCATTAATTACTCACCCTCATGTCGTTCCACACCCGTAAGACCTTCGTTCATCTTCGGAACACGAATTAAGATACTTTTGATGAAATCCGCACAAAAAGTATTCTCGTCACTTTATAATATTAAGGTAGAACCACTAAACTCACATGAACTGTTTTAAATATGTTTTTAGTACCTTTATGGATCTTGAGAGGTTGGGTGGCTTCGCTCTCAATATAGGCCTCACTGAGCCATCAGATTTCATCAAAAATATCTTAATTTGTGTTCCGAAGATGAACGAAGGTCTTAGAACGACATGAGGGTGAGTAATAAATTACATTACCATTTTGGGTGAACTAACCCTTTAACAGTAACGATGGTGTTGGTTTTACCATATCAATTCGAGCCCGAGTCCTCAGCTCTCACTCCCAAACTCTTTTAAGTCTCAGCTACAACTAGAGTGTATGAGGGCGGATCAAAGTAAAAACTGTTTATGAGCAGCCAATGAAGACCATTTGCGGGAGTTATGCAAATTTGTTGCAAACCTATGTTAGTTTGTGCAGAAAATAAGACTGGAATTACTGATGACTCGTTTCAGGCAGTTCAGAATCAGTTCTTTCTTTTGGAAGATAATAACTCCATTTATCGTACACTTTGATTTTTGACACTACATGAAAGGTAATATCCACAAAAGCATAATAGGGGCCCTTTAAATGTAAGAAACATTAACGTACAGTAGTTTTCTGTTGGTTATTTCTTTTACATACCTCCAGCTCTCCATTCTCGGCTGCGTCATGAAGAGGCGTACCACCCCAGCTGTCTGTCACTATTTCCCCCCCATGCAGGAGGAGCCAGCTGAGAACCTTGGCATGGCCACGGCTGGCGGCAAAGTGCATGGCACTGGCCCCATCATTGTCTCTGTCAGCCAGGCTGATTTCTGTGAAACTCATCTATTAAAGACAAAAAAAAAAAGTGAAATTCACATGAAGTTAGCATGCTAGCATGCCAACAAGCCTGATCAAGCACCTTCAGATATGATGTTAAACTAAAAATATATAGATTCATAATGTAAAAATCTATAAAAAAAACTTTGAAAGAAAATATATAGACAACCAGCTTCAAAATCCTGCTCAACATAATAGTTCAAATAGCAAAAATGCTAGTAGCTCAAATTATGCACCTGAAACAAATAGTTTTTCACAATGTAAAATAATTATATAGAATAAAGGATAAATCAGTCAAGTCACATTTATTTATATAGTCCTTTTTTACTATATAAATCCTTTCAAAGCAGCTTCACATTAATAAAACAGTAAAAGTTCAGTGGGCATAACAGTGCCGAATCTGATCATTATCAATTCATTTCAAAATTTGTTCTCATCCTATAGGAAAATCAGGAGTTCTAAGAAACTAAAACTGTCCAAAAACGTACAACAATAACAAAACAAATAAACTTCTATTTTTTTCATTTGAAATGCTCACAAATTTTGATGTTTTTTTCTGTAACAGTTGCTTGTTTTTGCTGGAGAACTTGTATTTGTGGCATGTATATTTTCAGTTCCATTCTAGCAAAGTGAAAATTGTGAAAAATTTTCTGTGATAACTTGCGTTGACCCTAGGAACATTCTGTAACAACATATTTGAAATTGGACACTTTAATAAAGAACTCATCAAATAAGGCAAACTTAAATAAAACCTGTTTTTACCAGCCAGACAATGACAGTGTTGTGTCCCATCTGGGCAGCAGCGTGCAGTGGTGTCATCCCATCATTGGCTCTGATACTTGGCTCCGCCCCGCAGTCCTTCACTAGGTACTGGACAACTTCCAGGTGGCCCTCCTGACATGCAAGGTATAGTGGTGTGGCACCATTCTTGGTTTGAAAATTGACAACTCTAAAACACAAACAAAAACACAAAATCAAGGAATTCATACAAATAATAGGTGACTGGAGATACAAAAACTCTTTAATGTTGTTTCTTATAAATAGTACCTATATGTTTATATAGTCACTTAAAAACCCTTCTTGGTATAAAAACGTGAAACAGCAGCAAAACCCTAACCCTTCATAATTATATGATTTTATCACATGGGACTGGAATACCTTTAACTGCAGCATAGCTGCATATTTTTGTACACTGACTGACATTTATGATGACAATATCCAGTTAGGACAACTCTAAGGGCCAGAGGATCGACAGCAGAAAGCAGCAAGTGGGCCCAACTAACCTTACGACACCTTGGATAATATTTCATAATAAATCACCATCATAGCAGGATATTGAGTGTTGAGCCACTAGTTGTATTTTTCTGAGTTATACAATAAGTCATGAAATAATTACCTTATAATAACTATACTTTGGTGCTGCAAAGATATTGTCAGATAATGCCAAGATCTCATGAGCTGATCAACGCTTGTCAATGTCAAAATGAGATTGGCAATCAAATCAAAGAGGACAGTCATTACTGTTACTTTATACAGTAGCAGAGCATGAATTCCAACATGCTTCAGTCTTAACAGTAAAAAAGTGAGATGTAAGATGTAAATAAGTAGCTAAACATTTAATATTTGTATTACAATAGAAATTTTAAACAACAGCATTATCCAGGCATTCAAACAACTCAACCAGAGCCATTTTTAGCATATTAGGCATATCGTGCATGAACTAAAACATGATAAAATGTGTTTGACACAGCCTTACGAAAAGTTCATTTTATGAAGTATACTTAAAGCTGCAGTCCGTAAGTTTTGCTTCTTTGTCGCCATCAGTTATTTGCAGAATTATCCTCTTTACGTTGGTTGTGCATCGGCAGGGCTCCTTAGCGCGGATGAATCTAATGTTTGCTGTCAGTCTGTACTTTGTACTTTGGATACCGTACTTTGGAATCACAGATTCTACATCTTGAAAGTATGACCAAAATAACAATTTTCACCAGAAAATGTCATCTAATCAAGTAAGTAACATGTCTGCCACTTTTGTTCTGACCAACTGAGAAAAAAAGCATTACAATAAATCGCACTGCCAATGGTGATTAAATCTAAAGATCGCTTAGCTCATCACGTCAAACCATGTAAATTATTATTATTGTTATACTTTGTTCTCAAGTTGTTAATGATAACAACATCAGCATTGTGTGACTATGTGTATTTAGTGTGTATTAGCGTTACCTGTAGATTTAAATTTCTGCAGCCACTCCTCAGTCTTTTGCTTTTGACTGCGGGTTAATCTCCAGTTGTCACTGATGATTGTCATTTGGACCTTTCTGGATTACAATCCACCATCAAAATGATAAGTTTAATTACTCCAGCTGCTGTGAGAAAAGGCTTTAAATGATCCGCTACAAGCGGCATCCTCACATGCCATATAGCCTACTAGCTGGGACTCCTTCTTCATGTAAACAGACCTGATGTAATGACACAAAGATGAACGACTGCATGCTCGATTTGAACACTAGCTGGTTATGTACTAGCTCAAAATTTGATTTTGGATAATTTTTAACCAAAAAAAGTTACGGACTGCAGCTTTAAGTAATGTTCAAGTTTATTTTTAAGTATACTTTATGAAGAAAGTATACTAAAATCAATGTACTAGTAGTAAACTTGAAAGTGTACAATTTCAATACTGCTTGGGACTAAACTGGCCCACTTTTTATTATATAAAAGTATACGTTTAAGTGCACTATAAGTGTAACAGTAGTAAACTTTAAGTGCACAACTAGTTCACAACTATGTTTCTCATTTGTACTTCATCTGTACTACAAGTGAACTTAGTATACTAGTAGTTTACTAAATTAATACTTGTAGTAGTACATTTTCTTGTTTTTAGTTTATGAAAGTACACTTTGAAGTCCACTCTGAGTAAACTACCAGGTTAGTAGTTTTATAGTTTTCTTTAAGTAAACATAACATCATACTTCTAGTTTACTATTTATAGGCTTTTTATATCTTATTTTTGCACATAGTATACTACTATATACTACTACACTATAGCAGCTATACTACTATGTTCCTATTTAGGTAATTTTCTATACTTTAAATATACCTTAACTGTAGGCTTCTTTAGCTCTTTCCATTTTAAAAAACGTTTTATTCTAGCTTAATGCATCCTTTTTAATCGACCTCTTGAATATGGGTGAGTTTCATAAAAAAGTAACATTTTAAACAAAAAGCTGAGGGAATCGCAGTTTTGTCAAAAGCCGCATTCCCACCGTCGGGCCGAACGGTGAATGGTAAAGAACGGTTCAAGGTGTTTTTCTACTTGAGCCTGGTACGGCACGGCACGATTACAAACCGTTCTCGGCCCGGAATTCTCGGCACGGAGTATGTCCGGATCAGATTCAGAACAATGATAAAAACACAGATAAAATAGATGTAGATCGCGTCCATCAAAGCTTCACAGTCGTTTCCTCTTCATGGGTTCGACATTTAATTCTTGAACGAATCGTTCTTTTGAGCCGGTTCTGAGGAAGTAAACGGTCGAGCCGCTTCACTAATCGAACTGAATCGAACTTTAGTTCCGGGTTTATGAGACGCACAGCCGAAGTTAGCACGTCTGATTCAAAAAGAACCGAATGAGCCGGTTCAACCAACTGTCGAAGTTTGCCGAGAGTTGGAGTCTGATAAGTGAGTTGACGATACAATGCAAGACTGAGGCATGTACCGGAAATATGCTTATTATGACTACTGTTATTAAATAACATTAGCTACAAAAACCTTTCTGTCGAGAGATGTAAATAAATTTTACTATGGTTTATTGTACATGCAGATTATATTTTAAGTTGTTAAGCGAAATCAGTGAGTTTTCTTTCTATATACTTTAGACATGTAGAACATTTTTGTGCATCACATGTGTGCTATAGTGGCGAATCTTATCCAAGATGTAGGCTACTCAATGGTCAGTCGTATCCGACAGGGTATGGATACTGTGATTTTTCCCTCCCAGCCTCATACTTACCTGTCCCAGAGCGACACCCCATAAGTACCGCCACACTCACTAATGCATATAGTATGCATCTGATCTAGGCTATATGTAATTGAGAGCATTCTGAAAGACTGCTTATGCGTGTTTTATCAACATGTCAATTTATTATAATCAACAAAAGTTTTTACCAGCCAATGGCATTTACAGCTGAAAAGACTGGACTGATTTTCTACTGTTTAGTGTTAATCTCCATTTAACTCAGCCACTTAAGATAGCCTGAGATGTTATATGAATATGGTCCCTGGAGCATATTTTATCAGCTGGCAAGTTTCAATGCACATTTAAGAGTGCAAGTTGCAACTATTATTACTCAATAAAAAATGTTTGGTTAAAAACAACCCAAGTTGGGTTGAAAATGGACAAACTAAGCGGTTGGGTTAAATGTTTGCCCAACCTGCTGGGTAGTTTTATTTATGTAAAAATTGCTGTATTTCTTGCTTAAAATGAACCCAAAATATGTTGGAAATTAACATTTATTAATATTAAATATAATAGTTAAACAATAAACATTTATTAAATAGTTTATTAATAAATGTTCACCTTTTGATTATTATTGTTGCCTCTATAATTATGTGTCTGATTTTCAATTTCCAACCTATGGGTTCATTTTAAGCCAGCCATATAGTCATTTTTAAACGATAGTTGGGTTAAATAAAACTACCCAGCAGGTTGGGCAAACATTTAACCCAACTGCTGGGTTAAAACAACCCAATCACTGGGTTTGTCCATTTTCAACCCAACAGCATTTTTTATAGTGTGACAATAATGGAAAGATAACGTCACAATATCACCCTGTTTGGACTTTGTTTTCTGTTTTGCACCATTTCCTGCCAGTCTGTCATCATAGTTATGCATTTCAATTCACTAACTTGCAATTCGAGTCAATATCAGTTATTTTGGACATACTGTATATCAGGTACAGTACATGGCAAATTTTCTCAAGAAAAAAAAACTCAACTAATGCTGTAAAATATACATGGGAATCAGTTGGTTATTGAAGGTTAAAATAAACTGATTTGTATACAAACTTAAATTACACTTAAGGAAATTTTTAGATATATTTTTATATAATAGGCCTACTAACTTTAAATTTATTTCTACTCCAATTCGTTTTTTGAAATATAAACATTTAAATGGTGGCTGTCAACTTGACGGATTTATTCAAACATGAATAATATAGGCTATTGAAGAACATTAAAAATTATAGTTAATATGTAATATGCTGTATATATTTAGCTAAATGCTCCTCTCTAGAGTTCATTTTTCTAGCTGACTAACGAGTTTATGGTCACTGAATATGACGTTACGTGACATTGTTTACAAGCTGTTATTAACGTCTTTCCTCGGTTGAAACACTGATTAAGCGATTATACGAGACATGATATGGATTTCGTTAAGTTGTAGTGTATCTTTTATCATACCTTGAGATGTTCATTCATGTTTATTTCGCGCTGTTTCGACCCCTAGTAACTTAAAGCAGAGGAGAGGACCAGTTCACGTGCGCGTCAGGCTGCCGCCTCTCTTGAACTGAGGCTACAGTGATCTGTCACGATCCCATTAAAGAGCGCCAAAACGGTATTTATGTTTTTTTATTCCGAAGTAAAATGGGCAAAATATGAAACTTGAGACTTTGAGAAATATGAGACTTTGTTTCATGTCAAAAAAAAGCAACAAACCACAAATCATATTTTGTGATTTATTGGATGGTTACGTATCCTCGCGCTTTTTTAAGTGGGTATACGGAAATCCTTGAACATTCTTAGTGGGTATACGGCGTATACCTGCGTATCACGTAGACTACACCACTGGATCCAAGGATCCACAAATGAAACTGACCACAACTTAAGTGAATGAAAGGCAATAATTAATAATGCGTTCACATATTGCTGCAGTATGCGTTCACAACTTTTTATGTAAATGTTTCAATATGGGTTGACACAAGTCAGGAACCCATGAATCGGCTTTTTGAACCAATTCATTGAGCCGAACTGTCCAAAAAGAACCGGTTCGCGGAAATCATTCGGACTTTGCATCACTAGTATATTTCTGCTTTTTCTTCACCTGTATTTTGATACTGTTTGATACACCTGTTTAACAATGAAAACATGGATTCAGTCAATGGCAGAGAGTTAGTAGATTTGAAGTAAATTCATATGTACATTAGCAGTGGCCTAGCCATTTTCATAAGTTTATAAGAAGTTTGTAAGTTTATAAGTCTATAGTCCAAATATACTTAGACCTTTCTGTCAGTATAAGTCAAGTATACTTAAGTGCGATTTTAAGTATATTTCTGAGAAGAAAAAGTAGACTAAAAGTATAATTTCTTATTTTTAGTTTAAAAGAAGTATACTAATAGCACACGTGAATAAACTTCTTTTTCATAAGAGCAGTGTGTGTACATAGGTTCCCTGCTGAAAAATCCAGCATTTGCTGATCACCAGAAAAAGGTATGCTTGCATGCTGGGACCAGCATGGGATGCTGGTTGCTGGTTTGCTGGTCGCCAGCATGGGAAGCGGGAGTGCTGGTGGACCAGCTACACCAGCTCAGATTTGCTTGAGAACAGGTCCACCAGCACTATACCAGCATATGAGCCTGGGACCAACATGGAATTTAAGCTGGTTTATGGTGTTTTTTCAGCAAGGTTGTATACTGACAGGCACGTGCACAGGGGGTGGGTTAGTGGCCAAAGCAGCTGCTCCTTTGCCCTCCACTAAAGAGGCCCTTATGGCAAATAAATTGGCAAATAAAATCAATAATTCCAGCATAAATCTGAAAATTTCCATACATAAATAAAGGCCTGGTACTAGAGCACAAATGCAATGTGTTTCACTCACATTCACTCACTCACTCACACACACACACACACACACACACACACACACACACAGTTTGCTGTTTTTTTTTTGGGGGGGGGGGGGGGGGGGATTATTTACTTTTAAATTAATTTCTTATTCTGAAGTTAATTTGCATTTTTATAAATGGATTATTGAAACATATAGTATGTTATTACAATCAAGTCCTGTCTTTTAGCGGCAATTTGTGTGGCATTTTTGCAAATTTATGTGGCATTATTGCAAAAACAAGATGAAAAATGTTAACTTAATTTTATAATGTTTAAATATATATTCACAAAATATACATCACAAAAGCTGTTATAAAAGCAGTTAGCCACATCCAGAAAAATTTATGGATCTCTATGGGCCTCTGCTGGATGTATATGGTAATTACACTTTTTATTTCCTACAGATTTTTCTCTAACCAGCAGAATTCTGCCCCAACACCTAGATCAATATCCAGAAAAAAACTCATATTTGATCATCATTAAAGTTTTTTTTTCTTTTCATAAAAATTAATATTTCATATGCATACTAATGGTGTAGTTGAGCAATCCTGCAGTAAATGCAAATTTTGCAGGTAAAAAAGTACTTCATATTCTACAAAACACAGCATAAATGTATAGATGAGAAGTAAACGAAAAAATGATATTTCATTTGTATTATTAAAAATGTATAGTTTTTCATACAATCACTCTCTAAATGTTTGGGGTAATACTGACCCCAAACACCCAGAGCGTAAACTGGAAATGAACAACACGAGGGTTAATTGTTGATTTATTTAAACATTTGCTAGGCTATCTTTGGCATTGCTTCTTTGTTTGCAGTGCAGCTGATCAGGAGTGACAGCAGGAGGGCCAGAGGAGTCCTGAATGGGTCCAACGCTTGATGCTTGAGCAGGTTCAAATGCACCAAAACACTTCTTCTGAAAAGAGCAATGTACTCTTATTGGTCGGCTAGACCAGAGTTTTTGTGATTGGTTAACCACTTCAAGCATGTTTTGTGAAATGCCACAGCCTATACCATAATCGTGAGTTTCAACACACTACTAACCCATCTTGTTTAGGCCTAGCCCTTTTTTTTTTTTTTTTTTTTTTTGCATATTTCAGGAATTGTTTAAATGAGGAATATTGTGAAGTGTTCGTTCCCAGAAGAAAACTCAAGACTACAGTCAAGGCGTTTCAGGAAGTTCAGAAACAGTGCTACTGATTTGGAGAATAACTCCCTTTGGAGTGTAATTTGTGCTTTGTAAATTTGCAAGCCCTTTTCATGCTCAAACAACAACATTACACACTAAAGAAAAATGTTAAAAAAGCATAATAGGTCTTCTTTAATATTACAGTAGTATAAAGAATCAAAAATAAGTACCATTGGGTGGTTCGTAAGTGCATTTCTAATGCAGTTGCTTGGGTGTTCTGAGTGGTTTCTAGGTGGTTGCTTTCTGGCTTAAATAAAAAAAAAGCCACTCTCAAGTCTCTGATATTCTGATCTCTAGATATGATTTGGTCCCTCCTTTAGAGTAAATCTATAATATTCATTTGCTTGTTAAATGCACCACCATGATACTAGGGTGTTGTGAGTGTTGAGCCATGTGTTGCTAGGTGGTTGCAAAGGTATTCAATTTAGTTCAGTGTTTCAATTCAGTTCAATAACTGTCATTATTCAGGTAATAGTGTCATTATTAGCTCAAGTCAGTTCTATGTTGATTCAGTTCAAGTACATGATATCAGGTGTTATTTGTGTCCACAGCATAAAGGTTAGGGGTTTCTCTCAAATTATGCAGCTTGTTGAGTTGAGGTGTGCTGTAACTCCGCCCCCGCACCGCCGTTACAATGATCTTTTTTATATTCACATTATTGACAAAGAGATGACAAAGTCTGAATACCTATAAATGCTCAATCACATTTCATTTCAAATTCAAAAATGTTCCCAGAGACATTGTTGACCCTCTGAGACAAATTGATACAACTGTCTAGTGTTTGCCTTTCTCAGGGGAAGCATCCAGCATTAATGTCTGTCCCAGATCCTTCTTCAAAGTCTCAGCAGGAGTTCTAGGAGAGAACAGGAGTCTTCCTATAAATACAATAAATCTCAGCTTTATTTGGACACAGACTGACAAGGCATCAATGAGTCTCTTAAGAGGATCAGGGCTGCTTCACTCACTGTATTCTCTCTCTCTGTATTCATTCGCTGTATTCACTAGCTCTGTGCAGGAGACAAACTATGAGGATTGTTACTAGAGGAAAAATGATTTTTTTTTTTTTTTTTCCCTTCTGTGGCTCATGTCCAATTTTACAGTTTGCTTTTGCATCCCCTAAACCACCTTTCTCTTGAAAAGTTATGAAAAGAATAGTTGCAGTATGTATCTTTCATGTGGATTCAAGATGGACTGTTCAGAATAGCATACTGCCATACTACTCTACTGTTCTAGCAATATAGTATGTAGGCCTATACTGTGCAAAGAATTTCTGTATTACCCTTAACCTAACATTACTAATGTGACATATAAAGTGAAAATATAACATTATGATAAGTATTTTTTACACAAAGTTGGATTAAAATTGCCAAATAATATTTCCAAGTAGGGGTGGGCGATATACTGGTAGACACGATTAACCAATAGAAATGTGTCAATCAGTAGAGATTTGCTGTGACATTGCTGTGCTGTACGATCACAAAAGCTTATCGTTTGCATGTGTTTTTAAGCATTGCTGTTTAAAAACAAGTGATTTTAAACCACTGAAATGCAATAAGCAGCGAAAGAGAACTCATTTCGCTATTTGCACGTGCTGTCTGAGAGATGGTTTCTGAGCGCTGTCGGAGAGAAGCTGCTGCTCATAGGCCACATACACACTGTAAAGTTCAGGAGTGACAACTGCATTTAAATGCGAGAGTGAGTCCCCAAATTTATCGCTCCATTTGTGTATGGAACATGACTCACTCCAGAAACTGCGATGATTGACCAGAGATATAGACGCCATAGAACCCCCCCACGACAGAAGACGACTGTGAATTCCAACACAGTTTTAGCAGTTTTAGCAGTGATAGCAGAGCATAGTAAGAGCTAAACATTTAATATTTCTTCCCCTTGGAATTATAAGGTTCTATCTGACATTTTTGTCAAAATTGAATTATTCACATATTCTTATTCTGTGACAACTTATTTACATTATGTGATGCTTTTTTATGTTGTGTACATTTTGGGACTGTTTATTTAGAAAACAAAAAGGTTCTATCTACAAAGTCAAATGGAATGCAAAACTTTAAAGCTCAATATCTCAAAACTGCTCAGAATGCAGATAGAGCCTTTTAATTTCAAGGGGACGATTTGACAACTGTTTACGATAGAAATGTTCAGCGACTGATAGTAATCGGATGCAAACTACTCAACTTTTTATGAAATTTCACAGTTTTGAATTGATAATATGCTATCATTTGCATAATTCATGTGACAAGACAAGAGCGTTTTGCATTTTTGACATATTAGACATACGAATAAGAGTGAATGTGTGCAAATTTAAAATAAAATATTATTTGAAAATAGTTTAAATTGATTACTTCATAACTACAATAGACCTGGAACTTTTACCATTCTTATTTATTTTTCTTTATTCTTTTTTAACCATTAATTTATTTAAATTAAAAGATCCAATAACCCAATACATCCCACCCCCACAGGATTAATACTAAAAGGTGAATTGACAACTGAATTTAGTTGCAGTGTGTACTGGACTAAGTTATTTTTGCCACCTAACTGGGCTTGAACGGTTAAATACACATAGCCAATTTTCCACCAAAATTACAAAGAACAATTTGTCCTAGGAACTTTTTCCCCCAGTTGTTGTCTGCGTTTCCATCGTGGTCTAAAGTACTGTGAAGATTAAGTCCTGTGATGTAGGACTGTGCGCGACTTTTGTCCTCCACATACAGTATAAGCATAATAAAGCTTGAACCTCGTCGTTGGTCCATTGGTCATATTTTTTAAACTCCATTGTTGATTTGAATAGCAAACAACACTTACTGCACGCACCGCAACAGACTTTTAAAAAATGGTGGTTGAAATAAAATGCTGCGTGGAGTCAACCAATCAAAATGATGTGTGAACTCAACCAGTAAGCATGTTCAGCAAGTCCCACCCCCGAAAGTTACTGAACTTTAAAAAAGTACTACCTCGCGAGCAGGGATTGTCTGAGGGGGAAATTTTTACCCAGAACTTCATTTAGACCCTGGTTCCTGTGGTCCAAACACACCGAGTACCACCCCAAAGTCCCTAGTTCCTGGGGAAAGTTCCTGCAGTGGAAACACAGCTTATGTGTCAAAATGCCTGTCTTTTCAAGTATCCTTGTAAACACAGTCATTTATGTCTTAAGTGAACATAAACAGTTGAGAAAGAAAACGCATGTGTAACAGTATTGAAATCAAAATTAAATAACTTTAACATCATCTAATTAAGTTATTTTGAAGTGATCAAATCAAGTAGTCTCAAAGTGATATTATCGCTATATGGTTACTTGACAAGATTTAATTTGATCTATTTTATATTTTGTGTTACATCACTGAAATATAAGATAGTAGCTAACAAACTGTTAGTTACCAATAAAATATAATAGCATGTGAAATGCAGTCTTCTCTTTAAGTAATACAGCAAAATCATACTCTTTATTTACTTGCCTATGCAAAATCTCTCTTCATCACAATGGGTTCAAAATCCCAACATAACTGAACATTAAACTATCAAATCTCCCCTTTTTCTCGTCATGATTAATTTTGCTTATCGTAAATAAAGACAACTTCAAAAGACCATTTTTAAATATACATCATATATTATGTACTAAAAAAAAAAAATGAATAAAACCCACAATGTCAAGTGGAAATACTATATTAAATATTTAAATTTAAACAAAATTGTTTATTTTTTTTTCTGTAGGGAGTGTTATTTGCTTTTTGTCAAACTGAACAAATCAGGTTAAACCAGAAACCATGATTTTGATTTTGATCGCATTGTGTTGCTTGCTCTCTTTGTAGACAGAGTATACACACACACACACACACACACACACACACACACACACACACACACACACACACACACACACAGGATTAAAGAGCAGAATTTAAGCCTGCCAGTAACCAAGTAAACAGTCTGACTGTGGGAAACATCTAATTCAGCAATCAGACAAAATGCATTCAATTTAATAGCATTACAAATTCAGCATATAACTGATATATTTAAAAATATATATTGACATTACCAGGTGATTCAGATGAGAATGGGTTGTTAATCTAAAAAATACATACAAATAACAAACATTTGACTGTGGTGGAGAGACTTCCAAAGAAAAATAAAGAGATGGTGAATTTTTAAAACAGGAAGAGGAATTAATCAGGGGCTCAGTCATTAGGAAGTGATCAGACATGTGAATCTTTCATGAGTGTAACCCTAACAGGCACAGTCATCCATGCCCTGGGGGGGAGGGACACACACACACACACAAACACACACACCAACAGACCTATGTAATGACCAAAAATAAAACACACACATTATTTATATGACTACAAATGAGACAAACGGAAATACATTACATCTATAGCTTATATTCAAGAGAATATAATTGTTTCACCAATGAAACCAATATAGAGTATTGGTGTATCATAATCAACATTATTTTCTAATTTCCAGTCTATATTCTGTCAATACTAGCCCAGGAGTTCCTCATCTCTACAGAAACAATGTTTGTAATGACATCATCATAACACTATTATATGTTCACAAAGGTCCCTGACCTGATACAGCCTTATTTGCGGCACAGCTGTCCTTCCTATATAAATAATTTAGGCTTGAGTGAAAAGGTAACAGAAGCAGCTGTCAGAAGATGTGTGGTAGAGCAAAGCACTTCAACCAACAAAGTCCCACTTGACCTCTTTTTCACAAGGCTCATTTGATCAGCTTTTTTAATTGTAACAGTAATGTTCTTACACGAGACCTTGATCAAAGAAAACATGTCAGCCAACATTAAATAATACTAGAAAGTAATGGAAACTCACTAAAATTGGACAAAAGGACACATTTGGAATTATGTACCACTAGCTCTATTCCTTGCAATTACAGTGAATGTGCTGCGACATGATCATTGAATCAGTGAGCTGAATTTGAGAACAGGATAAGTCTGAAAGAATCATCCACATTCTGTGAACTGGATGAACAGAAGAATTGGGGAAAAAAAAGGTCTGGACACTGCAACCTCTCTCAGAGGAAAGCTGCATAATTATAGATGGGACAGTCGCATATTCACATTCACAATACCTTCACATACTTAAGCATCATTGTTAAAAATATAAGTCAAAAGATAAATCTTTTTTTGATTTTTTTTCCTGTTTTACACTTCTGTTTTAAACTACCGGCAATGGCCGTACGTGCATTCACAAGAGAGACGAATTCCAGCAGAAGGGTGACCTTTAACCCAACGTAGCTCCTTCTCTTTTATCGAAATCCTCCAACATTTTTCTTAAAAACTTCATGTTTTCGACTTCCAATTCATAACTGGAATTTTGTCTTGTTCTGCCCTCTGCATTTGTCAATTCTCACCTAAGATTACACTACGCCTACATCATACGTGGGGTCAGAGGTCACCCTTCCACCAGAACTTGAATCTCTTGTGAAGGATTCCCAGAAGCCAGTGATTATAGTTTATAAAGTTTTATAAAATAGTTATTTCAAGTCCTTGATTCTGATTCACGATAAAACACAGCTATGACCGCTTCACCCAATGGTTCTGTGTATCACTACATAACACACTTAGCAACCACACTTAGCAACCACTCTTAGCAACGTAAACATTGTTCTCATTGATATTGTTCATTGAAGCTTACTGTATTATAGTAGAGTATTGGGAGAGAGAGATCGAGTTAGCGAGTGTACCTGCATTAAGATATAGCGGTTTCCTTCAGGTCAGTCCTATGTTCGTATTAAAAAATCCATTTGAATGTCATTGCGATATCTTGTCTTTTAACAGTTAATGGGTTTCCCCATGCCCTGACACTGACAGTGCTAGTTCCAAGCATTTGTCAGTTGCGTCTTGTTCCATGTTCACAAGTTTCGGTCCTTTCAATGTAAAAATCTTCACTACTGACTGACTCACTCATAAAGACAGTCTTTGCCGCCATCTAATAGCGTAATAATATAACTTATTTTGCTGTTCACGGTCAGGGACTAGTTTCTCCAGTGGAAGGAAGGCTTTAAGTGATTTTACTTCATGAAAGTTGCACTGATACATACTTTTTTGGCTTTAATATTTGTATTGTGTGGTATCTGTTTAATAAAAGCAATAAGCCCCGTGATGCCATGGTTTACAGTGAATTTATTACAGCTAAGGGGTCCACTCTGTGTCGTGCCTAACAACTCCCCTTAGCTGTTATAAATTCACTGTAAACCATGGCTTCTTGGGGCTTATTGCTTTATTAAAGTCATATGGATTACATTTATGGTAGATGGATGTGCTTTTTGAAGCTTAAAAAACTCGGGTGCTATTCAATGCCATTACAAATCTGGGAAGAGCCAGGAAATTATTTAATATAACTCAGATTGTGTTCAGCTGAAAGAAGATAGTCATATACACCTAAGATGGCTTGAGGGTGAGTAAATTATGGGATAATTTTCATTTTGAGTTATTTATTCCTTTAAGTAAATTAAGGCCTATACAATCCTAGCTACACCACTGTGCCAGAGTCAAGATTTGTAGTGAATAATGACTGTCCTATGATACTATTATGGTGGGGATTTTTCTTCCGTCATTTGGAGTTTGACAGAAATCAGAGGGTGAGAAGACTGAATTAGAGTTGTCAAAAGTACTGACTTCGGGACCAATCGGTACTGAAATTTAAAAAATGTGACGCTTTGAGCGCTGTTGAGCTGATTCGTAAACACCTCTGTTTAGCCATTGTGTTTACGTGCTCATCGGATATGTCTGTGATTGGCTACAATGATCAACACACGGAAGCGTTTAAAAGCACACAGAAGTTTTTGAATTTGAAAGCATTTTGAAAGCGGGAGCGTTCGAAAGCAGGTGTCTATCAGCGGACTGGTCCGCGATAGACACCTGCTTTCAAATGCTCCTGTGTGTATCTGTGTAAGTGCTCAGTGAAGAGCATCATTGATGACTATTTACAACGTTTTTGAAGCATTGATCATTGAAGCCAATCACAGACATATCCGATGAGCACGTCAACACAATGGCCAATCAGAGCTGTTTACGAATCTGCTCAACAGTGCTCAAAGCGTCACATTTTTAAAATTTCAGTACTAATTTGGTACTGAAGTCAGTACTTTTGACAACTCTAATCTGAATTAACCTGACTAAAATATTTCACAAAAATATATAAAATATATAAAAGCACTGTCACTTTATGCAAATAAGAATCCATCCTCCAATTTCTGACACATGACGTAATTGAAGTGAGTTAGTGCCCCTAATCTGCATTAGCTGGTTGTGTAACTGCCCCCACCCCACCCCCCTTTGTGGCACCTTATGTCTACAATGAGTTTTATGACCAATGCATTCATGTCATTAGCTTTATCACCAGAGGACCATGTCCTCCATGGCCTGGGAGAACAGGATACGCATGAGCAACACCCCAATTTGAACTCCTCTCATAAATCACTGGTTCATTCCCTTTATCTACATCTGTCCCGGCACATTTTCTCCTTTCACAAAAGACACTGATACCCTAATAAGGCCAACAGCGTGCTCCATTGAGCAGTCAGTCTGACTCGAGTTGATAATGCTCGGTGTGTCCAGCCATGCTCAAAAGACATTGAGATAGCATTAGACAAAAGAAAAAATTGTTCATGTGCACTAGTCTTCTGCTTTTTTATGCTCTATTATATATTGCATGGTAAATGAAAGTTGTTTTCATATATTTGCAACAAGCTATATTGTATTATTAATGTGTTGTTTTAACATTAACAGCAGTAATTTAGTGTCTTTGAATTTTATATAATTTTATGTTATGTTAATTTTCATGAATATAGCGGTGCTGGGATGACGTCAGAAGACTCACCACTGGTGAGACTCACCACTGGTTCCTTCAAGAAATGAACCATTTTCCTATGGGGTTTTATAATAGGTTTTTTATTTTTAATTTTTATTAGACGTTTTGGTCTACAACTAAATAAATTACACACACCCATACTGAAAAAGTGAATTTTGAAGCAGTTATGTTTATTTTGGAAAATGTATGTTTCTAATAAATAACTAGATAAAACAGTTTGGGATGTAAGTGTGTGCAGTTTACGTTGTAGAACAAAACGTCAAAGTATCATCAAGTTATGTTTACCACAGGCTTTATTTTACTAATTAATTGAAAAAACCCATTATAAAATGATGTCACAATACTGGTACATTCTGCTACGGTTATTGTGATTTGCCTACCCAACCTTGATTCTCCGAACAGAAGTGTATGGCTAACAAACATTCTGTGAAAATGGTGTGTTTCGATTGCAAAATATCTAGATATCCAAGGAATCGATTTCTGACTGGATCCATATGCCTCAGAATCATCTATACACCTCCGTTGATTCCTTTTAAGTTTACACTACCACAAACCTCTCTAAGGTGTGTCACCATTAGTGTCATTTTCTGCACACCTCATTAGGCCAACCATAGTGTTCAGGTAGACAGTTGTGCTACAGCATTATCTACATGAGTAAGCTGTGTTGCTATAAATCATCACAACAACACTATGCAGCACTTTACGTAATGTATCAGATTTAACCACCATGTCAAGATTCATGACCCCTGACCAAGAGACATTGCCTGTAATAGGAAAAGGACACAGTTACAATACCCTGACCCACTGACATGAGAATGTTATCTCTACCCTCCAAAAGCAACCCTATCATCACAATGCAGAAAACTCCTACATAGCAGACCTCTATTCAAGAGTATTTGTTTACCTCATTAGTTTATCACTTGTGTGATACTGACAGTCAGCATTGAGACAGGAATACACAGTGCTGAATGAGCATAAGCAATATTACTCTTCCCGATTAAACTTTCAGGAGGATTTACTAAGAATGAATTGATAGCATTGTTTATTTGCAGCCGCTGTCTATGTTGTCTTAGCACCCAGTCTGCTAAATGAATCATGCAAATCAGATAACAACACAAAATGCTGAACTTCAATTTACACAGCACAGGTCCCCATATTATGGATCAGTTTAAAATGCTAGGTTGTGCACTGTAAGAAAAAAATCTGTAGAAAAACGGAAAAGGTACTGGTAATTTTCTGCCAGGACATTATTCGTTAAGTTTACTGACATTTACTTTAATGCTTAAACGCAACACAATGCAATGTGTAATTCAAAATACGGGTAAAAGATGAAAAATACCCTAACCTGTGAAAAATCAAAACTTCCTTCATATTAACCCAATACATGTTGCCCTATATATAGCTTGTCACTAGGGCAGTACCTTTAAAGAGATAACTTTATCTACCCCTAAAAGGTGCACCTTAGAGGGTGATAATATTTATACCTTTATATTTAAGGTTTAAAATTATGAACCATTTAGGTTCAAGATATAAAGATGTCCCTTTAAGGGAACTGGCAAACTGACAAGCTGTTGTACCACTAAAGGTACAATTTTTGCACATTTTACCTGAAAGTGTTAAAAGTGCTGTATTTTATATTCCCACTCCTAAAATTAAAGGTTCTTTACTGGCATCTATGGTTCCATGAAGAATCTTTAACATCTCTAGAACCTTTCCATGGCACGAAAGTTTCTTTATTGTGGAACAAGGTTCTTCCGATTATTACAATTTTCTTCACACTATAGAAAAAATGGTTCTTCTAAGAACTGTTCACTGAAAGGTTCTTTTGGGGAAACCAAAAGTTTACTTCATGGCTGCAAAAACTTTTTCTACTGCTATTTCTAAGCATTTAGAAATGCTTAAACTATTTTGTGGATGTTTGTGATGAAAACTCAAAACTCAACAGTTTTGCATTTATCCAAGTCAATGTGACATCAAAACTAACCTTATTTACTTAATACACATTCTTGGTCTTACTGTGCATGATTCATAATCACAACTTTTTTCCAAATTATCTTAAAGTGTTAGTTCACCCAATAATGAAATTTCTGTCATTAAGTACTCACCCTCATCTTGTTTCAAACCCGTAAGAACTTCTTTCATCTTTGGAACACAAATTAAGATATTTTTGATGAAATCCAAGAATTTTTTTTATCCCTCATAGAAAGCAACGTAATTACTGCCATTCAAGGTCCAGTAAAGTAGTAAAGACATTGTTAAAATAGTCAACGTGACTCTTGGATTTCATCAAAAATATCTTAATTTGTGTTCCGAATATGAAAGAAGGTCTCATGATTGTGAGTACTTAATGACAGAAATTTCATTTTTGGGTGAACTAACCTTTTAATATCAAAATGTAACAACTTGCTCCATTTCTGAACTGATTTTCCTTTTGAGAAAATCCCTTTCCCTTTTCAACATCTCCCCTCTAACCACCTCCATTGGTGTACAACACAATTTTTCACTTTGAATTTCCTGTTTCACTCACTCAGCCATATCAAAGACTGTATATTACCAAGACAGGTCACTCATATGAATAGGAGAAACTGCAGCTCGCAATACGGTGGCTCTAGAAGAGGAAGTCTCGCTTTCTAAATAAAAGGTCAAAATACCAGTTAGTACAGTCATCACATCACTGCTGCTCACACACTGCCCACCTGAAATATATGCTGTTTTTAATGTTATGAGCGAGAAGGTCTGCTCACACCATCACAAAAATTCAGTGTGATAAATAATTTCCTAAACATCTACAATATGGACAGAATCAATTGTACTACCACTTGAAAAAAGACATCCAGCAGTAAAGGCTGACTAAACTCAGGGTTTAGTGATAGTGGACATTGATCTTGGCAGCAGGCTGCAGTGCAGAGTGTATAGCAATAAACATGACAGTCCTCATATACAGCAGGAAACGAAGTGTAATCATATCTGTTTCTAATCAAATCATTATGCTCTTTAACCATATGCTCTTTAAGGACTTAACTATTTTTTTAATATAAAAAGTGTAACATTGCTGGACTGGATGTTGGATATGTTGTAATTAATGTTTACGAAGACAAGCAGCACTATTCCTATTGCTCATATTTATGAAAATGCCCAAATCCTAATTTTTAGCTGTTGGACAATTAAACAGGGGGAAAAAAATCCCATTTACTGGCATTAAAGGAAGGACCAGAGCCATAGAGACCAGAATATAATAGAGACTTAGTGGATGGACTCTTTTTACTATTTATACCAGTGTATGTACCTCACAACCATCCAAAAGTTTCTAGTAACACCCTAACAATCAACCACAATTCCTTAATATTGTGAGTTCCTTTTTGAAAGGGAACTCGCACTGCGTCCTAGAACGCATATGGGGAACGCCCTCACGTGACAGGTGTCTGAAGCGATAGTCGAATCACGCCAATCCTATTGTAGTGCAACCAGACAGTATATAAGTTTCTCTTTCTCGCGATTTGGCAGCTCACGAGAGTGATCTGCTCGACGAGGATGCCATTTCTCTGGCATCCTCTGGCTCAGCAGACAGTGTTTTTTTGGTTGTTGAGGGCAGTGAGAGTATTTCATCTGAGTCCGCGTGACCATCCTGCCCTGCGTATGTTGAGTTGTTGGACGTTATGGAGCACGCCTCGGGCAGATTAAAGCTGCCGTGTGCACGCGCTCGGGAAGAAGCGATTCGTAGGAGGCTAGACGAACGCTTTCTTTCTGGCCATACTCCTCCAGCTCCCGTGAGCCTTCCAATCCTTCCTGATCTCCATTCCGAGATCGAGAAGGCATGGAAAAACCCTTATTCGGCCTGTATTCGTTGGTCTGGGCATGTGAATTATGCCAATGTCGAAGGGATACGTGAGCACGGATATGTGGTGATGCCCCTATCGACGAGATGTTTGCGAACTATCTCGTTGGTGGTGGAGTGTCATCTTTGAAGGCTCTGGCCCTGCCTACTAGACCACTAAAAAACAACACGGTTGAATGGCAGGGCATATGCGGCTGCAGGTCAGGCTGGTGCTGCACTGCACACTATGGCAGTGCTTCAAGCATATCAGGCTGATCTGTTGAAAGATGTGGACCAGGGCCTGGGTCTTTCCCCTGAGGCGGTGGCTAAGCTGCGCCGCACCACAGACCTGGCTCTCCACGCCACCAAACAAACTGCTTCCGCGATCGGTTGATCGATGGCGGCGATGGTGGCAATGGAGAGACACCTGTGGGTGAACCTGGCTGACATCGGGGAGAAAGAGAAGGGTTTTCTCCGCTTGAGCTTTTTGGGACTTCCGTCGAGGTGGTGGTTGGAAAGTTCAGGGAGGCGAGGGCGCTCTCAGCAGCATTTAAATCCTGTATACCGCGCCGGTCCGAATCTGCAGCCTGGCAGCCAGGGGGACCTGGCCCATCATGGTTTGAGGATCATAGACAGAGCCAGAGGTCTAGCGTCGCCTCTCGGGCCCCTCCTCCACAGAGGAGCAGGTCTCAGAGAAGGCGCGACACTAGAAAGAAAAAGCAGGATTTGAGAGAGGTGATACAAAGTGTTTCCTCTCTTTTTTGAGGGTTTTCCATCTCCCTCTCTTCTTTTTCTTCTTTCCCCCTGTACTCTTCCGTGCCCCGCGCACGCTCTGACATCAGGCCTGAAGCCTGGGCCCGATGATGAGTTTGTTCCCATTCTGGAACTCCTTCTGAGGGTCTGGCTTAGTGCTTGATATTGAGCACAGCCGTTTTTAGACTGCTGGAGTATGGCAGGCCATTTTTACATTCGGCCTCTACTCTTTTTTTGTCTTAGGTGAGATTTACTCATCTTGCAGTGACCGCGGCTCCCTTCTTTAGGCTGGCGGGGATTTTATTTTGTATACGTAAGGGTTTTTTGGGGCTTTCTAGGGGCCTGGATCTCTTATGGAAGGCTGATCTCACATCCTTGCTATTGTTTCCTCTCTAATGGGAGTTTTATTCGAAGCTCTTAGCGGGTGTTTTTCAGAATGATTGTCTAGTAAGGCAAGCTATTTTATCATTTAGCTGCCCTTTACTTCTGAAGCCTCCTAATTATGTTGGGCTTCAGTTGAGTTCATTTTTAGTGTAGGCCGTCTTGGCCTCCGGTTCAGGTCCCTTCCTTAGGTTGTAGTGATGCGGTTCTATTTGAACCTCCGCTCCCTTGAGCTCCAGTTCTTGGTGCTGTTGCTCTTTGTTGTTCAAAGTTTGGCTTTGCTCATCCCGGTCGAGCTTAGTTCTCCCCTTATGTTTTGGGTCGTTAGGACTTGCTCCCGAAGACCGGTCGGAAGGTAGGACTCTTTTGAGACCGCCCTGAAGGATCGGTATTAGGCTGTTGATACTCCCTTACTGTTTGAGCTCGGTCTATATGTTAGGAGTGTTTTCTGTCTCCTACTATTTTCCAGTCTCTGTTCCTCCTCTGGCTTAGGTAGAGTACCCAGCCTCCAGAGTGCTTCAGTCTCACTCTGTAGTTCCTAGGTTGAGTAGGTTAGTCCCCTCTTTCAGGGTCTAAAGCAATTTGCTGAGCTCTACTCCCAGGGATGCCCATCTCTGGTCCGGTGAGTTCGGTACTGCCTCTTTGCAGTCCCTCTCACAGGATTTTCCTCTCTGAGGAAGTTTGTAGAGATTCTGGTCTTTCAGACAGGTTGTTGGCCTGACTAGCCCTTGGCTGGGCCGGTTCGGCCTCCCTGGTGGCCCTTGGAGTTGACTTTTGTCCCCCTGGTAAGTGATTGGTCCTCTCGGTCCTCTGGCCATTCTCCCTTAAAGAAACCCCTTCTTTTGAAGCTGTTGGTTCCAAGCCTTTGAGCGGCCTTGGCAGGCCTTCACTCTGTGAAGGCCTCTTTGAGGCTTTTTTAGCTTGGGCAGTGGCCGTAGGGAGTTATGTCACTGACAGCCTGTGACCAGGGGTTGAGTGCTTTTGCTCTCTTCTCATCCATTTTGGCATGCACTCCCCTCAGAATGGCGGCGTGGATATTTCGTTCCCCATATGCGTTCTAGGACGCAGTGCGAGTTCCCTTTCGAAAGGGAATGTCTCGGGTTACGACTGTAACTCTGGTTCCCTTAAAACAGGGAACGAGACACTGCGTCTCATTGCCATGCCTCTGGGCTGACTGCTACAGTCACTTCAGACGAATAGCGGATGACGTTCTCTAGGCGCCCCTTATATACTGTCTGGCACTAGTATGACATCATAGGCTGTTGCCGGCCAATAGGATTGGCGTGATTCGACTATCACTTCAGACACCTGTTACGCGAGGGCATTCCCCATGTGCGCTCTAGAACGCAGCGTCTCGTTCCCTGTTCTCAGGGAACCAGGGTTACAGTCGTAACCCGAGATGTTTTGCATGGATAAGCACAAGCACCACTAACATTTTCTTCTTTAAAAAGTACAACTCTGATTCTGCCATTGTACTATAAGGTTCAGAAGCAAAAAAAACAAAACAAAAAAAAAATTAACTTGACATTAATCTATTAGATACATTCATAAGGCACCTTCCTTTATTCCTTTAATATCAGGATGTTTTGAATCTGTATGAATAATAATACTTGTAATACCAGTGTTGATAACAATAAACAATGCATGTGTTATGTCAGCAAGATAGGCTGCTCTCAGACAAAAAAAAAAAAAAAAAAATGTTGCAAAGAAATTATCTGGATATAATGTAAGTGAAATGCTTGTTGCCAGCCATCAACAATGTAAATACAATCCATCTTTGTCACACAGACTCTAATAAACAGAGAATCTATAAACTATTGTTGGGTCTGTTTGACTATGTCTTTATAAATTTTCACTTGTAAGATTTAATTCATCATGAATTTCATTTATCTCAAGGAAATTTCCTGACTGTGAGAGTCAGTGTAAAGTTTGTGGCTATTCAGACAGGGGTTTTCTGTAGAAAAGAGTCCAGCAGAAACTGCTGACATACAAAAAAACAAAACAAAAAATATAGAATAACACTGTTATCCCACTTACAAACACAAAATGTCATGCCCTATGAGCTTATACCTAAGGACCACTTGTTAAAGAACATCCATTGATCCTAACAGTCTCATAAGATTGTGACATAATTATGAAAATGTTTGGATGAGAATAAAAAAAAAAAGAATGAATTCTACCAAACAAAAAAATTTTACACTCCCACTATTACACACTGTATGATCTTACTTTGGGCTGTGTTCCAGTAGCAGCCTGAGCGAAGGCAAGTCCCCTTTAGCTGCAGCATAATGAACAGGCAATGCCCCCGTATCCGTGGCAACAGTAGGATCCCCTTCCCCACTTTTCAGCAAATAATCAATGATCTCATGATGGCTGAAGCGAGAAGCCAGATGCAGGACAGTGGCTCCTGAGCTGTCCTTATCCTGCAAACAACACAGTAGATAATAAATATCATATAATATATTAAACTATATCACACAATAACTAACATTCATCTGGAATACAGAAATACAATTCTATGGTACATTATTTAATTGCAAAAAAATTGCATGCTACATGTTATAAAGTCCTGACAGGAAACATGGGTGCATTTTAACAGATGTATTAATATGAGACAATATTTGTATTATTATAATAATTTTCAGCACATACGTTAACCCAGAGTCTCATCTGGATCATATTTAACTGTCCAAAGTATTTTGTAGTCATTCAACTTGCTGTGCAGGTATGAAACACAATAATGTAATGTGAAGCCATGCTGTAGACGTCTTGCTCCCCATTGATGGCAGAGATAACTTCCACTACTGCATGTGCACAGAAGGAAAACGCACAACAACAAGAGCGCTACTTTTTCATTACGGCAGATATAATGCAGATTTTGAATTTTATGAAAAAACATTTACATGTTAAAGTAACATTAATATTATTAGTCTACCCAATAATTTAATAATTAATGTTACTTTTACATGTAAACGTTTTTTTCACAAAATACAAAATCTGCATTATAATGGCAGGAAAAATACTATTTCATTAAAATACCAAAATACAATGGTTCTCCTACTCAGATGAGGACAATTGTTAAAAAATGTAAAGAATTATAGCAATGTTTTTTTGAAACCTTACTTCTAGCTTCAGATCATGCTTCTGCTACAACTTTCCTTCTGTGCACAATGGTAGTTAGTAACTAGGTAACCCTGAACCTACCCTTAAACCTAACCTTAACCCATCTAGTTACCTTATATTATCCAGTACTTTAAGTACACATAAGTAAGTACACATAAGTGCACGTACTGTAAAATAAAGTGCATCCCTGAAAACTTATGAGGAATCCACCATATTTTAAACTGAAAAAAAAAAAAAAAAAGTGGTTACACTTTATTTTAAGGTGTCTGTGTTACAGTGTAATTATACATTTAAGTACAGAGTAATAATAATTAACTACATGCACTTATGATAGGGTTAGGATTAGGGTTTGGGTTTTATTTGAAATTCAATGTTTCCAGACACTTAAACTGCATGTTATTTGTAATTAAGTGAAAATGTATTAAAAGTTTAAATTTAAATCCAATTAATTGAACAGTATAGTGCTTTTTTTTGACCCAGGACTTAAGTACATCTTTATGTGTAATATCATAATTACTTCTATTGTCTTATGGTTAAAATGTACTGTTGAATGTACTGAAAAACATTTATGGTATACTAAAATATACTAATGTCATTTCTATTGAAATTTGTAATTATGATGTTGCAATTTAGTAAATATATTAACTTTAAATGTAATATTCCACAACACACTACAGTTAAATCACGTAATTTCACACTACATTATAATCACGTACTATACGTGTGCTTTAGTATGTTAGTCAACAAATCAAAATAAGTGTACTTCTTTAAAGCTAAAATTTACTTTTATAGTAAAACTTTTTGACATTATAAAGTGCACTTTTTAAAAAGTGTAAGTGTATTAGGAAACAGTTATGAGTTATTTCAGTAATATTATATTATAGGCCTATTTTACATTATCTGCAAGTACATTTTTTTTTTTAATATATAAGAGCACTACAGGTGTACATTCAATACAAGTATACTCCTCACAACGGTTTATTTAACAGGCGATTTTCTGACACATTTAACTGGAAGATGTATAATATATAAAACATTATATAACTCAATTCCAGTGACTCAAAATAAATTCTTTAGGGCCTGGGATGTTTATGGAAGCCATTTGAAACAACCTTTTCCTGAAAATAGTAATTGGATAAAGACACTAATGTGGCCCCACTATCTCATTCCACTGAAATCTTTTCTTCTTGTTGTTTTGCATGGGTAGGTTATTATTATCTGAATGCTCTTAGCACTTACAGAACACACTAGCTTCGTTCCATAATTATACTCACTGTATGAATCACACAATTGATTCCATGAGGACGGTATTATCCACAGCACGGGTCAAGCGGCTAAACTGAAGTCACACACTTAATAAGACCTCAGGAACACTGTTGGGTAAATTCTTTGACCATGAGACTGAAGGTTAAATGAGTGTTATAAGGATCTCCTGCTAATGAGATGGGATTTCTTAGCATATGAGGTGACGATTAGGCCATGAGAGCATTTATGCACCATGTGTGGATGCTGAGCATACATTGATGTTGTCTTTCATTGGTTCAATTACACTTCATTAGACAGAACAAGCTTAGTGATTTTAAAAAACAAATTAGGCATAATAACTGCAGGGTCATCACTACTGTTTGTGGGACTGTGTATCGACCCAGAGACCCACAACGTTTTTCCTCCTAAATCACTAAATAACATCAAACACCACCACAGCATTTATGTAGTTTGTAACTATGTAATGCAAAATATCTTCAATGACTAATTGTGTGTAGTGATTGAAGACTGAGTTTTAAGTAATTTCACCTAACATTATTATTTTTTAAAATGTTGCAAGTCTATGCTGCTAATGAGAATCCCTGGAATTATTGCATAGCCTATATTTTGAGACTAAAAATGGATTTTTGAAGACTGTTTTTCGTATTTGTTTAAGGTGATTAAATTAATTGTGGACATTGTATCTACAAAATGCAATGTGTGTGTGTGTAAATACTGTATGTCATGATAGAGTGAATATTTTTGGCCCTATATGCCTTTTTTGTTATGTTCCCAACCATTTACTCCAAGTGGATAAAGGGCCCTCTTTGCTGCCTTATTATTAACATGATTTTTTAATCATTTCTTAAAACTTTGTTTTTCATTGTTTACTAGACAAGTTATGTTGCTGCAAAAATATTTAATAATACTAAAAAAATTCTGTTATTAACATAGGCCTACATTTTTTTTTTTTGTTTTTTTCGCAGAGCACCCAGTGTTTACCCTACATTATATGTAGTCTTGAGATGTGTTGTTACTGACTGTTATTGTACTGTATTCTACTGTTTATATTTACACTGTAATGCAAAGTGCTGCTGAAAAAGTAAGATACTCACGGCCGCTCGACATCCTCCATGCGTCACGAGCCACTGCAGGCAGGTCAGGTTGCCCGTGGCTGCGGCGTCATGAGCAGGAGTCGCACCATTTCTCGCCAGGCTGTTCGCCGGTAAACCCGCTTCCTCAACCAAATACCGCAGACAGGTGAGCTTCCCTGCTCGAGCGGCGTGGTGTACGGGAGTCGCTCCCAGCACATCTTTCACATCGCTGTTGAGTACTTTCTCCGCTAATTGTACTTTCAAAGTTTGTACATCCCCTTGCCTAGCCGCGAGAAGTGTCCTCTCAACCACCATTATGATGTAGCGCCTCCAAACAAATGACTATTAGCGCACCATTAAGCGTCAGTTAATAGAAGTCCTCACTACAGAGAGCGTATTCAGTGCAGCCTCCAGTAAGCGAGTTACGTTGTTCTGTCCATCCCTCTTTGTTTGAATCACCAAACCATAATGGTACAGACATATATCTAAGAAATATATTCAGATGATATAGTGATAATCAATGTATGGCATTTTGACAAAAATTACCTCCATTCACCGCGTAGATCCTACCTAAAGAAAACCAGCCAAGCATTTCTTTACGGTCTTCCTAGTCGTCTTTGAATGTATCCACTGGCTATACTGATCTTGTCTTTATACTCACAGCATATTTCACCTGTTATGTCCCTTGATCCCTATAACTAAACATAGACACAGGTTAAACTAAACAATAACACCGCAAGACCAACGCGTCTACTAACACTAGGTATTTGGCTTGTTGTCAAACGGTTCGTTCAGAAGTCTTGAGGGACTGAACTTGTGAATAATCCATTAAGGGGAGGAGAACTGTTGAACATGTTGGCCCTACTGAAATCGGCTCAGATGTTAAAGGGACAGCGCGTCATGATGACGTTGTGTGGTTGTATGAGTATCTCCTATTTTCTAGAACAACGATAGGTCTATTCATTTTATGAATATTATAGGCTATTTTCTATTGGTTTGTGTTGTCATGCGTTTATGTTTCTTTAATCGACATGATTATTGGTATGCAGCAAAAGGCATAGTAGAGAACAGTTTATTTTTTCTAGTAGGCCTAGGCTACTTTTCATCTACTTAAAAAGTAGGCTACTCAATAGAAACAATGTTGCGAAAATATTACTATAGTTTAGCTGTATTCGATATAAATGTTCGTATATTTTGGAACTTGCAAAAGCAACCGGTTGATTTTATTACCTCAAAGGTCTTACCTTACCAACAGATGGCAGGCTCGCACAATATTTGTTGCGCAGCCGTAGCCAAAGTGTCAGCATATAAAACAGTCTATTTTCTTTTACATTGTACATCTTTTACTTTGTTCCCATATAGCCTAACGATATTGTATTGCCTTGAGACCTGATAACGTGCTACGCGTTCTCTAAGCTCACTCATATTATTACGTGATCACAAAATGTGTTGCCAGAGAATTAAATACACGCAATATGAATTTTGGATTCATGAAGTTGTGTACTTGTTTGGTTTGGTTGGTTAACTAGAAGTTAAAGTTATAGGCCTATGCATGTACTCATTTAGCACTTGTCCACTCAAATCTTAGGCTGTAGGTTAACATGTTAGCTTATAGCCTACATCATGAAAGGGTAAAACTGTTGCAGTGTCTTGAAAAAAGCGTTCTTAGCAATTCGTCTGAACATCAGTGTTTGTGAGATTTATTTCACGGGAACAGTTGCTCTAGAATTGTGAGTCACTGAATAGCTCATCTGCGATATTCTAAACCCATATGTTCCCATTAGAATTGGGGCAAAATAAAAATAAACAGCGAGTTGTTCAAAATATTATCATGTAATTTACAAAAATGTAATAATGATGTTATTTAACAATCCGTTTTATGTACATTTTAAACATCCCTGTTCATTTGGGCTAATTTTTAGGAATCAAATCTCAATTCATTGTGTGGAAATTAAGTAGCTAATCCGTTCATTATGACATACTTTCTATTAAAATGTGGCTGTATAAAGCCAATGTATAATAATACCTTTCAAAAGAATCTATTTGACTTTGATTCTGTTATTTAACATAAATAGGCCTGATTTAATATTGTACATAAATGTAAATAAATATTAAAAAAAAAAAAAACATTAATAAGAACTACATCAAATATAATTTATAGCCTATTCTGTCAAATTAGATCGGACGAATTTAACTAAATGGGTGCTTCTAAATAGGTTTTCTTGACATTTTTTTTTCTTTTCTTTGTCATGGCAATTAAATTAGCAAATGCTAGCCTACTATTTAATATCCTATAATATATCCACTGATTCTTCGTTAGTCTGTAGGCTACATTCTAAACTTTTGTAAATGCACATTGTTCTTTAGGAGGCCCTCGCCCACAGTCATACATCAAGTCTATCACAGATGCACATCCTCTATGACAGGCCACCACTTTTTTATTTTTATTCTCGAATAGGACTAAAATGCTTTAATTGGTGTTTCTTGCATCAGATAAACTCTGAAAATACGTGCGAGAATTGAATGGTTTGAGGCTCTCGTTAATTTACAACTATGTCGCCTACTTAGATTTTGCTTTTGGGAAATTAAGAAAAAAAGAAATTAAGTATCGTGCGTAGACTATAGTCAAGCGATCTACTTTTTATGTAATCGAAACGCAACACCCCACACTCAGTCTCCATATGCTGTACAGCAATTGCTGGAGCTGGCTCGTGATTTATTCTGACATCTCCCATTTGGCGTCAGTCTCGTGCCTGGCGCGTGCCATCCTCATCTATTTAACTATACAGAGGCGCACGAGCCAGGCTTATTACTGGATAATCCCCCAGGGGCTGTGTGCGACACGTCTCACAGGACAGCTTAGATCTTTGGTTGAGTGATTGTTTATTGTTGAGCAGTGCTTAAAGAGTTGAATACATACACATTATAATCCTGTTACTTTTGTCCCATAAATAAATATATGCCTACCAATTGCATTATATATATATATATATATATATATATATATATATATATATATATCATATTTTATAGGCCTATTTAAAATGCATTTAACCATACAAACTAATCTTTGCAAATTAACTAAATTATAGGCCTATAACTTTTCAACTATCTCAGAACACTATAAAAAGTAGTAACCTGCTATTGTTAGCTTAAGAAGCTATTTCTACACTAATTTTTAAAATTTGTAACCTAATATATTTAGTTTGAATAAAATCAATGAACTGTTATGTTAAACACATAGGCCTAAAGCACATTTTTATGTTAACATTTTTCTCAGTGTAGGCTAACTTGTCGCAATTAATTTGTACTGCATATTTTAAAGGTGGTTTTCCTGTGACCCTGGTTTACTGATTCACTTTCATTTAGCATCATGTTGTGAACATCTTTGTGTGGTCTATCAAACAATCTAGGTCACGTCAACCGTTAAATGAGCTTTGTGTCCTCTTCCTCTAACGGATAGGCCTATATTCAAATTCCTCACAAATTACTCGTGTGAAAATAGGCTACCAAGTAGGCCTACAATTCAAATAGATAATGTAACGGTCACTTCTGAAAGGCAGAGGGCGTGGGAGCATGGAAAAAGTGGGATATAAGCTGCACGCGTCGAGCGTGTGACAGTTATTCAAATTTCCCTCCAATTAGGCCAACCGAAACTCCATTGTAGTGGCCATCTGCTGCCAGTTCCGCATGGGACTGTTCTAAGACAGTTTTTAACCTTATCCATAAAAAGTAGGAAAACTATAGATACTGCACTTTGCTATACACAATCTGCACTTTGAGGCACATTAACATGTATCACATGAATTACATTCTGATTATAGCCTACTAATCCCAAGTTTTATGAAGGATAGTCTATTTTTCGATTGATTGATTGAAATGCAATGCATGAAACTTGTCCTACATGCATCGCACACAATATTTATTTATTTTGAATTTAACGATGATGCAAAGTGAAGCCGCATCAGGGTGACGTTTAATAAAACAATATAGGCTAGATTATTTATTTTATTTTGTTTATTTATTTATTTTTAAGATTAAGCAGCCTTTGGTATATTTTGGTAGTTCGATTTTCTATTCGATCTCAAAATTCCTACTCAAGTTGTTTATTTGCCGTTCCTTCACACGTTTTCCACATTTTGGGCCCATCTGCCACCCCCTGCGCGTGCCATTCATTAGCGCAGGTTCATGTTGGCTGTAAGATAGGCTGCGTGAATTAATATAGAAGACTTTGAGTTTGTGTTTATATGTATGCCCTATCATTGCTTGGATATAGGCCTAACAGATTTATATGCAATTGTTACTTAATTCAACAATTTCTGACTCTTAAAAATGACTATAATTGGTGTATGCAGTGAGGTTGAATCTGTCATATTAAATGTTAATATTTTAAGAAGACCCCCTTAAATTTCAGTTAATTCTGCCACATGAAGGTTATCTGCCTGACAAAACATTTTACAGAACATTGAGAAGAACAACAACAGACCACAACTTCGTTGGTGCAAAGACAAGATTATTTAAGATTATCTTCATGTATAATACAGTTAAATATTACTATATCTTATGAAAACAATTAAGCATGAAATAAGACAACACCAAGGGATAGAAAAGTACTTTATTTTGTGTGCATGTGCGTGTTTATTTGATATGATGTTCACAATGAAGACTCAGAGGCCAGGTGGTAAAGTACGTTTATTTAGCATTCTCTCTTCACACACACACACACACACACACACACACACACACACACACACACACACACACACACACACACACACACACACAGGTTTGTTTTTGTGAATTGTGGGGACATTCCATAGGCGTAATGGTTTTTATACTGTACAAACTGTATTTTCTATCGCCCTACACCAACCCTACACCTACCCCTAAACCTACCCATCACAGAAAACTGTGCACATTTTTACTTTCTCAAAAAAACTCATTCTGTATGATTTATAATCCTTTTGAAAAATGGGGACATGGGGTAATGTCCTCATAAGTCACCCTCTCCTTGTAATACCTATGTCATACCCATGTCATTATACAAATTTGTGTCCTGATATGTCACAAAAACACGCTCGCACACACACACACACACACACACACACAGAGAGAGAGAGAGAGAGAGAGAGAGAGAGAGAGAGAGAGAGAGAGAGAGTGAGTTAGGTTTCGATATCTTTGTGGGGACTCTCTATAGACATAATTCTTTTTATACTGTACAAACTGTATATTCTATGCCCTATAACACTAAACATAGCTCTCACAGAAAACATTCTGCATTTTTACATAAAAAAAAATTAGTATGATTTATAAGCTGTTTTCATCATGGAGGACCAAAACACTTGTCCCCATAAGGTAAAAAAATTCAGGTTTTCCTTGTGTGGACATTTTGTTATACCCGGATCACACACACACGTTTATAAATGAAAGTTACTGAATATCATTCCATATACAGTACCTTAGATTTCTGGTGTTTTTAATACTACAGTTATATTAAAGTTTATATATCAATATCCCCAGATGTCCCCAAAAGAGGTTTTGTCTGATTTAGATCACTTCTGGGGTATCAATTTTATTGATAAGGCGGTATACACATATATTTAATCTATAGCAGAACTTTTATTAGGAACTCGGAAGTCAGTAATCTAACATAGGCTAGATCATTTACATTTTTGGTCTTAACGGCCTAAACGCAAAGGCTTACAATATAATTGCAACTACTGATTTGCTATCTATACAATTAAAAAAATAATAATAATGATCAATTAATTCTTCTTACATTGTTTGAGGGAGATATTCCTTAGGTTATAGGCTACAGCATAGTAGGTGCCTACTAGAATATATGATGCACACACACACATGGCCTATAGCTTTTGAGTAAGAATTTAAACATTGCTGCAGGTTGCAATGTTTAATTTTCTCAAATTCATCTGTGATTAGACCTGTGCCTCTGTGGATAGAGGCGCAGTGCTTAGTGGAGCTTCAGAGGACAGTGGAAACATACCCAGGAGTTGTGGGAAGACCTTTGAGCGAGACAAGAGTTTCAATATAGGCTACTCTATGCAGCTATAGTTTTCATGCATGACCGAAAGTGACTGACCCCTGTTTTTGTATCAGCCTGCAAAGCCATTAGAACATTTCCTCCATAGATGTAACACTGAACTCTGAATTTCATTTGTCTGCAATCAATGCAACGTCCACAAAAATCTGTGTAGGCTACTTTAATTTATCTTTTAATATTTTTTATTGTTTTTCATTACTTCTATTTTGTTTAATAAAAGTAGCCTAAATAAAATATTAATAAACTGATATTACAGCCAAACTGTAGTTTGCCTACATTGCATGAAAAGTATGAGTAATAACTGTATTAAGTAATTGTAAGTGTAGCAAATAATTTTGTGTTGTCCTGCAGGCGACTACGAGAGTCCTTACGATGCACTTGAACACTCTGAAGTTACTAATGAGCACTCGTAGATCTATGAAGATTTTCAAGTAGCCTACTATACGGGAACACTGCACCAACTAAGAACACTGCATGTCGTATAGTGAACTCTTCAGTAAAAATGACTAATTGTGTTGTAGTGAAAATTTGTAAGAATCACCAGTAAGAAAACCAAACTCAAGGTGCTGGAAATTCCTGCATGCATATATCATTTTTAAACGTCGTCATTAGTTGGCGAGTTTCATGGTAATGAAATTGAGATAGCAAATTATGTTTGCTAAACGTTTAATCTGACATTTATAAACCTTTATCATAATTAAATTGATAAAAAAAACAACAATGTATATTAAAAAAAAAATTGTCACTGTTTGAGCGTTATTTTCTTTATGATATTTAATAATGTAATGATAAATTATAATATCTATCATGCATGACCCTAATAATATTTGCATACAACACTGTTTAATCATGATAAAGTTGAATTTGATCAGAATGTACGTGACGGTAAATGAGATGTGTTCAAAGCAAAAAGAATAAAGGTAAGCCTATAAATTCGGTTTAGATTGATTGCGATCGGAATGCCATGATGACAACACTGAATCAAAAAGAGATTATGATTATATCATTTTTGCTTACGATTTGACAATGATCATGAAATCTGTCCATACTTTAAAAGTAATGTTTAACGTTCATTTACATTATATACGTACAACGTGTGCAGTAACCAGTATAGTAATAAGGCTATAAACAGTGGTTGGTCATTGAGGCTTCTTTGTCACAGTAAGAAGTGGTTTTAGTAGCCTATTTGTATAGGAAAACTTCAGATGTTATCTCAAGGTAACAAATGACTTGACTATTAAATGAATACAGCTGACTGCAAATATTATCAACTAAATTCAAGTCAAAGTAGCCTATTATTATTATTTTACTAAAATCCATTCATTTAGATATTACGCGTAAACATTCAGTATCTGATAAAGCATTTTACATTAATCTGAAAACTTAAATATGCTAAAGTACTGCAGTAGTCTATTAACAAGATTTCTTTCTTATCAACAAAACTGTCATTGCATTGAAAAAAAGAACCAATTACCCATATTGTAACTTACCTGCTCTCAAATGCGACCACGTTATTGCGTGTTTTGCGGAAGCCTCTGGATGAAAGCGTGTTGTTAAAGCTCAGTCGTGTGCTTGAATTGAGCGCCCTCTTACTCAGAGAGCCTGCTCGCAAATGAAGAGGAAGCACGCGCTTTGTGGGCGTGGAGGGTGTCCGCCCTTTCTGAGGTCGCCATGCTATCAAACTCTTGTAAGTGTCTAGCACGAAAACTGAACAATTCGACGCTTTAAGCAAACACTATGTACAATTTTAGCAGCTATTCGTATCGTTGCACTAGATATCACATAGGCCTAGCCTACATATAGGCGATATGCCGCTGCTATAAAAAATAAAATACTCAAATTTTACATATGATCCATAATGTAAATTAGACGAACAACAGCAGCCCTTTCGTACTATAATTCATTATAATTGCACAGCCATCTGGCCTTTTGTCCCCATGGCTCGTGCCATTCTCGTGCCTAGCGCGAGCTGGGACCCAATAGCCCCCTGTGCACATTTACGAGGAAAACGCGCCTTTTCGTTGTTTTTCCCTGGTCTTTTCTTTAGAGGCTGGGGAAGTTGCTAAAAATTCTATAAGAAAACACGCTTCTCAGATACCGTGCATTAAATTGATAGTATATGTGCTGATGCATTCTCATTCAAAGGATTACAACGTAGAAGCTTTTCACGTACTGCTACGTCACAAAATCATGCACTATATTGGCGAATCATTATAGAGGAAAACAAGTCTTTGTGTGAAAAGTTACATCACCAGATGTGCATTCATTTGGCTTGGCTTTTAGCTTGGGTATTTGAATTAAGACTTAATGTTGTTTGCTAGATATGTTATTGATGGGTTTTGCAATATTTGGGTTGAGATTCACCTAATTGTTTGGCTGACGGACGCGCATGTTCATCTTTCAGCTTTTGTCTGGGTTCTGATTATTGCAAACACTGCTGAAATACATTTCAGACTGTTTATTAGTTTGTTTTTTTTTATCAGTTGTTTGGGTTGTCAGTGTAGTAGCCTAGGCTACATTCTGCATGTTTTTTCAAGGTCGTTAGAAGCACGAAGGCTAATTGAACCAGAGTGTATTACGATTTGATATAATATATACACAGAACATAACTTTTGAACATTAAGATTTGTCTCTGAATCAACATTAGTCTACAGGAAAGAAACCGGTGTGATCTCGATGACTCTTGCTCAGTTGCTCCAATGACTCATCGGTAATTTTAACAATTTTACTAATATTTAGTGACTGTTGTTTAGAATATTAAACTCTATGCGATCAAAACGACTACCTACGCAAGCACAGACAAACAAAAACTCGGTCTGCAGTCTCGGCGTGATGCTGAGAGAGACGCGCAGCTTTGCGAAACCCCACATGTCCGCTCATCCGTTCCACATGCACTTATTTGGTTTTAGGTTCCAAACAACACAAATTATGTAGTGTTGGCTAGTAAGTCTATGCAATATTGCATGTCAACAGCTGTTTGCAGGCAGCGTTGGTTTTGGCTTGGGAAGCATACTTTATTTGGGCTTTGTCTCTATGCAGCGTTTGCACGTTTTTCAAGTGAAATAAATAATATGTATATGATTTAATCCACATGTTCCTGAACATAAAGCTTTATAAAGTTAATTCTGTAATGTTATGTAGCTACTGGTTATTTTCTAACATGTTCCTATATCTGTAAGGCTAATATAGAAGTGATTATTTGGAGGTTGAATTTTATTATCAAACATATAACATCACACAGTATAGTTATTATCACTTAATGTCATGCTTTTTGATGAAATCTCTATCTTCACCTGTTTATAAACGTATATATTACAAACTTATATAAATAGACACACAGGAAAAGGAAAGTCACCATGATATAGCACGCAATATGTAGCCTATTTAATGTACGTAGATAATATAAGTGTAGCCTATTTAGTAGGACAGCATACATCACAAATGAAAAAGAAAAGAAACCTGACTCTAGATAACTTTATTTTGTGGCATTTGAAATGTATCTTAATATAACTGAATTATCTAAATGACCTTTCCTGATGACTGGTTGTATTTAAAAATACATTTCAATCATTTTACATTCATTAAACCAAAGGTTTATGGTCATTTTAACATTGCTGATGTAATACACTTTAAAAAGTACAAAGTTTCTAAATGTGGCTTATAAAAGAGTGCCCCTGAAACAGTGCGCTTTAGTATTTTACTGCTTATGGTATTTTCATATTCATATTTGATTGATATATTGTGGTACATAAATGAGACTGCAATCATCTAGAGGATTTCAAATCACCATATTTTTTAACTGGAATCTTAACTGATCTTTCGGATATACATCATATTAGCCATTATTAAAATGGTTCAAAACTTCCTTATGAATATATTTTAAATAGGCTATGTTACTTTCTATACGCCTAAAAGTCATTGCTTTTAGCTTTCCATAGCAATAAGCAAGTAGCTGTCTGTTGAGTAGTTTTGAGTAGTTGCTGTCACTGTAGAGCAAGACATGAATGTTTTTTCAAGGTAGGTCGTTAGAACCACGACATTTGAATTAGAGTATACATTAAGATTTGAGAGATTACGCAGAAACACAACGAACGATTAGGCCTATATACGCACTAAAATTCGTCTTTAAAAAACCATCATTAGCCTATAAAGTGCGACCATCTCGACACTTGCTGCATTCAAACAGCCTAAATGTAAAATGTCGATTTGACTCACCAGTGATTTTAGTAGGTATTTAATATTTAAACATTCTGCTATTTATTATTGAACTCATATTTAAAGCGACTACCCTGCGCATTAAAAAATAGACTCGCTCTGCTGCTGCAGTCTCAGCGTGATGCTGAGACGCACAGCCTTGCAAACCCCCATAACTGCTTATTTCGCTCATTCATTTCACATTTACAATTTCAAACAGAATTTAGATGTTATTGGTAGAATGAAGACTAATTCACTAATCAGTGAGAACACATTATAAAGTTTAAATCAAGCAAAACCAGTGAGGAATAAAACACACCTGGTCAACGTCAAACATTGACAAACAGAAAATAAGCACTCTGATCATCTGCAATACCCTTGCAATACCCATTTTATCAGCATACTCAAGTTTGTCCTGCAATTCATTGAATGTGTATAATGATATCAAGTGAACTTCAGTTTAATAAACCATGATTTCACAGTGATAGCCTATAGGTTACACTTGGCTGTTTGAGTTCAGTTTTTACTCTCTGGAATATATGCGGTCTATTTATTCAATTTATTCAGCTTGCACAGATGGGGTACCCACGCTATATACTAAAGATGACTCCAACAGATTTTATTTATTTATTTTTTTTGACAAGACCAGCACAAGCCAACTAGTACATCGAAGGTTAATTGATGCGCTAGGAGACTGTGACGCGTGCCTGCCTCTGATGGAACATTCAAAAGATCTTCAACGCACAATTAATAATTGCTCTTATAAATAGCAAAGACATAATACAAGAATGTTAGACTTTCAGTTTCACCAATGAGTTTGACTGTTATACCACAGACAACACACCAAAAAAGGCAAAAGCTGTGGACATGTATGCGTGTCACCCTATTCCCTACTTGCCTCAGCCCCCAACAAAGAAAAAAAGAAGAAGAAGAAAAACAATTCTCTTTGTGTCACCCCTCGAGGCTTTATTGCCATTTTCGGTCATATGGCTCAGACACAGACGCCAATATTTTGGAAAGACACGCCATAAACGCAGCAACGTGATAGGGTAGTAATATAGCAAACAGGTGACTAAAGAGTTTGGCAGTCTTGACTCGAGGGGGTTGGGATTCAAATTAGTGGCGCGCTTTGGTGTGATTGGAGGAACAGACATCCATCTGTTACATAGTAACGGCGCGTGTCAGGCGCGTGAGATCACCACTGATTTGAAAAAAGAAGTTAGGCCTTTAATATACATCCCTGAACAGCTAAAATGTATGGACACTGGAAAATACAACCAGAAAAAAAGCAGTAAGAAATGTTTAGAAAAAAGAAGAAAAAAAGCATACTGTTCTATAATACGAATAAAACCTTATTCATAAACAAATAGGCCTATACTTTAAACAATATATATATTTTTCCTTTTTATATTTTAGTGATTTTTTAAACTATGTTGTATTGCAAACCTCCCTACTATTGAATTAGCTCAATATTAACTTAAATATAGTCTATGTACTTGTCCACTATTTGCTGACATTAGGCCTAGTATATCCAACATGGTCCGAACATAAGCAGATGTTAACTATAGCGTGGCTTGGTTGATTATTGCGTGCATGCCCTGTATTATTTATCAGTATATATGACGGTTTTATTTGTAAAACAAATATCTATAGCACAAATTTTAATAGAGCAATGACAAGTTAAAATGAGGGACAGTACAAATAAACTTTAAAAGTCTATTGTAGCGACTTGTTTATTTTGCAATGAACATTAAACCAGAACGCGAAACAGAAAACGAACTTGTATTTTCTAAATTATGTTTCAATTTCCACGGTTTATTGTGAATTACATAAGAATTTTATATATATATATATATAAAATATAATTTAAATATAGTTTATGAGCACATGCAAACCGATGCAGAGGCCTATGAAACATTGACAAAATTGTTATCAATCACACCATGATTTGGATGAAGCTAACATCATTCAGCAGATGGTAACTTTTGGGACAGTCAGATCAGATCTCCCTATGGCATCCCCCTCTGCGTCAAACCGAAGGCACAATAGAAAATAAGCCCTCCCTCCACGCCAAAGAGCCCTATAAAAGACCCCTCTCGCCCACCCAGACCACAAAACTCTCCACTCTTCTCTCAAGAGCACATTTAGAGACACCAACCGATCAAATCATGACTCCAAACATTATTACCGAAGCTCATTCCCACTCAATCGGTTCTCGAATGACTGTAGCTCAGAGAAAAGAGGCACATGAATTGAGAAAGGTGAGGACGATTTTGGAATCCTTTAATGAACACCCCTGAACCATTTTAACGACTGACCTTGTAGTATCCAAAAAGTCACACTCACATTAACCGATTTCTTTCTTTTTTTCAGACTCTCAAGCCATTGATGGAAAAGAGAAGGCGGGCTCGCATTAACGAGAGCCTCAATCACTTAAAAACACTGATACTCCCTCTGGTCGGCAAAGACGTAAGTATCTTAACTTTGGTACTTGCATGGCCGTACCATTTTACTTACTATACATCCAAGTGTGTGTCAGTGTCAGAACAATATCCTAATGTGTCAAATCACTTTCAATTTGTAGGCTTCACGTTATTCAAAGCTCGAGAAAGCTGACATTCTCGAAATGACTGTCCGGTTCCTCAAAGATCTGCCTTCCTTATCAGCTAAAGGTGAGTGATGTAGGCCTAATTTACTTTTCTTTACACCATCAGCGTTTAATTGGAATCTGCATTAATTCAAATGGGGCAAATATATTTATTTTATTTTTTTTTTTTTTTTCCCTCCAAAGGTCAAACAGACAGCTATAAAGAGGGCTATAAAGCCTGTTTGCAGCGCATCTCTGTGATGCTGCCGCAGTCTAACCTTGGAACAGAAACCCGTCAGCGCGTTAACGAGTTCATCCAGCACTCCATGGTGTCTGCGACATCGTCCTGCGAGAACTGCTGTGCTCAGAACTCCAGAATGATTTCACAAATGCACCAGAGACTTGTGAGCTTGAGGAACAACAGCTCTACAATGGAGAACCACTCCATCAGTACTGCGTCAGCTCCCAGCCAACCTCAGCCTGCGCCACAGGCAGCTGTGGACATGTGGAGACCGTGGTGACCAAACACGCAACAGGAGGCTTCAGGGAAATTATTTATAATTAACTTTGTATATTATTTATTCGTCATAGTAAGTTTGAGCTGAAATGCAAAGCCTGTGATTGAGATTACGTGTAATGTTTTTAAGTATTTATTACCTAAAATGTGGCTACTTTGTAAATGAAAGAGAGCCAGCGAGCACAGATCATGGAAGTAGTTGTATTCTATGAGCATAACGTTATGCAATCCTCGTTGGGGTTTAAATATTATGGGTTGTAAACAACACAATTGTAAACCCCATGGGTTAAAATGTATTTCTGAGGTTTGCACAATTGACTTTATTTCATTTGGTCTGTGCAAAGAAATCGTAAACACTGTGTGTTAATTACTATTGGCAAAATGAATGTCCCTGAAGGAAACATAATCACAAAAATGTTACTGTGATGCAACAAAAAAATAAAATCATTTTGCTTGGAAATTCTTGAAATCTTGTTTGTTTTTTATTCATTGGAAATCGTTTTTAAAATGTCCTACTGGAGGAATAAAAAACTGGACGTTGTAGACGAAAGAAAAAAATATATAAATCAGGACACAAAATGACAAAACATCGAACACATGAATAGCAAAACTGGTTTCTTATTAAATAGGCACACTTAAGCCTATATACACTGATATGGGTAAGAAAATTGGGAAACAACATCAGCAATCTTCGATTTAGCATCTGTTATAACGAGATTCACTGGGGGACTCTAAGTGTTTTTTGTACTTTCAATTATCTTTCAGATGTATTTAAATATAAAATCATTTCTAATCTAAAAAAACATTAAACATAGAGGTTAATTCAACAGAATCTCTGCTTGGAGATAATTACATGTTTAACTTTGGCCAAATTAAAGATACATTGTAATCTGCATATGTGGTACATGCAGAGTTTAACAGGCCACACAAACCTTTTTAATACGTTTGTCCTCCGGTTAATGTTTTGAATGGCTATCTTTCAGTTTAGTGCTTTGGAAATCAACAGTTATTAAACACATGTAATGTAAAGATGAATCCAGTTGTAATGGAAGCTAATGTGCATTCTAAAAATCATTCGGATATAAGGTATCTCGAATATATAACATTGAAATGTGATGTTTTTCATTTTGTAACTTTTTTTTCAATCATTTTATAACGTTTTGTTTTGAGGATGTTATAGACATTGTGTGTGTGTGTGTGTGTGTCCCCCCCCCCCCCCCCCACCTTACCTAAATAACATGTAGGCCTATTTCTATTCTAATATATGAACTTTCTGAAATAATTTCAACTCTTAAACAACAATTCTAATACATTTTTTGAACAATTGTATAAATATTGTTGAGTTGATCTCCCCCTCCTTCTCACAACCCTCTTCAGATGAGGGTAACTTATGATGCTGTTTTCACTCAATAATTTCGGCCAAGCTTTAGCTGTCGCACAGATGGCCTCACATTTGACTCTAGTATACAGAGGAGTTCATGGTCGACTCAATGACTGCAAGGTGCCCAGGTACTGTGGCTGCAATACAAGCCCAAATCATCACCCCTTCACCACTGTGCTTGACAGTTGGTATGAGGTGTTTGTGCTGATATGGTGTGTTTAATTTTTGCCAAACGTGGCACTGTGCATTATGGCCAAACATCTTCACTTTGATCTCATCTGTCCAAAGGACATTGCTCCAGATTTCTTGAGGTTTGTTCAGATGCAACTTTGCAAACCTAAGCTGTGCTGCCATGTTCTTTTTAGAGAGAAGAAGCTTTCTTCTGGCAACCTTTCTAAACATGCCATACTTGTCTTGTCTTTTTCTAATTATACTGCCATGAACTTTAACATCTAACATGCTAACTGAGGCCTGTAGAGTCTGAAGTGATGTGCTTGGGTGTTTCACAATTTTTCTGAGCAGTGCACAGTCTGACCTTGGGGTGAATTTGCTGGGACGTCCACTCATGGGAAGATTGTTAACTGTCTTGAATGTTTTCCACTTGTGAATAATCTTCCTTATAGAATAATGGACTTCAAATTGTTTGGAAATAGCCATATAACCCTTCTCAGATTGATGGCAGCAACAATTGCTTCTCTAAGACCATTGCTGATGTCTTTCCTCCTTGGCATTGTGTTAACACACACCTGAATGCTCCAGACCAGCAAACTGCCAAAGCTTCTGCTTTTATAGAGCTGCTTACACTTGCTGATGATCAATTAATCAAAGACATTTGATTAGCAGTGCCTGACTGCTACTTACCCTCTTAATTCCTATGGAAGCAGTAAGGGTGTACTATAGTTTGTCACCCATATCTTTTCCATTTTGGCCTAGATTTTGTTAAATAAATAATGACATGGTCTAATATGACATGTTGTTGTTCATCTGAGGTTGTATTTACCAGTGACAGTGGAGGCCACTAAAACAAAAACTTTGTGCCTGAAATATAAACAACGCAATTCTACAAAATACAACTCCGATTATAAAATGAACAAAACGTAAAAAATGAAGTGAACTAAACTCAGTCAACTCTTTGCCTGCACTTAAATTTTCCTCCTGGTCTGCATCCACTTAAAGGGATAGTTCACCCCAAAATGAAAATTTTGTCATTAATTACTCACCCTCATGTCTTTCCAAACCCATAAGACTTTCGTTCATCTTCAGAACACAAATGAAGATCTTTTTGATGAAATCTGAGAGATGTCTGTCCCTCCATAGACTGCCTTTGCAAAGCTTCAAAAAGTTCATAAAGAGATTGGAAAATGAATCTATATGAATCGAGCGGTTCAGTCCAAATTTTCTCAAGAGACTCGATCACTTTTTATAATGAACAGATTTAATTTAGGCTTTTACTCACATATAAACCTTGATCAGCAGACATAAACAGTTGCTCAACAGAACATGAATGACGCACGAGAACAAACCTCATCCAGAAGCTCAAACGTGCTGCTTAACACACAAGAATGAACCTTATTGGTTATACATCACGTTTGAGCTTACGGAAGAGGTTTGTTCTCGTGTGTCATTCAAGTTCGGTTGGATGCTCGCCTCTGTATAATCAAATGCCTGACTCATGCAGAGGCAATTGTCATTAGATTTTTCGTATGTGCATATACAATGTGCGATCAGTGCTTCGAAAGCACACATAAAACGTTTGTTTGCACATCAATATAACAGACTTTGCAGGCTTACTGTACGATTCCTGTACGTCAATGCAATCATCTTTACCTTGATTGTAATCCTCATTCATCAAAACATTACTAGCTAGATGCTGGTTTGCTTTTTCCAGCCAAGAAATGTAGTTTGCGTATCATCTGGCAGCAGTGGGATGATGTTCCGTTCAGTCTGTAATTAACACAGCTTGGTTTTCTTTACATTAGAGCTATTTGGACTGATTGGTTGAATTAATTCACTTACTGGATCATTGGACTCAAAATTTTCCCAGAGTTTACTGGCTTAAAATGATCTGATCCAAATCAGAGAAGCAAAATCGGGTTAAAAGGTTTGAAGAGATTAGAATAGCCATTGTAGATGCTCAGTGTGATAAACTCCCAACTTCTAATATCATCTTCGTGACATATTATATTAATGGCGCAATTACATGTGATTCAGAGATTTAATTTTGAATTAATCACATGTGTTAATGTTTGACAAATCTCAACAGAAATGCTCAACAGATCATGGTTGTCATTGCCTGATTCTCCTTTTCATGAATGATGGGCCACATATTTTCAATAGAGACAGATCTGGACCCCAGGCAGTCCAGTCAAGCACATCCACTCTATGGTGTAGAGTGCCTAAGAAATCACTCTGTTGTAGCATGTGCAGAATGAGGCCTGTCATTGTCTTGCTTCCCAGGAAAGATGTCATCTTGATGGCAGTATATGTCTCTGTACAATCCCAATATATGCCTCTTTGGCAATGGTACCTTAAAACATATGCAAGTCACCCATACCGTTTGCACTGATGCACCTCCATACCATGACAGATGTTTGCTTTTGCACCTGTCGCTAATGAAAGTCTGGATGGTCCCTTTCATCTTTGGAACTGGGAACTTAATTTCTATTTTCCCAAAAACATGCTGACATATGGACCCATCTGACCACAGCACACATTTCTGAGATGAGCTCGGGCCCAGAGAACTCAGTGAAATCTCTGCATAAAAATATGTTTAGATTTCTCTTTGCGTAACAGAGATTTAATTTGCATTTCTTGAAGCAGCAGCAGACTGTGTTGAGTGACAATGGTTTTCCAAAGTACTCCCAAGCCCATATGGCTATATTTAACACAGTAGCATGATGGTTTCTCATGCAATGCCATCTGAAGGCTCAAAGGTCACACATATTCAATGGAGATCTCCTGCCTTGCCCTACATGGACTAAGATTTTTCTGGATTCCCTGAATCTTTTCACAATATTATGTATGGTGGATGCTGAAAGACCTAAATATATTGCAATCTTGCATTGAGAAATGTGATTTTTTAATTGCTTGATAATTCTCTCATGAAATTTGGCACTAAGTGGTGAGCCATGACCCATCTTTGCTTGCCATTTTGCCATCTTTGTGAAGACTGCACCTTTGGTGAATGATCCTTTTATACCCAATCACGATACCCTCACCTATTACCATTTCCCTTTTTGCTAATTGTGGACTGTTTCAAAACAGTTTAACTTGGGTTTTTTGGGTTTGTCCTGACTTTTTTTTTTTTTTTTAAGTGTGTGTCAGCAATCAAAATCGAAATTTGTTTATATTTACAAAATGCAATTTATTTGATACACCAAATAATGCAGCTTGTTAAGGAGAGTTGTGTCATAACTTAGGACAATATTTTTATTGTTTGCATATGGCAAGAAGCTGCTAATCCTCTTGAGAGAGGGGGTTGTCTTACTGAAATGCTTGGGTTTAATGAAAGAGAACAATGAGTTCATAGTTCAGACAATTTTGGTAAGGATGTCTAGTCCCAGTACACAGCATCATGTCACAAGCATGGAGGAGGGTTGAATTTAATTCAAACTACATCACACAACCTCCCAATACTCAAAAACACAGAAAAATGTTTATCTTAAGCATGTAGGACTGGCAAGTACTTATATTGAGAACCTTCTGATACCAACATGTAACAGCTAATTGTTTTAAACACTCTGTAAAAAGAATGAAAGCATAAATTAATAATTTAGACAAATGTTCACCATCCCTTTATACATGAAGAAATAACTGCATTAATATGAGGAACTAAATAAAGAAATATAAATCATCATTACATTATGTATTAATATGAAAAAACACTTTTGAAAATGAATACTCTGTGTCTTCTTAAATTGAAATTGCTCCTGAAATTGGTACCATGGAGATCGCAGTTTTAGGCTTGGAAAAACAGAAACAAATCTTCAACACATGGTCAGTCCTTTCAAAAAAACATATAGGGGCCTACAAGCCATCTGGCATTCAGCGTGAGTGAACATAGAGAACTTTGCCTTTTCATATTTTGGACTTAATTTTGTTCCAATTTTAATATTTTTATGAATTCTGAAGAACTGATGCTTTATTTCTTTCAAAATCTCAAAACTCATTGTTATGAGAAACACATATTCAAAACAATTCACACTGGAGCACAATATGCACGGCAAGAACATTTAAAGAAATGCTGTGTATGCCAACCATTTCATGTTCAGGCTATAACCCACTTCTGATTATCTTTGTGAAGAGGAGGAGAAAGAAGCTAAATCAAAGCAAAAGACACTAAACTCACTGTTGAAATATGGGTGAAATTAACTTCAATTTCGTATTACTGTGGTTCCCGCCTGCCTTGCTGCTAAGTGTTTTGCTATTGTAGGTCTGTGTAACTTTGTTTTTTGTTCTTACTATCACTCTTTATCACTTAAACTTCTAAATATAACTTAATCATTACCATATATCTGATATTATCTAACACGTTAATCTGACACCGCTAGCTTTTAATGTAAATCGTTATTGCTAGCACAACTTGTTTGCATTTCTAGCCTGTTAACTTATCATGAGTGCTTACTGTCTCTTTTCTCTCTTGCGCTCCATATTGTACGAGTCCATCAAACAAGTGGTAAGTCGGAATCAGTCAACAAACACGGTGAGTCATGGCATTATTTTTTTGCTTGCACTGCTTGCCACGTGTTTAAAACAGGCTTCTCTGTCAGCAGCAAGGATTCACATATGATAAATGCAGCGAAATTGGTAGGCTGACAGAGAAGATTTCAGAATTAGAGACATGCATCCAAACTTTAATCGAGGATAGTAAAAATGCAAGGGCTTTAGATTTGATTTTGAATGTGCACTAGTTTAACAAGCCCTGTACATTGTTCTGTTCCAGTGTTGTGCTGAATTTTAATTTAACTAAACTAAATTTAATTTAATTTCAACATGATACTTGACTAACTGGTCAGGAAGCAGACAGACTGGCTAAACTGACCATCTGCTAGATGCTCACATCAGAGAAGTCAGATAACATAATATAAAGAGATTGTATAAATACAAGTAATGTAAACTAGTAAATACAAAATCTCCCAAACTCATTTAAGGGTAATAATTTAATTGGTTTAACAAATAAAAAACAGATATTTAACTGTCACGGTTTAGTCCAGACGATGATGAGGCCGAAAGTTACAAAACAAAGTATTTATTAAAAAGAACAAACTCAAATAATGGAAGAGTAGAAGAGCAGACAAATGAAAATATCACAGTATGTAGAAACGACAATACCGAACAACTGACTGAAGCACAAAGAGGAACTTAAATACACAGTGATGATGACTAAATAACGAACAGGTGTGATGATTGAATGAATGTCCATGACAACTAATGACTGGTGGGAAACAGGTAACTGGAAGATACAAACTAAAAGTCCATGCAAATGAAAATAAACCAACATGAATTGTGACTGTTTGACAGAAACCTGGTTTCAAGTATAATTCTTTTGAAGTTAGTGCTTTATATATGGTAACCTTATTTTAGTAAATGATAAATTCCTTTTGACATTTGTACTTGCTATCTGAGTTAACTGGCTACAGATGAAGTCTTAATTGTTGGTGACTTAGCCAGACAAAATCAATTCCTTGTTACAAATATGGTAGAACTGTCACTTCTACCGGAAAGACTCGGGAGGCAAGATAACGAAACAATGATATTTATTACCAGCATTTTATTTATTACCATTACCTGCAAGCAAAATATCACAAGATAAGATTCTTTGGCATAGGCCCCGTCCGTAGCTCACATCCTGAGGGTTGCGGACTTTGCGCTTCCTGCTTGAAGACGAAGGCAGGGGCGTAGCCGACCCCCGGGAAGTATGGACAGGGACCATCCTGGTGGTGGTGGTGGTGGGGAGGATGGAGGTGAAGGTTTGCGTCAGCATCTGCGAACTCAGACGTGTAAGTACCGATCTTTTATACTCCAAGTGTTAGATAATAATTGGTTAGATCTGAACTAATAGGTGACATAACATTTAAGTTTTCCCGGCAGAACTTGCGCTAGAGCTTCATTTCTACCACTAAAGATTGCTTTGTAAATAATCTTCCTGATTTAGAAAATCCTCAGAATATCCGATAGCTCAGAAAAACTTGATGTTGTAAGAGAAACTATGGACTCTCTCTTTTATACCACTTTAGACACGGTTGGTCCCTAATGTTAAAAGAAGATTAAGAAGAACAGTCCAATACCATGGTATAATGAGCACACTCACACCCTCAAGAGAGCAGCCCGGAAAATGGAGCGCTTTTGGAAGAAAACAAAACTATTTCGCATTGTGTGGAAGGATAGTATTTCTTCCTACAGAAAGGCTTTAAAAACTGCTAGATCTGTTTACTTTTCAAATCTTTTAGGAGAAAACAAACACAACCCTAGGCATTTATTTGATACAGTGGCTAAATTAATGCATCTACAGGTGCAGACATTTCCAAATAGCACAGCAGTAATGACTTTATAAAATTCTTTACTTACAAAATTGATATTATCAGAGAGAAAATTATAACCATGCAACTATTTGCTACAGTATCGTATCAGACAGTGCATTATAGACCCCCTGAGGAACAATTCCATCCATTCATTGCTATAGGAGAGGAAGAACTGTCTAAACTGGTTAAATAATCTAAATCAGGGGTGCCCAAACTCCATCCTAGAGGGCCACTGTTCTGCAGATTTTAGCTCAAACCTGCATGGAAGTTTCTAGTATGCCCAGTTAGACCTTGATTAGCTGTTTCGTGTGTTTAATTGGGGTTTGAGCCAAACTCTGCAGGAGTGCATTTCCCAAAGCGAACTGTGGTCGCACGTTCCGTCGTTACCAATAGATTTCAATGTGACTTACGACCATAGTTGTCTAACGATGCTTTCGGGAAACGCACCCCAGGACAGTAGCCCTCCAGGAGCAGGATTGGACATCTCTGATTTAGATGATTTAACAAGTTGAGACAATTCATCGCCAACTACTGGCCTGGCTTGCATGATAGAAAGTTTTTAGTCGTTTTCGGGGATCTGTGTGAACGGGGATTGTTTTGACAATGTTGTCATCTGTTTTCTCCAGAGCTGCTTTATAGATGAATTGCATAACTGATTAACTCATTACATAATTAATGAACTTTACACAGTTTTTGAAACTGAATCAACACTAAACTGATTTCAACTGAATAATGTCTGTTTACTATTGTCTTTTTGGAACTGCTTTACAGCAGAATTGAATTCTGTTTGCATCATTGAATCATTACTTTCCTGTTTATCACTATAAAGCTGCTTTGAAATGATCTGTATAAAGCGCTATATAAATAAAGGCGACGGCTTATAAATCTTGAAAAAAATAACAGGCTTGAAATTAAATACATAATATCTACAGTATAATTACAGATACTTATATGCTACATGTATATATTATATATAGTATTAAATTTACTATAGTATCTATAAGTATTATATTTATTATAGTATCTATAATTACCAGTGTAAGCAAACCAATCATCCTTTTCTTCTCATGTCTAACAATAAGGTACAATCAAGTTTAATTGTTTTTTACAAAAAGGAATTTGGAGCACACGGTTGCACCGCAGCTTCACAGCCAGAAGGTCCTCGGTTCGAGTCCCAGCTAAGCCAGGAGGCATTTCTGTGTGCTCTGGGTACTCCAGTTTCCCCCACAATGCATAACATATGCAGCATTGACCTGTAGGTGTGAATGTGTATGTTTATGTGTGAGCCCTGTGATAGACTGGCCATCTGTCCAGGTTGTCCCCCGCCTGTGGTCCTAATGCTGGAATAGGTTCCAGCGTCCCTGTGACTCTGCAGAGGATAAAGCGGTTTGGAGAATTGATGGAAAAAGTAAATGGAGGAGCAGAGTGACAACACTGTCCATAAACTGCAAGCTTAAAGGGTTAGTTCACCCAAAAATGAAAATAATGTAATTTATTACTCACCTTCATGCCGTTCCACACCCGTAAGACCTTTGTTAATCTTTGGAACGCAAATTAAGATATTTTTGTTGAAATCCGATGGCTCAGTAAGGCCTGCATAGCCAGCAATGACATTTCCTCTCCGAATCATGATTCGACACGCTGATTCATAACGTTCCGAAGCTTCATGAAGCAGTGTTTTGAAATCGGCCATCACTATGTGTCATTTTGGTTTTTTTTGGCGCACCAAAAATATTCTCGTCGCTTTATAATATTAATATTGAACCACTGTACTCACATGAACTAATTTAAATATGTTTTTAGTACATTAATGGATCTTGAGAGAGGAAATGTCTTTACTGGCTATGCAGGCCTCACTGAGCCATCGGATTTCAACAAAAATATCTTAATTTCGTTCCGAAGATGAACAAAGGTCTTACAGGTGTGGAACGGCATGAGGGTGAGTAATAAATGACATTATTTTCATTTTTGGGTGAACTAACCCTTTAATGTTGAATTTATGGTTGACAAGCTTCTGCCTCAATATCTCCACAGGCCTCTTCCATTGTGATTTTAATTCAGAAAAATCTTTGGACATTTATAGAACTTGCCACTCTAACGCTTTTCCAGAACTACAAATGTATCAACAATTATATTATAGTACAATAGTCAAGTCATGTCACCTTTAGCGCTTTATTATACAATACAGATTCTTCTTCAAAGCAGCTTCACAGTAATAAACAGGAAAATAACAGAATCAATGATGAAACAAATATGAGACAAATTCAAATTCTGCTGTAAAGCAGATCTAAAAGACAACAGTGTCATTATTCAGCTGAAGTCAGTTCAGTGTTTGACCTTTGTAAAGGTCATCTATTATGAAACAGAGCTATAAGAAGCAGCTCTTCAGAAGACAATAGTGTTGATATTTAGCTTGAGTCAGTTCAATGTTGATTCAGTCCAGTTTCAATGTTGTAAAATTTGTCAATTATGAAACGACTTTGATTTAGCTATAAAGTATCTATACAGAATACTGAGTTCTCATCTGATAGTGTCAGTGTAGTCAATTTGGTAACATTACTGAATATTCAGTGTCTTTTAAACCCCAACTAAGCAAGCCAAAGGAGAGAGTGGCAAGGAACCCAAACTCCATCAGGTGACAAAAATGGAGAAAAGAACCATGTGAAAAAAAAAAAACCAGGCTCATTTGGGGGTTAAACATGGTGTGATTTATGATTCCTGGCTGCATCACAAGTCAGATTTGTGGATCAATATTTAAAAACATTTTGCATTCAGCTCCTTCTGCTTGAAGATCAGGATGCGACACTCCGGCATTAGATGGAATGGAAGAATTGTAGTCTGTCCAGCAGGTTGAAACATGAAAGTTGAGGTGTTATGGGAAGTGTTCCTGATTCCAGGTGACCTAATTCATGCAGCCTAACAAACTCTTACTGGGTTTGAATTATATAAATGTGATACTGTGTTATTTGTATGCTAGGTTAACAGATCTTTTAACAGGTCTTTAATCTAGATTTAAACTTACAGAGTGTGTCTGCTTCCTGGACAACACTAGGAATTCTATTTTTAAAGTTTGGGCGCTAAGCAGTAAAACGTCTCCCACCTGCAGTTGATTTTTAATTTTCTAGGTATTATCAACTGGCCAGAATCCTGAGGCTGCAATGAACCTGAAGGACTATAATGGGATAAGAGCTTCCTCAGGTACGGAGGAGCTAAAACATTCATCTTGACAGAACCGGGCTCATGTGGTCATACTTCTTGGTTCTCAGTGATCCTTCCACAAGATACTCATACATATTGAAGTGGGAAACCATAGTATTGGATCTGTTTCCCAGCTTCTCTCAAGAAAATGCCATAATTTATCATATGGTCATTTAGGATGACTCATTTTATTCTAAATTTGTCTGTATCTTCAGTTTCCCTCTTCTATCCTGCTGTCCCTTTCCTCTTTGCCCATGTCTTCTCATAGATTCTCCTCATGCTCTTTCCACAATGCCTTCCATCCTACAATCTCTTCTCCCACAACTCCTATTCTTCCCATGCCCTCTCCTCCTTTTCTCTTTCTCTTTCCTGTTCCACTTGTCCTCTCATCATTCCATGTGCAACAGAGTTTTGTTTGTTGATGTGTTTGGAAAAATGTAACATCAATGTTTGTGATTTGAATAAAACTAATAAAAAGAGCTGCAATTGTTTTCCCTGATGTATTAAAGTCTTGGTTGGCTGTGTGAACTATATTGTGAAAATGTTTAAGAGTTTTGTGCAAAGTGTTTTGAGAAAATTATACATATTTGTAATTTGTATGAAATTAATGAAAACTTACAATATGTTTACCATTACAAAGTGTTCAGATCACTGTGATAATTGTTTTACTAACAGTGACCCATTTGGTTTATTGTGAATTACCTTACCATAGCAAAAAAACTGCAAATAGTTGCATCACATTATATGTCATTTTACTGTAAAATACTGTCAAATTTATAGTTTTTGCAAGTAAAACTATAAATGATATAATTTACAGTGAAAAAAAGGAAAAGGACATTTCCAGAAGTTCCTGTGTGACACATCGCATATGATATTTTATATAATGTTGTTTCTTCTCCTTTATGTAATAGTAATGTACATGTTATGTGTTATTCATTGTGGTATGTTACTCTGAACTCTATGAACTTTGATGTGACTTTCTGTTGTACCACCTGCCTTTTTTGGTGGTTAACAGTATATTTTAAGGTAAAAAGCAGATTTAAGTAGTTTAATTTGTGTATATTTAATAAGTATATTAATTAAATTTAAATATATTAAGTATATTTATTAATAATATATCACTTAATGAAATATATGGTTGTAAATTATACAGGCATTAATATGCCATACCATAATTCAAACATTTTAACCAATGTTTATGGTGAATTTCTGGCAACCACAGCTCCCAGTATTTACAAATTTAACAGCATATTTTAGCAGTGATATATAGACTTCTAATTAAAAGATTTAGCTATTCCAGTAATTGCTGTGAAAACATCTTAATCTTGTAATGCTATACATAAAATGATATTCTAGAGACTTATGCACTCTCTGAAACTTTTTTCAAAAGTTTGAACCAAACTACAACGTCATTCTATGGTATTTCAACAAGTTCTCACTCACAACTCATCACATATGGACGCTTGTTGGGAGTGAGAACGTGTTTATAACATTAAGATTTGTCCACAAAGAAAAACTAGAATACTGAAAACTATTTGTAGGAAGAGGATGTCCACATACATGTATGCCTCAGAATGAGTATATTAGTACAGAATAAAAAGGCTAGAATTGAAATAGAGCACCACCACAGAAAACAACCAAATTCTAATAAGTAACTTACTTTTCAATATAAAAATCAACTTTCAAATGTTATCGGCATAGGTACATTCTTCTGCATAAGGCAACATACTATAAAGTGAGCATGTATCTTTATGGCTGACCAATTGACACAAACAGACCAACTAACAAATAAGAATAGTGTTTTAACATGCTACATACCGTTAACTGTCATTAGTAACCTCCCCCACTAGTATATTCAAAGGGTTTTCGACTAGGGTTTTGTGCAGCTTGTGCAGCTCATCTTACTGGATTTTGATCCTTAAAACTACCTTGTTCCCACGTACTGGAATGAGTTTAGACAAAAGGTCTCTGTGTGAGTGTACGCTATGATGATGCCACAGATGGGGCACCCACGCTAAAATACAAAAAAGGAACAAAAAGAGTTGTAACTGAACGCATCTTAAGTGAAACATTGGCTGACACGCTCCCTAAATAAAGGACCCATGGGGGAACGGGGCGCGTGCAGGGCACGTACTGACATCGCCACTCTGACGCTCCCTTGTGTTCATTTTATTATTGCAAACATAGCTATTGGTACTCGCGTACAGCAAATAAAACAATAACTAAAATAAAACAAAAGTCACACTACTTGCATATAACTAGCTCAAATAAGATACATTTTTAAATCTGTTGACATAGGTACGTTTTGCATTTCCCGTTTCTTTTCCCTTTAAATGTGGTCGTATTTTGAACACGTTCTGTATCAATTTGCATATAATAAAATTGCTATATCTGGTGTAACTTCTGCTAGAAGACGCGTCTCAAACAGAAGGAAATAGCGCGTTTATATTCACCGAACTGGATATTCAATAATGTATGGAAAAACAGCGACATGTCTGCGCGCAAAATAAACGAATAACGCTTCTCTTTTGTTTGATCATTTTGTAATTCAAAACCATTGACGTGGCGCATGCAGATGGGTCAACGACGCCAAAAAAGCTTTTAGAAAACAACGAAAGACTAGGAACTTAAGGAAAGATGAGGGGCACAAGTTACAGCATCATTAAAAGGGGGGTTGGTTGAGGGGAGGCCATCTGGAAACCTCTCCATGACGCGTGCTGGACGCGTGGATCCCATGGGGCTCCAAGGACCCCTAGCTGAAAATATTTGACAAACTATCATGGGTCAAACGTCTTTTTTTGTTTTCATGCAGTTACAAAAGTCTAAGAGAAAATATAACATACAACAGACGTGCGTACGCAAACGTACACTGATTTTTGCATAGTCCACGTCCTATAATGTAAAACAAACAAATTAATGTGGATTCTATGTGTGAAGACGAGCACTATACGTTCAACCAATGTTTGTTGTATGTGGTAATCACATATTGGTTTGCATTGCAACTAGCAGTCTGCTGGGGGACGCGTGCGCTCAACCCCTCCCAATGAACGCCAGAGGTACAGGTGTAAGACCCACGTCATCATAAGAGAGGGGGGAAAACTATTGTTCATCACAATTTATAGACAGATGTTACGTTAAAACGGCGTGGCTTGGGAATCTGTCTGTTTTATTTAAATTATGAATGCTTATTCCGCCCTAAACTGGATCCAAATCCCGTATCCTTACGCGTCGCCAGCATCCCTCTTCTTCTCATTAACATGTTTTCTTCGCAAGCATCTATATGAAAGAACAATAGAAAAAGTATTGTAACATTAAATAATAGATCTAAATAGGTCCAAAACAGATTTCAGGCTTTTATATGTTCAACGGTGAAAAAGTAGAGTTGGAGGCTATAAAAGATGCATTAACATATGTTAAAAGTTTGGTTAAATGAGTCAAATAATAAATATAAATAGTAGTTTAAATACAAGCGGTCAAAGCTGATTGTCAAAAATTCTCAGTCTAAATATGACATTATGGGAGAAAGAGCAAAAATTAAATTACAGTATATTGGATATAAACCAATATATTTTGGTTTATACATATTGATTTTCAAAATGAGATTAAGAGTTGAATATAATTTATACACGCTACAGACGCGTCCTTTTGTTCTACAGTCTAAAGTTATTTGGCCAGAGGAGTTGTCTGAGGCGTGGGGGCGTTCCCATGACGCGCTGGTCAGGAATATAAACCCCGCGCGGATTCTAGATCCAGCACAGACGACCTTCCCACTGAAAACCTCAACATGACTCCTAACGCCACTGCTGTATCTGCTCTGTCTTATGCGCCCCGTACCGTGGCCATGAGAAAGGAGGCAAACGAACTGAGAAAAACCTTGAAACCCTTACTGGAAAAAAAACGACGAGCGCGCATCAACGAGAGCCTCAACCGATTAAAAGCGCTTATTCTCCCGCTCACAGGCAAAGATGTAAGTTTTTTTCATAGGCTAAACACATTATAGATTTAGATAGTCTGTCTTCAACGTGAAGTGCTGACGTGTGTTACGTTTTTTCTTACCGTTGCCTGTTCTCTTTTTCAGAATTGCCGTTATTCTAAACTGGAGAAAGCTGACATTTTGGAGATGACCGTTCGATTCCTGACTGATATTCAATACACTCCGTCTAAAGGTCAGTTTTCTTTAGATATAGTTTCCATTTCAATTCATATTATGGTCGTCTGATGTAAACTAGTTTTCAAAGCAAACTAAACTGTATATTTCTTTGCTTACAGATGGTGCCGTTAGTTTTAAAGAGGGGTACATAACCTGCCTACAGCGCGTTTCAGCTCGCCTACCGCAAACCAACCTCGACACAGAAACCCGCCATCGCATCAACGAGTTCATCCAGCGTTCGATGATGCCCAAGACACCAGGCTGCCAGAACTGCTGTGCACAGAGCTCCAGAATGATGTCACAAATCCAGCAAAAACTTCTGAATTTGAAATCTAGCAGCTCAAGAATCGTAAACCCAGAAAAAAGCAACGCTGCGAGTCTCAGTCAACCTCAGCCTGTGCCACTGATCACCGATGCCAAAGTCTGGAGACCTTGGTAGATCTACCATACAAATGACTATTGTTCTGATCTTATAATGCAAGCCTTTCAGAATTGTAGCCTACATATCTGCAACCTATGTAGGCTCTTTTAAAATTTACTTGATGAATAGCCTACGAGTCATCAAATAACATATAAGTATTGTATACTTGCTTTTTCCAGTCCAGTGTATAGTAATGGAACAGACCCCACATATTTTTTGTTTTCATAAAGATCCTGCGCGTGACCTGTACATAACGTGGTTAGATTTATTACCCATTGCGGGTTAAATCGTCGGTGGCTCTTGAAAACGCCTAGTAAAACCCTAAGGGTTATTAATAGTAAAACATTTGCACCTCACACTTCAGTATCCTGGGTTGGTGCAGATTATTTAATTGTAAACACTCTGTGTTGTTCACTGAAATCTCTTTTTTGTGGGGATGTGCTATGTATTTACTTGTTTATACATGTATGTATTGTGCTACACTTTATAATAAAAATGTTGGGCTACACAGCTGGTTTCCCTTGCATCATTCTTTCTGAAGTAAAATAAAATATGAGTTTAAGAGCACAAACAGAGCTAATCCACAAAGGAGAAGCACGGACTCACTATGAAAAATAACAATGGCATGATTTGGGCGCGCAAATGAAGACAATTTGGTGCAACAGTGGTAATGCGGTAGATATTCAGCCTAATCACAGGGAAGGCCTACTTAATAAAACATTAGGCTTATACGCTAAAAAGATCGTCTGCTAAATAAATAAATGCAAACAATCATGACAGCTGCTTGACAAGCGTCCTCTTTATGAACGCTTGCAGGAAAGCCTGGTCTATGCTGCCACCTTTCGGTGGTTCAGTTAAAGTGTGAAATAAACTAAACAAGTAAGTGTGTAAAAGATTTAGGCTACAGTTGTTACTCATTTCAACAATTGATGAACATGTTGTTAAACCTAAAGTCTAGAATGTATAAACGGTTAATATTTTATATATATATATATATATATATAAACCGCTTCTTTGGTTTATAGAGAACAAGGGACAGTTTGCACGTATCGCCACGTGTGTAACCTACTTCTGTTAATAAACGGAAGTAAACTTTCTAAAACAGTTTATATGAACAGATAAACCATTCACGCCCCGTACTTATGTTAAATGATCAACAGCAGTTTGATTTTCATCACGTCTTATACCACAGTAGTGGTATAAGAAGCCTGGCCAATCGATTTACCCTTCAAACCCGCAGCTCTCGCTCCGCCTGACTCAGTCTATTTCATTACGACACACGGAATAGGGGTTAAAGACGAGCCTCGACTCAAGGCAAGCTCATGATGTCTATTTCAAATGCACAAGCCGCGACACCATCCATCCAGATATGCAGGTAAGACGCTTTTATGTAGCTCTAACCTTCAGTGGCTCAATGGATGGATCTCAATTTACGTCCGATGAAGCGGCCCTTTAATCCGAAGCCTGCTCCACAAATAGAATAAGATCCTTTTCAGAGATCACTAATACGTTTTACAGAGAACGGAATACACGAGGCCATTACTTTTGTTTATTTCATATGACTGAAAACAACGTTCGGATGCTGGTGCATTTTTTTTTCACACAGTTCATGCCGGGTACATCATATGTCGTATGTGATGACCTCAACAATGATGCTGATGTAGAGCCCTGACAGAAACACAAGGTTATCTTAGTCTTCAAGGAAGAAACATTATATTCAAGAGATGTACGGGACTTAAATAGCGTGGTTATGTTAGATTAAGGTATGATGATAGTTCTAGAAGCGGATCGCGAAATAAACTGGTGCATAGAAAGTAGAAATGAAATCAAAATGGCTGTTATGCGTGATATTTTCTTAGCATAAATTTTGGCGCTCATGTGTTTATCCCTTTGTTTCAGTAATCAGGATTAAATGTTTAAAAAGCCTGTCCATGGATAGCCGACTAGCGCAGTGTTACAGAATACTTCTCTTGTCATTCGACGCTCAAGCGTAGCTACTGCCCTCTCGTGCTTGTAAGAGGTACAGCCTGCGTACGCGCCGATGCACAATTGAGTCAGCCACGTGCAAATTTTATGAGATTTTGACGGGGTGTCGGTATTTGTTGTCACGCTCACTTATTTGACTGATGTGTTTGTGTGAATTTGCCAATCTACATGTCAATAGCTAATGGTGCTGAGACAGAACCAACTCTTCCACCATCTGTGGAAACAAAACTGGGGGGGCCAGAAAGCTGAATTCTACATCGAGGTTTGTTCTCCGATAGTTTTTTTTTTGTCTTACTGGAAACATTCTAATGCTAAAACGAATAATCGTCTAATTCTGTTTATTCCAAACCTGATTTACAGATGAAATTCCGCGTTGGTAATCGCTATAACATAAGTCTAATCCAAACGACTGTGATTGGTTAATTCTGATCTACGCTGAGAAAATGAACAGGTATCATGTGACAACAACACCAACTAGTGCTGCACTTCTGGACAGTAACAATGACACTGATACTTTTATAGGCATTGAATTGTTAACGTTTCCACGTCGTCACATCTGACTCAAATAGTTGTCCGGCTTCAGTTTGATTAATCATTTGAACTACCAATGTTTGTCCTTATTTGGTGAAAGAAAGCTTTTAGACTCAAGGATAATTCTGTAGTTTCAGAGTGCATTAGCAAGTTTTGTCCTCCCTCTATAAGTCACTGTAAATAGTTTTTGCTTTGCCAGTGGATGCATTTCACGACGAGAACCTGTTATAGACCTCAATTGCTGGATGTTTCAGTATACTGGTGCATTAAAGTGTTAGGTAGTTCACCCAAAAATGGAAAAAAAAAAAGTAATCAATGACACCCTCGTTTCATCCCAAACCCGTAGGACTTTCGTACATCTGTCCCTCTCTTATATCAAAGTCTGTTCCCCCTATGTTTTCCTTAGGGTTACGGGTAGGTTTAGGATTAGGAAGGAAACATAGGGGGTACAGACTTAGACACAACACAGCAATTGACAGTCCTTAAAACTACCACTTTTTTGCTTCACAAAGAGATCGTAAAACTAATCCATATGAATTGAGCAGTTTAGTCCAAATTTTCTGAAGATAGATACACAATCGCTTTATATGATGAGCAGGTTCAATTTAGGCCTTTATTCACATATAAACATTGATCAGCGTGCAAACATCAACAGAAGCTCAACCGTACTTGCTTGGTGCGTAAGAACAAACCTCACTGGTTCTTATGGAAGCTCAAACGTGCTGCGTAACACATGAGAATGAACCTCATTGGTTCTCACATGTCAAGCAAGCATGCTTGAGCTTCCTTTAATTTTAAGCTTTTTGTTTAACTAATGTGTGCATTGATCAAAGTTTATATGTGAATAAAGGCCTAAATTCAATATGTTTATCATATAAAGTGAAAATTCTCTTCCAAAAATTTGGATTAAGCCACTCAATTCATATTGATTATTTTTAACGATCTCTTTATGAACTTTTTGAAGTGTCAAAGTGGTAGTTGTTTGAACTGTAAATGGAGGGACAGAAACCTCTCAGATTTCATAAAAAATTTCTTCATATGTGTTTTAAAGATAAACAAAACAATTACGGGTTTGGAACGACATGAGGATGAGTAAATGATAACATAATTTTAATTTTTGTGTGAACTAACTCTTTAACCCCCCCCCCCGAATTGTGTTCCTAATATGTATTTTAATTTATATTTCCATATTAATAAGCCTACAGAATAAATAATCATAATTGTGTGTGACATTTATTTTAATGGTTTATAATGAATTGCATTTTCCTTCACATTGCATTTTGCTAGATCACATAGTAACCGCACACATTATATTCACATGAAAATGTTGCGCAGATACCACATTTACTCAGAGGTAACCAAATTTACTTAGCAGCCAGGGTGAATCACTTAGTGTGGTTAGATCCATTTTGTGCTTAACAAATTGGGTCATTTTGTTGCTGCGTAGTTGCAAAAAAGGCAATATGCTACATTTTATTGAGAATAGCATCTTGTTTCTGAGAGAGATCAGATGCTTTCATCATTATCCTCATATTCCCAGGTAGGATCTTTGTTGTTGTGCTTTTTGTTTCGCGAGACGCAATTTAAAGTATCAGTGATGGGGAAAAACACCTTGAACCAAATTACATGTTATATACTATCTCTGTTTAGCTATTTTAGTGAACTAAAGCATTGCAAACTGAATGCAAACAAGTTTTTTACTATAACTAATGTAGTTAAGAGTTTTCATTAAGACGGATCATATATATATATATATATATATATATATATATATATATATACATTATTATTATTTTTTTTCCAAGTAAAATTGAGTGTAATGAATGGGTAAAGGAACCAAAGATCTTGTTTTTCCTGTTAATGATAAACTCATGGATTGATGGAATCAGACGACATAATTCTGAGCTTTCTCATTCTTGTGGTTACTTTGGGAAATCCTGTACCTGTTGTTATGATGGTTGGCATGTACACATTAAATATTGCAGTAAGCAAAAGATTTTGAGCTCAACTGTTCGTTGCTTCACTAGTTGGAAGTGTGCTTTGAATCAAAGTGGGTCTCTTTCTCTAAAATTTCCATGTCTGTTAGTTCAATTGTTAGATTTTTATTTTTTTTTTTGCATTGTGACATTTTCATGACAGTGGAGCACCTTCTTTTTTACTTTAATGCAAACAAAAATAATGACATTTTCTAAATTACAAAATATTATTTCATCGTGGTAGTATTTCTTCATCTGTGTAAATAACTTAAATACTTTATTTCTGTACTTCAGAACTATATTTTGAATTTTTTTGTGTGTCAAGTTCTATTGAAACGGAATACTTTAACATTTAATCATTTTACCCATGGTAAAAACACTGATTTGAGGTATTTATTACTTTTATACATCAGTGGGATTAACAATCTGATACAAGACACAGATGTTTAATAAACAGTTATTAATTATTATGAATAATAATCAGAATAAATAATTCTTGCACCAAGTAATATGTTTTATTATCAGAAATGTAGACTGTCTGCAGTTGCTAAACAATATAGCAGCTTTGCACATAAATATAGAATGTGTCATCACAGGAATGTCTTTATTTTACAACAGTATTGAAATTTAGAATCATAACTAGCAGTTGAACAATTTTAAGTAACAAGTTTTAGAATATTAGTTCTTTTCATTTCAGTTAACATCTAGTGTGTTCTAGAGCTTTAAATATTCAGGACAAAACTGTGAATGTGTCATTGCTAGTGAATTGACTGAAGACCCACAGAATTTGAATGAAGGTGGTGGGTGGAGTCTGAGTCAGTGAAACACATGACACTAGTGGTGAAGAAGAATATGATGTCATGAATGATTTGATGTGATGGAGGAAATGAATGAAAGAATGCTACTGTCACTGAAAGTCACTGTTGTGTTGGGAACTTCTCAAGTCTCTCTCGTCTAACTTTTAAGAAGTCATGGCTTCTCTTTATGAGCTCAGCAGGTAGAGTTAACTAACAGACACACATCATCATACTCTTCTAAACAGACACACACACACACACACACACTAATTTATATTGTTTCAGACATAGACACACCTTCATATTCTTCCAGACGTTAAGGTTTGTGTGTTTGTAATATTGTGTTTGATGTGGATTTTTATGTTCAACAAAATAATTCAGCGAACTTGTCATAACTTGAGTTTGTTGTTTCATGGAAGTTTATAAGTAGTTTAATACGACAAGAAATGTTTTGGCATAATATGACTTGGCAGAATTTCTCCCCAAACTGGTTGTGGATGTAATCACGTCTGTTTTTGTTTCACCGTATGTTGTAATTTGTTCTTGAATGCTTTTTTTCCCTTCTTTCTTTTATGATGCAACCAATACACTCTTGTGTGACAATCGATTTTTAGAGTGGTTATAAATATATAATCACTCCTAAGAATGTATAAAATATATAGAAATGTTGCATCTGTTTGGACAGTTTGGAATGCACAAACACAGAAAAGCAGAGTGATGTAAACAGCAGGTTTAAATACTGCTAGATAATATCAGCACTGTTGGGACAGGAAATACAACCCGAATTCCAGAAATGTTGGGACGTTTTTTTGAATACAATGAAAACTAAAAGACTTTAAAATCACATGAGCCAATATTTTATTCACAAAAGAACATAGATAACATAACAAATGTTTAAACTGAGAAATGTTACAATTTTATGCACAAAATGAGCTAATTTCAAATTTGATGCCTGCTACAGGTCTCAAAATAATTGGGACGGGGGCATGTTTACCATGGTGTAGCATCTCCTCTTCTTTTCAAAACAGTTTGAAGACATCTGGGCATCGAGGTTATGAGTTTCTGGAGTTTTGGTATTGGAATTTGGTCCCGTTCTTGCCTGATATAAGTTTCTAGCTGCTGAAGAGTTCATGGTCATCTTTGACGTATTTTTCATTTAATGATGTGCCAAAAGTTCTCTATAGGTGAAAGATCTGAACTGCAGGCAGGCCAATTCAGCACCCGGACTTTTCTAGGACGAAGCCATGCTGTTGTAATAGCTGCAGTATGTGGTTTTGCATTGTCCTGCTGAAATACACAAGGCCTTCCCTGAAATAGACATCGTCTGGAGGGGAGCATATGTTGCTCTAAAACCTTTATATGCCTTTCAGCATTCATAGTGCCTTCCAAAACATGCAAGCTGCCCATACAGTATGCAATTAACTACAATTAACTTGCAGTTAAGTTACTAGATGTTCTCCCAGCTGAATCTTTTCAAAATTTCTTGCTTTTTCAGCCATTTGTTGCCCCCATCCCAACTTTTTTGAGACCTGTTGCAGGCATCAAATTTGAAATGAGCTCATTTAGTGGATAAAAGTGTAAAATTTCTCAGTTTAAACATTTATGTTATCTATGTTCTATTGTGAATAAAATATTGGCTCATGTGATTTGAAAGTCTTTTAGTTTATTAAAATTTAAAAAATGTCCCAACATTTCTGGAATTTGGGTTGTAATATAAATATAATTATTGACTAGTAATGCTTGTAGTCATATATGAATGAATTATAAGAGTCTTGAAGCCTGGGAATTGAGTCAGTGTGATCTTTGTATATCAAACTTCCTTCCTGTTTACATTTGTGCTGCAGAAGATATAACACAATAATGTAATTTTATAATATTGTCAAATGTATTTACTGAATAAAATTTATGAGCACTTGAATTGTTACAGTAATTTAATATCAGAAAGAAAGCTAAGTCAAAAAAGTGTCTCTGTGGCCAATACTAAATATGGTAATCAATAAATTTTGCATCCCTAAAACCTAGAAATTATGGCCTGGTTTCACAGACAGGGCTTAGATTAAGCCAGTAGTAGGCCTTTGTTCAATTAAGACATTTAAGTAGCTTTTATAAACGTGCCCTAGAAAAAAAACCCCATTATTGTTGTGCATCTTGAAACAAAACAATGGCACTGGTATATTTTAAGATATGTCACTGCAAGTTGCTTTCAGTTTAAATGGCTCAAACATGCATCGTTTTAGTCTGGGACTAGGTTTAAGCCTTGTCTGTGAAACTGGGGGTATAAATGTTTTTTTTTTTTTTTTTTTTTTTTAATCTTTCAGGATCATGCGTCCTGATGATGCCAACATTGTTGGTAATGTTCATGGTGGCACTATCCTGAAGATGATTGAGGAAGCAGGTTGCATCATTGGCACACGCCACTGCAATACTCAAACTGGGGTGAGTTCCTCTTCCTGATACTCTTTAGTCTTACAGTTATATGAACAATGTTCAATGCAAGGCTTTCAACATTGGAACCACCATCTTTTTTATATATAAAGTGTGGTGTATTTTGTGCTTTTCTAGAACAGATGAGCATAGTAAAGATGTAACTGATGAACATTCTGATTGTTTTGATAAGTGATATGAAACGCACAAAGCCTGTCAAGAAATGAGTTGTCATATTTTACTGCCATATCAACTATGGCCATTTTAGGATCATTTAGATTATTAATTCGCCTTTTACCATAGATTCTCATTACATTAACCCTCATGTACTGTTGCGGGTCAAATTGACCCGTTTTGATTTTTGAGTTGTCGGAAACATCAGTTAACCTATGTTTTTTTTTTTTCTTGAAATTTTGCTACTTTTTCTCATGTAAGGTCATGAACATGCATGCAAAGTTTCAACACACTGATGTGTTTTGACATATGCACACAAAATTTTGGTTACGTTGGTGATGTTCTTGGGTCGATTTGACCTGCATATTTTAATGCTCTAAGGCAACTGTACAGACTCAAAACAATAACATTTCTTGGTTATATTTTGTTGTTTTAGTTTTTTACTACCCTATGAAGCTAAAAAAAAGGAGCTTTTCCTCTTATTTTAATACAAAAAAATATTTTGTCTGCCACATATGGTAAAAATGAGCTATCATTTCTTTTTCTTTTTTTTTTCAGTCTATCTGAAATACTGTCTAACCTACATTGTTTTTCTTGAAATTTTGTGACTTTTTCTCATTTAGGGTCATGAACATGCATTAAAAGTTTCAACACGATGATGTGTTGTGAAATGTGCATACAGAAATTTTATACATTCTTACTGTTCGTGGGTCAATTTGACCCATATAGACAGCCATTCAAAAGCGACAGACCCAAAATACAAAACGCTTCTGTTTTGTATGTCAGAGCTCTTCAACTCTAGTCCTGAAGTGCCAGTGTCTTGCTGGGTTTAACAACTTTTTTTTTTTTTTTTTTTTCAAAGTTTGTGAAAATATAAAGTTGTTTTACCTGTTAATTGTCTGTCCCACTTTTTGAGCATAGTTCAAAATACTTCAGAGCAGACTTAAGTTTGGTATCTTTTTAAAGGGAACACTTCACAGATTATTGTAGAAGTAAAAAAAGTTGTAAAAGTAAAGTTTAAAAAAAAGTTATAGAACTTTATGAAAATGTAATATATATATATATTTTATATTTTATATAAAATATATATTTTACAAAACATTTTCAATTCTAAAACTTCAAGAAAATCAAAGTTAAATATCTGAACAAGTTCTGTGCCAAATTTTAGGTTGATATCTCAAAAAAAGAATTTTCAGTAAGGTTTTTTGTGTCCAAACTTTTTCACTAGATGACATCCAGACTCCACCGGTGACCATATAAGGACTCTTTGATTTCCATATATGGTTTGAGTGATCTGAACCATATTTTTCCATACTTTTCAAAATATTTATGAAGTAGACATAATATTCAGAAGAAGTTTGGGCAGAAATGTTAATATTTGATTTGAATTCAATCCATAAAACACATATAAAAAACATACGGAAAGAATCAGAGCGTGTGTTATAGTTTGGCACCACGTCACAAATGAAGAATCTATCGCTATTTATCTATTGCTCTGTCATTTCTTTTGAAAATCACTCACCAAATATAAAAACTAGAGTCTGAAAGCTTTCAAATGATATATAGTTTGTCAAGATTACCTTAGGTTTAGATTAAGATATTATTGTTATAAATGTATAATGGTAAATGTCCCGTGGATGGGGGGAGGGGCAGTCTAAAAAATAGTGGTTAAAAACATATTTATAAATCATAAATTCAGGTATTTATTCTTTTTAATGTGTGAAAACTATTGATATTAAAAGTTAATTATTTGTACACGATTGTGTGTTTTTTTTTTTTTTTTTTTTTTTTTTAGTGTGATATTTTTTTTTTTATTTTTTTTTTTTTGGGGAATTGTATTGAATCCAGTTAGGGTCAATTTGACCCGGACCATAGAAATCGAACCGTGCGTGAGGGTTAATGCAAAACAATATCTTTCTCATTACTGTAATGTGAAAAAATGTATATTATTTACACTGTAAAGTATTTATACATCATTTTAGAATAAATGCTTATATATATACTTAAACCTTTAAAAATCTATAAAATGTGATACATTTTTTTTTTTTTGGCCCTGATTCAAGCCTTCTGCTTGAAAATGGCCATTGTCTGCTGTAGCCAGTAGAGGGCACTAAATATATGTAGCACAATGTACACACAGTTTAAATGTATCTATTGATGCAGACACTGAGTTGTAGAATCCTGGTATACTAGTAAAGTGCAAATGAATAACATTTTCCTTTGGCAAATAGGATCGCTGTGTAGCTGCTTTGGCCCGGGTGGAGCGCACAGACTTCCTGTACCCAATGTTCATCGGTGAAGTAGCCCATGTCAGTGCTGAGATTACCTACACCTCCAAACACTCAGTCGAGGTGCAGATCAATGTTCTCTCAGAGAACATAGTCACAGGTCAGTAAAAGGTCATAAAGGATTGCTTAATGGAAAGGTTCACACAAAGATGAAAGTTCTGTCATTTTACTAAAGCTCTTGTTGTGGAACAAAATGTATGTACAAGTTACATACATTGAAAGTATATAGTGAACACAGGCTGTCAAGCTCTAAAAATAACAAAAAGATCAAAAAAGTCTAATAATAGTATTCTATATAGTATATGCGCTATATTTTAAGTCTTTAGAAATCATGTTATTGATTTATGTGTGGACCACACAAAGTTATTCATTAAAAATACTCCCCTGCGCCACAGCCCTCTTAGCTCACTGAGTTATTGCATAATCAAACAAAAATCGTGGCATATGATTTACATAAAACCTGACGTGATGCATCTTCACATCTATTAATTTAATCATTAAGAAAAGTGTAAATACTGTATCTCTGAGCGTCTTGAAAATATTGTGTTTAAGCAGCCTGTAATGTCAGCCTCTTGATATTTTTACATATTTATGTGTGTATTTATGTATTTTATATATTTATTTATTTTACGTAATAATAAGTATGTAGTCCTCGAAATTACAGTTAATGTAACAAATTACAATAGATTAAACTAAACAAGTACACAAGACTAAAAACCTTAAAACCTTAAAAGATACAGACACAAAATGTAAGGAATTTTGTTTATAATGATAACTGTATGATAACATCTACATTGTACATGGACTAAATTCATCTAAAGATGGCATCAGCTTACATGAATAATTGAGATTCCATTGAAGCTGATTAAAATAGGTGTTCTGTCATCGTGTACATTCATTTTTCTGGGTTAAAGGTTAGGTTTTATTATTCAAGAGTTCTGTGTCAAAGTTCAGTTTGGTTTGAGACACTGCCAAACACCAGTCAGCCCAGCCTATGTCATTATATAAGTAAAATGAGCTGCAAATGCCGTTTCATGTTGACTTCAAAAGTAGCAATTTATAGCTAATTTCAAAAGGGCCAAACACCCTACTGTTAGAAATACTGAGTGCTTTGCCATATTCATATGAGTAACATAGTTTATCAGTATTTATTTAAACAAATATTGCAAAAGCTGATGCTAGATAATTCCTCTTTCTCTGACCTCAACTCAAGAGGGAGCTATAGCTCAATAAATGCTTTAACTAATCTGAATATAATGTGATGCTAACTTTAGACATAGATAAATATAATTCTTTATCATAGAAAACTGACATGATCTCCTTGAAATTTGTTAATTTGATGGATAGTAATGGAAAGACAAACAAAAAAATAAGAGAAGAAAAAACGTACAGCTAAAACAAAGGCGCTATCCCCAAGGCACATGTTGTTACCACAGCAACAGGGTTGTCATGTGGCAAAAAGCGATCCAGCTTGGCGTGGGCGAAGTACCTAGTCAGTAGTAGTGGAGGAAGTGACTGCAGAAGCCGCTACAAATAAAGACACCTCTGGGCTCCCTCCGCTTAGGAGTGGCCACATTTGATCACTTGCAATGATTTGAACAAAACCAGTAAAAGAAAATGTCTGGGTCATATTTCATATTTCTGAAATCAAAAGAAAGAAACAAGAAACTATTGAAGAATTTCAATGAAACCTAATTTTACGAACATTTTACTGTGACAATACTTAGTGATTTATGTGAATTCCCCCAAAAATTCTTATTACCAAAACAACAACAACAACAACAAAAACACCTCTCACTACAAATGCAAATAAATAAATAAATTTCACAACTTTTGCAATGCCTCTTGATGTAAGTGGATGTAACTGTAATACAACAATCAAAAAATCTAATAGGAAAAATAGCATTAAAATTATTTACTATTTACTATTTAAAATAAAACACCATTATGGTAATGAGAATTTGCCCACCTAGTTGAGATTTGCTATATAGTATATATTACTTTATGTCAGTATATAGTATGTATGCAAGTAGAATGTACTATACATCCAACTTTTAATATATAGCTGGGCAATAATATAGTTTACATTTTTCAACGATATTACAATCAAGCAGTTCAGATTTGCCATTTAAAACATACCACTTAACGTGAGCATATCTATAGGTAAGGTTGGATAAAGTAGTAACACTTCACTGAATATTTATAGCACCTTAATTCATTATGCCTTTACACATTGTAATGCATTATATCTGTTCAAAAATAATTTAATTGTAACAACAGTTATAAGTAAGTTATAAGTTATAAGTACTTCTGTAGAAGAACTGATTATTAAGTGCATTATAAGCATTATTAATGCATTATATTACATTAAGACCTATATATAATGCAGTGTGTATCGAGAGAAGTTATGCTGTTAAAGTTACTCTTGAAGGCACAATATGTAAGATATTTAGATTAAAGTATCCAAAAACCACTAGAACTATATTATATATTTTGTTGACTTGCGTGCTTACGTTATCCCAAACATTTCCAACAATGTTTAAAGGGTTAGTTCACTCAAAAATGAAAGTTCTGACATTAATTACTCATCCTCATATCGTTCCACACCCGTAAGACCTTCGTTCATCTTCGGAACACAAATTAAGATATTTTTGATAAAATAGGGTTAGAGGCTCAGTGAGGCCTGCATTGACAGCAAGTTAATTTACACTTTCAAATGCCCAGAAAGGTACTAAAGTTATATTTAAAACAGTTCATGTGACTACAGTGGTTTAACCTTAATGTTATGAAGCTACGAGAATACTTTTTGTGTGCCAAAAACAAAATAACGACTTTATTCAACATTGGCGATTTCAAAACATTGCTTCATGAAGCTTCAAAGCTTTATGAATCTTTTGTTTCGAATCAGTGGTTCGGAGCGTGTATCAAACTGCCAAAGCCATGTGAACCATTGAAATTTCAAAACACTTATGACGTAACGAAGTCTTGTTTACTGAAATCACGTGATTTTGGCGCTCTGAACTACTGATTCGAAACAAAAGATTCGTAAAGCTTTGAAGCTTCATGAAGCAGTGTTTTGAAATCGCCCATCACTAGATATTGTTGAATAAAGTTGTTATTTTGTTTTTTTGGCGCAAAGTATTCTCGTTCGTTCATAACATTAAGGTTGAACCACTGCAGTCACATGAACTGTTTTAAATATATCTTTAGTACCTTTCTGGGCATTTGAATGTGTAAATTAACTTGCTGTGAATGCAGGCCTCACTGAGCCATCGGATTTTATCAAAAATATCTTCATTTGTGTTTCGAAGATGAACGAAGGTCTTACGGGTGTGGAACGACATGAGGGTGAGTAATTAATGACAGAATTTTCATTTTTGGGTGAACTAATCCTTTAAATCCAGAGAAATCAGCAATTTTAACCAGGACACGGACCGTGTCATTTTGTCGCTTGTCAATGACTTCATATCCGCTTTACCTTCGATTTCCAGTTTTACTTTCTTAGAAACCTTGAAAACCATGGTCACAGATGCTTTATTATATTATGTGTTTTATTAGACAGGTGAGCAACTTTTATTGACAGATAACTAATCATTGTTATATAGCTTAACACGTTTAGTCTTATTGTTTGAATCGCTTGTTTTCTTGATTTATCGTGAGTACCATGTTTCACCATGCCTCAGTGAGAACACTATTTTGTCAAGTGGCTAACATAGCATAATCAGAGAGAGCTTTCTCCATCATACAATATATTTTAAAATTAATTGCATGTCATTTAGCAACACAAGTCATCCAGTTTTTATTAATATGATATTCTAATATCGATCTAGATTACTGCAGTGTGTCTCTCATAGTCTCTCATACCAGCCACCAATGCACAACATAACATTACACTCAAATGTAATGAAATATATGATTGTTTTAACCATGTAAAACAGCGCTGTGTTACCCCACATATGCAATGAAAAGAGCAGATGCGGCCGACTGCAGCATAAACATAATAAAAACTCAGCTGGATTTGTTCCACTCCCACGGCTCTCGGTCCGCCATGCTTCATACCACAGTAACGTTAATAAAACTTTAATACATTAGCTCATCCATAAACATGATTTCTGCCTGAGTCCGTCAGATTCCTTTCCATTGGCTGTGGAGGTGAAGACGACAACTCCCATGAACCCACGCTCATTCACGCCATCATCAAGCTACTCCTTTGTTTTGAATAAGCGACCTCTAGTGGCGTAAATGACATTGTGCCTTTAAATGACTGTTTCATTAAATCTTTTTAATTCTCTGACAAACAATACCTTTTATTCCATAATTTATCCAGTCCACACAATCAATGTTTAATTTTCACTCACTATACATGTTAACCAGTCATTGTCCTTAGCGTGTTGTGTTAAGGCGGCTCTGTCGAGTGGTCTCAGACTGTCTCAGCGCTGCCCCTTTAAAGGCTCGTGCTGAGCCGTAGGGAACCGAGTGGAATGGGGGCATACTTTATGTGCTTCTGTCATGTTAAGTTAACGTCACGCGTCACCAACACAGGCGGCAGTTGCAGAGCGATACCTGCATAGGAAAGCAGTCTACTCTGCAAATGCAGTGTCTTCCTCTAGGATTTAAACAGAACGTAGAGCAAAACCTTTGCCCTTTTCCCACCGAAAGCAGTACCTGCATGTATAGACAGATAAAAACATATGTGAGTTGTATTTTTCAATAAATATGCATGCATGCATCCAAGAATGTAAATGAACCGTGGCCTGGAAATCATTGCTCCTTTATGTCCTCATTCATATACTCTTTGCGCTATTATTGGCTGGCTTCATTAACATGGTTAATAATAAACTGCTGCCACCTAAGTGCATAATAGCAACAGTAACTATCATCATAGCTGGTGTCAGCAGTTTAATTCTAGCCCTCAGTGTAACATCTCGCTCTCTTTTTGCAAAATAGACAATGGTTTTTCCATACATGTATCATACATTGACGTGAGCATTACACATTCTTTACATAGCATCAACAATCAGCAAAGAGGCAAGGTTATAGCAAAAAATCTTTCCATAAACCTTTGTTCCCTGGTCTGACACACATTTAAAGGCTGGGTATGCGTTTGTGTCTGTTTACATACATGTGTGATCTCAGGCTAGGCCATCACGTGATTCTTCTCTCGGGTTAAATACACACACACAGAGACAGTCAGGGCCAATCTTGTCAGCCTCGTCTTGCTCACACTCCTTAGGGGTCTCCTTACTCTGAACGCAGGGGCCGTAATGATTGCATCGGCAGGGCAGCCATCTACACTGCCATCTACACACGTGTTCATACAAATGCAAAATCACATTAAAATGAATACATTTGCTCTCAGTCTATCAGTCTCTCTATTAAACAAACACACGTTTACTTAGCTACTTATCTAAATAAGGACATACCATAGACTTTGATTATATACTGGATGTTTTATATTCTCCCACTTTTAATTATAAATGAAGCTAATTATAAATACTTTTAATTCCAACACAAACCATACTCCTAAAAGACCCACCTAATCCATTTATGTTTTTATAATAAAAAAAATAAATGACACATTTATGAATTGGATTTCCAAATGACAATGTCCCTGGATGTGGAAGATTTTGCCTGATTTAGCTTACTTCTGGAGACAAATATGTCCCCTGTGTATATCTATATAAACCTCACACATACACTTTCAAACATACATTTTGGGTTAGCAACATGCTAAACAATAACCATTACTTATTTTGTGTTTCATTAGATGAGTACTATTACAGTAGATACACTTGCAGATATATATCTTTAACTACAAATTTGTCTAATGAACAACCAAATAGTAATTAGACTAATGTAAACTGACATTTTTAACAAAGTAAAACTACATATCCCTTTAAAAAATACAGTATACTTTAGCATACTTTTAAAAAAAAATACTTATCATAGATATAATATATACTTAAGTTAAACAATGTATTTTTTCAGACACTTAATTGCATGGTATGTGCAATTAAATGAAAATGTATTATAGTTTACATTTATATTAAATGAAGAGTGTTTTTTAACCACTTAAGGAGGACTTATTAGGAGTAATTTCATAATTATTCCTATTTTCTTTGAAATATGATATAGCTTTTTATTGTCAGCACTTGTGCCAAAGTACCAATGCAGAAATTTACTTAATAAACCAACCCAAAGTAAATATTCATTAAAGTTAAAAGTGTGATAATATCCCAGTCCTATATATATATATATACGCATTATATACACAGGGGCGTAAGAAAACTGATACAGAACATACCTGTTTATCAACTCATTTAATCAAATGTATAATAGACATAAACCACCTGTCCTCAGATAACACGATATTTCATGTAGATTAAAATCCAAATTAAACTTGAGAAAAGTTCAGTAGGTGGGAGGGTATGCTGCTAAAGGTGGGCGGATACGGGTTGGCAGAATCTCTAAAAGCTACTCCATCTCTAAACAAATTGTACAGCACACCTGCAATCACTCAGGGTTCTGTACACAGTTGTACTGCACAATGTCTTTTCTCTTGTATCTGACCACTGGGTCCATACTGAAACCAGTGATTAAAGTGTTGGCCGGCAGTAATGGAAAATCTAAGATAGTAATCAAGACCAATCTACTCTGGTAGACGTAAGTCACTAAAAAAACATTTAGATTACTCTAAGCAGACTTTTTTGATATCTAAAGTCAGCATAGTCTGTGAATTTATCATACAAAGAAAATGCACATTTAGTAATTAGATGAAATAAAGTTGAAGTAGCAGTGTAAAACAACATATAAACCACCACTCTCCAAATAGTTGTTAGATGGATTAATGTTTGTTGCTAAGAGACTAATTTGTTAGATAAATATAGGATCAGAGTTTGACTAGTTCCATCTACAGTACACTGTAAAAGCTAAAAGCATGCAGTCCTTAAAAAAAGCTATAACTTAAAAATTACTTTCATGGTGTAACCTAATCCATGTTGGGGAAGCTACTTTGAAGTATGTTAAGCTATAAGCTACTTTACAGTAGGTAGCTACACTACTCGCTACAGTCATTACTCTGAAGCCGAGGATTGATATTTTTATATTAATTGTTTTTATATTTCTGAGTTGAGTTGCTGATAGGAAATCTACATTTTACACTTTTACTGTAAGAAAATATTATTCAAAATTGAAAATGATATACTTGTACTATGGTATCTGACTTCATCTGTCCAGTGAGGGAGCTATTTTTTGCCCACGATTCTTTGCTTGTGGAGAACATGTAAATATCCTGCTGTGTAGAACCATTAGACAAGCTGCTGTGGAAACCAATTAGAGAAGCCATTCTCTCGCCATGGTAGCGGCAGAATCCCTGCATGGTTGTCATAGCAACCGGCTTGTCTGGATGACTTCAACAGAGTGTAAAATGCAAATGCTATTCCCAAAAGCAGTCTGTCAGAATTAATCCTCATCTTTCTGCTGAATTGGTACAGTTCAGTCTTAAATTATTTGTTTTGTGTTCATAAAATGTAGAAGAAAAAGCTTTCATTTATCCATCATATTAGTCTCTGTATTGCAACCTTGCAACATTTGTCAAAATCGGATATCAAAATTGACAGTGTCTACGGCCCCATGCCACTAACAGTCTAAGATTAGGAATTGTTTTTATAGCATCCAGGCATTACTGAGAAAACAAAATGATTATGAATCTTAGTATTATTTCGAAATTTACTGTCTAACTTGAGAGGATTCCCTGCCATAGCCTGATTAGGGGTACAAAAATAATAGAAGAAATGTTAAAAGTTTTTTTTTTTTTTTTTTTAAATGCATACATACAATACAATGTGTATTCCTAAAGTGTCATCTTTAGTTTCAGCAAATTAGATATTATCATCAAGATCATTTAGATGCTAAAGAATCAATTGAAACCAGTTTTGTTCAGCTTGGTCCCTAGTCATGACAAACCAGGAAATGTCAAGGAATTGCTAATTTTCAGCCCTGGCATTGTCATTATACAGGTGCTGGTCATATAATTAGAATATCATCAAAAAGTTCATTTTTTTATTATAAATTATTTTTTAAAAATGAAACTTTCATATATTCTAGATTCCCTACATGTAAAGTAAAACATTTCAAAAGTTTTTTTTTTTAAATTTTGATGATTAGAGCGTACAGCTCATGAAAGTCCAAAATCCAGTATTTCAAAATATTAGAATATTTCCTAAGATCAATCAAAAAATGGATTTGCAAAACAGAAAAGTTCAAGTTCTTTAAAGTATGTTCTTTTGTGCACTCAATACTTGATCGGCAGGACATATTACAGCAAATGACTTGCTCCTAGCACAAATTACTGCATCAGTGAAGTGTGGCATGGAAGTGATCAGCCTGTGGCACTGCTGAGGCACTACTGAGCCTTCAGATCATCTGTATATTGTTGGATCGACTGTTTCTCATCTTTCTCTTGAAAATATCCCATAGATTCAGGTCAGGCATATTGGCTGGCCAATAAAGCACAGTAATATCATGGTCAGCAAACCACTTGGAAGTGGTTTTTGCACTGTGGGCAGGTGCTAAAGTCCTGCTGGAAAAGGAAATCAGCATCTCCATAAAGCTTGTCAGCAGATGGAAGCATAAAGTGCTCCAAAATCTCCTTGAAGATGGCTGCATTGACTTTGCACTTGATAAAACACAATGGACCAACACCAGCAGACGTCACGGCCCCCCCAAATCATTATTGACTTCAGAAACTTCACACTAGACTTCAAGCAGCTTGGATTCTGTGCCTCTCCAGTCTTCCTTCAGACTCTGGAACCATGATTTCAACATGAAATGCAAAATTTACTTTTATCTGAAAAGAGGACTTTCGACCACTGTTCACTGTCCAGTTCTTTTTCTCCTTAGCCCAGGTAAGATGCTTCTGACGTTGTCTTTGGTTCAGAAGTGGCTTGGTAGTCCTTTTCCTGATGATGTCTGAGTGTGGTGACTCTTGATGCGCTGACTCCGGCTTCATTCTACTCATTGTGAAGCTCTCCCAAGTGTTTGAATCGGCTTTACTTGACAGTATTCTCAAGCTTGCGGTCATCCCTGTTGCTTGTGCACCTTTGCCTACCCGATTTCTTCCTTCCAGTCAACTTTGCATTTAATATGCTTTGATACATCACTCTGTAAACAGCCACCCCATTCAGTAATGACCTTCTGTGACTTACTCACTTTGTGGAGGGTGTCAATGATTGTCTCCTGGACCATTGCCAAGTCAGCAGTCTTCCCCATTAGTGTGGTTTCAAAGAACAAAAGATACCCGGAATTTATACTGTAGGGATGGTCATTTAATGAAACTCAAATGTAAATATTCTAATATTTTGAGATACTGGATTTTGGACTTTCATGAGCTGTACACTCTAATCAACAAATTTAAAAAAAAAAAACTTTTGAAATGTTTTACTTTACATGTAGGGAATCTAGAATATATGAAAGTTTCATTTTTTAAAATAATTTACAATAAAAAAATGAACTTTTTCACGATATTCTAATTATATGACCAGCACCTGTATATCTTTCTCTGCTCAGTTATATAATATCTCAAAACTTAAAGTTGCTCTTTGTATGTGCTGTCTCTGTAAAATGATTTAAAAAATCCTTATCAATTGTAAACATACGATTGGAAATACATACATACAGAACATATTCTGTTTTCTTACAATAGAAAGTTTTTGTTTCATACATGTGAGGATTACTTTTCCTATACAGCATGCTTTGAAGGAAACAAAACTTTCAAAATCTCAAGATTTTAGAATGCAAATTAAATCCAGAATTTCCTTATTTTTGGTGTGTCATTATCACACTCATTGATAGTTTCATTAATTCATGGTTTGCCATTCTGTGTGACGGCCTTAATTGTGTACTTATCTGCTCAAGCGCATGGTTTTCCTCTTGCAAATCTCTCTCATGTCTAATAAAAACAGCCTACCCAAAATAGCCTCACTTGCTCTTTAGAGAACAAACCAGCTTCACTATGAGATGCTAAAGTCTCCATGACAACACCATAAACTTGGTCTCAACGTATCAGTTTCCTAAGAGTTTGTTGGAAGATATGGTCTTTTTCGATGATTGAAAATATTTTCCAATATATTTTGTGGCTGTATCTTTTTATGACCTTTTAGAAAAAATTCTCAGCAGCTCCTGTGCTTTTTGGAGAACCTCAGATGTAACAAACTTGTTACAATTACTATTGTGGGGACCTCCTGAAAGCCGGGCTCCCCTAGAATCGTCAAGTCAAGTCATCTTCATTTATATAGTGCTTTTCACAATACACATTGTCTCACAGCAGCTTCACAGTGACAATAGGAAAATTATTAAATCACTTCCGTTGTAAAAATTGTTAATTATTACTTTAGGTCACCACCTTTTGTCCCTCTAGCTGACGGCCCTGCTTGCCATTACTATACTTTGTTTTATTTTACATTACTCTTTATGTGATAAATGCACTGAATTTGAAGAGATTTTTGAGTTCATATTCACTTCTGATTATGCTGATATTATTTTTTTGCTTTTTGTAGGTACCAAAAAAGTGACCAACAAGGCAACGCTGTGGTATGTTCCACTCTCCCTTCAAAATGTGGCTAAAATCATCGAAGTTCCTCCTATTGAGGTAAGAGTCTGTACATCAGTGAACACATTGGGTCTCATTGGGTCAATCTGTGTACAAACGTTTTCACGAACAAATGATGATTCACCAAAAACCTTTATACTAAAATGTATTCTAATTTTTTTTTTTTTTTTAAAAAAGGAAAAACTGAAAACACCGAACGCAAAAAGCATTTACTTTGTGCAGCCTTAAAATCATGTTAAAAAGTTATATTTCATATCAACACGACTATAATTATATATTATATTATATTATAAACACTTTATACTTAAAATTCACTGTTTGGATTTAAATAGGCAAATGCTTAAAGGATTAGTTCACTTTAAAATTAAAATTACCCCAAGCTTTACTCACACTCAAGCCATCCTAGGTGTATATGTCTTTCTTCATTCTGATGAACACAATCAGAGTTATATTAATAAATATGCTGGCAGTATAATGGCAGTGAACGGGTCCAACGAGTATAAAGCTCAAGAAAGTGCATCCATCCAAAGCAAAACATACTCCAAACAGCTCTGGGGGTTAATAAAGGCCTTCTGAAGCAAGGAGATGCATTTGTGTAAGAAAAAATATACCTATTTTAACAAGAAGTAAAATATCTAGATATCTAAAATATCTAGCTTCCGCCAGACCCCCCCCAAGCCGTGTGGAATACGTTTTGCTTTGGATGGATGCACTTTCTTGAGCTTTATACTCGTTGGACCCGTTCACTGCCATTATAAAGCTTAGATGCATCAGGGTATTTATTAATATAACTCTGATCGTGTTCATCTGAAAGAAGAAAGTCATATGCACCTAGGATGGCTTGAGGGTGAGTAAAGCTTGGGGTAATTTTCATTTTAAAGTGAACTAATCCTTTAAGTGTCTATGATTGGATCATTATTGCAGTGATTATTATGTTTCTAGCATGTTATATGATTGACAACTGTGCTTCTAACCCTAATTGATGGAGTGTGTATCTTATCATTTCTGTGGGAAGACACATCATGGCCATATTCCAGGATGACAAGATTCATCAGACTCAAATTGTGAAAGAATGGTTTGGAGGAAGCATGAAGAATTATTTTCACACATGAATTGGCACCTCCAGTCCAGACCTTAAATTCATTGAAAGTCTTTGGGATTTGCTGGAGTAGACTTTACAGAGTGCTCGACTCTTGCATCTTGCACAATCTTGACCAAAAACTGATGCACCTCTTGATGGAAATAAATGTTGTGATGTTATTTCCATCAAGAGCTGCATCAATTTTTGGTCAAGATCTTGCCAAACATGTAACATAATCACTGCAATAATGATCAGGTCATAGACTCTTAAGCATTTGCCTATTTAAATCCAAACAGCAATTTTTTTTGGCCAGGCAGTGTATTATAAAATTATTAAATAAATGAATAAATAATAGGCCTACAATTTAATTTCATCCGTCTGCAGAGAGCGACGAAAGGCTGTAAAGGAAAGGTGTTGTGGAAAGTCCTTAAATGGAGATGGTCTGGGAGTGTTTTATGCAAATGACTAACCTTGTGTATGTGGCCACTTATTTAGAATACTCCAAATTCACTAGAATGAGTTTAAGAAAATTCATGTGCATACACGTGTTGTGAATTAGGCAGAGATTTTTCGTGAGAAGTTCTGTGCGTACAAATACAAAATAATCCACACAATTATTAGTAAATGAGACCCATTGTATCTTCTCCAAGGAGTGACATTAGAACATGTATTTTGTACCAATATTCAATATTTATCTATATTTTTTATTATTGTCACTGTTCACATATTTTCAAGTACAAGTACAAATCAAACATTACTCAAATGTGAAAGGTTTTGCCAAATAATTATGCCTAATATTCACTAACATTTCTCAATCTAGTAGATTTTTTTTTTTACATGAGTTACTTGTGACAATCTTTCTTCTTAAATGTTTTTGTCCATTGCAGTACTCCAGCTCAGAGCAGGAGGAAGCAGGAAAAAAGAGATATGAGGCTCAGAAATTAGAGCGATTAGAGACCAAAGAGAGGAATGGTGAGATCCTCATGTCTGTTTCTCTTCCAGGTAACGCTTCCTCCTTCATGTCATTACACATCCTTATCCTCATTGAACTCGTGTGTTTGATGTGTTAGTGATCACATGGATTGACCCCATCCGGGTAAATATATAGCAGATGTGAAACATGTACCTTGCAAAAAGCACTGGCAATAACATGGTACAGTAATACCATAACAGGTGGTAATAAAATGGCATTTTGATACCGTATTATCGAATGATTAGAATACACATTAACTATGGTACTTTAAATGGTACCATAGTACCATGTCTGTATATTCAAAAACATGCTATTACTATATGTCCAACAAACATCATAATTTCTTAACCATGTTTAATATTTTTGCTGGTGATATAATGATTGCTCTGCTTGTTGGACATTTTATATATCACTAAGAGTTGAACAGAGTCTCATCTTGACATCATTTTATGTTATTTTGCTCTGATGCTGCACAGATAGACAGACAAAAGGTATGTATAATTTTTTTCCCAACGAACTATGAAGTTAATTGTCAAATAATACATCCAGGAGTATGTATGTATGTATGTATGTATGTATTGTTTTTTTTCCCATCCCGCTCCCGCAATGGTTCTATTCCGCACGCACCCGCTCCCGCCTAAAATTCACTCTGTGTTCACCCGCTATCCGCATATAGCCTAGTGATTTTCTTCCCGACCCGACGGGTCCCGCTAAAGATCGTTTCCAGAATCTCGCGTTTAAACTTCCCCTAAAGAAAGAGTGATTGGGGATAACAAATATAAAATGTTGCATATACAAGATTTGTATTTGTTATTTGTCTATGATGCTGTCAACAGCCTAAAAAATGTCAGAGAAAAAATGTCACAAAGAATAATAGGCTAAATATCACAGAGAAAAATAGGCTAAATTAAATAGCCTACAACATGTCCCTCAAAACTATAGGCTAAGCCAAAATTATAAACGAAAACTGTTGGCTTACTAGCTATACTGAAAAATGAAATCTTTTTTAACATCCACGCAAGAACAGAATGACGCTGACTGACGACCGTTTCAGAACGTCTCTCCTCCAAAATCTGATCACAAAGGTTGAGTGATCTCTGAAGGTGCACTCGCGCAGACCTCTAATGCAAAGAACATATATTGCCAGGTTTCTCAGGAAAGGGAACTGGTGACTGTGTGAACGCCACCACTGCAGAAAGTTTTGTTCACTTTAAGTTCAAGCACAGATGCGCTGATGTCAAAGCATCTCGGGAGCGACCGGGTTATTGTCAGACCGCCCGCTCCCGCCTAAAGTACACTATAGTTACCGACTATAGCAATCCGCCTTTCATTCAAAATTTAATCCCGCGCAGCAAGAAATCTTATCGGGAATGCAGACCTCTAATTCGTTTTTTCATTTACAAACCCGATTCCAAAAAAGTTGGGACACTGGACAAATTGTGAATAAAAAGGAATGCAACGATGTGGAAGTTTCAAATTTCAATATTTTATTCAGAATACAACATAGATGACATATCAAATGTTTAAACTGAGAAAATGTATCATTTTAAGGGAAAAATAAGTTGATTTTAAATTTCATGGCATCAACACATCTCAAAAAAGTTGGGACAAGGCCATGTTTACCACTGTGTGGCATCCCCTCTTCTTTTTATAACAGTCTGCAAACGTCTGGGGACTGAGGAGACAAGTTGCTCAAGTTTAGGAATAGGAATGTTGTCCCATTCTTGTCTAATACAGGCTTCTAGTTGCTCAACTGTCTTAGGTCTTCTTTGTCGCATCTTCCTCTTTATGATGGGCCAAATGTTTTCTATGGGTGAAAGATCTGGACTGCAGGCTGGCCATTTCAGCACCCGGATCCTTCTTCTACGCAGCCATGATGTTGTAATTGATGCAGTATGTGGTCTGGCATTGTCATGTTGGAAAATGCAAGGTCTTCCCTGAAAGAGACGACGTTTGGATGGAAGCATATGTTGTTGTAGAACTTGGATATACCTTTCAGCATTGATGGTGCCTTTCCAGATGTGTAAGCTGCCCATGCCACACGCACTCATGCAACCCCATACCATCAGAGATGCAGGCTTCTGAACTGAGCGCTGATAACAACTTGGGTTGTCCTTGTCCTCTTTAGTCCGGATGACATGGCGTCCCAGTTTTCCAAAAAGAACTTCAAATTTTGATTCGTCTGACCACAGAACAGTTTTCCACTTTGCCACAGTCCATTTTAAATGAGCCTTGGCCCAGAGAAAACGCCTGCACTTCTGGATCATGTTTAGATATGGCTTCTTTTTTGACCTATAGAGTTTTAGCTGGCAACGGCGAATGGCATGGTGGATTGTGTTCACCGACAATGTTTTCTGGAAGTATTCCTGAGCCCATGTTGTGATTTCCATTACAGTAGCATGGTAGCATGGTACAGTAGCAGGGCCCGAAGATCACGGGCATCCAGTATGGTTTTCCGGCCTTGACCCTTACGCACAGAGATTGTTCCAGATTCTCTGAATCTTTGGATGATGATATGCACTGTAGATGATTATAACTTCAAACTCTTTGCAATTTTTCTCTGAGAAACTCCTTTCTGATATTGCTCCACTATTTTTTGCCGCAGCATTGGGGGAATTGGTGATCCTCTGCCCATCTTGACTTCTGAGAGACACTGCCACTCTGAGAGGCTCTTTTTATACCCAATCATGTTGCCAATTGACCTAATAAGTTGCAAATTGGTCCTCCAGCTGTTCCTTATATGTACATTTAACTTTTCTGGCCTCTTATTGCTACCTGTCCCAACTTTTTTGGAATGTGTAGCTCTGATGAAATCCAAAATGAGCCAATATTTGGCATGACATTTCAAAATGTCTCACTTTTAACATTTGATATGTTATCTATATTCTATTGTGAAAAAAATATAAGTTTATGAGATTTGTAAATTATTGCATTCCTTTTTTATTCACAATTTGTACAGTGTCCCAACTTTTTTGGAATCGGGTTTGTATTTGCAGATCTTTATATTAAATTATATTCATATAATAATGTTTTCTCCATTTTCTCTTCTTCCTTAGAGCCTTACACTGTTGCATTTAGTCAGTCAAGTCTGATCCACCTCATTGGCCCATCTGACTGCACGATGCATGGCTTTGTACATGGAGGTAATAAATTTAATAAATCTTTTATGATTATTACTACACTTTATTAATTCTATTCAAACGATTTTAAATAGTTCTGACAAAACTGTTTAGTGCTGTCTTAAAACCATGCTAACATTAGATTCTGTTATCAACCGTGAATGTTAGTGAAGTCTCTTGTGCGCTGTTTGCTTGCCATGTATGGGTGACCCTTAATGAAGTTGCTTCCCATGACAAGAATTTCAAACCGGTCACTTGTAAGTTCTATTTTAGTTAGAAAGGTGGCATCTTGTTTTTCAATCCAGGATTTGTCTGGTAGTAATTAGAACTAAAACATGGCAACCATGTATGAACGAAAATTTACGAATGCATATGTATCATATTGAACAGAACTGAGAAATTATTGACTAGTTGTAATGCTTGAGAAACTATTGGTCATTCAGTGTTTCTGTAAAAAAGACTAATAATACTAACAAAATTCTATTGCTACTAATGCTACTCTTATTAATATACAACATGCTAAGATCTGTCAGATCTGTTGGGTTTATGAATATTAATCACATTATCTGCATTCATTTGAACTGAATGGCTGAAATCAAAACATGGATGGTGACAGGTGAGCATTGGCCAATGTGATTGCTGCTTGTGCATTAATTATGCCAACTTCTGAAAAACATAGCCAGCATTGGCTTCTGCTTGGTCTTAAAAACTTTGTTTTACGCTGAAGGCTAAAATAATTTTGTCATTTTGCCAAAAAGAAAAAAAAGAAATTTAGCATGTCATTATATGCGTGATTCTCTCTCTTTCTCTCTCTTTGCATTTGAGGGAAAAAAAAAAATCTTTTTTTATGAGCGACCCATCACTAACACTCAATCAGAATTTTCTAGTGTAGGCGGTCATAGGATACAATACACAGTGAAAATATATGTTCTAAACTTGTTCTTATCCTCTAATACAATCACTTGCAAATGAAATCGAACAATTTTTTAAGCCAGTGGCTAATGACAGACATTATTTAGAAGCCCAGAACAAAATTTTGTCGTATTTACTTGCAATGTAGAGGGTTGGCTGTAACCACCACCGCCTCATTTATACATGCATGACAAGAAGTCAACTCACTGACCTGAATGAATTACATAAACACAAGAACATCAGCAGCACAATCCATGTAAAAGCCGTAACAGGGAACATTTGACACACACAGTTGAATCTAAACCTTAATTTTAGATCTTTAAAATGTCTCCTACCAGACATTTGTATTTTTTATTTATTTGATACTAAGCTCAAGCCTGAAAATTGAGGTTTTAAAACTGGTATGCTATATGTACACACACGCACACACATGCACACACACACACTTATATTATTTCACTATATAAGTGAGGATATTTGGCCCTCACAATTATAGCCAAACCTGTACACACACAAACACACACACATTGTAGTTATTACATGTTTGTAAGAAGGAAGAGAGGATAAAAGTAAAAGGAGTGGTGCATCAATAATTTGAGAAAGGGAAAGCCGAACAAGAAATGGTAGGATGTCAGTAAATGAAAGAATCATTTCATATCTTGTCACAATTATTTATATAATAACTTGCATGAATGTTGCATGCATTCAAGTCAAAGCATGTCTAGTGATTAGTCAAATTCTTGTTACATTTCCATTTGATGTTTACACAGTTTCAAAGTTGCATTAAAATATCATCAAGTTTATGATTTTAAAGCATAGGTAACACTTTGCAATAAGGTCCAATTTTTCAACATTAGTTAATGCATTAGCTAACATGAACTAACAATGAGCAATTTATTTTTTACAGCATTTATTAATCCTTGTTAATGTTAGTTAATAAAAACGCAATATGTTAATGTTAACTGATACAATTATTGATTTTGTATTAGTATATGTTGAATATTAACATTAACTAACATTAACAAATGCTGTAGAAGTATTGTTCATCGTTCATTTGTTGTTAACAAATGTTAACAAATGATATAAAACCTTAGTCATACCAAAGCATTTTAACATTTCTAACAACTACAGTAATAGAGCAAAATTAATATTTTTGTAGGCCTATCTTATTTTTTTATTTTTATTTTTTTTTACTACTGAATGTTTTTTGGCTACTATTATTAATAATGATGTTTTTTTTGGACTAGTCAGATCCTCAGTAAATACTGCAGGTGTAATGATGATCACAGAGGTGTCACAGCTTTAATTTAACGTAACTGTGTACTCACTAAAAGCTACATCAATCACAGATCAGTAATTCAAGTTTATTTGATTCAGATGGGGCCGAAAGTGAGTGGGTGAAGTGTTTACTTTGTAATTAGTTCATTTCTGCCAGTTTGACCCATTGAGGTTGATTTGTGGACTGACTGTGAGCATGTAGGCAGGCATTATTGCATTGTCAGGATAATCAGCCAGTTGTAGTGCAACAGAGACTGACTGTTGTCTGTATCTAGCAGTTCCCTCTGAAATTCATGCCTTGCTTAATAAGAGCTCATTGAGAACACAATGATCTCCAGGGAAGCAAAAGAGACATTATCTTCCTCTGATACTTTATTTGCTAGTGTAGCTGTTAGACAGTGATATTTTACGCAAAAGAAAAATCATCACACAGTTGTGGGGGTGGACCATAAGATCACTACCCAAAACACACTAACATCCGCACAGCAATGCACCAACACCCACTCAGAAACACATTAGCAACTGCACTGCAACAACCTAAAAACCATTTACAATTCTAGCATTGCAGCTGCAAGTTTAGCATGAACAAGCTCCTAGGTTTATTTATTTATTTATTTATTTATTATTGATGCATGAAAGTACCTGGAAGTGTTTTGATATTGATGATGTGTGGAATGCAGACAAGTGTTAGAAATCCCAGAATTCTAATAAATATAATAATAAATAAATAATGAATTGATAAAGACCTGGAGAAAGCCTGCAGTACGTTTTATTGGCATATTAAAAAGAATCTTTTTTGACAAAGCATAAAATATGCACATTAAATATACATACTCATTTACACATATATGTGGTAAAAATAAAAAAAATAAAATATGAAAATGTAAATAATTTAGTAGGTTATTACATTTGTTTGTGATGTTATGTGTTATTTATTGTGCATTGGGTGGTGCTGTCACACTACTTATAGGGATAGTTCATACAAAAATGAAAACTCTGTCATCAATTACAAACCTCATTGGTTCTTGCAGAAGCTTAAACATGATGGCGTGGCACACAAAAATGAACTTCATTGGTTCTCGCTCATCAAGCGTGCTTGAACTTCCATTTATCAAATTTGATTGCTCTACGTGCGTTTGCTGATCACTGAATGACAGCCTGAATTAAATCTGTTCATCATATAAAGTTATCGTGTCTCTTAAGAAGAATTTGCAGGGCTCAGCGCTAAGGATCTTTTTTACGGGCCTGGTCGGGCCAGTAATTTAAATATTTGTATAATATAGTTATTGTTTTCTGTGTTTTTGACCGATGTAACCTTAATAAACTAGCCTAACTCATATAAATTTCAAATATTGTTAAAGGGGGAGTCTAATGCTATTTCATGCATTCTGACTTATTTACACTGTTAAAGAGTTGCATTCTCATGCTAAACATGGCCAAAGTTTCAAAACACGAGTTGTTTTTTATTTATAATGATGTCGCAGCTTGCAGACGATCACTACGCAAAAGCTGCGCATGCTCATGACTCTTTAGCTCTGCCCACGGCAGGCACGCCTCCAGAAGCTCGGCTTTTTTTGGAAAGAGTCCGTACAGCGTATCTATCTTTTATAAATATGATAAAACTAAAGACTTTTTGGAGATATGAAGGATGCAGTACTACTCTATAGGTGCTCAAGATTAACATGAGATTGGCGGAAACTGTGTGTTATGTACCCTTTAAAGACAAGTAAATAAAGTAGACAGTCAGTAATAAAAAAAACAAAAACAAATAATCAAATAATGAGCAATAACACAAATAAATACAATAGAACAAACACAAAAATAAAACAGACCTTTTCTAGTTTTTTAGGTTGGTCTAACAGTAGTTTTCAGATACATAAACTGAATAAAGCAGTCAAATGTGAAATAACACTGCATAGTCCACTGTATAAGTTAAAGGTAGATTAATCCTTATTAAAGTTACAAAAGCTATTCAGTCAAGATTCTCCCCCCCGTCTTGTTGTTTTATTAACATTAAAAAACACAGGCAACAACAAGAATATTAGGCTGCTGTCACTTTAAGACTTAATTCATGGATCCAATATACTGTTTTTCCATTCCACCGCACTACTTTTCTGTTGTTTATCAATGAAAAGGCACGCTAGACGGACGTCTTTAACAGTTGTGCTTGCGTCTCACATCTTTTGCAGCACCTCACACATGACACAGCATTCTAAAAATGTGACGCTCAAGTTAAAAGAAGTTCAACTTTTTAAAAAACTTGTGTCTAGACCTTGCGGTTTTATTCACTCAACTGACCTGCAGCTCGTGCTTTTAACAGCAAAAACTACTGTACTGTTGGACACTTCAATGATGTTTAGGTCCAACATCATCTTCACAGATGGCTTCTTGTTGGGCCTTTGGGATGCAATAGGGCCTTAGTCTCACTTTCGATGATTATGTCATGGTACACCACTGTGGTCCGTCCTAACAGTAGGGAGAATACATTTGAATGTTGGCTTATCAACTCCAGGAGTTCTTGCTTTTGGTTTGGGGTCAGTTGGGCTCCCATCTCCACTTCCAAAGGCAATTAAGAAAGGACTTGGGATGACAGGTTAAAGAGCAGACATTGTTCTGGGTCATACCACTTCTTGATTAAATTCACATGATGGGTCTGGTAGATCCGACGCTGGCCGGGCTGCCTTACCTTATAGTTCACTGTATCCACTCTATTAACCACTTCATACGGCCCATGTCACTTGGCGAGAAACTTGCATTCGTGGGTGGGAACAAACACCATGACCTTTTCTCCTGGTTGATACTCTCTTAGTTGGGCCTCTCTGTTGTAGATTCATGCCTGGGCCTCTTGAGCTTGTTCCATGTGCTCTCAAACAATTGGCCACATCTGAGTCATCCATTGGTGCTCTGCTTCACATGTTCCACCACAGAGTGATATGGCTACGAATGGGTTTCCCAGACCTTTTTAGCAATATCCATCACACCTCTGGTCCTCTGTCCATAGAGAAGTTTGAATTTGGAAAATCATGTGGAGCTCTGTGGTACTTCCCTGATGTAGAATAACACAGGGCAGCAACTGATCCCAGTTTTTCCCATCCACCTCAATCAGTTTCTTGAGCATTTGCTTTAAGGTCTGATTAAACCTCTCAATCAACCCATCTGTTTGTGGATGATAAATCGAGGTACAAATCTGGCTCACCTTTAACAGTTTACACATCTCTTTCAGAAATTTGGACATGAAACAGGTACCCTGGTCTGTTGGAATCCCCTCTACAATGCCCACTCGGCTAAAAGCTGGAACATCTCTCTGGCCACCACTTTAGCAGTTGCTTCTTTAGGGGTATTGCCTCTGAATATTGGGTGGCATAATCCAGAATCAGCAAAATGTAATGATGGCCCCTGCTGGATTTGGGCAATGGCCCCAGGACATCCATAACAATTCTTTGGAAGGGAATCTTGATAATGGGTAAAGTAATCAATGGGTTGTGATAGATTGTCTTTAGGCTGGTCTTCTGGCAGGTTGCACACTGTCTGCAGTAATCTTCAACTGCTCGCTTCACCCCTGGCCAGTAAAACCTCCTCAGTATGCGTTCATATGTCTTCTCTGTTCCCAGGTGGGCACCCAGGAGGTTGAAATGAGCCAAGTACAATACTCTGACGATATAGGGTTTAGGTACCAGCAGCTGTTCAACAACCTTGTCTTCAATCTTAATGACTTGCTACAGTATGGTATTTTTAACAACAAAATGTGGATAATTTAATAAACTTACTTCCTCCAATAACTGGTCGTCAATATCCTTGATGCTTCTCCAAGCCTGTTCGAAGTTAAGGTCTTGTAGCTGAGCTGTGCCAAACTGCCCTGGCTGGTCACTTTCCATCATTTCTGCTTGGGAGAACTCAGAAAATTTCACTGGTGAAGGGATTCTCTGCTTCATTTTTAGAGTGGCCATTTACTACTCCTTTTTCTGTGATCACAGACCCATTCCCTGATTCCTGGCCTGAGGGTGCTGCAAAAGACTGGAGAGTCTGGGGTCTCTTGGAGCTTTGCTTAACTTGACTTTTAGGCCTTCAATGGGGTTTTTGGTTGGCTAGAGGCCAATAACACTCATACACTGGGCAGTCTCTACCTACCAGGACTGGTACCGACAGGCTTTCGTTCACCCCCGCTTTAAAAGTACACACTCCTCTCGGGGTGACCATCTTTATCTGCACGGTGAGTTGGCTTTTTTTAGTGGTGGGGGTCAAATTCCCACTGTACTAGGGTAACTATACTTCCTGAGTCTAGTAGGGCTTCTCTATCTCGGTTGGCCAGTCTTACTGGGATACAGGGAGCCGTTGTACCCTGGCGTGACTAATAGGTTGTCCCATAGTGATAAATCTTACTGTCCGCTGAGGGCATGGATTCTTTTTTTCCCAGCCATCTTCAGGAGAGGTGACCTTCCTGTCCACATGAGTAACACATTTGTGGGTTCTTGTTGCTGAGGGGCTGCCAGGGAGGTGGATTCGGAGGCTGGGCCTATGTGACTGACCATGTCAACTGTGAGTCAGCCTAGTACTTTAGTGGCCCCCCTCTTTCTCCTCTGGTACTCTGACGGCCCATTCTGAGAAGATCATGATTTGCTTTCATTACCTTTCATTAACTGTCGGTATGACTGGTTTGCACAGCATAGTACTTTGCCTCAGCTGGCAGGGAATGGATGCAACAGTCTAGCACTACAGTATTCTTTCCACCAATGGGAGCCGTCCCCTATAATGAAGCAGGCCTTTTTCATTCTGGTTAATGTGGCTATCTGAGGTCTTACTGGCTGGATTGGATCAAAAGTCCATGCATGGAAACGTTGGGCATGAGTGTGGATGCTATGTCCATAGTGGGCCAAGATGGCCTTCTTGAACTTCCCATAATCAGCTGCATCTCTAGAGACCAGATCTTGACAGGTCCTCTGGGCTTCCCCTATCAAAAAGGTGTCAAAAGGCACCCCCATCATCTTCAGGCCATTTCTCTCTGGTTGTGATCCTCTCTAATAACTCCAGGTAGTATTCCAAACCATGTTCACTCATTAGTGAGGACCTGCCCTGAGTCTAGGGTGCCTCTGGTTTTGGACATAACCTGACACATGACCTTAACTGACTCCCTAAGGGCACTTTGCTCCTTCCTCTGTTTGTCATGACTGGTCAACAAGGCATTAATTGCATCTTCCATTATGTCCTTGTCTGGGTCTAGGTTTGTGGAAACTCAAGCACTAACTGCAAATGCCCACATTCTCCACCATCTATGTGACACGGGCGCCAAGGCGAGGAGAGGTTTAAGCTGCCACAAAACACAACCACAAGAGAGGCGGGAGCAGGGTTAACAGAAATAAATATTATTTAGCCAAGAACATAGGAATTTTAACTGGAACGTAGGTTCTTTGTGGTGGCGTTGTTCCCAACATCTGTTTCAATGCTATGCCACCTTGAAGGGGGAAGACAGAACAGAAGAAAGGCAAAGTCGTTAAGGAAGATGTTGCGGATGAAGGTTAACTCTGTCTTTTTACTTTTCATCCGGTTTTTCTTTAGGCCACCCTGTGCTTCAGCACCTCATCCTGGGGAAGTCTGTACCCAGGACCATACAACTTGAGTGAAGCAGAGTTCCTAGATTTATGGTGACCTTCATTAGAATTTCATTGGCTAGAGCTGTGGGTGGTTCCATGTTTGGAGGGTGAGCAGGTGGAAGTACTCACAATTGATGACTTTTCCTAGCTGGAACCTGATCTTTTGGTCCTGGGCTCCTCTTTCCAATATTGGATTGTCACAACATACATGTTCTCAGATTTTGTCAGGAGTTTGGCGTAATACTCAGCAATATTATTGACTTGACTGCACTGACACTATTGGATGAGAGCTGAACTGACCTGGATGATGACATTATCTGCATTTTCTGTATCAGCTGCTTTATAGCTGAAATGAACTCAATTCATAATTGAACTGAACTGAATCAACACTGAACTGACTTCAGTTAAACAATGATGTTGTCTTTTTTTATAGCCGCTTTAAAGCAGAATTTATTCTGTTTGCATCATTAATCATTATTTTCCTGTTTATCACTGTAAAGCTGCTTTAAAACAATCTGTATTGTATAAAGCACTATATAAATAAAAGTGACTTGACTTGAGTACATCAATTACACATCTAATTAAAGCTGCAAGCAGCGATGAAAGGGCCCTCGCACCCGTGTCACCGCCACTCGTTGGCTATAGGAAAACAGAGCACGGTGGGGAATATGCATTTAAGTATATAAATATAGGAGGACTACATCAGTCATTTGTATTTGCCACACTTCTTGTTACCAGCTGGTGGCGATATGACTATAACAAAATTTTGGCATGTAGATGTCTTTAGACCAGGGCACTTATCAAATGTGAAGTTTGAGGCAGATGGGACATTGTATGCTTGAGTTACAACAACTTCCTGTTTCATGACGTTAATAGCATGCTTTAGCACTCAGCTAAGTGTTGCTAACATGCTTTAGAATGCTTGTAGCATGTTTAGTACTCAATTGCATATTTTAGTATGTTGCTAGTAGTGTCTCACAGTGTTAAACAAATCACTTCCTATTGTCAGTGGGTGGTGCTTTTACTATAACTGAATATTGTCATGAAGATGTGTTCAGGGCAGGACTCTTATCAAACATGTGAAGTTTGGGGCAGATTGGACATTGTATGCCTGAGTTACAACAACTTCCTGTTTCGTGGCGTTAATCGCATACTTTAGCACTTAGCCAAGTGTTGCATGATTTAACGTGTTTCTAGCATGTTTGGTACAGTGTACAAACATGCTATTTCTTGTAGTCAACAGGTGGCGCTATGACTAACTGAATATTTGCATGTAGATGTCTTCAGGCCAGGACTCTTATCACATATGTGAAGTTTGGGGCAGATTGTATGGGACATTGTATGCCTGAGTTACAATAGCTTCCTGTTTCATGGTGAAACATCGAATTTTTCAGGTCGCCACGGATATGTCCTTCAGAGAAAACTCAAGATCTTATATGATTAAAGCTCTAGGAGGAGCTCTAGGAGGAGTCGTTAAAGTACAACGTCTGGAAACATCAGAATTTGTCGGGCTGCCACGGACACGCCATTCAATGAAAACTCAAGATCTTTGCTATTTAACATCACTAAGGCCTTAAGATTAGACTGACCAAATATGATGTTTTTGTGGTTAAATCTTAATGAGGACTTAATCACAGTGTATGACTGTAACTGAATATTGGCATGTAGATGTCTTCAGGAAATGGCAAAAACAGCTAATATTTTGCAGAGAAAATTCAAAATATCTCACTTCTTGTTGGGTTTTCAGATTTTGCACCCAGGGAATTTTTGTAGGTATTGAGCTGTTACATGTGTCTACTGAATTCTGAAACCCATATCAGAAGTAAATTTTCACCACTTCTGACAAGTGTGCAAAGTTTCATGAGTTTTCGAAGCAAGTTTAGGCCCTCAAAAATGCGATTAATTTCGGAGAAGAAGAAGAATTGACTGAGCAATTACAATAGGGTCCTCACACCATCGGTGCTCGGACCCTAATTATATCAAGGTAATTTAAATGTGGGTGCAATTTAATTATGCATGTACACAATAATTATATTGCATCATATTTTTTCTGCAAGTACATAGTAGTTAAATACACCTAAAGTGGGACTGGTGGAGAGGACAAAAAATTATGGGAAAAAAAATGGGAATGGAATTGGGAAATTACACAAGTAAGACTCAAAAACCCATAACCACAATGTGTATTAACCAGGTAATGACTCCAAAAAAAAAAAAAAAAAAAAAAAATGAAGTCAGCAGATTGGCACATGGTTAGTGGTCAAGTTCACTCTTCATAGCATCTACATGTATCCCAATGGATCTTTTTCACAATTGGTTTGTGATATTATTGCTGTAACCTCTATTACGTTAACATTATCTGGCATTAAATTATCGTTAGGTTTTGGAAAGTTTTTAGAAAGATGGCTTTACCTACAACAGGTACTCAAAAATGGCTAAATAGCTATTTAACAACATCATTCTCTGTCCTTCTAGCTAGGTGACCTAGGTGATGTTAGCTTTAAAGGAAAGCTGTTTCAGAGCAAGCAAGTTGTTGTCAATAATGACATGTTTCTTCATGATTCACCAATGCATTTTCTAAATAATGGGCACTGGTGAATCATACATAATAGTGTGGTAAATAAATAAGAATAAAAAATTGATTTCATAACTTTAAAGGCAAAATATGTAGATTAGAGCACTCATTTGGAGAGAATGCTTAATTTGAAGTCATTAAAGGTCATAATATGAATTAAATAGTCTTTATCCAGCTTTTTCAGAAGACTTATTTGAGCATTTGGTATGGTGAGCTCTAAAACTGTTTTCTAGATAAACACGCAAATAGTTTTCTCCTAGATTAGACATTTACTATGCAGTTGTCCTGAATCCTTTTGTTGTCCTTGAAAACAAGCAATAGAGCAATTACTTTAGGTATAATATCTCATTTACATGTGGAAAGAGTCTTCAGAACTGGTTCTGTTAATGTATGTCTTTTGTGTTTCTCATTGTCACCTCATTGTGGAAACTCAGAGCCCAGAACTGTGTTTTTTTCCCCCTTTTTTTTCTACACGAATGTTATTCTTTTCAAAGTGCTTGGATTTTGCATCAATTTAATGTTTTAAGAAAATATAATTACTTTACTGTAACATCCAATAACAGCTTAAACAGTTTTCTGGTCTCAGCTTGTTTGATTTACAACTTGCATTAAAGTTTATTTCATTTTATATAACCCTAACCCCATGTGTATCCTCAAGTTACACTTAAAACACCAGTCTTCTTCCTATTTTGTACTGGGCTAGTAGCGTCTCAAACTTCCAAACATTTACAAAGTGGCTGTGCAAGTTTGCACACCAGTAAAAACATCAGGGATAATGAATGGCTCAATTACACAACTTATTATTCTGTTAACAAGGAACATCCAGGATAGAAAACATTGAAATGCCTCCTGGCTGAGCTGGATCCATCAACAGCAAATGTTTGTTCTTATCGTCTCCTGCACTCATCTTTTCCCTGCTGTTTCTGGCTAATGATGTTCTTGAGGATGGAATGATGGTGGCTAAAATTGATCTAATTCATTTGCCCTTGCTGAATAGAGATAGGTTTGAGACAAATCGAGCCATACTAAGGTAATTCTGTTAATGGTTAGTTGAAAAGGACAGAAGAGGTGACTCCAGGGGCGGCATTTTAATTTTTATGTAAGATGATAAAGTGAGATAATAAAGTGATTTGAGTCATAAAGTGAGAGTTGAATGAAGGTCAGGGAATAAGCAAGTGAAACCTGTCGCAGGCTGTAAATGTGTTTGAAAGTTTATTGCTTGTTAACAGTGCCATTAAAACGATTATGATTTAGTGTTGGATGGGCTTATGTGATTCAACACACTTGGCTATAACATCTTCTTAAAGGAGGTGTGTGCAGTTTTTTTTCAGTATTAAGATTAATCAGCCCAAAGTATATGAACGCTCAGTGTATGCTTATGGCCACACATACCATTTCAAAGTATGCTCCATTTGATTGCTTGCAGTTGATGCATGCACACTAGAACGTTTTTTCTTTGTCCAGTGTCTGTTGCTGTCCAGTACTAAAACTAGAGTTGCTCCTAACCTCTTCACAAAAGGTCTTGTCAATGTGAGCATCAATTGTTGTTGCTGCCTTCAGTTGTTTGTTGTTGTTCCATCTTTCTTCACTCTATCTATATGGTAGTGTACTCATAAACAATGTTGGGGTAATGCATTACAAGTAACTATGATTTACATAAAACACATTACTTTTAAATTTACAACAAAATATTTGAGTTACTTTTTTCAAATAAGTAACACAAGTTACTTTGTTTTCCCATTTATTGACTGATACTTCTATTGTCCCCATGTTGAGAGAAATTAGGAGTAAGGTGCAGAGGAGTTACGTGCGCAGGATCATTGAAGGATCATTTCACTTTTGGTGTGTAAATGTATTTATACAAGCAAGCCCAGCCCAGGTGAGAAAAAGTAACGCAAAAGTATCATGTAACATTACTTTCAATAAAAAGTAACTAACTCAATTAGTTACTTTTTTTAGGGAGTAATGCAATATTGTAATGCATTTCTTGTAAAAGTAATAAGGGTGCTCCAATTTTAGGTCCGAATACTGATAACTGGAAGCAGTATTGGCCGATATGATCACAGATACCGATCACCGAAATAAATAATACTATTCTTAAGAACAATGTATTTTAAGTATAACAAAATTAAGAGATGAGAAAGTTTCATGAATTGACAAGTCTTTATTTATTGGCAAGCAACATGTGCAACATATTCCATACCCTCTCTTAGAGGTAATTATCAGCTTAGAGCTTAACAAATATAGCATTCCTCTGAAATAAATAATAAAAATAAAAAAAATAAAAAAATAGAAAAGCCTTTATTAACAAAAAGTAATCAAATATAAAACACTGCATAGTCTTCACTGTATAAATTAAATATGGATTAATCCTACTAAATCTACTAAAGACCAATAAGTGATTTTTTTCTTTGCCTATTCTTGTTTGATTAACATTAAGGTATATTAGGCTGCTGTCACTTTAAGACCAGTTGCATGGATCCAATATACTGATTAGGGCTTGCATAGACTAGTCGAGTAGTCGAGAGATTGACTACTTCAATCACTAGTCGGCGCTGTCGGAAACAATCGACTACTCGAGCGTGCATTAAGCATAAATGAATTTAAAAAGAGAGCGATACGTCACAATATTGTAAATCTTTCCGTTTTAAACCAAGAAGGGGAGCCAATGGATATCACACAAGAAGCAACGTGCAAACTTTATGCAAAAGTTATACCGGTGAAAGCTTAACCTCGGTCAGTCAGTAGGCTATTCAAAGTGAAAGTAAAAAGTGACGGAGCTGCCTGACGCTGCATTAACGGACCATATTCTCTCAGAGACGAATTTCAACATAATATGCTGATAACGGTATATAACTGTCTTCATTTATTCCATTATTTTTCTTGTGACCCGTATATAGTGAAACAAATGAGAATAATAGTATTTCGTGTTAGGTTGTATTTTTTAAGTCGGTGCTTGAAGTAGCTCTTAAATTTCATTCATTATTGCAGTCAGTGTTAGGAAATATTATAGACTATTAATAATTTTAATTATAGGCCTATAATTCATTGTATAATAGACCTAAAAAAAAATGTTTAAAACATTTTCAAAGATGAGCTAATAGCCTAATCTTTTATTATCCTCACAGCAAGTCAGTTATGTGGTGATGCGCTATGAAATTTTTGCGGGGCAAATTTATTAATATTGATTTAATAATAGCCTAATCTAATAGTAACAACAATAGACTAGAAGAATGTGACAGGCCTACATTAATTGGAATGCCAAATCCTCTTAATATTGCCGATATTTGATGCTTTTGACAATATCTCTGGCTATCGTCAATACATGATCATCGTCTGTTGATGCAAACCGGGTTATCGTGGGCTTATTTGGCTTTACTCTGTTACATGAAAATTAAAATATGTAATGTCATAATTATGTTTTGAGAGTTTGCTTATAATTGCTGCAGTAGGCTATGAATTAATAAACATTTATTGATAAGAACTATTTCATGTCTTCATGTCTTCATTTACAGTAGCATGAACCATGAGTAGTCGAGTAACTCGAGTATTGTTTTGATAAGAAATCGACTAGAAGAAATCAGTAGTCGTGCATCCCCTAATACTGATACACATGTGACTTATTTCCCAACGGTTTATGTTCATTTAAGACATGTTTAAGCAAATACTCACCGGCATTTTGACACATTTCTGTGTTTTTAGTCATTTAGGCAAGGACACAAAGTTCACTTTGCTTGTCTGTGTTCCACTCCGTTCTAGAAAGCCACTTAGGGAACAGTATCACTTTCGTGTCTTAAAGCAGTTTTAATAAACAGTGGACTGTATTTTACAACAATCACTGATCTAGACGATTTGGACATTGAGTTTGGGCTTTTAGGGAAGAACAAAAATGCACCACGGACAAGTCCTCCTCAATAATTAGAAATGGCCAAATTGGCCCCTCAATATTTGATATTCTTGATGCTAACTCTGCTCAATAATGTCAAAATGATCGAGATGACCAATCAAATAAAAGAATGTGGGCCATAGGCTACTGTTCACAGAAGATGAGTGCACTTTCTAATGCGACGCTTTTAGAAGTGAAAGAGTGTGAGGTAAGATGTAAGTAGCTAAATTATTAAATCAATATTAATAAATTTGCCCCGCAAAAATTTCATAGCGCATCACCACATAACTGACTTGCTGTGAGGATAATAAAAGATTAGGCTATTAGCTCATCTTTGAAAATGTTTTAAACATTTTTTTTTAGGTCTATTATACAATGAATTATAGGCCTATAATTAAAATTATTAATAGTCTATAATATTTCCTAACACTGACTGCAATAATGAATGAAATTTAAGAGCTACTTCAAGCACCGACTTAAAAAATACAACCTAACACGAAATACTATTGTTCTCATTTGTTTCACTATATACGGGTCACAAGAAAAATAATGGAATAAATGAAGACAGTTATATACCGTTATCAGCATATTATGTTGAAATTCGTCTCTGAGAGAATATGATCGAGATGACCAATCAAATAAAAGAATGTGGGCCATAGGCTACTGTTCACAGAAGATGAGTGCACTTTCTAATGCGACGCTTTTAGAAGTGAAAGAGTGTGAGGTAAGATGTAAGTAGCTAAACATTTAATATTTGACAACTGTTTTACGATAGAAATATTCACCAGTGATGCAAACAACTCAACTTTTTCAAATTAAATTTCACATTTTTTAATTGAACATAGGCCTAAGCTATTATTTACATGATTAATGTAATGAGTTTTAGCACTTATCAATGGGTTTTTGAATGGGTTTTTGGTTGAATACCTGAAATATGTACGTCTATGGTTAACACAAGCCGATATTTCATTTTATTCAATGACATCAGTATTACCCCCTGTGATTTTTAAAAAAAAAATTTTTTTTTAAAGCTTTTTACTAAAATGGGACAACATTTGTTAATAAAGCACATTTGAACAATATACATTGATCCAAAATGCTGTACAATATGAAGAGAAGAAAAAAAAAATACACTGCAAAAGCAACATTTACACATTTCCAAAGGCTAAAGAATAAAAATATGATTTATGAGTAGATTTAAAAATGTCCAACGAAGAAGCGGACCTCACATGAAAAGGGAGACTATAATGAAGGAATTTTGTTGAGGGAACCAGGGTGATGCTAATCACTGGCTTGGCCTACAAAAATCATGTGTTCTCTGCAGCGCTCTATTACAAACAAATGTAAAAGTAAAATGCACAACAGTAATTTGATTTGGACAGAAAATGTGCTGAACTGTCATGACAATTGCACTATTCAAAATATCTTAATGGTACAAAAACAGGCTTCATTTTCTTTATGCAAAATATATTTTATGTTTGTTTGTGATTTCAGGACAAAATACTATTGCTTTTATAAAACTGCATCAGCAATAAAAAAACATGTTAAAAAAATAATTAATGGTAAAATAACAATCACAGTAATAATTTTTAATGTAGTTCTTTAGCATAACTTAAGGTGATATTGTTGATGTATAGATCAACAATATCACCTCTTTTAGGTATGTTTTTTTTTTTTTTTTTTTTTTTATAGATTGAAAAGACCGTTCAATCAGTCCTATGAGCAGACCAGTGCAACAGAAAATAAAATAACACATTTCCCCCCAAGCTCTCTCTCACAGCTGTGTCTCCATGCAAGGACGTTTGGCTTATACACATGCGCACACACTTGCTCTCTGCCTTCACCGTCTGTTTCCACGTCTGCTTTTCCCCATTGCGCATGATGAAAGCAAGACCAAAGCTACTGAATATCCTGAATGGATTTCTAAAGGATCAGAGGCAGCCTGTTTGTCAGAGGGAAGGGGGAGGTCCTTAGGTTTATGCCTGACCCTTGGCAACCTCTGTTACACGACACAAAGCAATATGACAGCTGTGATTTCCCTCTTTGAAATGGAACTGTCCTTTCCCCTTCATCTCATTTCCTTCTCATAGTATTTTTTCTCATTCATAACTTTTCTGGCATTCAAATTAATCTTTTTATTTTGTGAAGATGTATTTGATTTCTTTCTCTCTCGCCTTTCCTGTGCTTTTAAATGAACAGTTCGTTCAGAAATGAAAAATCTGTCATCCCATCCTCATGTTGTTCCAAACCCGTATGCTGTTGTTGTTGTTTTGTTTTGTTTTATTCCTGTGGAATACAAAAGGGGAGCTTTTGAAGAACAGGCTGCTTTTTTCCATACCAAAACAGTTCTTAGTAGGCACAGCTGTAATGCTCCAAAATTACAAAAACATCATAACTGGCCAAAAATGTATCCATATGACTTGTGCACTATATTCCAAGTCTTTTGAAGTCATGATAGATTTGTTGGAGGAACAAACTGAAATGACTAATAAAGTTATCCTTTACATCGTAACTCACAAATGTCTTTATAACACTTCCAAATATACAAATCTAAAAATCTAAGAATTAGCTCCCTTCCAATCTATGAAGTCAAATTTGAATTGAATTGACCACAACACACAGAAAGTTGAAATGGAATGTGAAAAAATGGTCAGTGAAATTTACTGAATTATAATTCAAAGAAGTTCAGCAAATATTTGCATGAAGAATCTCTTGAGAAACCATTGTCTATCTTCCAGCAAGGCTATAAAACCTTCAAACTTCAAGACTTTTCATACTTTCAAACAAGGCTGTCAAGTCAAAGACCTTTTTTTTTTTTTTTTTTTTTAATTAAAAATGAATTTCCTTTTTTTTTTTCATTTTAAATTTACTTTCTTCATTGCAATTCTGCTTCCTGTTGCTACCTCAATTAATATTCAACTCATAATTAGGAACTGAATCGGAACACAAAAGGGCATTCTCCATTTGGTTCTGATTGGCGTACAACCCTGGTGAGGAGTGCAAAGTATTCAATAAATATCAACTTATGTATTCCTCACATAAAGCTACAGTGAGACCACTTTTATGATGCTTTGATGGTCATTTTTGAGCATTTACTTTCATCGTATGGAAACAAGCAGCTTGGTCATTCTGCCTAACATTGTATGTGTTCCACAAAAAAATAAATAAATAAATAAAAGAAAATCATTTGTTTGGAACAACGTGAAGTTGAGTAAATGATGACAGATTTTTCATTTCGAAGGACACTTTCTACTTGTCATTTTTAGCTCAAGTACACAATGGGAGTGGATGTTGCTTTAAACAAAACTTTTGAATTAAAAATCAATACGGTGAGATGCACTTGAGTTCTTGAGAGTTAAATATGTGGAGGCTGAGAGTAGACTTTAAAAATTCAGAGCTCATATGACTTAGCTATGTGACAGGTTGCTATGAATAGCTATCCTGTGTAGGCATTATGCGTGGGATCATGTTTTCTCATCTTTAAAGGTTTGGTAGAATCTGAGTCTGTCATCCTACATGGCCACTGTATACAGGTCTCACTAAGACACATCAGAGTCTGCACAAGTTAAAAGTAAAGGGATTCAGATGACAGAAAAGTTTGGAATGATTATATAGTATAGTAGATAATATTTAAAATGTGATTAAAGTAAAATTCAACAATAATATTATTGTCTCAAATGTTCAACTTTCCAAATCACAATCCAAATCCCACTGGATAAAATATATTGGGTGTCTTAATTATCTTAAAAATAATATTACATTGTAAACAGGGTTAATGTTCTTTGTGCAACTTTTTATTTACTTATTTATTTATTTTTATTTTGAGGTGATCTAGGATGTGACACATCACATTGAGCTCTATGCAGTATAAATGTTTCATGTCGTATAAAGCAAGCCAGATCTTCAGATCCATGCAAACGAGTTGAAGTTTTGGTCTAGTGGCTGTTTAGGCCTGTGTTCACATATGAGATCATAGAATAACACAGACTAAAAGAGCTGCAAGCTGAATTGTGGTGGTCTAAGCAATGTGTCTTCTGAGAGAGTGTGTTTGGTGATGAGAGTTTGTGTGTTAATGGACAGAGATGGAGTGTGTGCATTTGAGGAGAGAAGGCATCGATAAAACTAACAGATGGGTGCATGAATGCATTTGGATTTCCTCTAGCCGAGCTCCAGCAGGAATGATTATAGAGTGCAGACAGGTTACATCCATCACAGATCAAGTGTGCGTGTGTTTATATCTGTGTGTGTTACTCAGAAAGAAAGGCTGTGTGCCAATATGGCACTGTTGTATCTGTAGTAAGATAGTGGGAGTTTTGTGTGAGTAAACCCAGTCTTTACCTTATATTAAATGACTAAATATGTTAAAGGAATATTCTGGGTTACAGTAAATACAACTCTGGTCAGCAGCCGTTATCTGAACGGAAAATGTTTGTGTAGTGATGCACTTACAATGAAGGCCTAGCGGGCAAGCATTCAGCACTGCAAATTAATGTTTAAAATATGCATAAGTGTTTGCAAAACCATAAACATTACAAAACCGATGCAAATAAATTACTGAAAAGAATTACATAGGTAGAAGTTCATCCATCCAGTCAACTTTACAACTCAAATAATACACATCTATGTACAATGTACCTATTTGCAAAAATATAAGCTTATTATTGCCCCATGAAAATTCAGACATCATTTGGTTACCATCATACCAATTTTTTCCGTGGAACACAAAAGGAAACATTTTTGAAGAATGTTCTCACAGCTCTTTTCCCACTCATTGTACTAAAGTTACGTGAAAATTCTTCAAGAAGTTCTGCTTTTGTGTTTTATAGAAAATAAATCAGAGCATATGGATTTGAAAAGACATGAGTGAGTAATAGATTTTTGGGTCAACTGTTCACTTTCTATGCCTCATAATGATATATATGTATTTTTTTATTTATTTTTTTACTAGAGTTTGTAGTCTCCTATCTAAAGTAATTTTTTGTAGGTCATGTTTTTGCTAGCTATTACAGGATGTATTCAACATCCACAAGTAAATTCACCATGACTCACAAAGGCATTAAATTAAGTAAAGCTGTTCATGCAAGCTGCCTTGCTAACTCTAGAGCAGCTGGAAGTACTCATACAATGTACGATTATACAGGATTTTTTTTTCTTCCCAGACTTTTGAGGATGTGCGAAAATATCCCAGAACCTGTTTCTATGGTAACACTTCATTACAAAACAGTTTTTTTTTCTTATTATTGTACCATTGTGATTAAAAGAAAGAGAGAGGGGGTGTAGTACTTTGAAATAAAGAGCTTGTGGATTTTGTTTATTTGCTGTTGGTACAGAGTGGAGAGAATTTAGTGGAGAGAAAGAGAAAAAAACAGAACATCAAGAGTGCTAAGTTGAAGAGGAATATTTAATCATCTATCACTGTGGCTCTTGGCTCAGCCTGTAGAGGGGAGAAATTTTGGGTAATCGTCACAAGAAATCTAATAATTAAACCACTTGCTAGAAGCAAACTGGGCTCCTCTGGGATTTGCTTTCTAATTGCTGTTTTTCCATTGAGTGCCCAGTTTTCCTTCTCATTGCTGGAGCCCACGAACCTTACATCATTTTTTGACTGTGCATCTAAAACACCTTTAGGTTTGCTGCCCTGGTTTGCTTGCCACTATGGCCATTTCCAAACAGACCAATCCTGGCTTTAGTGAGTGTAAAAGTGTACCATTGAAAAGTTGCTTTTTTGACAGACTACTAAATGTGCTATAAAACAGTGGTTCTTAACTGGTAGGTCATGAAAAAATTTAAAAAAATTCAAAATGCAAATAACATTTTTTTTTTTTTTATCATATTAGACAACATGCCAACATAATATAGCAAGGCTATATTAATTGAGGTTTAAAAATAACTTACTCTGTTTCTTATGCAGTAAAAAAGTCAATTATCCTATTTAGTCCATATTATGTTGACAATTTAGCAGGTTGTTGAATCTATATAATCATTGATAATATTACTAAATTTAAGTGTTTCTTTTTATTTGATTATATTTTTTATTTATTTAATTTTTATTTATTTTTGTACAATGTGTGTGTTGGGTTGTCACTCAATGTAATATCTGGGTCCAGTGGTTGAGATATTCTGAATTACTCAAATGTACACTTCACCATATTTACTGTGCCACCAGGTTTAGATGCATTTGTCTATGCAAATCAGCCAATAGAAATCATTCTGACTGACAATAACGGAGGCTTATAAATAACTCCAGGAAAAAGAAAAGCAGGTTTCAAATGTCGCTTTCATAATTCAACTGCAATGGCAAAAACTCTCTGCCCATCATGAGAGTGAGTCAGCTTGACTTTCATTTCACCTTACCAAAGGCAGATGGAGACAGATAGAGGGAGCTTTCATGAATTTAAATAAGTGTAATGCACAGTCTCACTGTTTATAGTATTGAGTTATTTTTCTTATGATACTGGGGGGGGAAAATGGTATTTGTGGTAATTCTTTCATAATTTTGGTTTTATTTGGGTTAGGTGTTTTGCCTGATGTACTTGACCATGAAAGCAACAGAATAGAGCAAAGCCATAGATGCATGAAACAAACAGTGAGGTTGTTCTTTGCCCTTCTTATCCTTTTAATTCTCCAGTGTTCATTTGCACGCAACACTTGGACTTCTGTGGAAGTGGTGTAGTAGGGTGTAACATAATATGAAGTGAGGTTCTCAGCTAAATCCAAATCACAAGCTGGAGATGCATTTGGAAACACAGGAGATGCATTTGAAACGTGTGTGGAAACAGCAATGGCTCCTGGCTGACCAATTATAATCAAACCACCGAAAATGCATCTTAATACAGGTGGAAACAGAGCCTAAAGCCTTGTTTCCACCGAAATTACCCAGAACAATTTGTCCCAGGAACTTTTTTCCCCCAGACCTGTTGCTGTCTGCATTTCCATCACAGTCTAAAGTACCGTGAAGATTAGGCAAATAGCCCAGTGACGTAAGACTGCACGCAACTTTCTAGTTCCTGCTGGATTTCGTCCTCCACATATAAGCTTAATAAAGCCTGAACCTCGTCGTCGGTCCATCGGTCATATTTTTAAACTCCATTGTTGATTCTAATAGCAAACAACTCTTACTGCGCACACCGCAACAGACTTTAAAAAATGGTGGTTGAAATAAAATGCTGCATGGAGTCAACCAATCAAAATGCTGTGTGAACTCAACAAATCAGCATGTTCAGCACCCAAGTCCAACCCCCAAAAGTTTCTGAACTTTGAAAAAGTACTACCTCACGAGCAGGGACTTTCTGAGGGGGGAATTTTTACCCAGAACTTCATTTAGACCCTAATCCTTGCAGTTGAAACACAACGAGTACCTCCCTAGTTCCTGGGGAAAGTTCCTGCGGTGGAAATGCTGTGGAATGGATGCTGACATCCCAGAATAAGTGTGCTGGTGGGCTGGTACCCCCAGTGGTCTTTTTAATTACTTTGCTAGTGTGATGGAAAACGTCTCCGGTTACTCATGTAACCATGGTTCCCTGAGAACAGGGAAGGAGACACTGCGTCCTAAATCGCATATGGGGAAACGCCCTTGCGTGACAGGTGTCTGAAGTGAAATTGGAATCACTCCAATCCTATTGGCTGGCGGCAGCCTGTGACGTCATACTAGTGCGACCAGACAGTATATAAAGGGCGCCTAGGAAACATGACATCCGCTATTCGTCTGAAGTGACTGTAGCAGGCAGCCCAGAAGCATGGCAGGGAGATGCAGTGTCTCGTTCCCTGTTCTCAGGGAACCATGGTTACATGAGTAACCTGAGACGTTCCCTTTCGAAAGGGAACTCGCACTGCGTCCTAGAATGCAAATGGGGAACAGAATACCCACACCGCCATGCTGAATAGAGTGCATGCGAAAAAATGGCTGAGAAGAGAGCTAAGCACTCAACCCCTGGTCACAGACTGTCAGTGACATAACTCCCTATGGCCACCGCCCAAGGTAAAAAGCCTCAAAGAGGCCTCCACAGAGTGAAAGCCTACCAAGGCCGCTCAAAGGCTTGGAACCAACAACTTCAAAGAAGGGGTCCCTTTAAGGGAGAATGGCCAGAGTACCGCAAGGACTCTGGCCCGTCACTACTAGGGGGACAAAAGGTCCACCCTGAAGGCCACCAGGGAGGCCGAACCTGCCCAGAGAAGGGCTAGTCGGGCCAACAACCTGTCTGAAAGAACAGAATCTCTACAAACTTCCACAAAGAGGAAGAAACCTTGTGAGAAGAACTGCAAAAAGGCGGTAACAACTCACCGGACCAGAGATGGGCATCCTTGGGAGTAGAGCTTAGTAATAGCCAGGAACCCTGAAAGAGGGGAGCAGTCTACTCAACCTAGGATCTACAGAGTGAAGGAGAAACACTCTGGAGGCCGGGTACTCTAGCTAAGCCAGGGGAGGAACAGAGACTGGAGTATAGTAGAAGACAGAGAGTACTCCTAGCATATAAACTGAACTCAAACAGCAAGAGAGTATCAACAACCTAACAACCGATCCTTCAGGGCGGTCTAAAAAGTCCTTCTACCTTCCGATCGGTCTTCGGGAGCCAATTCTAACGACCCAAGATAAGGGGAGAACTAAGCTCAACCGGAACGAGCAAAACCAAGCCTTGCAATAAAGAGCTGCGAAACAGCACCAGAAATTGGTGAGGATTCCCAGAAAAATCCCTGGGGTATCTGAACAGCTCAGAGATGGAGGTAACAGGAAGAGAAACCTACAACATCTACATAACACACCCAAGGAGGCTCCGAGGAGCCAACTACCTAGACGTGAGAATAGAATTGCAGGCTTGGAACACTCGTTTGCATAGCAAACACGAGCCGTGTGCTCAGCATATGCCTCAAGAAGGGCCTACTACTCCCAGGAAACATGGCCGCGGGCCCGAGTTGCCAATGCTAAAGCTATAGGGGAGCGAATTTCCAGAACCAGTGAGGGAGAAAAACGCATTCGACCCGAGCAGTGTAGGTGTAAAGCATGCATGGGGCATAGAGCTTGAAATAGAAAGAGAGATCCAGAGGATCCTAAGAGACTCAAAGGAGCTAGCTCCATATAAATAGTGGCCTCCACAGGAAAGAACCAAAGGAGGCTATTTAAACAAACACTTAAAACAATCAAGGGGCCACTCACAATGAGACTACCAAGCTCAGAGAGCGGAGGCTTCAGCCAGAGCGCACTCTCGAAAACGAAAGGAAGCCTGCAACGCATACAGCGACCACAGGGAGGCTAAGTAACAAAAGCTCACTGCTTGTTACTGAGCTAATGCTAAACACCAGGGAACCACATACTCAAACATTGCTAAAATGCCGACCTCTGAACATGACTTCGCTTAGGCTCAGTGGAGGCCAAAAACCCAAAGTTAAATACACAAAACTTGGGCGCCTACCAGGAGAAAAAATTCTAATTACAGAAAAACACTAGCACTCAGCGGGGCAGTGGTTTGAACCGAGCGACTCTAACAAAGAGGAGGCTGATAAATATAAAAAACCCCAAGGTGGCCAAAGGGCCAACGCAGGAGGGAGAAACAGCCCAAAGCTCAAGGAGCGGAGGCCCCTAAAAATCACAATAAAGAGGGCCAACACACTCAGGAATGTCAAGGCGGCCTAAGAAAAGGCCGACGCTAAGACAACACCAAGCTGGACTGAGCAAAAAACCACCACCCAACAGGTCATGAGGAACTGGAGCTCAAGGGAGCGGAGGTTCAAATAGAACCGCATCGCTGCAACCTAAAGGAAGGGTTGAAACAGGGGCCAGAAGGCCTACACAAAAAGAACTAAACTGAAAACTCAACCTGTATAGGAGGCTTCAGAAGTAAAAGGCAGCTAGATGATAAAATGGCTTGCCATACTATAAATCCGTTCTAAGAAAACACTCGCTAGAAACTTCAACAAACTCTGAAAGAGAGGAAGCAAATAGCAAGGATGTGAAAAGACAGCCTTCCATAGAGCTCCAGGGCCCTAGCCCCAAAGAAAAGGAAAAAAAAAGTACAAAATAAAAGCCCCGCCAGCCTAGAGCAGCGACCCGCGGGTGAGCTTAGCAGTGACCTGCTAAGCTCACCCAAGACCAACAAGAGTAGAGGCCGAATGTAAAATTGGCCTGCCATACTCCAGTAGCCTAAAAACGGCTGTGCTCGAATCAAGCACTAAGCCGGACCCTCAGAAGGAGTTCCAGAATGAGAACAAACTCATCATCGGGCCCAGGCTTCAGGCCTGATGTCAGAGCGTGTGCAGGGAAGAGGGAAGGGTACAGGGGGACAGGAGAAAAAGGAGGAGAGGGAGATGGGAACCCCTCACGAGAGAGGGAACACTCAGCAGTGCTCAGCGCGCCGGCTTTGTATCACCTCTCTCAGATCCTGCTTTTTGTTCCTGGCATCGCGCCTTCTCTGAGACCTGCTCCTTTGAGGAGGAGGGGCTCGAGCGGTGACACTAGACCTCTGGCCCTGCCTATGATCCTCAGACCATGACGGGCCAGGTCCCCTTGGCTGTCTGGGTGCACATTCGGACCGGCGCGGTATACAGGACTTAAATGCTGCTGAGCGCGCCCTCGCCTCCCTAAACTTCCCGACCACTGCCTCGACGGAAGTCTTGAAAAGTTCAAGCGGCGAGACCGGCGCATCGAGGAGAAAACCCTTCTCTTTCTTCCCGATATCAGCCAGGTTCACCCACAGGTGTCTCTCCGTTGCTACCATCACCGCCATTGATCGACCGATCGCGGCAGCAGTTTGTTTGGTGGCACGGAGAGCCAGGTCTGTGGTGCGGTGCAGCTCAGCCACCGCATCAGGGGAAAGACCCTGGCCCTGGTCCAAATCTTTCAACAGGTCGGCCTGATATGCTTGAAGCACTGCCATAGTGTGCAGTGCAGCACCAGCCTGAGCTGCAGCCGCGTGTGCCCTGCCATCCAACCGCAAAGTTGTTTTTAACGGTCTAGTAGGCAGGGCCGGAGCCTTCAATGATGAAGCTCCACCACCAACGAGATAGTTCGTGAACGTCTCGTCGATAGGGGGCATCGCCACATCCATGCTCTCGTATTCCCTCGACATTGGCATAGTTTGCCTGCCCAGACCGATGAATACGGGCCGAATAAGGGTTCCATTCTGAGATCGAGAAGGCATGGAAGGCTCACGGGAGTTGGAGGAGTATGGTCAGAAAGAAAGCGTTCATCTAGCCTCCCACAAACCACTTCTTACCGAGCGCACGCCCACGGCAGTTTTAATCTGCCATAGGCGCGCTCCATAACATCCAATAACTCAACATACGCGGGGCAGGATGGTTGCGTGGGCTCAGATGCAACACTCTCACTGCCCTCCACAACCAGCATCTGCTCTTCAGTATGGCTTGGAGCCAAAAGAGCACTGTCTGCTGAACCAGAGGATGCCAGAGAAATGGCATCCTCATCGAGCAGATCGCTCTCGTGAGCCACCGAATCGCGCGAGAGAGAAACGCTTTTCTCAAACTTTTCGGTGAGCTCCACCTGCGAGCCCCACGACTTGAGTCTCCTCTCGCCAAGTGCAGATGCCTGTCCCTCTTCCCTCGTGAAGATTGACAGGCAAGAGCGGAGCGTCCGCATAGGCAGACGCTCACAATGAACGCAAACAGATCCCTCGAGAACTGATCGCGCGTGCTCCTCACCCAGGCAGTGAACGCACAAGTCGTGTGTGTCATCAGGTGTCAGATATCTCGGACACGGATCGGCACAACACTTAAAATTCTTATCAGACTTGATAACAAAGGTTCTTACCTTGCAACAATCACAACAGACAGTCACTGAAGACGAAAAGAGGATGTCATGTTTCCTAGGCGCCCTTAATATACTGTCTGGTCGCACTAGTATGATGTCATAGGCTGTCGCCGGCCAATAGGATTGGCGTGATTCCACTTTCACTTCAGACACCTGTCACGTGAGGGCGTTTCCCCATATAACGCATATGGGGAAACGCCCTCACGTGACAGGTGTCTGAAGTGAAAGTGGAATCACGCCAATCCTATTGGACGCAGTGCGAGTTCCATTTCGAAAGGGAATTTTGAATATCTATTGAAAGTATATGTAATTCTATGAATTTTTTGTGTATGTGACTAAACTCTACAAACTTTTGCACTTCTTCATCTGTAGCTGACTCTAACCAGCCATTTTTCCACAACACTGGTCAACCAGGTTCACTAGAAAAACCATCTTGTTCACTAGAAAAACCATCTTGTTGGCTATATGATTTGCAAGTCAGGGTAGACAAGGCCCCTTTTATGGCACTCATGCAAAACTTCAGCAGCCATTTCATGCTTCTCCCATATTATTACACCACTGCATATCTAGAGATGGCGCTTTCTCACTAGCTAAGAGTTGTGAAGTAGCTTTGCCACAAATTGTCAAGAGAGAGTTTTGGGGGGTGGGGTGTGCTTTCAGTGCCATGTGTAAATTGAGGGAATCTCACTCGGAGATGAGAGTCCCCAGGGTCCATTGCTAAAACCAGCTCATATACAGTGATCTCAAGTAGTCAAGTCTCTGCCTGTATAGTGTCAAGGGAGCTTACAAAACACGCATGACTCTGTAATCTCGGCATAGAAATATAGGAGTGTCATTTTTGTTCTATATCTGTGCTATCTGCTGACCCTCTTATTAAACTAATCATCAATTTTGAGGTTTTTTTCTTGCTTAACACTGAGTTTCCAATACTTAACTCTTTCACAGCTTTCTACTGTATGTTTATGATGTTTTGATGAAAATATATTTTACAACCTTATTAGTTATGCTAACTCCCTGGAAAAAGGGTCATTCTAACATTTATTGATCCAATGGTCATTCTAAAGTAACATTCTAAAGTAACAAAAGTGCTGCGTGTTCCCATGATATACTACTGACATACTTAACAAGATACTTAGTCACATTATTTAAAACATTTTACTTGTTTAGCATGCAAAAACAAACAAACATGAATGAAACATGAATTTGCATGTCCCCATTAATCAATATTGTATTGTAATGGGTTATAGAATAATAATAATAAAAAAAAAGACACTACAGTAGATATGAAGTAAAATACCAGAATACTAATTCAGTTATCTAATTTACTCCCCAGATAGCAAAAAACAACTGAAACTGTCAATGTTGATCCATCAATGCTATTTGCATTAAATTAATGTTACAAAGTGATGTTGGTTCAATATCACTTTTGCATCCGCAAATAATGTTAAAAGTAACAATGGTGAGATTTCAACAAAAAAATTATGAAAATGTCATTGAATCGTCACTGAATAGTCATGTTGGTTCTTTTGCACCCACAATTAATGGGGCAATATTGAATTTTTCAGTGTCATTGAATCAACACTACCCTATGATGTAGACATGTGCCGGTATACGGTAATACGATATATCACGATAATAAATATGCACAATATTATTATCGTGGGCACTTCAAAATACCGTGAATACTTATTTATTATGAATTATTAAAATTTTTAGAATGCATTTTAAGATAACTTTACCCATCAACCGTTTAAAATGCACAATACAGCTGTATGCTTCATCAAAGAGGCACGTGCACTGATGTAAACAAGCCCAACATGCATGAGCAGCGCATGGCTGAACTAGTGAAGGAGAATGAAAATGCACTTTCACTCTCTGACAGCAGGTGGCGATGATGGACCAGCAGAAATGCAATGGTTACCCCAGTTACCCCCGTAAACAAAGCAGATGCCTACAGCTACTACAGTATAAATGTTATAAACAGCCATTCAGATTTTTGTATTTGCTATTGTGTTCATCACAGCACCAAAAACTTAAAGACGTAAGGCTATTTATTTTCAAACTTAAACATTTTTATATTTTAATCTGGACTACAACATGCCCTAGATTGTTTTAGTAAGTTCTGATTCTTTATTGTTCAGTGACACTTTACAATAAAGCTCCATTATTTAACATTAGTTAATTCATTAGTTAACATAAACTGACAATGAAAAATTCTTCTAAAGCATTTATTAGTCTTAATTTCAACATTTAATAACACTTTATTAAAATCAAATGTTGTAACTGTATTATTTAATGGATCCGAGCTAACATGTAAAGTTGTATTTTTAAACTAACTTTAAAAAAGAAAATAACTTCTGTAACAAATTTAGCTATTGTTAATGTTAGTTAATGCATTAACTAATGTTAACTAATGAGACCTAATTGATACCTATTGTTCTTTATAATTCTTTTCCACTTTAATCAGTATGAAACATTTGTTGACTTTATAATTTTTTGTGTGTTTCTTATTGTATTTATATGTTCAGAGTTCTTTTTGTTACAAGAAAAAAGTTATTAAACCTGTTATATTACAAACTTTTTGCAACTTATTTCAATATTGTGATAATACCACATACCGTGATAAAAGCTTCGGCAATTATCGCAACATGAAATTTTGATACCGTCACATGCATGATACCGTCACAAGTTATTCATGTTGATTCTACATCACTGTTGTTGAATCAATCGAAATTGACCAAAATAACCATTGGTAGGGATGTACTGATACCACTTTTTCCAGAATGAGTCCGATACGATACTTTCATTTTTAGTATTTGCTGATACCGGGTACTGATACTTTTCATTGCATTTTTAATTTTTAAATATATTGGGAAGAGTAACCAAAAGAATATGAATCAAATTAGTTGTCTTAGCAAATAGATATTTCCTTCTGTTAATTTTTTTCATGCCTAATTTTGCCTGTTAAAATGTATTGTAGGAGCTGTTACTTTCACTGTTCATATTATTGCTCTATCGTATTTTATCTTTCATTTAATAGCACAGTGAATATTTAGAGCTGCTCCAGCAGGGCTTAACGATAAGGATTTTTTTCTACTTGCCTGGTGAGGCCAGTGGTTAAAATTTTTAGATACCAGTGAAACATCACAAGTTACACAAATTGAATATAGTAATTAAATGTAAAATAACACTGCATGGTCTTCATTGTATTATTTTAATATAGATTAATCATTATTAAAGTTACAAAAGTTATTCTGTCAAGAGCAATGAGTGATTTTCTATTTATCTTTTGTTAGATTAACATTGAGGACAAAGACAGCAGTACGTTTATTAGGCTGCTGTCACTTTAGGAGCTGCAAGTATCCAACATACTGTTACACACGTGTTTTCTTTCTCAACTGTTTACGTTCACTTAAGACATAACTAACTATGTTTCACAAAGATACTTGCCTATGCGTGCATTTTGACAATTTAGTGTGAATTTGTCTATTCAAGCACAAGAAGACATGAAAGAGAACTCAATTTAATAGGCTATTTACGTGCTGTCTGAGAGGCAGCTTTCTGGGTGTGCTTCGGAAAACTTCTTGAAAACATCATGTGATTACTTTACCGCCTTCCTGTAAGGTAGGGAACCACAACCACTCGTTATACATAAATCACGTAATGGTAGGGGTGTCCAATCTTTTCAGCGGAGTTTATAGGTGCGTTCACGCCATATCATAATTCCTGTAACTACGGGATTCTGGCTCGTAAAAAGTGTTCATGTCCTCGTAGAGCTCATAATTACAGCTTGTAAGCTGGGAGATTTCTGAAAGTTCCCACATGTATCATGTGACCGCTGTAGATTAATTTAGGCGTTGATAGTGGTGCCATAGAAACGCATAATTCCCAGTCAAAGGACGTGAACAGCTCCGAATATAACGTCACGTGTTGTCATCTCAAGATTCCGGTAAATACAAGGTGGCCTGAACGCAGCATATCTCCAGCCCTAATTAAACACCTGAACCAGCTAATCAAGGTCATTAGGATCACTGTAAACTTCCAGGCAGGTGTATTGGAGCTAAACTTGAAGCTGCAGCTGTGTGAAGTTGGCCACCTCAGATCTGTCGATTACTCACAGTACTTAAGTATGGGATGGGAACATTAGTCTATAAACTATATCTCAGCTCATTTCCCATGAAACTACATAGCATTCAAGTGACTTGGGTTCAAGTAGGGGTGCTCCGATTGATTGGCTACTGATCACTATCGGACGATAATTGCTTTGGGAAGTTTGATCAGCGGTCTCTATAAAGGCTGATCTCATAAACCGATCACATGCTCACATGCAGCAGCAACCTCTCAATTTCTGTCCGGCGTGGGTAAAATAATTATAATGCTGAAGGTAAGGTACAATTCATATTTCTTTATTAAATAACTTACAAAGTAATTTGAAAACTTTCTGTGAGATGTAATTTCACAAACAGTATGAGTGAATCACCGCACACACTCTCTCTTTCCCTCTCAAAATGCACAAATTGCTTCACATCACCACATGGCAGTCTGCACTATAGGCGAGCTGCACAGTTGACACAGGGATTGTCACTTGCATAATCGAGGCAGTGTCGCATCGTCAATAAAGTTTATCATTTGCATTTTTCTTTTTAAGTCTTGCCAGTGTTTAAACCACTCAGCAATTGCACGCTCTCCTAGAGACGGAGCACTCATGCACACTCAAGGCGCACACACGTAAGGCCGCCTCACAAAAGCGAATATGTGAGTACTTGCAAGTACCAAAATGCGCTTAAATGGTCAAACACACTAATGTATGTACAAAATTACCATCTTGACGAGTATGCACGTAAACACAGTCAGTTTTGTCTTAAGTGAACAGTTGAGAAAGTTGTGTAACAGTAGCCTATATTGGATCCATGCAGCTCTTAAAGTGATAGCAGCCTAATAATCCGGCTGCTGTTTCTGATTTTTTTCTTTGTCTTTTGTTGTTTGATTAACATTAATGACACTCACTGCTCTTAAATGACTAACTTCTATAACCTTAATTGTAAGGATTAATCTGTATTTAATTTATTCAGGGAAGACCATCCAGTATTATTTTACATTTGATTCCTAATTCAATTTCTTTAGTATTTCTTACCTTAATACTACTGTTAGACCCACCTGGAAGAAAAAAAAAAAAAAAAAACTTAAAGCACTGCTTATTTTATTTGTATCTTTATTCTATTTTTTTTTTTTATTTGTGCTACTGCTTGTAAATTGTTTATTTGTTCTTATTTTATTACTGACTGTTTACTTGTCTTTTTTGTGAATTCAATTCAGAGTTTAAAATCAGGCTTATGCTGTGTGTAAGCCATTGTGCAACAGTTGCCCCATTGCTAAAACAAAAATGCACTGCATGATCAAACATTTAGGTGAGATAATTATTTATATATATATATATATATATATATATATATATATATATATATTTTTTTTTTTAATGTTTAAACAATGGCCCCCTTTTTGTAATTGCAGAATCAAGGTCAAAGTACTATTTATTGTCTCCCATAGGCAGGGCTGTACGTTGCAAAACGTACAGTTGAAAGTGCCTTTTTCTGTCGTGGTGGCCCCCGGAACACGATTTCTACTGAGGGGGACCAGCTATCATTGATGTAAACCAGGTGTGGCTAACATCGGTCCTGGAGAGCCACTTTAATAACTTTTTTAATTAATGTATCTAATTACAGTCAGTAATTAGATAAAAGATGTATAGGATGCACCTGTTACGGCAATGGATGTTTTTTAACCACTTTACCCGAAGGCCCACCCCTAAACCAAGCCTCCAGTGGATTAGACAAATTGGGTAAAGAGGTTAAAAATGCCCATCATGGCTTGAAAAGTCCCCACTAATTGGGTAACACCCACTAGCATTCCACAGAGATATACTTTCATTATCTTATGGTCTTTAACAACAAATCAATGTTAGTTCAATATCACCGTCACCACCCATGTGTGCTGTCGGCTTTCAACTAAATGTTAATGCTGATCCAACAATGCAATGTCAACCTCAACCAGAATGATGGTTTGGGTGAAAGCTCAACATTGTATCAGTGTCACCTTGCTATCTGAGTCATCTATTGGTTGCGGTTGTGATGTCAAATCCTTCATGTCTACATAGTACACTGAACTCCTTATTTCAAAAGAGCAAGCAAAATCATGTTTTCCATGATGTGACCCCTTTATATCAGGTCCTGGAACAATGGAAATGGCTGTTAAAGACCCTATATTACATGCAGTCTGCTTCCATTCATCTCTGTTCAGTTGAATTACCTCAGGCCAGATTTTTTAAAGCTGGACAGCAGCAGCATCTTCCATATTATATTTCCTGAGTTAGTGGTCGTACTTAGCAATCTTCACACCTAGTGACTTCAGTGACTCACTGTTCATACTCCCCAGCAGTTAGTAAAAGACATATTAGCTCTGTTCCCAAACCTAGAAAACTGCCTACCTAAGCAGTATTTAGGCATCATTGACACACTCCTGACACAAACATATTTTAGGAAAATTAAGCATGTTAATTGATACATTATAAGATTTAGCCAAATTTTAAGACTGCACATTTTCTGTGGCAGGAGAAATGTTTTGATTTGTAAATGTTGATGTTTAATTTAGTAGTGAAACTTATGTAAAATAGTTCAGTCTTATATAAAATGGAGTGCTCCACCCAATATTTGTGTGTGCTGTGTGCTCATTTCTGCTTATTTGAATGTTGGATTATTACCTTATTCCTTGCCAGTTATTACCTTACCAGTTCAGGTTTTGTTATTACACATTGTCTACACTGTGCTTTGTGATTTGAAGCTTGTGACATATAAACATGCAGATCAACCCGATCACTTTATTTAGCATTCATGTAAACACTATGTGATAGCTTTGTGTGAGGAAAAGACGTGAATTTCATCATTCACTGATAATCCTCCTTTGCTACTGCAGCTCTCAAATCTTATCCCCCATTCTGCACATTCAGACTTGTGTGTGATGTTCAGCTATAACACTTGTAAGAACCAGTGGCGTTTGGTCTCAATGGCATCAGTGCCATCAGTGATGTCAAATGGGCCATGGTGTATCGTCATTGAATCTGAATGCAACCCAAACGAGAGTTTTGAGTTCAGGCTAATCTAAATATTGAGAGAATAACAACTTATCAACTTATTTATATGTTCCTCACACAAAGCTGTCGGAATGGTTTTGGACACTGAAATAGTGAATTTTTCAAGTTGGACAGGTATTATGATTCAGTGGGCTGATTCTCCTGAGACTGATGGTGACCTATTCTACCTAGAGAGATGTAAAATTTATAAAGCACTGAACTTTGTCCCAGCTGTGTGCTGTGCAATTTATATGATTATTATTACAGTGATTACTAAGCAGTAGCGTGCTGTATCGTTTGTGCTTTATGAAATAGAATTCTCAAGATTTACATTTCACCACAAAATGAGTATGTTCGGATAAAAGATCTGCCATGCAATGACATATCAGCAAAATAATGGAGGATAATAAAATGGACTCTTGACTATTAGCTTACATTAGCTTTTATGTCCCTGCTGCTATAATATGCAGATATTAAGCTGTTAGTTCTCTTTGTTGTTTAAATGATAGTATTTCACACATTTAAATATCACTGCAACACTGTAATTCCAGTGGATATCAGTCAGGCAGTCCAGCTGTGTAATTTTTATTTATTTATTTATTTTGTAGAGAACTGATTGTAAATCATCCTCATATCTGCCATCCTCAGGTGTGACAATGAAGCTCATGGATGAGGTCGCAGGGATTGTTGCTGCCCGTCATTGCAAGACCAACATTGTGACGGCATCTGTGGATGCCATTAACTTCCATCGTAAGATCAAGAAAGGTAATAAAAAAAAAAAAAACATTTATTGCCTTTTTTCATTGTAACATAGAGAATATTAATGGTATATGGTTCAGATTCTCAAAAAAGTAAGAAAGTCAAATTGCTACATGTAACGGTAAGGTAAAGCAGACTCAGTATCAATCTTGCATGTTTGTATTTTTTAAGCAGTAAAGAACATGTTTCTAGCACTTTATTTGTATGAATGTTTTTGTGTATGCTGACTTCTGATAAACTCAGAAAAAATAATATATGGTAAAAGACAATAGAAGACAAATATAAACTAGCCACATATACTACTATTCTGCTGTATAAGCTATAGAAAACAAGTGAGTTTTCAGACACAACTTGAACATACATACACTTGAACTTAAACCTTTCATTGAAGGGAAAGAATTGAAAATGGGGGGAAAATCACATTATGAAATAAATGTTTTTCTCCAAAACAAGTTGGCCACAATTATTGGCACCCCTAGAATTTTTTATGAGTAAAATATCTCTAAAGTATATTCCCATTCACATTTATATTTTTTTTAGCATACCAGGGTGATCATGAACATGAAATTGTCCAGCCATGACTTCCTGTACCACAGGAGTATAAACATGAGGAGAAACAAAGGCCAAATTCCCTTAATAATTCATCACAATGAGTAAAACCAAAGAATATAGTTCTGATGTGCAGCAAAAGATTGTTGAGCTTCACAAAATAGAAAGTGGCTGGTAAGAAAATAGCTAAAGCACTGAAAATCCCCATTTCCACTATCAGTGAAATAATTGAGAAGTTCCAATCAAGTAAAGATGTTACAAATCTGCCTGGAAGAGGACGTGTGTCTAAATCGTCCTAATGCGTGGTGAGGAGGAAAGTTTGAGTGGCCAAAGACTCTCCAAGGATCACAGCTGGAGAATTGCAGAGATTAACTGAGTCTTGAGTCTCAGAAAGCCTAAAAAAAATTATCAAACAGCACCTACATCCCCACAAGTTGTTCGGGAGGGTTTCAAGAAAAATCTTCTGCTCTCATCCAGAAACAATCTCCAGCATATTCAGTTGTCAGACAAGACTGGAACTTCAAACAGGAACGGCTTCTATGGTCAGATGAAAAAAAAAAAAAAGAGCTTTTTGGCAGCAAACCCACCAGATGGGGTTGGTGCACACATGGATAAAAAGTACCCCATGCCCACGGTTAAATATACTGCTGGATCTTTAATGTTGTGGGCCTAATTTTCTGCTGGAGGTCCTGGACATCTTGTTCAGATACATGGTATCATGGATTCTATCAAATACCAACAGATAAAAAATCAAAACCTGACTGTTAGAAATCCAATAATGGGCTTGTACTTGTACTGTGCTTTATGTAACATAGAATGAAATAAAACAGCCTCATTGATATTCAGTGTATATACAATAAATTACACTCTATCTATGAATAATTTCACCAAAGCAGAGAATTTTCATCCTTGCACTGAAATAAACTGCAAGCTTGACCCAAACTCCTTCAGGACATCTTGAGGTTTGCTATTCTTTGATATTGAATGACTCAGCAAAGATGAATTATTTATTATATTATTAATTATGTTTATTACTTTGTCCATTCATTCATTACTCACCTGTTTCAAATAAACTATTTATGTTCTAATTCTGTTAGATTTGACAAACAAACCCATGCACTATCCATGTATAATGGTCTCTAAATATACCGTCGACACATTCTTTCTTGTGTGTTCAAAACCTTAGCTTGTAATCAGTCTTTTCAGTTTAGAAAAAAATTAAAAGCCACGTGTGTCTTTCTGACATGAACTTGGTAAAGCTTTCAGGATTTTGAATTATTCAGTTTTTTCAGTCTTATTTTAGTGGCAGCTAATTTAGCTGTGTCTTAACTCATCAGCATTCATTTCTATATCTCCAGTGTCTCCAAACTGAATTGCAGCAATAATAAGCATGTCTGCCGTTGGCAGGGCAGACAGATAGTCTAACCCTAAACTCTGCGTAGCTGGTCAGATGTTTAAGCAGACAGCAGACAGACTGATTTGATGCCACATTCTGAAAGATCTGAGTCTGCATATTACTCTGGAAAAGGAAATGGTAGAGTAAGTAATAATTCTCTCAGAAGACAGTGAACAGTGAGTGTAGTCTGGTGGCAGTAACAGCAGTCTTACCTGTTTATGGATTAAAATTCTGCCATTTATTTACTCCTCATGTCTTTCCAAAATGGTATTCTGAACATTTTTTTTTCTGTGGAACACAAAAGGAGAAATTTTGAAGCATATAATTATTATTATTATTTTTTTTTTTTTTTTAGATTTGACCCTTTCTCTTATTGTTTGCTGGCTGGATGAGGAAGGTTTTTTGTGTGACTGGGATAAGCCTTTCTGTTTATGCTTTGTAAGGGAATGCATGTTGACTGTCTTTGGTGATGCACAAGGTTGATTCTTTCCAGATGTCCTCGTTGCTGTATTTTAAACATTAGCATCTCTTCCTGGAATCAGTGAACTCAAGTTAGGTCAAACTTTAATGGTTTAATGGTTTTAATGGCTGTAATGGTTAGGTCAGCTTTGTGGCATGCTTTAAACTTGTTTTATAATGTTCTCGGCACCCTTATATAAACGTCATAAGTAGGACTACTTTGTCTCTCTGTATACTGAGACGACATGCAAGCATTTCAAATTCTCTGCTAAAGACAAAACATATAATAAAAAATCCCAGATTTCCACTGTAGTCTCTGACATTACAAACCTCACTGTTTACAGTATAATTCACTATGGGAGATGCAAACAAGTGTATTACATTAAAGGTTTATAACGTTTTAACTGTGCTAATGTTCACAAAGATGTTCACAGGGATTATAAATATAATTTAATGTTAAATATAAGGATATTCACAAAAGTACTGAAATCATATGAACATTTATTTTGCATAATATTTACACAAAATATTTATATCATATTCAATTTTTAAAACCCCAAATATTTCTATTTTATCCACTGATAAGAACACACTTCTGTTTATCAGCATGTTGCAGTTCCTTTTCGAGTTGAACTCAACGCTGCGTCATTACTCTGACGCTATGGTAACACTTCCACGTGAGCTGGTGTCTGAAGCACGTATGGAAGCACACCAATTCTATTGGCTGACAGCATGGTGAGGTGATGTAGCGTAAGCGCATCACTAAGGTCATAAATAGATGTATGTCACTGAAATGCACGTTACCATATTCTTTGTCTTTAGAAAACTGTCTGTTTGCATTTGTGTGGAAAGTCTTTGTGTTTGTTAGGAGTGTTACTTTTGTCAGCTATTTTTTTCATTTAGTCTTAGTCTTACACCCTGTCCTAACCAGACGTGACGTGATGCTGCAACACGTGATAAAAGTTATCTTTTCCATGTTAATCTGAGTTTTTGTCCTAACCAGCCGTGACGGCGACACGTGACGATTCTATTTTAGAAACTGTTTCTATTACTCCGCGACGTGGCAGCTGGAACAGCAACACAAAGTATGGCAATGATAATATCAGGTATTGTTTATGTGCTTTATTTAATGTTAAAAGCGTTATTTTAATATGAAAACATCAAGTTAAGTCAAAAAGTAATCGCTTCAAGTCAATTTAACATGAAGCAATTAAATTTGAACCAGAAACCTAATACAATGGTGTTGAAACATAATAAGTTGTTTACATAAAGTGAACAGCATCAAAAAATCATTTTTTTTTTTTGAGTGTTCTGTGTTTCCAACTTTTTAGCTGTAATGAAAACAACACTGGCTAATTCACCTCAAATCTTGAAAATAAATAAATGGGCAAAAGAAGGTTCAAACTGTCAATTCAATGCGAACAAACAAGTGTATTCTATGACAAAGATTGGTTCAGTCACTCTGTATGTACTTTAAGTAATGTTTAAATGGTGTAATGTTTATGAATTTTACTATGTACTTGCCCATTTCATTGTGTCTGCTGTGCTCTTGCCGAGAGAGCCTGCCCACACTCTCTTTTGATTGGCTGTGTTTTTTTTATTGATTTTATCGCTTCTCATTCTCGCGTCACGTCTAGTGTAGACATTCAAATTGCTCGTCGCTGGAATCTTATCACATCACGTCTGGTTAGGACATGGTGTTAGTCCTGTTTCAAATGTAACTTTTAGTTTTTATCATTTTTAGTCAACCTTGTCCTGTTTTTGTTTAGTCAAGTTTTAGTCAACTAAATGTCTGAGCATTTTAGTCTTTTAGTCAATGGAAACTTACACATTTTCGTCATATTTTCATCATACTGTATAATGGTTAAAATGATAAAAATTATTTTGCTCAATTTTAATTACAATGATTGTTGTAATTTGGGAAATTTATTTTTACATTTCATCAGAAGTTGCTCTTTTACCAATAAGCACAAATCAACAGAATATCAATTCATATGCATGGTTTATTTTACCTCATCTAATGTACAGATTTATTAAAGGCTATCAATTATAAGATAAATAAACACCAAAGACTCTAGATATACACTCGTCCTATCTACATTATGAAAATTGGTAAAACAAAAACCAAAACAAAAACCTACTGTCAAATATTACAACAGAAATTCCTAATAGTAATTCCAATAATTCCAAGTTGCATTAATGTTTCTCTATTAAAACAACGGCAAAAAAAAAAAAGTACATATTGCCACACAGAGGTTGCGTAAATACAGTCAGCAACCACAACCGCAAACAATACAGTCGAGATCCATGACAGAACACTGACTGAATGACACTTTCATTTAAGCAGAATACCTCAAATGGAGATCGCTGAACTTGTACAGTACAGTTGGTGTTTTCAGATCATGGCGTCTCCGCAGAGAGCGCATGTGAATGGTTGCCAGATTGCATAAAGCAAAAAGCTGGGCATGTATCCATTTAACAGAAAAGCTCTGATTGGGGGATTTGAGCTCTTGATATCTGGCAACCGCAAACATGAACGCTCGCCTAATAGAGTCTTGTACAGCAGTCTGAAATGTTTTGGCTCCTCTTTTTTTCAACAAAAATAAAGTTTTTGGTAAAGTTCTCGTTCTTTTAACTACATTTTAGTCTCGTCTTTTTTCGTCAACAATATTGCATGTTGAAATAGTCACAGTTATCGTTTAATGGCCTTATTATGTCATCGTTTCATCTTAGTCAGGGGAAAAAACTTCGTTGACGAACATTTTTCGTCATAGATTTCGTTAACGAAATTAACACTAGTTAGGAGTTAAAAAAAAAAAAAGTTTGTCTATCATTTTAGTTTGTGCTCAGTTTAAGAAATGGCATCTGGGAAAAATAACAAGCAGTGTGTTCCACCATGCCCCCTCGCTTCCTTATAAGGGATGACAAATATGATTTATGTGTCATCTGCTTGGTAGCATGATCATGCAAGATCGACTAATCAAGGGAGTGGATTGCTCTTATTGTGAGTGCTTTAAAGAAGCTCCATTCACGCCTGGCTCTTTTCCCGAACTATGTGAGTCAAGCATCTGCACCCCATGATTAGGGTCCCACATCTGCCGAGGCGGCGCACCAACTCATGGAGGTCGCAGATGGAGCTGGCTGATGAGCTTGAGATGGGCACTGCCATTTCTCTTGCTCCGTCGCCAGACTCTGAGGACCTCATCCTGGATTCAGAACTCGCCTGGTGATTTCTTCCATTCCAGGCGAGGACCTACTGTTGGCCGCCTCTGGTTCTGAAGAGCTGGGTAGCAGTATGGATGCCCCGGGTACCCCTCATAAATTAATGCAGCAGTCCTGTACCTTTTAAGAGCTGCTTGAGGTGGTTACTCGATTGGTATACAAATTGACTTTAAAAAGGCCAGATGAGAAAAAAGAAAAAAAGGAAGTTAGATGAATGCTTTCTCACAAGCAGAGGGGGCCAGCAACCCTGAAGACATCTGCCATTTTTTCCAGACCTCCACACTTAGGTTTTGAGGTCCTGGGGCACCCTATACTCAGCTTGTATTAACAGCCCCACAATGTCAAATTATTTGACTATCGTGGGGCTTAGAGAGTATGGGTATGCAGCGATGCCACGGTTCGAAGAGACGCTCACCAGCACCATCGGCATTGTCATTAAAAAAAGCCTACATAACACTTGGCCCTGTAGAATTACAACAGGCCTTGTGAGTAAGGCTTATGAGGCAGGAAGTCAGGCTGGTGCATAGATACGATGGGTTATCAGGGCCTTCATTTGAGTCTTTGAAGTCATCCTCAGAGAAGTTTCTGACCCTCAAAATGGCTGTTATTGGGATTTACCTTGCTTAAGAGAGTAGGAGATTTGCAGGCCTTATCAGCTGCCCCCTCCTGTCTAGACTTTGCCCCTGGACTGGTTAAAGTTAAACTGCACCCGAGGCCGCACCCAAAGGTGCCATCTTTGGCTGGCCATCCTGTCGTCCTTTAAGCATTTTCTCCTCCGCCATTTAACTTGCCGGAGCAAGAAAGGCTTAATTTCTTATGTCAAGTCAGGGCCCTTAGGATTTACGTTGACCGCTCAGGCTTATGGTGTAAATCTGATCAGTTATTGGTTTGCATTTTTTGTAGCATAATTCAAACTTGTGTGGTTTACCCATAACAAACATTACAACAATTTTCATTGTTTTTTGTTTATTTTATTTCTCCTTTTGTTTTATCTCTAATTAATTACAAATTATTTATTATCTTTACTCAAAACAAATCTCATCTAAAAATTGTCATTTTTACTGAAAAAAAAAAAAAAAAAAGGCCTCTGTGCTTGCCAGAATAATTTAGTAAAATTACAATAAAAATGTAAACATATTTACAGAAAAAAAGAAAACATTTTTAAGCCGGTAAATCCAACAGCCCTTTTCTGCTTTAGCAAGGCCCCTTTCTGAATTAGCAGGCCATGTTGCTACTTAAATTTATTTAGTACTTTTAGCTTTCTGACATCCACCATAACACTGGTGGCAAAGAGAAAACCAAATGATGAATCAAAGTTCCCTTACAATAATGTCAATAAGAACTAGCTCAACAATGAGAATAATATACTGTTTTACTTACTAGTACATCTTAATGTTTAGATCATTATGAAGTTAAATAATTGTAGCCATGAAATAAATTAAAACTTTAAGATATTTATAAAAAAAAAAAAAAAAAAAAGGAATGTGAGAATTGAAAGCAGAATATAGACATTGAGTACTCGAAACCCAGGGAAAATATTTTCTAATAGATTAAATATGTCTGGAATTCTATAAGCCTGCTGTTCGTTTGTTTTATGAGACTAGATGAATTGAATGAAAAGACAGTGAAGGAACGACAGAACAAAATAATATATCTGCCCTCAGGCTCTGTTTCCATGGAAATAAAGATTAGACATATACATCAAAGAGGGCAGGAAATGGACCTAACAATTTCAAACGTCCTATCTTGCTCAGCTTTGCTCTAAATGACAAATTGCCATGAATGCTTTTAAAATGTGCAAGATCCACTTTTCTACACCGTACCTAGTGATTCAGAGTTCCGAGTTCTTATTAAGCCATTCTGCACCTACCTTAGGGCTCCATTAAATGCGTAAAAGTACATTTAAGCTTATTTTTCCCAGAATCCATTAAGGGTATGTGGTGTATAAGGCATAATGAGGTCTGTCCATTCTTGGGCTATGTTTAACAGAGCCAGGTGTCAAAGCTGCATCACAGACAGGACCAGTGAAATGAAAAAATTAAAGGGAGCAAGTGATGCTCTGAAAAAAAATCTTGACTGAAAAGATCAAGGTCATCAGATAGAAAGCTGGAGGGGGCTGCAAGTGACCCCCAACCACATAACACAAAGAAACAACCTTCTGAAAATTCATACAGCCTCATTAATTCTCTCCTTCTCCATGCCAACTAGAAACATTTTTATATCTGTGTTCTGTGTTAGCTATGAGCTTTACATAAAGTTACAATTAAAGTGTATAAGTTGCACAATGCGTAATGCCAGTGGTTTCCAGAGCTCATTCTGATATGATCAGAACTGATCTGGTTCACACAGCAGGGAAAATTATTCTAAATGTAAATAATAAAATGTAACAAATGTTTTGATGTATATAGGTGCAAATATATCAGGCATTTGGACAGGTTGAATGACATACCCTAAAACCATGTTTAAAATTATACAGGTTAAAGGAAAATATGTCCCAGTCTACATTAATAGAGGTTGACCGATAAATCAGGAGGTATTGGACCTGTGCAGACCATGTAATGTTAATCAAATTACAGGCATTGAAAGGCCTGTATATGGTTGATAGTGAAAAGAGATATTATGCACAATTTCTACTTGTGTAATGTCTATGCCACTAGTAGCACAAAATTGATTTACAAAAATAATGACTATTTTCAAACAGGTTTCCCAAACACTCTTGCCGTCTATTCTGTTTAATCACAATATTAATATGTGATAATGATAATACCTCTTATGCCAAAATTTGTGACAAAGTTAGTTCTACCAGGGTTTATGTAGCTCAACTGATACAGAACACACGGAGTACTGATATCTGTATACTGTATACACTATAAACTTGAGTACTCTCTGAGTCACTTTTCATATATACACCAAATAAATGAAAATGTACATCTACAGGTGATGAAAATGAAAATGTACAGCTATCGCATTTGCCAAAAATCCCAAAAAGATCTCTTAAATCCTTGTGATCACAATTTTTTTTTATTGTGTTGTCTTTTCATAAATGGGAAGCCTTCTGGTATAGGATTTGATGATACCAAAGAGCTTATGCCATTGGTTGATTCCTTAGGTGATGTCAGATAGTGCTACAAGACCTCAACTCACAAATGGCTTATTTTTAGTTGATTCTCTACACTGAACACAATTACACACTGATTTCCAGTGTGGTTAGACCCCACTGTTTATGTACTCCTTAATTTATCATAATAATAAGATTTTTTACATTGAACAATAAACTACATAAATATACAGTTATTATATAGTTATTATATTAGTGTATACATACTTTAGTACAGTAAATATACTTTCCCACATACTGTAACACTTAGTATTCCCCCTGAAAATGTCAACCTCAGCAGACTGTTTAATTCTGTAAACACATATATACCTCTATCTTAGAATGATTATAGTATCATATAATGATGAATAGATTTAATACCTGACATTATGTGATCCCTGCAGGCTGTGTCATTACTGTTTCCGGGCGAATGACCTTCACCAGTAACAAGTCAATGGAGATTGAGGTTTTTGTTGATGCTGAATCACTGGTGGAGGCTGAGAAGGGAAAATATAGGGCTGTCACAGCCTTTTTCACCTATATCTCCCTGGACAAAGACAACAAGCCCCTTCCTGTGCCACCACTGAAGGTGAGTAATGCAGAGCTTATGTACACCCTAGTAAAAGTATTTACATACTAAGATACATACTAAGTATAGTTTAAATCTATTAAAATATTTACTGACATATCACTTGAGACTTAATGATATAATTAAACTTTATTTCGAGTACTGCTTGTGCGCAATGAACATTTCTTAATATTAAGTCTAAATTGTGTTTTAATGTCACTATTGATAATGATTGTCTTTAAATGCAAAAATATTTAAAGTGTACCTAAAGTATACTTGCAATAGTTCCACTTTAGCACAATCAAATATACTTAAGTATATCTTTAGTTGGACCTCAGCACTACAGTACTTCCACACAATTAAAGCGCATTAAGTACAAAATTAGTTGTTCCAATTTAGTAGACCTTAAATATACCAGTTTAGTATACAAAAAGTACATTTGCAAGGTATTTTTATTAATTACATAATATTATGTAATTTATTATGTATTTTTAGTATACTTAGCATGAAATAAATGAATTTCAAATACATTGTAGTATATTTATTTTTCAGTAGAGCAATGATGTAGGAATACTGATAATGTTTATATAAACAACACATTTGGGACAAAACACACACACACACACACACACACACACACACACACACACACACACACACACACACACACACACACACAAAAACAAAAACAAAAAAAAACAACAACAACAAAACAAACCTTGTATAAATTTTTACTCTAAGAAGTCCTGTATGGGATGTATTATATTATGAGTCTTGTGCATGAGATTTGGTAATCTACATTTCAAGATTTGCTTTTATAACTTGAGGCAGCACAAAAGACTTTGGATGATTATTTGAAATTGTCTTCTTGAGAATGATGCTTTAAGTCATTCGTATTCCCCATTCATCATGGCAGAACAGGGCAGATTGAAGGCCACAAAAAAAAAGAAAAGAAAAAGAAAACTCTGTGCTGGTAGTAGGGCACCCAATAAAATCTGGTATCCAGTTTAAATGGAAAATGTTGCCTCTTGTCTGTAGCTCCATTAAAACTTTTGTGACTTCTGGCCTCAAACATTGTCTATGTTCTAAAATGAATCCCTACTATTCACTGCATGTTTTATAGTATAATTGTATATTGCCTACTAAAAATAGTATGTGAAACAGGATGCTATAAACATTTTGATTATGATACTTTGTTGCAAGTGGTGTCAGCTACGATTATTTGACATTATGGTAACACTTTAATTTAATAAATTGCTTATTAGCATGCATATTACTAGGATATTGTCTGTTTATTAGTACTTATAAAGCACATATTAATTAATTATTCTGCATAACCATATTCCACATCCCTTAATCCTACCAAATTCCTAAGCTTAACAACTACTAATTGTTACTAACTATTAATAAGCAGTAATTAGGAGTTTATTGAGACAAAAGCCCTAGTTAATAGTTAGTTAGTTAATAATAAGAATTGGGCCCTAATCTAAAGTGTGACAGACATTATTAATCCAAATTTATATTTAAAATGTTGTTTAAGCAAGAAAAAGTTTGCTGCAGATTTTTCTTATTCATTGCAGTGGAAATTGAAGGTTAAGTTGATTGCAGTGCAGAATGGAATATAGCACATTGTTCTCTACTATAAAGTGCACATTTTTCCAAATATAGTAGTTGAGCCTAGTTTTCCATACATAGAAAATTTTGCATATTATACATGGAAAGAATACATACTATATACTGCAGAAATAGTAATGTAGTATATTCTGAACATCGCCTGAGTCAGTCTATCTGAAAGAAATAAATCATATCCACCATCAGCTACCGAAGCTCAAGCGAAACTGTTCTGTCATTGCCAACTTAGTTCAACAATTTGGTTTTGGGTTTTTCCAACGAACAAACGCAGACAGCATCGCAAACTTGTGTGGTTGTAACTACAGCTCTCGTCTTCTGATTAGAAACAGTTTCTTGTTAGTATGACACGGAGCTACATAGATCATGCTCTTGGGCACAATAAGCAAGCTAACATTCAATACATTCTATATCTTTAATCCCACTTAAATATATGTATATACAGTTCAATTCTATGTATTTTAGAGTGTCAACAATCATCGCTGTCTTTGAAGAGTGCGCATGTGCATAAATGTCTAAGGGAATGCTGTAGAGGGAACCCAAAATGAATGAGTTGATTCTCAGTGAAACTGTCAAACTCTTCACAACTTTTAAACATTCTTTCATCGTGTGAGCCTCCACATGCAAAACAATCCATTCAGTTATTAAAATCTGTCAGACATGCATGTATATTCCATAAATACTTTTGACATTTAATATTTGTTATGTTTGCTGAATTGGCAAATGGCCTGCCATTGTAATAAAATAGGAATCACAATCTTACCAATCAAGCAGTCAATTTTAGAAGCATACAGTATAGGTTATATGGAGTTTCCCCAGCACAATCACTACCATTTTTGAACATGGAGGACTGTCTAAATCCCTAAACAGCAAGAACATATAAACTGACAAAACACAGTTGTTTTTTTTAGATTGTACTTATTTAAAAAAAAAAAAAAAAAAAAAAATACAGCTCGAATTACACTGTTGAGCCTTCTGTTACCCCTAAACCCTTAAACATACCCATACCACCAAACCTGTCCCTAACCTTACCTGCATCCACCTCAATAGCAGCATAAGTGTTTTGCAATTCAATAGGAATACAATAAGTACACTGTACTTATTTTTTGATGCAAGTATATAGTAGATAAGGACACCTAATATAAAGTGTGACCAAATGTCAATTTTCTTTTTGTGTACTACAGTATTGACTTTTCCTAGTAAATATTTTACCTGCTGCTGAAATCTGTATCTAAAAAGCTCAGTATGAGACACTAGAGCATTCAGCTAGACAAAACTGACATTCTTGTATAGTGCAGAAAACAGACAGTGTCAACTAAAAAGTAGAAAAAACATGCAATTTGTATATATCAGATATTTCCATAGTGAAAAAAAAAAAAAAAAACATCTAAACATTTTGATGGGAGCTTTCAGGTCAGCTCTTCTTTACCATCACGCTGTGTATTCTCTCTGATGTTTCTATCTCGGCAGTTAAGCAGCGAATCTGTCTCACTAGATTAAAAGACATTTGCTGGCAGCATTCTAAATAACATTTTAATTACAAGCCTTTTTTGGACAAAATTTAATATATATTTTTTCTAACAACTACATTCCGTATTTGGCTGTGTTAAGGAGTCATAATGAAATCCTGGTCTTTAGAGATAATTGCAAGTTACTTGAACGCATTTATTCCAAGAAATTATGCTAAAGATTTATGCTGATGCTGTCCTGACTTTGCTTGGGTCGTCCAATTTTTGTGAGGTCACTAAATCTCGAACCTCCTTCAGTGCAAGCCTATGGGAGTTTTTGCTCTTATTTTATTATTTGCCAGCTGAAAATTGTAAGTCTGATCACACAGTGCACCCGCACTGTCCAAAAAAAGACTGCTGAAGTTTAAGTTCAAATAAGCAATAAGGTGGAATTTTCCTTGTCAGTCATTATCTAATTAACATTTTGGGTCATGTAATTAACTGCAAATGATATGCAAAATCATGTGCCCCAAGTCCCTCCTGAGCACATGGCTTATACAACAAATAAGGCATTTAAATAAGATTGGCCTCAGACAGATATTCATTCTTGAACAGAAGGCCAATCAATCATCATTTTGGCTGTAAGCAGGCATGCCGAGACGTCTCCGATATGGTAGCGACAGAAGGTAAGCTCCATAGGTGCTGGCATTCTCAGCTCCCTACAGACAACTCGTAATAGCCACACTGTGCACCATCAATACACAACTCTCAACACATGCTCAATTGCTTGTGCACATTGAGCCCAGAACCATCTCTGTGATTCTATAATTTGGTGTCATTTGATGTCTATTACCAAAAATTATCATCAGTTCATCGTTTTGTTTTTTGATTGTATTCTATTAATTTGCTTCAAATGATCATTCAAAATGTTTGAAAATGATTCAAAATGTAGAATTTAAAAAAAAAAAGCTCTTAAAATGTTATTTAGCTTAATGCCTGCATTGTTTGTTTATTCATTTCTAAATAACAAAGACACCAGTTTATTTATTTATTTATTATTTTTCTACACTTTCAGATTGATTAATAAAATATCAACCAAGAAAGAATGAGTAAAATATCAACCATTCCAATTTATCTCAAGATAAATAATAGATTAGCACATAGACATTCAAAGATAGCATATACTGTATTACACAAATACAGTAGAAGTACAGTATAGTAAATTATTATAGGTTGTGTGTTATACACAATTTTAATAAAATAAAATCAGTTTAATAAGAAAAGTTCAAATTTTAGATCAAACTATATTATGTAAATTTTTAAAAATGCCATGGCGGACCATACAATGCCTAATACAGAAATTACATGACAAAAATAAAAATTTCAACAGTGTTACCTGTCAAGTGCAAGCTAAACAGTATTGGTCATAGTCACAGATCACACAAACTTTTAAAAAATCTTACTTCAATTTATAACTTAACTGTAACATTTAAAGTATAACTATACAATAATATACAATAAAGACTGATTCTATATTTAGGGATATATGGAAGCTTGTTTCTGCCACTAAATAAAAAAAAAAAATAAATGTAATTGCAACTTAATCTCACAATTCTGACTTTTTTTCTTCTCACAATTGCAAAATTTAAAATTGCAATTGCGAGTTATAAAGTCAGAATTGTTAGATAAAGTTGCAATTCTAACTTTTTTTCCTCACAATTGTGTTTTTATCTCAGAATTACAAGACATAAACTCACAATTGCAAGTTATAAAGTGAGTATTTCATGATATAAAGTCAGAATTTCGAGTTATGAAGTCAGAATTGTGTAATATAAAGTCAGAATTGTGAGATATAAAAATCACAATTGCGTGTTATAATTTCCGATTGTGAGGGGAAAAAGACTGAATTTTTTTTCTCAGAATTGAGATATAAACTCACAATTGCAAGTTATAAAGTCAGAATTGCATGATATAAACTCGCAATTGTGAGTTTATATCTCGCAATCCTGAGAAAAAAAGTCAGAATTGTGAGATATAGTCAGAATTGCGTGATTAATAACTCTGTTTTAACTGAAAGCAACTTATACTGACATATATTAATATGTCTGTGCCATTGTTTTATCTCAAGATGTACATCAGTAATGTTTTTTTCTAGTGTACGTTCATAAAAGATACTTAAATATCCTAATTGAACTAAGGCCTAATCCTGGCTTAGGCTAAGCCCCGTCTGTGAAACTGGGCCATAAAGTCATAATTGCATGATATAAACTCGCAATTGCGTCTTATTGTAATGGAGTCCCACAGAAGCGAGTTGTAGTGAACCCAAACGCCGTTTTATTTAACAAACTAAATACAAACTAGAACTTGAACAGACTCACCAACCAATGGGTTACAACATCAAAGCTAGACAAGGGACAATGGTAACATGAGGCTTATATATATACACAGAGACTGATGACTAAACAAGACACACCTGTGAATGATCAACAATGAACCAATGAGAACATGACACATAGACAAGGGAACCAATCAGAACAAGACATGATCACATGATTAGAAGATACAAAAGGAGCAAGGGAAGCACATGGCAAACAGGGAACGTGACTAAATTTCAAAATAAAAGACATGAAACATGAACATGAACCATAACACCAAAACAAGACATGACACTTATAAAGTCAGAATTACGTGATATAAACTCGCAATTCTAAGGGGAAAAAAGTCAGTCTTTTTTCCCCTCACAATTGGACATTATAATATGTCGAGTTTATATCTCACAATTCTGACTTTATATCATGCAATTCTGACTTCATAACTCGAAATTCTGACTTTACATCATGGAATTCCCACTTTATAAGTTGCAATTGTGAGTTTATATTTCATAATTCTGAGAAAAAAAGTCAGAATTGTGAGATATAAACTCGCAACTACGAGAAAAAAAGTCAGAATTGTGAAAAAGTCGCAATTACCTTTTTTATTTTATATAAAATAAATCGCAAGCAAGCTTCCATATGGATACATCTGGCATCAACTTTAAAAAATGAAAAAAATGAAAAAAAAAAAAAATGAAATTAACTTTACTAAAACAATTAGTGCTCTTAAGTATGTAATGTATTTGGTTAGCTATGTTACTCCTGTGTTATGGTCAACTGTGTTTAACATTTTGTAATATATAGAATTTCAAATGCTTCAGGAACACTAAGTATACAGTAATAAAGTACTTACAAATTATTTGCAAACTATTAGTTTTTTAGTTAATGCTTATAAATGCTTTATAAATTGTAGTCTCTACATTATTAATATATGAATATACACTCTAAAAATGAATTGTTGGTTTAAGTAAGGAATAATTGACGACGGGGCATTGAATTCTTAGAAAATAATGCACACCCGACGCGAAGCGGAGAAATTAAATGGCCCAGAATCAATTATTCCGCTTATACTACGGTTACCACACCTCAAGACACTGTTCCGATGTTGTATTTCAAGACATTTGTCAGGTTTTTGTCCTTAAAACACTCTTGTGTGTGGGGGACTAATTTCTTATGCATCTCATCCCAAGCCTCCGTTGCTAATTCCAAAACATTTCAGAATCACTTCAGTGCGCGAGAGCTTTCAGGACACAATAAAACATATTTTGTGGCAAAAACCATGACAATAATTTGTCGTTTTCATCCTATTGTTTACTATATTTATTTGCTTGGTCTGTGTTGTTGTGGGTTTTTTTTTTTTTTGCGGTTGTAGGCTGTAAGGACCTATTGAAATAACTGAAAACATTTGGCGAAGTGATATGGAACTGCAATGCGGTCAAGACCTGCTAGAACTACTTTAGCTGTGCGTTTCCCTGAAAATAATTGCACACCTTAGAACGTTGGTCAACCAATCAGATCTAAGCATTCAACAGCCCCATAGTATAACTTAAAGTAAGTTACCTGGTTGCCTTAAAATTTTGAGTTCATTGAAATTAAAAATTTGAGTTAATACAATGAAGGCAATTGGTTTAATCAACAGAAACTTAAAATATTATGTTATCTGAACCACATTATCTAAGTTGACTTGACAAAAGAAAAACTGTTCTGATAACAAATAATGAAAATATTTTTTACAGTGTAAGCTATATACAAATAGTGAGTTCTTCATTCATTGTCACTGTAATTAACAACATTATTATTGTTTAATTAGCTCATATGTAAAGATAATGTTTTTTATGCTTTATTAACATCTTAACAACTTGTTAACCGTAAATAGTTCTCATTTTAGATTAGGTCTCCATTCCATAAATAGAAACGCAAATGAAAACTGCATGAGCATCAATCATATTGTGGCTCCTCGTTCTTGTGTTTCAGAATATAAATAGTATATTAGCAGACTATTTCTGCTATTTCAGACTTCAGGTGTTTTTTCTTCCTTCAGTGAAAGATCTTTCATGTCTATTTTTAGGATTCCAGTTTTAGCTCTTGGTGGAGGGGAGTTATGGGCTGGGGGAGGGGTGAACTGCACTGGGAGTGAAAGCACAGAAAAGTGGGGGATCATGGGATGGATGGGACTACTGAATGCCATGCTGCACACAATGATAGCTGCAAGGATCACCCATTCAGAGTTTTGCCTTTTTAGAGCCACCATTATGACAGGGTCTTCTCAGGAAACATTGCAGAGAAAGACAAGATAAATGAAAACATCATGTTCTTTTAAGAAGTATTTCTTCCATGATATCTGAAATAATCTTAAAATAAAGTGAATTATTTTAAGATTATTGCCACACAAAACAAGTTGAGTTACCCTTGCAACCACTGGGTTTGCAGAACTGTTTATTTTTAGAAACAGCTTGTGATGTCTGTGAAGAGGTAAAAAGCGTGATATCACACATCAGACATGAACACAAACAGAAATACAAGATCACTTAGTAATGAAATTTCCAGTGCTATCTTTTAACAATTCTTAATAATTGGGGTGAAAATGTACTGATAAAATTTATAAGCATATAACGTCTGGGACCGCAAGCCCCCCATAGGACAAAAAAAGTAAACGTATTTCATACATATTGTACATTATATTCCAAGTCTTTAAGTCATAGCCTTGTGTAGTGAACAGACTGAAATTTTCTTTATTTGCTAAAAACCTCCCCCTCCACCAGAGCTCTCATATATTGTAACAATCATGTTTTGTTGAGTTTTGTTTTTCCCGGTCTCTATTGCCTTTGGTCTCGTGCATTTCTTGTTGCTATGGTTGCTAATTTAGTTACACATCTGTTCCATGTTTTGTTGATTACCTTCTCTGTGTGTATATAAACCTTCTGTTCTCTCAGTTCTTTGTTTTGCGTCGTCCATGTTTAATATGTAGTTGTTTGGTGACTCTCCATGTTTACTTAAAGGGTTAGTTCACCCAAAAATGAAAATAATGTCATTAATTACTCACCCTCATGCCGTTCCACACCCGTAAGACCTTAGTTAATCTTCGGAACACAAATTAAGATATTTTTGTTGAAATCCGATGGCTCAGTGAGGCCTGCATAGACAGCAATGACATTTCCTCTATCAAGATCCATTAATGTACTAAAAACATATTTAAATCAGTTCATGTGAGTACAGTGGTTCAATATTAATATTATAAAGCGACGAGAATATTTTTGGTGCGCCAAAAAAACAAAATAATGACTTATATAGTGATGGCCGATTTCAAAACACTGCTTCATGAAGTTTCGGAGCGTTATGAATCAGCGTGTCAAATCAGCGTGTCGAATCAGCGGTTTGGTGCGCCAAAGTCACGTGATTTCAGCAGTTTGGCAGTTTGACACGCGATCCGAATCATGATTCGACACGCTGATTCATAACGCTCCAAACATTATTTTCATTTTTTGGGTGAACTAACCCTTTAAAGTTTATTGTATCCCGTTCATCCTGCGTATGGCTTTTCTTTAAATTTAGCTACACATCCTTGCGTGACATATATACTTTATTTCCATTTATTTAAACTTGATGCATCATGACACTTATTGTGTTCATGTTTTATTGCAAAACACTTTTGCTGCTATTGGGGTAGAATACAGGTAATGTTAGGGACAGGTTTGGTGGTATGGTTAGATTTAAGGATGGGTTAAGGTGTAAAGGAAAGGTCAACAGTGTAATTATGTATTTATACTATAGATTAAGTGCATTCTACCACATTATTAATTTAAAAGTTAGAACATAGTAGTTAAAGACACTTAACATAAAGTAATACCATAGTGAATTTATGTTCTTTTTTTAAGCTTGATAGCCTCAGGTCATCATATTCTGTTGTGCTATGGAAAAGAGCAGCACAAACATTTTGCATAACATTTTTTGAAAGACATGAATGTGAGTCAGTGGCAACAAAATCATTTAATTTTTAGATAAACTAACATATTCCTTGAAATATTCTGGCAGCTGGCAAGGCCAAGATTTCCTGGGTGTTCTGGCATATATCCTGATCCCTACCATTTTAAAGTCAATGAATATTCCAGACATAGTATATTTACAACATGTGATATTTTAAAACTGTCTCACCCCTGAGATAACGTAGATTTCCAAAGAAATATTTCCAAAGAAGATGCCCTTATAGTGTGCATTCTGCACTAACATGGAGATGCATTCTGGGAGTAGCTTCAAAGGTCACAGAACGAAAGGTTAATTGAGACATTGTGGATCATAGAGCTAGTTATAGCAAGCACTTCTCTCTTTTACAGCTGAATTATCAGCACAGTATAGTGAAATGTTACTTGCAAAATAAGAATAGCGGTATGAGATTAGATTAGGCAGCAGTAGAATAGTGTTAAAGTTTAAAGTAAATGTTAGTTCTAGGCTGCATCCACTTTGCCATTTTTTTTTTAACACAACAGATGTCTTGTTTTCTGTTGGTTGTGGATTAAAATTACTGTAAAGTTGGTTATAGGTATAGGAGATTTAGATTTTGAATGGCAATATTTCAGACTTTAATATGGAATATTTAAAATGGATATAAAATATGAAACACTGCAATTTGGCTGAAAGGATTAAATGTAGTCTGGATGTTACTGGATTAATTGCAGAAATTTGTGGAGAAAAGAACAATACAAATATAATTTTTAGGATTGTCAACACATTTTATAGGAATTTGCAAGCACTTTAAAAACGATCTGATTGTCTGTTGACTTTAAGTACAATTACAAAATGCATGTTTCTAATAGAAGTCTTCTCATTCTTGTTCCCAAATACCTTATGGCAATGATATAATGATTTTAAAGGGATTGTGAACTGCATTTTTTTTTTTTTTTTTTAAACATAATGTTCCTAATTTAGAAATAAATGGCCATGAGTTTTTGACCCTCTGGTTTGAACACTACGTTTAAAGGGACATGTCTCCTTTAAGGCTTCAATGTAAATGACCACTTCTATGATTGGGTATCTTTGCTGATTTGCATTTAACATGTGAAGCTGTTAAAAAGCCAAGTGGTTACAGTTGCTGCAATTAACTAATCATGGAAAGTGTTATGTTTACAGTAGTACAATAGCCCGTGTTTTGTTCAGCACAAGTTCACAGACTCATGAGAATTCTCTCATCATAACTAACAAAGTGTAGACAAAATGTAAGTATGAGATTCATTACGCAGTGTAGATGGTTTCAATGACTATAACAAGATTTTTGACAAAAGAGAACTTGCACGGAACTGAGTGATTGACAGCTCCAGTAATAAAGGGTGCATTCTTATATATCTATTGGCGATCCAAACTATTTTCCATTCTTCGCCATTTCCACAGGGGTCTTGCACAAGGCGACGCTTGAAAGCATAATGTGAAACCGTGATAGCATAACTTGTAGTGTAAAAGTTTACTTTCTTTGTCAAGTTACAAAACCATAGAAGTCAAACTCAAAACTATTTACACTTAATCAAACTCCAAAAACACGATTTTTAGCTTTTTCCACGGTCAAAAGACTGTCTAGAGCAAACCCGTTCCTTTTTCCTTATTCTTCTTCAAAAGAATAAAATAAAGTCACGTAATACATTACAAATTACACAAAATATACATGTAACAAAATCCACTTTACAATAAGTTAACGTTAATTAAAAGGATAGTTCACCCAAAAATTAAAATTCTGTCATCATTTACTCCCCCTCAACTTGTTCCAAACCTGTATGAGTTTCTTTCTTCTGCTGATCACAAAAAAAAAAAAAAAATGATATTTTGAGGAATGTTGTTAACTAAACAGTTGGAACAACTTGAGGATGAGTAAATGATTACAGAATTTTCATTTTTGGGTGAACTATCCCTTTAATGCATCAACTAGTATTAACTAATAATGAGCAATGCATTTGTTACAGTATTTACTAATCTTTATGTTAATAAAAATACAATGGTTAATTGTTAGTTCATGTTAGCTCAGGTCCATTAAATTATATTAACAGATAAAACTTGATGATATATGACTAAATGTTGAAATTAACATTAACTAACTTTATTACATAATAAAACCCGTAAGTACAAAACAAGTTGTTTTGCAGCTTGCTTTCAATAAAAGCTGTTTTTGGGCTTTGGAGTTTTGAGTTCTGAAACGTACAGTATGTTTTTATAGCACAATGACCTCTTATATGTAAAAAGTTCAAGGATAATTTTATTTGTCAATTTATGACACTTTTAAGAAAATGATGCCCATTCCCATTAAACAGAATTTCCCATGGTTCCAAAATGTTATGTTGGTGGCGCTAATGGCTGATTAAAAAGCAAACACAGCAGTCTTCAGGTACTTCTTGGCGCCAGCCAAGCAACTGCCATTGAGATGAATGCTAACTGATAGTGTTCTCCTGGTCTATTTGAGCTGCCTGGGTAGTACTTATGTAAATAGACCAACAGTAAATGCACACTGAAAATGTCACAGGTTCAATTCAAGGTATCAGCAACCTGTCAAATGAAGAATTACTGAGAGCACCTGCCACTATTGTGCCCTTAGCCCCAGGTTGCTGTCTTTGCAATTAGTGTACTGTGAGGAGAAATGACCTCTTCATGAAAAGAAGCTAGCTGTAGCTTGCTTGTGGCTAAAAATCCTACACACAAGATCTCACAGCATTCACAAGCCTCAACGGACCATTCACGGACCAGCTGATGTCTCCAGTTGAGTTTTTGTTCCTTCCTATTTCTCTTCCTAGTCTTTGTAAATTGGCTTTGGAACAATATGCATTATGAATTGCATAATACAATTGATATATGTTTCAAATGTAGTTTCTATGGGTATTGGTATTTGGTATTAGATGGGTAGTTAAATGTGTGTTTTATGAATGTCTGAGAAAAAAAAATCTGGTACTGGTACTTGGTACTTTTCTGTAAAGTCCCAATAATGTATGCATTAAAAATGCATGCTATGTATTTTTAAAAAATGTTTAGAATTTTATTTCAGACTTCACTAGTTGAATTAAAGCATAAGTATTAGTGTGACTTCTGATGAATTGGGGGCATTTTTGCATTCCACTGCACTACTTTTCAATTGTTTTTCCAAGTAAACATGCACTATACATATGTCTTTGACCATTATGCTCATGTCTTGCGCATGACACAGTGTTCTAAAAACGCAGCTCTCAAGGTAAAATATGTTAAACTTTTAGAAAACATGTCTTCAAGACCTTGCAATTTTTCCCCATTCTGTGGCTCACATTCTGCTGCTTGCGAAATTCACACATTTTGTGTGAATTGCCCCTTAGGATACCTCAGAGGTTCTATTCACGGATTTAAACTTTAGAAGGAAGATTTTTTTGTAGGGAAACTAAAACAGTAGGCTTCACAAACAGTTCATTTTATTCTGTGATTTCCCAAGATTCTGTATCATAATCTACATTAAATTACTTAGCAAATTACAAATTTAAATAAAACACAAATGATGGAGTCATTCAATCACTTTATCACTTATCTTGATGGCCAATAATGTACTTTTAAATGTCACAGTTGCTTGCTGACAAAATAGCACAAATATGATATGATATCATCTGCATATAAAGCCGGTACATTACCAGGCAGTTAATTGCCTTCTTGATTGTATGAAGATGCCACTTTGCTTCAGTTGTTTTAGCCAATATGCTTTAAATTTGTGTAATTAAGAAGTGAAAAGGGCTCAGGGACTGCTTCAAGAGAGGCCCTGTGCCAGACCACATTCATTTCCCTAATTAAAAGCTAGCCTTCTCAGTCTTCTACAGCTTGTGTGTTTTTGGTAGACATTGTTAAAGGAAAACTCCCCAAAACAAAAATTTCTATTATTAATTAACCCTCATATCTTTCCAAACCCATAATGCTGTTATTTTTCCATGAAATACAAGTGGAGAATTTTTTAATTTTTTTAAAGATCCCTTAAAGGGTTAGTTCACCCCCCCCAAAAAATCTGTCATTAATTACTCACCCTCATGTCCTTCCAAACCCGTAAGACTTTCGTTCATATTCAGAACACAAATAAAGATTTTGATGAAATCTGCGAGCTTTCTGTCCCTCCGTTGGCAACTACTTTGACGCTTCATAAAGTTCATAAAGAGATCGTAAAACTAATCCGTATGAATCGAGTGAAGTGACGTGACATGCAGCCAAGTTACAAGTCCGACTCCTAACTATTAGGCCATGACTGCCCCACAGAATTGAGCACTTTAGTCCAAATTTTCTGAAGAGACCTTTATATGATCGCTTTATATGATGAACAGATTGAATTTAGCCTTTTATTCACAAATAAACATTCATCAACTCACACATCAGATATGGTAAACGGAAGCTCAAACATGTTCGCCTGACATGTGAGAACCAATGACATTCTTGTGTGTTACAAAGAACGTTTGAGCTTCCGCAAGAACCAATGAGGTTTGTTCTCATGCATCAAGCAGGTTCGGTTGAGCTTCTGTTTATGTTCACTAGTTCACTTGTTTGTGAATAAATTCAATCTGTTCATCATATAAAGCGATCGAGTCTCTTCATATAATTTGGACTAAACCATTTAATTCATCTGGACTATCTCTTTATGAACTTTTTGAAGCATCAAAGTGGTAGTTGCGTAGCTGTCAATGGAGGGACAGAAAGCTCTCAAATTTCATCAAAAAGATCTTCATTTGTGTTCTGAAGATGAACAAAAGTCTTAAGGGTTTTGAATGACGTGTGTGAGTAATTAATGACAGAATTTTCATTTTTGGGTGAACTATCCTTTTAAGGGATCTTTTAAAAAATCTCTACTTATGTTTCATGGAAAAATTAGCTCTTTTCCATACAACACACAGTTTTTGAACCTGAATTCAAATACAAATGACATGTCAAAGGTTTAGTGGAGGGGAAGATTTGGCGTTTTTGAGCTATACAAAACGTGATTCATGTGATACAGTAATATCTCAATTAACTGGATTTATTCAAGTCATAGTATTATTTATTATGACTGATTCACCATGATCACATTAAGTTGCATCAACTGAAGAATATTTTGGGTCAGACCAGTAAGAAATAACTGTCAGGTAGTAACATTTTCAATTTCAACAGTTAAGGGCAGGCAATTCTTGCTTGTCTAAAACATTAAGGAATAAGCTCTTATGTGCATCGCTGAAGAAGCTTTGGGTTTTGAAATGAGCTCATTATCTAGTGTAATGTTCATAATGAATTCATTTTAACTTTTAACATTTTGACTGTACTGAGAAATGATTTGCAGTGACAGTTAAGATAGTAGCAGATGTTATCTAGATAATCTACTTATCAAAATGGAAGTCCTGATTACACACATTGTATTTATAATGGAATTGTATTAGAAAGGCAGATCTGATATAATAGTCTGAATTTGTGGGCCACTGCAAATCAAATATTTCCAAAACTTAATTTAAGTCACCTTTATTTCAGTGCTTTATACAATACAGATTGTTTTAAAGCAGCTTTACAGTAATGAATAGGAATTTAATGATCAGTGATGCAAACAAAATTCAATTATGATGTAAAGCAGCTCTAAAAAAGACAGTGTCATTATTCAGCTGAAGTCAGGTCAGTATTGATTCAGTTCAGTTTAATAACTGTAAATTTCACTATGAAATGAGTTAAATTCACCTATAATTTGCTCTACTGAAGATAATAGTGGCATTGTTCACTGAGTCAGTTCAATGTTGATTCAGTTCATTTCAGTAACAGTGTCGATGTTGCAAAAATAGTCAATTATGAAACAAAGTTGAATCAACTATAAATCAGCTCTGCAGAAAACTGGGGTCATTGTCCAGCACAATTCAGTTCAAGTTTTGTCTCCAGTAGTGACAGTGCAGTCAGATCAATAATAGTACTAAATATCAATTGTCCGCAACTAAGCAAGCTAAAGGCGACAGTGGCAAGGAAGTCCTTTGCCTCGTGGAGGCAGACATGTTGAGATCACATCACCAGTCGAATATTACTAACTTTCTAATTCCATTGCAAATGTGGTCCCGTTCTACATATATAATATGTTTTCTTCTGACACTGTGGCAGAAGAAAGCCCAGTTCTTAAGGAGGTCAATAGTGATACCTTCTGTTAGGTAGCTAGCTGTAATCATTTCAAGGGCTTAATTAACATCCTTAGGCGTAAAAAAAACAAAACAAAAAAAAAACACCATGACATTACATGACCTGCGTTGCTGTATTTTCTCTGACACATAGAAGGCAGTGGCATGTGAACTCAAGCTTTTATATCTAGAAGTATCTGCATTCATCTATTTGTGTAGAGGCCTATACTTGATGACAATTCCAGTCTCTTACACATATTGGGCTATTTCCATTTGCAGTTTCCATTTAACTACTACTGTTTTTTTCTTTAACACTAAATTGTAAAATGTTTCACACTCTATTGGTTTCTGCTGAAGCAATCACTCTGGTCTTCTGCCAGTCACTCTCTCTCTCTTTGTGACTTCAGCACTGAGCTTCCCTCCAGCTTAATTTAATTTGTTCAAGACAAGCACTGCTGCCATGGCCCCGTGTCTCTTCCTGGCCTCATCACAAGCCCTGAGCAACAGGACAGTCACTGACCCAGCCAGGACTTCCTTCAAGGTCACATGATGTTGTTTTCAGACAGAAATAACAGGGAGAGCTTTTTTGTTTTGCTTTCGTTGCAAGAGGCAAGTTTCATTAATTATACCATTTGATATAAAATTATACATTTGATATAAAATTTGATATAAAATTATATTTCATTAAATATACACAACTTTATGAAATATTTCATTTTTGTCAGCCAATCAACAGTCAAATACATATATTTCTGTAATGACTGCTAAAACTGAATAATTGACCACTGTCCCAGGCATCTAATCTTTGGAACATCATTTGTCTACATAATGTACAAGTAAGCTAACAAAATCATTTTGTTAAAGTGATAGTTCACCCAAAAATGAAAATTCTGTCATCATTTACTCACCCTCAGGTTGTTCCAAACCTGTATAAATTTCTTTGTTCTGCTGAGCACAAAGGAAGATATTTTGATGAAAGTTTGTAACCAGGCCACTTTTGGGCACCACTGACTTCCATAGTAGGAAAAGAAATACTATGGCAGCCAATGGTGCCCCAGAACTGTTCTGTTACCCACATTCTTCAAAATATCTTCCTTTGTGTTCAACAGAACAAAGAAATTTATACAGGTTTGGAACAACCTGAGGGTGAGTAAACGATGGCAGAATTTTCATTTTTGGGTTAACTATCCCTCTAAGTAGCTTTGCATTGGGGTCCTGATCAACCTGTTGGGGATTATTTTGTGATAAGCATCTTCTGACTCTACATTATCTACATATTATGCATATAGAAACCCTTATTGGTTGAGAAGCAATTTGACAAACAAAACAAATGTAGTCACATTTATTTACCCATTTAACCATTCTCATGATTTCCAATTTTTTTGTTGTTCACACCTTCACTTATGAATTTACGTTTTCTGTTTTTTCTGGTAAAGCTGTTTAAACAAACATCCTCAGTTTACACTAACTATATGACATTGTGGAATAATTGTTTATTCCAATAATTATTAATAATAAATTTAATTATTCTTTTAATATAGGTGTCTTTTATCAAATTGCCGTTAATAATAATTAATCCTTTTTACCCTGTTCTGTGTCCGGCATAACACCCTTTATCCATGGTAAAATCACTGTAAGGCACAGCCTCAAGTGTCTTACTGCTTTAATCGATCAACTGCATGCCACTTAAAAATAAAGCAATAATTTATATGTTCTCCATTAAACTGGGTCACCATAAAATGAACGTTTCTGAGCCCCAACATCAGCACCCCTGCGAAGTACTGTGTATGCGCTTGTGCTTATATAACATTGCTGTGGATATGCATTCTATATCTGTGATCCTCATTTGTGCACATGCCCTCATCAGCCAGACTGCTTCAGTTGTCACTGCACAGTTTGTTCCCTAAGGTTGGCCGCCATCTGCCACTGCCGCGCATGACTAGCTGGTGACCTATAGCCAATGATAAGAATAGCCATGGTGTAGTGTGCAGCTGCAAGATGAAGCCTAACATCAACTGACATCCTGCTCTCTCACACAGTATTGTTGTTTGTCCATGATGAAGCTGTGGTCCAAAAACAAACATCTTTTGTCTCATTTTAGATCTACAAGAAATTTTATACAACCGACGAATTTGCTTGAATGGACACATTTTTCCACAAAATGGTTAAGGTTAAAAAGTATCAACAAAAGAATTAGAATGTGAAAATATACCATTTGTAGTAATATACACTGCAATCCTGAAGATTTTACATCTGTTTTCTTTTAATTCAGTCAAGAGGTCAGTCTGTGGTGCTTAAACCCTCTATTAGTCAAACATCTTTTCGTATGTTAATTCGCAGGTAAGAATTCGCCAACCTTCATAGACAGAAGAATGTGAAAGTTTTGCATTTGCAGTCTCATGAGTTGTATTCACTCTCCTGAGTGAATAATGGAAGTCAGTTAAGCACAAAGGGCCCTATCATACACCCGGCGCAATGCGGTGCCAGGCGCGACGCAGTTCATTTTCATGTCCTGCACCACATTGTTTAATAGCAAATGCATTTGTGCCCATTTGTGCGCGCCGACCATTTTTTTCATCCTTAAACTAGCAAAAGTGGATTCGTAGACCATGCGCTTAGATCGTTAAAATAGGGGCCAAAGTCTAGTGTGACCACAGAGTATTTCAGCACAGTGGTCTTAAAGAGTTACAATATTTTTTAGAGCCACCTATAATGCTAGTGAGTTTTTTTTTTTTTTTTTTTGTGTGCCAAAAACTGTGATAATTTTGTTTCTCCATGACTATTTACACCCTCTAACAGACACCCCAGAAACAGCCTTTTTTGCTTTCAGGAATTCTATGTAAACACCCTCTTCTCTTGTGCAATGAGAAACAGGACCAATACATTGCTGCAGATTGTCAATAATAAAAGCCTCTTTGCACTCTTATCTTAAAAAAAGATAGCACTTTATCAGTAAGGCCTTATTTGTTAACATTAGATAATGTCTCTAGTACTCAAAATAAACTCAAAATAAGCATGTTTTTACTGCATTATTAATATAAATACAATTGTTCATTGTTTATGTTAGTTCACAGTGCATTAATAAAATTTTTTATTTAAAAATGTATTAAATGTTTAAATTAACAGTAAGATTAACAAATTCTGTAGGAAGTATTGCTCATTGCTAGTAGTTCATGTTAACTAATGCACAGTAGAAATTTGATTCATCAAAATATTAATTTTTAAAAGCAGTTGACAGTAATTGCCAACAGTTAGTTAAAATCTGATTACATTTCAATCCACTTTCATCACATTAAAGGTCTTTGCACACTGAGTCCGAAATTTGCGTCAGAAACTTTCGCACGTTAAAAAATAAATACAACCTCATGTTGTGTCAATCATGTTTACACACTGCCTCCGAAACTTTCGTACGTCATAAAAATATTCGGATCAGGTTTGATTTTCTGCGTTTTTCGCATCCGTGGCACGCATTTTGAGAGACGTTTTGACAATTCAGAACCACCGTACAAGCGAATGCCAAAATCCCGAATGCCATCTGACAAGTTGATCCACCGTCGTCTACAGCACAAAGCAGTAGCACTGAATGACAAACAAAGTGTGGAATACAAAGAGACAAAATATAAAGTCAGATGGTGCCAGTATCGCTAGCAAACCATCAAACTGAGCCACTGACATCCTGAAGTAAACTTTGAAACGCTCGGGATAATCACGCAGCTCCATGATGAGGTGGAAATCTCCTTCCTCTCTACGCAATCTCGGGATTGGATGGACCCAATATTTCCTCTTTCTTTTTCTCTTTTTCAGAAGAGAGAGGACAACTAAATCATGCTCACTGCTTGAAGACTCCATTTGTATTGTTTTGGGAATTTTTTCACAACGGATTCATTAATACGCATCGGACTCAGTGTGCAAGGTCTCTGTGCGTGACAAATTTCTAGGATCACGAATACGAAAAAACGCATACGAAAATTTCGGACTCAGTGTGCAGAGGCCTTAAGAACAATTATGCAAGCTATTTGGTAGAGCAAATATAAAAATACTTTTTACATGGAATGCAAGAACAATGCTAATGAAAAAAATTCTAGATAAATATAAAATATAAATATAAAACAAATTTTAAACACTATTAACGTCAAGTAAACAGTCTGTAATAAAATAAGAATGAATAATCAAACTACAAGCAATAGCAAGTATAAACATGAAATATAAATATAAAATATAATATATATATGAAATATAAAATTACAAAAGTTATTCAGTCAAGAGCATTGTGATTTTTTTTTTTTTTTTTTTTTTTTTTTTTTAATTAACATTAAAAACAAAGACAGCAGCAGGAGTATTAGGCTGCTGTCACTTTAAGAGCTAATGCACTGATCCAGTATACTGATACTATTATCAGTATGATGCTATTACACATTGATACTATTACCCATTGTTTACATTCACAAGACATAACTGGCTATGTTTACTAGGATACTCTCCAAGACAGGCTTTTTGACATAAAGCCGGGTGCACACTGTGTGATTTATAATAGTCATTTACGATTGCTGCTTGTCAGACTGTACGAACATGATCCTCATGTCACACTGTGGGATTTCAGCAGTCATTTATGTCAGACTATACGACAGGCAAGATGCATTAAAAACGCATGAAAACTTGTCTGCAGTTTTACATTATCAACCCATACACGTTCGGTGACTGTGAGCTGCATTACACATGGGACTGAAATGGTGGCTAACAAAGAAATCTCTAGCATTAATTTTTAGCAAGTCAATTTGACGGTCGTCGTAGAAGTCACACTGCCATATCTTCTGACACTACCAGAATTTTGTCGCAGGTAATTTTAGCCTAGGATCAGAGGAATCTTTTAGGATTTTCAAAATTTGTCTCAGACGACCAAATTGTGGCCAAAATCGTACAGTGTGCACCCGGCTTAATTTTGTGTGAAATTGTCAATGTTCAAGAAGACGTGAAGGAGAGCTCAATTCAGTATTCACATGCTGTCAGATGCTTAAAAATACATGCAAATGATAAACTTTCATGACGACGCTGCACTGGTCCGATCGGGACAGTGACAGTTCTGTCAACGAGCCTAGCATGTGCTCTCTCTTTCTCTCACGGTGAGTTCGCGTGTGTAAGAAAAAGTGACAGAGGGCGCTCTCAGCCAAGCGACAGTGTGTAAAGCTGAGTAGTTACTAGCCATTGACTAATTAAATACATTTTTTAGTTGCCTCGTGAAATTTGGTCGCATGTGCGAGTGATTTAGAGCCCGCATTGTAGAGGGTTAGCATGTAAAAGAGATTTTATAGTGATGTTTTAACAGTTTCCCTAAACTCAGTCACAATTAGGCAATGCTACATTCCAGCCAGGCTATCAGTGCTGTGACAATCTGTTGACATGTTTCCAGCAGTAAAGTTCTCTTGTGCTTTAATTTGCATAATCCATTGTGTAGCTTATGTACTTTACAATAACTCACATCTACAAACATTTACTGCAGTTGACAGATATTCCATGCTCAAGTGGGGAAGCAGAAAATGAGGAAGTGTCTGTGTGTGTTTGTGTAAAAATATTATGATAATGTTCTCAACATTTTAGTGGTTTTCCACGATTTATGTATGACCGAATTGAAGCGTTTCCAGCAGATCGCAGTATTCGACTTCACAGGGCATGCGTGTAAAATATGTCATTTATTTTCTTGCAGTTGGAAGGTGAAGAGGAGCAGAAGCGGTTTGAAGAAGGGAAAGCGCGCTACCTGCAGAACAAAGCAAAGAGACTCGCAGATAAGGAGCGTCAACAATGATTTTAACAACGCAAACACCATATTGTGTTGTAGAGGAAAATTCTGGAATAATAGAGCATCAACGTACAACCTACTATATCAAGAACCTCTCTTTTATTCTAAATGTAGCTCACCCAATAGAAAGAAAAATATAGGTTTGACTATTGTCTGCATTTACCAAAGCACTTTGTGTGTATATTTATCTCAAGTGAAACAAAAAATTTAAATGTTTTATTGTAACAAGTTATTTGTGAAATCTGCAGAACTGTATTATGCACAAATAAAAGCCTACTAATGTAGCAACTGATTTGCTGTGAAATATCTGTTAATTGTACCATAATGTTAGACAGATTTTTGTGATCAAATTGCTTTTGACAGACTGTTTGACAGGCGGACAGATCAACAGGTAAACAGGCTTATAGTACATAGACTCTTTCATCTGACTCTTTAAAATGCTGATTATAGAAATAGTTTGTTTATTCTTTAATACGACACATATGACTATCATTTTGTTCAAAAGACTACAATCAGCAGTTGGTACTGGCATCTAAAATTTTTGGGTTATTTTTCTTTTCATTTCTCCGGAAGAGCACACGGTCACAAATATGCAGTTAAACCCAGGAGCGGCAGTTGTATTGCAGTTTTGGAAAATTGAACAGGTGAACACAATGAACAATGAATTGAACACAATGATCGGAAATTAAATTGAGTGTAATGGTTTGTTTACTGGAGATCAGTCAGACTCACAAAGACACAGGGAAACAAGGGTGACAAGAAACATGGTCAAACAAAAGGAATGCAATTAAGAGGCCATTTACATGACAACAGTATACTAAAAATTGGAAAAGTTTTCCTTTGTGTTTTTCACATACAGACAAATGTTGTCAAAGCTATCTCATTGACATGGATCTGCGAAAACGACTAAAAACACTGTATTATGCTACCAGGGGTGTATTCCAGAAAGCGGATTTAGTTGGAAACTCAGAGTTTGTTAATCCCAGAAAAGGAAAACTCAGTGTTCCCTTTCAGTCGGTCACGTTCGACGTACGTCAGTAGTGACCGACGAATTGGGATATCGCTAGAGAGCCCTATCAGCTTTGAGTGAACTACAACAGGCCAATGGAGTTGGCGTGCGATATTTGCATGATGCGCACCGCCCCCGCCAGGTGGCATAAATAGGGGAGCAGATGCAATCGCACTCTGTCTTTCGCTTCGGAGCCATCTAGTGTGTTCCAGCTTTCAGACTGAGTGAATTCTTCAAGCAAAGGAAAAAATTACTTCTTGTGTTGGTGTGACGGCACTTCAGCGAGGTCGCGAGCTTCCCGAGGAGCCTGAGCTTAAAGCTCTCAACTGCTGTTTTGACAGCACACATTTTCCAATTCCCAGCATTGTGTCTGTTGCGATTTGGGCCGGTTCCTCCGTTGTGTTCGGGGAGTGGTGTACCCGAACACATCGTGACACTCCCTGTGTGCTTCAGCACAAGAGAGCTGAATTTTTCCCCTCCTAAAAGAGCTTCACAGACGAACCCTGCGTCTTTTTCAAGATGTCATTTCGTCTGTGCGTTACTGGATGCAGTCGTTCTTTGGTCCCCGCTGACGGCCACAATCGCTGCATCACGTGCCTGGGCGTTCAGCACACTGAAGCAGCTTTTGTGGATAGTTCATGTTCTCACTGTGGGAACATGACTATTGCAGTGTTGAGATCGAGACTCTCGTTCCTTGGTTCTCAGGGAGCGGGGGTCCCCTCCCCTATGCCCCGTGCCGCCGTTTTCTCTGGCTTCGGCCGGGATGACGGTGCGCCGGTGTTTAGGCAGGGTGATCTGAGGATCACGGTCAGGGCTTCCCCGCCGAGCGCCGCTCCGCGGGCCCCTGTCCCCTCTACCTCACTGCAACCGGTGGTGTTGCCGACTGAGCGTGCTGGTCCCTCTACGGAGCGACCAGCCGTTTCTTTCGGAGCACCGGCGGATGACTGCATGTCGATCGCGGCATCGGAAGGTGAGCAAGAGTCCTCGGGAGATGAGGACTCGGCTGCGTTACCTTCCTCCGGGACCGTAGCATTGTCCGAGCCCGATCCTGAGTTGACGGCTATGCTTTCCCGGGCTGCCGAGAAGGTCGGGCTCGTCTGGAACCCTCCACCCGTGTCCCGAACCTTCTCGGCTCGATGATTGGTACCTCGGGGCGGCCCGCGCTGGTCCCCAGCGCCCCGCCCCGATGCCATTCTTCCCGGAGGTGCATGATAAGGTGACCAGGTCCTGGCGGACGCCCTATAGCGTTCGTGCGAGACCTGGTCCCTCGTCCGCCTTCACCAACCTGGATGGCGGGGAGGCTAGGGGATATACGCGGATTCCCCCAGTCGAGAGGTCTGTTGCGATGCAACTGTGTCCAACGGCCTCCGGCTGGCGCGGTGAGCCGCGTCTCCCATCCCGGGCCTGTAAATTCTCGTCAGGCTTAACAGAGAAAGCTAACAGAGCCTGCGGACAGGCTGCCTCTGCCTTGCATGCCATGGCCCTTTTGCAAGTTCATCAGGCAAAAGCGTTGATGGAAATGCCCCAGGGAGGTCTTGACCAGCAGCTGCTTGGGGAGCTGCGTGCCGCCACAGACCTCGCCCTCCGGGCGACTAAGGTGACGGCACGTTCTGTTGGTCAGGCGATGGCCACGCTTGTGGTCCAGCAACGCCACCTCTGGCTGACTCTTGCTGATATGAGGGATACCAACAAATATCGGTTCCTGGACTCCCCCATATCACAGGTCGGCCTTTTCGGCGACGCGGTAGAGAGCTTTGCCCAGCAGTTCTCTGCCGCCCAGAAGCAGGCTGAGGCTATTAAACACGTCCTGCCCCGGCGGTCCGCTGCTGCCTCCACCCCGCCGCCAGCCACACAGCCTCAGCCCGCTCGTCGCCGAGGGCGCCCGCCTGCATTGTCCTCCACCCCTGCTAAGTTGGCAAAGCAGCAGCCAACACCAGCCAAACAGCAGGGTGCCGGTCACGGACGCGGCGCCCAGCCCGCTCAGGCCAAGCCAGGTGGCAAGAGGTCGAGGAAGACGCAACCCTGAGGCGGGCGACCTGGAGGGGAAGGTTCCTGCTCTTCGGGAGAGGACTCCATCGTCTCTCCCACCCCCGGAGGAGGGCCGGGGGGAATTTGTGTAATTGTCTGTCCCGCCGCTGGCTCTCCAGAGTCCAGCGGTACCCACTTCATCACAAAAAGAGCAGTTTCCCAATCCTCCAGGTCTCAAGAGACTGCGGCTGTCAGCGCGCGAGGCTCCGCCTTGCCACTCGCAGCCCACTCTCACTTCGCCAGCAGGTCCCAGTGTGATGGTCGAGGCCGCCCCCCAGCCGTCTCCCATTCACACTGTCACCTCGCAGAGTCTGACCCCACTTCGGGCCGCTGCGCCGTCCGAGTCGGGTTCCAGCACTCTGCTTCGCTGCCCCACCCCCGGTGCGTCTGTGGTGCCTTTGGTCCCGCTGGCTCAGTGTCTGGAAGCCTGGATAGTGCTCCCCAGCCCGTCCCGCTGGCTCATTCGCACTATCAGACTCGGCTATGCGATTCAGTTCGCCCGGCGTCCCCCGGTCTTCAGGGGTGTCCACTACACTCAGGTGTCCCTGGACAATGCACCTGTTCTCCGGGCGGAGATTGCTGTCCTCCTGGCGAAGGATGCAATCGAGCCGGTCCCTCCAGACGATATGAAGTCAGGGTTCTACAGCCCCTACTTCATTGTACCAAAGAAGGGTGGTGGGCTACGGCCAATCCTGGATCTGCATGTCCTGAACCGGTCCCTTCACAGGCTGCCGTTCAAGATGCTTACGCAGAAGCGCATTTTCGAATGCGTCCGTCCCCAGGATTGGTTTGCAGCGATCGACCTGAAGGACGCGTACTTTCATGTCTCGATTCTGCCTCGTCACAGACCCTTCCTACGGTTTGCGTTCGAGGGTCGGGCATATCAGTACAAAGTCCTACCCTTCGGGCTGGCCCTGTCGCCCCGCGTCTTCACGAAGGTTGCGGAGGCGGCCATTGTTCCGCTCAAGGAACAGGGCGTTCGCATCCTCAACTACCTCGACGACTGGCTCATCCTGGCCAGCTCGCGGGAGCAGTTGTGCGAACACAGGGACATGGTGTTAGCACACCTCAGTCGGTTGGGTCTTCGGGTCAACTGGGACAAGAGCAAACTCTCCCCCGGGCAGAGGATCTCTTATCTCGGCATGGAACTGGATTCGGTCGCCCGGGCTGCGCGCCTCACCGAGGAGCGCGTCCAGTCAGTGTTGACCTGCCTGAGTACGCTCAAGCGCAGGACAGCGGCCCCACTGAAACTCTTTCAGAGGCTCCTGGGGCATATGGCATCCGCAGCCGCAGTCACGCCGCTCGGATTGCTTCATATGAGGCCGCTTCAACACTGGCTCCGCGGCCAGGTCCCGAGATGGGCGTGGCAGCGCGGTACGTTCCGTGTCCCTGTGACACCGAACTGCCGTCGCACCCTCACCAAGTGGTCGGACCCTTCGTTCCTGCGGGCTGGAGTTCCCCTCGAACAAGTGTCCAGGCATGCTGTGGTCCGCACAGATGCCTCTGCCACGGGGTGGGGGGCCACGTACAACGGGCATGCAGCGTCGGGTCTGTGGACGGGGCCCCAACTGCATTGGCATATCAATTGCCTCGAGTTGCTAGCAGTACGTCTTGCCCTGGGCCGCTTCCAGGAGCTGTTGACAGACAAGCACGTACTGGTCCGCTCGGACAGCACTGCGGCCGTTGCGTACATCAACCATCAGGGTGGTCTACGCTCCCGCCGTATGTCGCAACTCGCCCGCCATCTCTTGCTATGGAGTCAGAAGCATCTGAGGTCGCTTTGTGCCATTCACGTCCCAGGCGTGCTCAACCGTGCAGCCGACGAGCTCTCACAGCAGCCTCCGCTTCCGGGCGAATGGAGACTCCATCCCCAGGTGGTCCAGCTGATCTGGCAGCGCTTCGGCGAGGCACAGTTAGATCTGTTCGCCTCCCCGGAGACTGCCCACTGCCAGTTGTTCTATTCCCTGACCGGCGGCACGCTCGGCACGGATGCCCTGGCAATCAGCTGGCCCCGGGGCCTACGCAAATATGCGTTTCCCCCAGTGAGCCTTCTCGCACAGCTCCTGTGCAAAGTCAGGGAGGACGAGGAGCAGGTCTTGTTAGTGGCTCCATACTGGCCCACTCGGACCTGGTTCTCGGACCTCACGCTCCTCGCGACAGCACCTCCCTGGCCCATTCCTCTGAGGAAGGACCTCCTGACTCAGAGACGGGGCACCCTCTGGCACCCGCGTCCCGACCTGTGGAAACTCCATGTGTGGTCCCTGGACGGGACGCGGAGGTTCTGAGTGATCTCCCGCAAGCGGTCGCAGACACTATCACTTCCGCTAGAGCTCCTTCTACGAGGAACCTCTATGCGCTGAAGTGGAACCTGTTCGTCGAATGGTGTTCCTCTCAACCAGAGCGAGAGGACCCCCCGATCATGTTCGGTCAGAACTGTGCTTTCCTTTCTGCAAGAGGGCCTGGAGCGAAGGCTGTCTCCCTCCACCCTCAAGGTGTATGTTGCCGCTATCGCCGCACATCACTATGCAGTTGATGGTAAATCACTAGGGAAGCACGATCTGATCGTCAGGTTCTTGAGGGGCCCCCCTCTGTACCCTCTTGGGATCTGACCCTGGTTCTTACATCTCTCCGGGGTCGTCCCTTCGAGCCTTTGCAATCAGTCGAGTTAAAAGTACTGTCCCTAAAGACCATCCTCTTGGTTGCATTGGCCTCGCTCAAGAGGGTAGGGGACCTGCACGCATTTTCGGTTGACGAATCGTGCCTGGAATTGGGCCCGGTGACTCTCACGTTATCCTGAGACCCCGGCCTGGATATGTGTCCAAGGTTCCTACCATTCCCTTTCGAGATCAGGTAGTGAACCTGCAAGCGCTGCCTTCGGAGGAGGCAGACCCAGCCCTAGCTTTGCTCTGTCCCGTCCGCGCTCTGCGCCTGTACGTGGACAGAACGCGAAGCTTCAGGACCTCAGATCAGCTCTTTGTCTGTTACGGAGGCCAGCAGAAGGGAAAGGCTGTCTCCAAGCAGAGGATGGCCCACTGGATAGAGGACGCCATCGCCCTGGCGTATGAGTCCCAGGGCGTGCCTTGCCCGCTCAGGTTGAGAGCCCACTCCACCAGAGGAGTGGCCTCTTCCTGGGCGCTGGCGCACGGCGCCTCGCTGACAGATATCTGTAGAGCTGCGGGCTGGGCGACACCTAGAACCGGTATCTTCCCATGTACTCGCTTCCACCAGCCGGTAGACGCGAAGAGCCCGTTCTAGTGTCAGCTTGCAATGCCACTCCCGCCCCCTGGGCCGGATACGTGCATCCTTTTTACTCCAGTCGAGTTCCCCGCTTGGCGAACCCTGTCGAGTTCCTCCGCCTCCCCCTTCGGCTCGGACATTGCGGAGTGTCTGATGCCAGGCCAAACCTCCGTCACCGACGTTGACGTTTGGCTGGGTTCCACATGTCGTGACCCCTCCACGTGAGTGGTCCCATGTGTGTATTTGTCCACGGTCAACTCCCTACGGCGAGCTTGTGTCTTTCCCTAGCAGAGCCAGCTCTGCTGTCACCTGTCAGATGAGTCTCCCCCTACCCAGGTGGAGCCATCCCAGGGACTCCATATGCGTACTGCCCACAGCCAGTCCATATGTGTACTCTCCACGTAAATTCCTCCCCTACGGGTGGGTAGTGGTCTCCGCAGCGTCCCCTACGGGTTCGCTTCCCCAGTGTAGTCTAGTTTACTTAGTGGGTATGTCGGAACAGCAGTAGACTCTCTCGGCGTAAGCTCGCCCCCTTCCCCGTCCCACTGGTGCGCCGGGTGGCTAGAGCTTGCGCTGGGCACTGGAAGGGGTTCATACTGTGGCGCTTTATTTGGGATCCCAATTCGTCGGTCACTACTGACGTACGTCGAACGTGACCGACTGAAAGGGAACGTCTCGGTTACGTATGTAACCCTCGTTCCCTGAAGGAGGGAACGGAGACGTACGTCCCGTCGCCACAGTTGCTGTACCCTCGCTGTAGTGCGGACTAGATTGTCTCCTCAGCGAAAAACAGAGTGCGATTGCATCTGCTCCCCTATTTATACCACCTGGCGGGGGCGGTGCGCATTATGCAAATATCGCACGCCAACTCCATTGGCCTGTTGTAGTTCACTCGAAGCTGATAGGGCTCTCTAGCGATATCCCAATTCGTCGGTCACTACTGACGTACGTCTCCGTTCCCTCCTTCAGGGGATGTTTTCAGTTCCAATAAAAGACAAAATTAAATGTCTGGGTAAGTTACCATAGTAACTTACTCTGTGAACCTAACCTGGTCGGGAGCAGGTTTTGTTCAGTAAACTCAGGGTTTCTTTCGGTCTCCTCCCCCTTTTTAAAGTGTAAGTGATGTTTAAATACTTAATTCATTCACACTGCAAAAAATGCTTTTCTTACTGAGTATTTTTGTCTTATTTCAAGTACAAATATTTAAAAATTCTTAAATCAAGATGTATTTATCTATAACTTCTGAACTGTTTGCCCCAAAATCGTAAAACTGGTATCTTTTGATTTAATGCAGCATGCCGAGTTGAATGATACCCAATTTCCTATTGGCTATTTTGGGCATTGACCATGTTGAATTTTGTCTTAAAATGCTGTATTTTACAAATGCATTAGCTTATTACGAAACTCATTATGTGTTATTGGTACAATGCCCTGAAGGTACTCAAAAAGTTTCAGAACAGCGCCACCTTCTGGTCAAAATGTATAATGAAATTTCAAAAAATGCTAATAGGGTTTGATTAATGTTGCCTATTGTAATGAAACTGGTCTTGATAAATTCCATACCAATGATCCCATATTTGCTTAAACTTGCTGTCCGCCATTTTGATTTTTTTTTTCTTTTTCAAACTCCTCCTAAGACCATTGATCTGATTTTCACCAAAATTGGCTCAGATCATTTTCAGACCATGCCGACAAAAAGTTATTAAACGCTTTTTGATTGACCAAACCGTTCTTGAATAAAGTGTCAACAAATTTGATGGCATGGTGGCTATAACTCAGAAATGCTTTGAATATATATACAGTTGCAAGAAAAAGTATGTGAACCACTTGCAGAATTTGTGAAAATGTGAAAAATTTTAACAAAATAAGAGAGATCATGCAAAATGCATGTTATTTTTCATTTAGTACTGTCCCGAGTAAGATATTTTACATAAAAGATGTTTACATATAATCCATAAGACAAAAAAAAAAGCTGAATTTATTGATTCTTAATACTGTGTGTGGTTACCTGGATCATCTACGACTGTTTTTTTGTTGTGTGATGGTTGTTCATGAGTCCCTTGTTTGTCCTGAGCAGTTAAACTGAGCTCTGTTCTTCAGAAAAATCCTCCAGGTCCTGCAGATTCTTCAATTTTCGAGGATTTTTTGCATATTTGAACCCTTTACAGCAGTGACTGAATGATTTTGAGATCCATCTTTTCACACTGAGGACAATTGAGGGACTCAAACACAACTAATAAAAAAGGCTCAAACATTCACTGATGCTCCAGAAGGAAACACGATGCATTAAGAGTCGGGGAGTGAAAAGATTGAATTTGAAGATCAAGGTAAATTGTACTTAATTTGTCTTCTGGGAAACATGTAAGTATCTTCTGTTGCTTCCGAAGGGCAGTACTAAATGAAAAAAATTTATATTTAAACGAAATAAGAAAAATTTGTACATCTTCATCCTGTTCAAAAGTTTTCACCCACCGGCTCTTAATGCATCGTGTTTCCTTCTGGAGCATCAGTGAATGTTTGAACCTTTTTTAATAGTTGTGTTTGAGTCCCTCAGTTGTCCTCGGTGTGAAAAGATGGATCTCAAAATCATTCAGTCACTGCTGTAAAGGGTTCAAATATGCAAAAAATCCTTGAAAACTGAAGAATCTGCAGGACCTGGAGATTTTTTCTGAAGAACAGAGCTCAGTTTAACTGCTCAGAACAAACAAGGGACTCATGAACAACCATCACAAAACAAAAAAAACAGTCGTAGATCATCCAGGTAACCACACACAGTATTAAGAACCAATGGTTCACAAACTTTTGAATGGGGTACTTTTAATAAATTCAGCTATTTTTTTGTCTTGTTGATTATATGTAAACATCTTTTATGTAAAATATCTTACTCGGGACAGTACTAATTAAAAAATAACATGCATTTTGTATGATCTCTCTTATTTTGTTAAAATTATTCACATTTTCAAAGATTCTGCAAGGGGTTCACATACTTTTTCTCGCAACTGTGTGTGTATATATATATATATATATATATATATATATATAATGGTTAGTTCCTGTCCTTGATTCTGATTGGTCAAAAGCTGTGTTTTATTCACGATAAAACACGACTATGACCGCTTCACCCAACGGTTCTGTGTATCACTTCACAACACCCTTAGCAACCACTCTTAGCAACGTAAACTGTTTGTTCTCAATATTGTTAATTGAAGCTTACTGTATTATGTAGAAGAGTATTGTGAGAAAGAGATCGAGTGAGCAAGTTTATTACCTGCATTCAGATTTAACATTTTCCTTTAGGTCAGTCCTATGTTCATAATAAAAAATCTGTCTAAATGTCCGATGTACTACCTTGTCCTTTTAATAGTTAAGGGGTTTTCCCGTGACTGACAGTGCTAGTCAAAGAATTTGTCAGTTGCGTCTTGTTCTATGTTCACAACAATTCAATCTTTCAATGTAAAAGTCTTTGCTAATGACTGACACACTCAAAAAGACAGTCTTTGCCGCCATCTAATGGTGTAATAATGTAACTTCCGTTGCTGTTCACGGTCAAGGACTATTTTTTTTCAGTGGAAGGAAAGCTTTTAGTGAAAGTTTACTTCATGAAAGTTACATTAATACATATTTTTGGCTTTAATATTTGTATTGTGTGGTAACCATTTTATATATGCAATAAGGTACTCGAGGCTAGTGGTGTATCATGAATAATTCACGGCTGAAGGGGTTGCAGGCACTCCGCTTCGTGTCGTGCCTAACAATGCCCTTTAGCCATGACTTATTCACGATACAGCACAGACACTCGTACCTTATTGCGTACCTTAAAGGGATAGTTCATCCAAAAATGAAAATTCTGTCATCATTTACTCACCCTCAAGTTGTTCCTGTATAAATTTCTTTGGTCTGTTGAACACAAATGAAGATATTTTGAAGAAAGTTTGTAACTAGGCTGCTTTGGGGCACCATTGACTTCCATAGTAGAAAAAAAAATACTATGGAAGTCAAAGGTGCCCCAAAACAGTTCAGTTTCCCACATTCTTCAAAATATCTTTCATTTGTGTTCAGCAGAACAAAGAAATTTGTACAGGTTTGGAACAACCTGAGGGTGAGTCAATGATGACAGAATTTTCATTTTTGGGTGAACTATCCTTTTAAATGTGTATTTAAAACTTCATAAATTCAAATAACGGAAGAGCAACCTTTGACCCAATGCTGTGACGCAGTGATGAACGCGGAGGCGCAGAGGAGAGAGCAAGACAAAACACTGGTCACGAATTAGAAGTCTAAAATGAGAAATTTTAAAGAGAAATGTCAGAGGATTTCGATATAAGAGTAGAGGATCTTGAGTTTGTTGCACAGACCTATTTGTTTAAACCGTGAGAGGCGTCTAAGCTTACGCTACTCCTACATCCTGCGTCATATATCGCGCCAGTGGGTTACTCATTTGGCGCAAGTCGACTTGCGCAGTATTTATTTGAATTTATAAAGCTTTAAATATGGATATTTTTCTTACCAAAAGCATCCCTTTGTTTTAAAAGGCCTTTATTAACCCTCTGGAGCCATATGGATTACTATGATTATGGATGGATGCGTTTTGAAACATGATACACCCCCCCCCACCCCCATTCACAACCATTATAAACCTTGGAGGACTAAGGATATTTTTTAAATATATCTCCAATTGTGTTAGTCTGAAAGAAGATAGTCATATACACCTAGGATGGCTTGAGGGTGAGTAAATCATGGAATAATTTTAATTTTTGGGTGAACTTATCCCTTTATAGATGTTTATTATGCTAAAATTTTGCTTTGCAATAAAAAGGAATGTTCAGTGCTTCCAGGTTCTACATCAGAACACTGACTCAGTATTGGCCAACGCTGTTCACGTGAGCAGCACGACACATGCGTGTGCTGCTGATGCAGGAGCCGGCCAATAATGAGCCAGCGTTCTGATGCAGAACCTGGAAGCGCTGAACGTAAACAGTGTAAGAGGATGAAAGGGGAGACAAGAAATTGTTGAATAAAGTCATTATTTTTGTATTTTCGTCACTTCATTTTCATGCACTAATTTTGTACTTAATGTACTAAAAATTCTTCTTTATAATCTAAGTGTACTCAACTGTGCTATTTTGAGACCATGAATATGAACGTGCTTTTAATATACTTTGTATTTAAAAAAAAAAAAATTTTTACCACTTGTAGTACACTTGAACCCATCTTTTATACACTTTTAAATACACTTATCAGACATAGAAAATACACTTATAAATTATTTTAAATATAAAAATAACATATGATAAACATATACAAAATGTATTTATAATGTATTGCCTACATATTTTATACATTAAACAATTAATTTCAAATGTATTGTAACTGTTATTATTCCCTTTATATGATATACTTAACTACATGTTAATGGTGTCTTTAATTAGTACTGTCACGTGAAATAAGGAGTATTCAATAGCAAATGCGGCAAATATCAGTTTATTATGAAAAATAGCAGCAGGAAAGATAGCAAGGGTCAGATGTTGTGGATGCAGATGGCAAAGTATTTCTTGGTAGTCAGAGACTGCAATGGGCAAACCAGTCCTCCGACAAGAGTCCAACAGTTAATTTAAAACTGTCTCGACGGGGAATGTCCAGAATAGAAACAAGGAACGAGAGACTCGTAAACAGTCAGGACTAACACTTCACAAACACACCAACAATCAGACAACACAGGACAACATGCACAAACATTAAATAGCAGCGTTGATCAGCTCATCAGCAGCAACACACACTCACAAAGAGACAGAAGCTGTGTCTCATTTCGAAGTCGCGTCCTCCGGAGGTCGCATTTGAAGGCTACATACGTCATCGATGCAGTCTCATTTAAGAAAAGTAACCGTTAGATTGCAAAGTAAGAAAGCAGTAAGGAATAGCAGTCTTTTTTTTTTTTTTTTTTTTTACTTTTCTTAAATAAGACATCCTTTAATGATGTATGTAGCCTTCAAATGCAGCCTCCGGAGGACGCAGCCTCTGAAATGAGACACAGCTTGAGTAAACCAGTGAACCCGTGAACTGTGACAAGTACAAGTACACTATTAGTATGTCATTAGTTGCACTTTTTTCCCACATTAAAATATATAAAATATAGCACTTTAAGTACTTTATGCTAAAAGTATACTTACTGTTAAATTGTGAATTTTAGTACACATTTAATTTGCATGTTTTATTTTTCATGAAAATCCATTAAAATAGAACGTAGTAACAGTATATATAAAAATCCACTTAAAAGGCGTTCATAGCACACTTTTAAGTAATGCACTTATAAAACACTGTATATTTTTGTTTACTTTATCTGACTACACTTAAAATCCATTTAAGTGTTAGCGCTAATTAGTGCATTTATATTAAGTATACTTAAGTACCACGGTTGGGAAAATGTACTTATAACTAGTACATTAGTAATATATTTTTAATAAAATCGATTTAATTTAAACTTAGGATTAGTATATAAATGTCTACTAAGATATATCTAATTTTTAAAGCATTCAAAACACACTTTTAAGAAATGTACTAATAAAACATATATTTTTGTGGTAGTGTACTTTATTTCAATGCACTAAAAATCAATTTAAGTATTTAAGTGGTATTATGCTTTTTTTTTAAGTCCACTGAAGTAGAAATATACTTTTAATTAGTGTATTTATAGTGTATAACTTTTACAATTTTATTTAGCACAAAAAAATAAGAGCGTACTACAAATGTACTTGCTTGTATCTAAGTATTTTTTAGTGCATTCAAGTATACTTTTTTTTTTCACCTGGAAATCTTTTAACACACATTACCAAATAGTTACCACTAGTTTCCTTGTGTGTGTTAGTTTGTTCCCTTGGATGCTTATTGCATTCATCTGTTGTTCATTTAGATTCCTCATTACCTCTACTTGTGTATTTGAGCCCTTAGTTCTCCTCAGTGTTTTGTCATGCATTAACGTTGTATGTTAGGTTCATGCTTTATCATTCTTGTTCCTGTATTCTCGTGTGTGTTATTTTGTATTTGCTATTAAAGACTGAATATGTATTTCTCCATCGTGTTTGCTGACCAGCAGATTGTGACAAATATATGTCAAATACTGCATTTCCGTATGGGAGTGATCTGAATTTATGTTTGTTGTCATTATTTTTTATAGTATATCTAGATTCATTTGATTATCAGGGCCTCTGTATTCTGCCATAAGCCAATGATTTACAGTTTTACAAAATGTGGAGGGGGTTTCTTTAGTCATTAATGGAATATACTTCATAGTTTTCCAAGGAACCCAAAGTAAACAGCTAGGACATATTCATATAAAATTTAAGCTTGTTATTATAATTCTTACTAGTCATGCCATATTTAGTCCAAAGTAGGGAAAGTGACTGTATTTATTCTGGGATGAACTCTGTTCTCATGGGAGTATATGGAAAGACATAGGGATGAACAAGGAATTTATTTTAGCTGGGAAAATGCACCATGTGACATTGTAGTGAGTGACATCATTTAAGTTGGTTGGTTCTATAGCAAAACAAATTGTGTTATCTTAGTTTGTGATATAAAATAGCTCTAAATATGATATTATACATGTCTTATTTTAAGACAATAGCATGGGGGTACTACTCATGTATAGTTAAATAGATTTTTAATGTTATTCAATTATTGTTTGATTAGAGAATCCCTCTGTTCTTGTTAGTGTGCAGTTTTATTGTTGTTACAAATGTAAACCTCTTTTATCCACAAAATTAAAATGATTGTAGTTAACTAAAATCAATAATGCTTATATTTTCTGAATAACATGTGAGTGATACTTTCTATTGCAAACATTTCCAGCAATATGCCAGGGTGTTGCTATGTAGTAGCCTACTTTATATCTTGCTAGGTGGTTACTTGGATGAATGAAATGTTATGTCTGAAAAAGACATTTAACACTCTTTGATCACAGACAACATTTTAGTTTAGCAAAAAGAGACCACATCTATTTGTTCTACATCTATTTAGTCTAGGGATCATTTCTATCTGTTCTTCTTGTGATAGTAGCCTGTGCCAACATTAGTGAGGGCAAGGAATCAAGCTTAATTTCTCTGTATGTAGATAAGCAGGTAGGAGCACTGCTGTCTGCTCTGATTTTGAAGTTCTGGAGATGTCCCCAGAGCTCCATGAAGCAGAGCAGAAGAAGAGCGGCTGTGCCTGAGGCCAGGGTGAATGAGTAGACTGGGATGTTTGCTGTCATATTTTACTTCCAGGTCATCTGGCTCCATGCAGAAAAAGGGGAGGCACTGTAATAATTTTCTGTTTATATCTTATATCTCTGCTTCTCTCGTTATTGGTATTCAGTGGAATGTCAGGCTCCTGCCTTTCATTTCCCCAGAATCAAATGAATATTTCATGTGTGGTAAGAAACAAGCTCTTTATATAAAAGCCTTGCAGCATGGGCTAGCTGTGTAGAAAATACTAATGTGCTCAAACAGAAGCCAGTCTAACGCAGCTTAAGTAAACTGCAAAATTCTTGATAGCAAAAACAGGTTAGTTCACTCATTAATGGAATATACTCCATAGACATAATAGTTATACAAGTAACTTAAGTAAACAGCTAGGATGTATCCATATAAAAATGCCTTGAAATGTCCAATAGAGCAATATTAAATTCTAATTTATACAATGTAATATCTATATATGTAAATGTGCATTGCAATTACCTGTAATGTTTATGCAATACAGTGCTGATTTGTCTGCTGATATATGCCCTGCAGAAATATTATAAGGAAAGCAGGTAGAGACTGGCACTGATAGGTACAAGCACTCAGCACTCATACTACAGTGTGTTTATAGAAACGTATCTTCATAAAATTATTTCCTCCATGTGATTCCTGGGGGAGAACATTATTATGTAATAAATGTGCATTCAGGCTTCAAGAGATGTTTGATTCCATAGTATAGCATCCCATTCTTACACACAGGTCAACGGTCAGACAAAGTCATCTAAACCCTCATCCCAATATACCTCTTAATCTTCATTATTGCTGTTATTTAAATAGTATATATTAAATATAATAATATATTAAATTAAATATAATACTAACATTATAACTAAAGATATTTACAATAGGTTTGAAATGAAATCCTTTTTAATCAAATCCTTTATAAAAGCAATCTGATGGATGAAAGAAAGTGTAGTGTCACAGGAATTGCCACAGATGGACAAAGCACCTTAAGGCAAGGTGCACTATCTTAATGTGATTTTTGTGATAGTAAAATCCGCATATCCATAAAGACTGTTGACATTTTTCAGAACATCAGAAACACGTGGAGTATTTTTGACTAGTACTACTGTGATGGACTGGCAATCTGTCCAAGGTGTTTCCCTGCTGGCTCCAGCATCCCGCTGACAATTGGACAAGGATGTTCTTTCTGTTGATTAAAACATAATGTATTTGGATTTATTTTTATAAATTGTGATATAGGAAAAGAAAATATTTATTTATTATTTGTCCCTGGTTGGTTCATTGAATTGGACTTATTTTTTATCACTGTGTGCTAAAGTAGCCTCAAGGGAAGGTCTATTCACACATTAAGCAAATCATGAAGAAGAAAATCTTCCCCAAGCATGTTATGTAATGGTGTGATAATGTCAATGAAATACGAAAAACAACAGGATGGTCACTGTTCGCTGTTCTCACATGAGACATGAATTAGCCTATAGTTCATTATTTTACAGCTCTACTTGTTTTTGTGATTGGCGGCGGGATTCCAGGATGCAGTGTCAGATATTTTTGCATAATAACTGTAACTGCTATAAGCTATAACTGTAAGCTATAATTAATGGTTGTACCAGACAATTATTTTCACATAATAAAATTAATGTCTGTTTATTTGTTTGCTAAGTAGTCATTCAATTGGGTCCCTGGCATGTGTGATTTTGTGGGCATTTAGCTTATTTTTCAGTCACACACACACACACACAAATCAATGGCCAGTGAAAAACACCATTCCACAAAAAATATTTACATTTAACAAATTTATTCACACAGTGAATAAATATAGGATATGATTACATGGGGTGAGGTACCTGAGATGAAGTTGAAGTTTGGGGAGGTGGAGGATGCTGGAACAGCTGAGACTGAAGAGAGCTGCTTATATACTTTGGCTGTTGATTGATTTTATTTATGCTATTTTATTTTAAATGAAATATATAGCCAATATTACCATCATGTTTCATGCCTAAAAATGTGATAAAGGGTGATAAAATGTGATAAATTTCACCCAACTAACTTCTTAAATCAAAAAAAAGAATAAAAGGTTGGCATTGATCGTTTAGAAAACCGCTGTGTTCGAATATCATCTGGTTATAGTCAGAGAGAGAGAGAGAGAGAGAGAGAGAGAGAGAGAGAGAGAGAGAGAGAGAGATCGATCTGATCCCAACCTCCCATCATCTGATGCTCATTCATCCTCCTCCTCCAGCAAGACCTCATTGAGAACGCCACGATAACGGACAACCATTGTTGTTTCATCGCTCTCCTCCATTAATTCATCTTCTGTTGTTCACCTTTGGATGTGTAAATGGTGGTGTTTCTTCAACGGTTACCGCCACATTTAGCCATATTGTTTCCGTTTCTGAAGTGCAGTTCATAGGCTACTGTTCGCGTGTTTGGAATAAAATAACGCACACACCGAAACTGAGGAAATAAAGGTTGACACTGAAGCAGCGATAAATTCAAATCTGGAGATTTTGACGGATATCTACAAAAGGTGGGTTACGTTTCCTTTCCCAAACCACTTACTACACTCTTGTAGAAATGTCAGTGATTTTATTGTTGAACATATTTGAGCGGAACATGTTTGCAAATTTAATTAAATGCACAAGGTTTTTTTAATGGATGGGTTTAACAAAAACATTTCATGTGATTTAACATTTAATTGTTCTTTCGATACAGGAAGTGGATAGATTCAGATGTGAGTTGAAGAGAGATAATAATGTGGCTTGATTTAACACAGTTCAACATTATCACATGTGACATATCGCCCACAGAGCTCACATTACAGAACAACATCATAGGCTATACTGAACACCTACACGACTGCAGTCAACTATTCATTACTGCAAATGTCGTTTATTGAACTGTTTCATTTGCATTTTAATGATCGGTGACAGTCTCTAATTTCTACTACAGTGTACAAAAACACAAACACGTTATGTGTCACCTAATAATTAACAGTTCACAATTAATATGTATCAAAATGGCATTAAGATTATAAACGTATGTAAACATATTGTCATCAGCTCCTTCCTTCAGCTGATTCTAAATGGATGCATTTTGCCATCATCTGCCTGACAATCAGTATAGGCAAGGGGAGCTTTTGCACATTTCAGCATTTCAACACAAAATGCTTTACATTGACAATAACAATAATAATAATAATAGTTTTATATATATATATATATATATATATATATATATATATATATATATATATAAATCAAATGTGATCTGGTTTTTTCAAAACTTAGCTGTTTAAGTATTGCAAACAATGTAAATCATATGCAGTCTTATCTATTTACTTAATTTATTTGGCATTGTGGTCTGTCATTAATAATGTTATTTGAGTAGGCCTAGATATTGTATTTATCCACCCGAGATGAATAGACCATGATCCAAAATGTCATTTTCAGCATAAAGATAAGAGATGGATAGCTCACATTTTTTCCCCCCCAACTTTACCAAATAGGAACTAATTTATGTAAAATAAGCACTATAAACATGCTTCCTCTGCTGGACATACAGCTGAATTTGTGAAGCTTTAAGGATATAGATTAACATTGTTAATCTAATCTTAAAGCATGTTTGCTAAAGTGACTTGCTAATAAAAGAATGTAAACATTAACAGTAACACTTTACAATAAGGTCTCATGCTTTAAATTTTGCTAATGCATTTGCTAACATGAACTAACAATTAGCAGTATATGTTGTGTAATATAAGGATTTATTTCTAAGCAACAGTACAGCATGGTGACCATTAAAATAAAGTGCTACCTACCCTTGTGAAAAAGAAGTGTTGAATTTTATTAAATGTGCACTTGTGGTATACTAAAAAAAAAAAAAAAAAAAAAAATGCAAATAATATAATATAAATGAAATAAAAGGAATAATGTCAAATTAAAATAAAAGAAAGCACAGTTTTAATCATAATGTTTGTCTTGCTTTAAAGTACACTTATTTTGATGTGAAGCAAATGTGAAATACTTGATTATAATTCTAGTGTTATTCAATATTACATTTAAAGTTAATATATTTTAATACTAAACATATTTTAATACTAAATTTTATTACTAAATTTTAGTACTAAATTGCAACTTCACATGTAATCAAATATGTAATTACAAATATATTTAAATATGACATACAAGTTTAAATAGAAATGACAAAGTATATTTTAGTTTACCAAATGCTTATCAGTACATTTTGAAGTGCACTCTAACCATATTTCAAAGACAACAGAAGCAATAATGAATATACGTGGAAGATGTACTTACGTCATACTTAAGTGGGTCTGAAAGGACTCTAAATTTCAGCTACTTGCATTTAAATAAATTTAAACTATAATACATTTTCATTTAATTGCAGTTAACACTACATTCACTGTAACTTAAGTATTCATTCAAATATTCATTAAGTATTATTATTTCCATAATAAGCAGGCTATGCTAAAGTGGTACTTCTTTTGTCACAAGGGTAGGCTACTGAATTTAAGATGATACTGTTATTTGTACTTTTCCCATAAGGCAACAGGGCACAGGATTTCTGACAATGAGACAAGCTAGTCCAGAAACTGTCACGTAATGTCATGGATGCAAGCTCAGATGAATTTGGGAAGTAGTGCTAGCAGTTGAATCTTGAACATTCAACTCAGTTTACAGACACAATGCGTGTAACATTATCAAAGTGATCAATGAGGAAAAAATATACATTCAGCCAATGTTAGCAGGTACTTCATTTTAACAGACAGAGTAATGTGTTTAGCATCTCATACCTTTCATTGACAGCTAAAGCTAAGAATGTGTACTAATATAGCTGTATTACTACCAAAATATAGTTCTGTTAATTTTATATTGATGACTATTGAAGATGTGGCCATGATGAATGCAAAAGGCTTTAATTAAAGGAACTACATTTTGAAACATGTTCTAACATTAATTACTACTGTAGTTATAAAGGTGTAGGACTGCTTTAAATAATACATGTTGTTGAGCAGTTCAATGTCCTCATTAGATTGGCTGACAACTGGCTGACTGACATTTCTTTTGAGAGCAGAATTTTGTACAGAGGGCATGTGGCTAAAAGGATGGGGGTTTAATTCAAATCTGGACCTTTAAACTTGTTTGTCATTAATTTTTGGCCATTTTTTGTAAAACTGTTCCCAGAAAAGGCTTAAGCAGAGCAAAGAAGGATTTCTGTTTCTGATGGAATTTTGTTACAAAAGTATAGTCTATGGTCTTTTGTAGAAGATTTTAAGTCATCATGTTGTTAACAAATGGCAACGTTTTAGAACTACACAACAGCAGCCTAAAACAGTGACTAAATATCCAGTTGCTTATTCATTTTGATGACTGATTATAAAGACAATTATGAAAGAAAAGTAAACAGGTTCAGTTTCGATTTCATGTTGACTTGAAATCTTCTACAAAAGACCATACAACATTTTCAGTGGCACAGCGGTAAGGCTCGCAGACCTGGCTTTTAACGTGATCGACACAAGTTCAAATCCGCCTTTTGCCAAGCTCGCATTTATTTTCAATAAAAATGATAATAATGTTCTAAAAGTGGAAAAAAAAAACTGCGAACGAGTGTTTAATAATACACAGCGGCTATTTGCACTTACACTAAGTGCAAATAGCGATAGATGCTATTTACACTAAGTGAAAATAACATTTTCTTAGCGATATGCTATTTACAACAGTTGAAAATAGAGATAGATTCTATTTACACTATGTAAAAGTATCAGTTCTTTGCCATAAGAGTAAATAATTAGATGCTATCTATACTTTATATTGGCAGATACTATTCGCACCTCAGTATTTTTGTAAATGAACAGGATGCAATAATATCATAGAGTATAAATGATTATATTTATTAAAATGATTAAATGGATGCTGCCTTATTGGGAAAATAAAAACCCTCCCTACACCTTCCCCTAACCCTACCTAGAAAACACTTTTAATATTATTAAACACTCGTTCGCAGTTTATTTCCACTTTTAGAAAATTATTTTCATTTTTATCGAAAATAAATGCAAGCTTGGCAAAAGGCGGATTCGAACCCACGTCAATCATGTAAAAAGCAAGGTCTGCGAGGTCCCCCCAACAAGGGATGCTATTTGCATTTAGTGTAAATAGACTCTGTTAAGGGCAATGTAATATAGTTTACTGCAATAATAATACAGAACTGATTTGGAGTCAGGATTATGTTCAGTTTGGTTTTGCATTTGTTAGTTTTCATTTTGTCCTTGTATTTCTGTTTCCTGTGTTTTCCCTTTTGGGTTTGGGGAAGTTCCACACAAAAAGACTGAAACAAATCATTTCAAATCATGAGGTTGCACTACAAATAATCCTTATCGGTCGATTTGACTAAATGAGCTGTAAAATTTCTTTCATGTTCTCCTAATTCAGATTCTGCTGTAACAGTATACAAAAGGACAACATATACTTCGCATTTGTGATCTGCTCTCCCAATTTAATATTTACTATATTTCCCATGAATACACTGGACTGCACTAAGAATCTCTCGTTTTCTACCCAAATCCTCACTTCTCTTTCCAGGTTTGTTAGATGCTTTAAAATATAACTGTCTCCCCTTTTCACTTCTAATCCCTATATTTAGCAGTGTTTACTAGAATGTTTCTAAAGCAGAAAAATACAGTATTTATTGTCTTTCAAAATGACGGAGAGCACTTTAAAATACTATCACTCAGTGTTCCACTTAATGAACATTTCTGATTAAGGCAACGTGTTACATAATACAGACATATATTACTACAGTGATATTTAACATAAGTCCGTAATATTGCTGAAGAAATAATCTGGGGTTATTTAGGGGTCTGTGGTAGTAATTTGTTCATGCTTTTACACTTTTAAATGTCTTTTTAAGGTTCGATTGTTGAAAGGCGAGTAGAATAATGGCAACTCATTGTACCCAGTTTTTGAAAATGCTTATTATTGCATTCATAGGACTAACCTTTCGCTGATTGTTTACAGTTTAACAGAAGTTACTCCCATAATTCGTGCTAAGTGTCATGGTCCTATGTATATATAGCGATCTCATATGCATCTTGAGTTGTGGATTAAAGACTGTTTAAAGTATCTTCTGTTTGTACGTGTTGCTTACTACACACTACTGTGACACAAGAACCGACCTTAAAAAGGACATGGACTGCTTGCGACAAGATGAACGCACATTGAAGGACTATGAGGAGGAATTTCTTTAAATATACCAGTAGTGCTGGGATGATGAGACACGTTGTACATCCTCTAGAGCGGGATGGGTGACGTCCAAGGCCAAATGCTGCTATTGAGGAAGGATCACCGTCCCCACGTTGAGTTCATTGATTATGCCTTGTGGGTATGTGGGTTATCCCTTACCATGGGGGTAGACACCATCAGCTCTGACTCCCCAGAACCAGTTCTATCTCCAGCTGCCATCTCTGTGCCCCCTCCAGACAGGAATCTTTATTCAGCCCTGAGTGTCCCAGAACGACAGAAAGATCTTCTGCCATGTACCCAGTGATGACGCACATGCCTGCCATGGAACCAGACCCCGAGCATCCACCTGCCACTGATCATGAGCTAGTGCCCCCTCCAGCCATGGAGCCAGCCATTGCGTTCATCCCAGAGCCATAGCCGAACACCCAGAGGTGTAAAGAGTACCTGAAAACTATACTTGAGAAAAAGTACAGATACCTTACAGTGAAAATTACTCCATTACAAGTTACAAGTCATCAATTCAAATACGACTTGAGTAAAAGTCTTAGAGTATCTGATTATAACAGTACTTACTGTGAGCATTTTACTCATACTTAATGTAGGCTCAAAGATACACTAGTCCTCGACACCTGAGAGACCTGCCAGTGAAAATAATAAACAGTTGATTTCTAAGATGAGAAATCGTGTATTTTCTCAAAATTGCAATAAATCAAGGTTGACACAACAGCCTCTTAAACATCTACAAACTCTCAAGTCTCAGTTAAGCTCAAGTGCACAAAAAGGCCATAAGTAAACCAATATCCTTCAAAAGGGTCTTGTCAATATAGCGAATACATAAAATAATGTTAAGTAAAATTAAATAGTCAAAGTGTACTTGCACTGGACTTGCTGGTTTTGGCCTCAGCACCCGCTGCAGTCATGACCTTATCTTCTATCTCAAACACCTGCAATAAGCAACTACCTGCCAATGCACTCACATTCACGAAAAGTAGCCTTGTAGACAAGTTTGGGTGAGTGAAGGCAAAATGCACAAGATATAGTACCTTCAATGCCCTTAGATGGCAATATCTGCTGTGATATAACTGCTGCAGAAACAGTTAGGTACCATGCTAAATTTAATATATAATTGCATTACTCATAACAAATGTACTGGAGTAAAAAGTACATTTTCTTATTCAAAAATGTAGTCAAGTAGAGAATAAAAGTTGCTAATATCTTTGATACATTGATACTCAGTAAAACTACAAAGTACCCAACAAGACATTTAAGTATAGTAACTAATTACACTTACTCAAATACTTTACACCACTGCGGACACCACATCCATTCCGAGGCCGGAGCTTACCACCAGGTTGACCCAGGAATTAGTGCCATCAAAGCAATCCAACCCAGAGCCAGAATGGCTCATTCACTTGGGGACCACGGAGCCAGTCCCCATGCACCCAAGACTCCACTCCCGAACTCTCTTTGCCTCAACCAGTCCCTGGTAACTTCCTGGACCCTTTCTCTCTGCTAGCTCTGCTCATGTCCCTGGACTTGCCTGCCCTGCCGGTGCCACTCAGCTCCTTGGCTCCACCCACAGCTGACTCCCTCCTGCTCTCCGGCTCCACCTCGGGTTTCTCCATCACCTGTTAATTGAAATTTAATTGAAATTTAGCAGTAGCACACTTGCATATGCTAATAAATCTAGTAAAGACACTGTTACTATACATTTGCATGTATTAATCTTATTATTTTTAACATATCTTTCTATGTCAGAAATAATCAAGAGAAGAAACTCATACTATGCAGTTCTGTATTCAGCATTACTCTTGGAATTTTGCAGTCCATCCACGACCTAACCACAGGCTCTACTATTCACAACAGTGGTAACCCCTGCAAAACCAACATTACAGAAACCCCTAAAAAATCCCAACATAATGGAAGATTAAACAATAGCACTGTAAACAGTTCCAATAAAAGGAAGAAGTCAGGGTGGCGAAAAGTTCAAGGCTTTTATTTATGTCCAAAAATAAATCATGTGGGGCTCTCTGCCATGCATAAAAAGCACACAAACAAATATTCCTTCTGGGTGGAAAAGTCTCTCTCTCCCTGTCCCAAGTCTGCGGGCTGCTTATATCCCATTTTTCTGCCAATCACTGGAATTAGAGACAGGTGTTAATCATCAATCACTTGACCCACTTATTACCACTCATCTCCATACTCGTTCTCCCGCTGCAGACTTCGCTTTTCCACGCCCCCCTCACCACAAGCACATCTCACTCTATATTAATCTTGTGGAAAAACACACAAAATAACACTTAATTTCAACATTTATTCTCCTTATGCAGAACTAATATTTACGTCTTAATTTTTACTTAATTTTCAAACATTAAACAATCCAGCTTTTGTTTTGGTGGTTTGCCAGCAAATAAATATGTGCCCTACTGGTTTCAGAGTGAAGCAAGGTATTTTTTACATGTGTGCAACTCATGATACAGTGTTTCAGCATCTTAGAGAAGCTAGATGCCTAATAAATGAACCAAGCCGCTCTGAGAGGCTGAAACAAATACAGTCAAACATAATGTAAGCTATTTGTGTATTTATTTTTCTATTATTTTGGGAGCTACAGGGACAGTCTCAAAGTTCTACCAGTAGATCGTGATTAATGGGTTGGTGACCACTGGTTTAAAGGAAAAAGGGCACTGCACACCAACTCCAAAATCTCATCGCATCATGGCCTGGATACTTTGCATTCATTGAAGGAACAATTCAAACATGTGTCAAGACTTTTTACAGAAGAATGTCAGGACAGCAGTTCATGACTTAATGCTTTAGAGAGGTTGGGTGACAACAATGACCCAATGCACACAAGTAAATTAACTAAAGAATGGCTGTAAAAGAAGAAAATACATGTTTCCTCTTGATTAGGCCAAATTAGAGGCCTGTGCTATTAAGACAACCCAGAAATAAAAATTCAAAGTTTCATTTACTTTCTCCACCCTGCACTGAATAATAACTCAATAAAAATTCAATAAAATAAGAAAAGTGCAGTTGTTTGTGTTATTAGTCGATTGTGTTTTCTATAATTGTGACTTTAAATAAGATCAGACTACATTTTATAAGTAAGAAATGCAAAAATTATGATATTTTCTATGGGTTCCTAAACTTATTCTTGTCACTTTATGTGTCTTTGCAGTTTAGCAAGTTTAGCAAGAAGCATTTCACTGAACTCCCTTACTTGCCAGTAATTCAACATTAAACTGCCATAACATTATAAGCAGTGCTGTGTTTCTCTAAATTAATGCCTACAGCAAAACATGAAATAGAAAGGTCACTGAAAGAGTGTTCAAACAATAGTATAAACACTTAAGGCTGTGCTAAATAGTATCTTGCTAGAATTTTGCAAATTAATTTACAAAAATCTCAACATTTCTGTTATACAGCGAAGCAAGTGTACCCTCAGCTCTGCTCACAGGCCTGCTCATTGTCAGACATTCTCTCTTTAATTATGTTTTGGAAACTTGCTCAACACAGCAATTATGTGTGAAGTGTTTCCACTGTAGATCTTTTATACTCCAGCAGACATGTTCTGTTGCTCCTTTACAATGACTAGTATGACATGCCAATGTCGGCATAATGTCTCACAGTGAGACACAGTTTCAAGTAATGGTTCACCCCAATATAAAAAAAATTTCTCACCCTTACTGTATGTCATTCTAATCCCATATTTTTACACAAAAGGAGATGTTACTCTTTTCCACATGATATTATTGACTGATAATCTTCCTTTCCATTGCAGCTCTACAATCTCATTCATGCTTGTGTTTAGTTTAAGTATGCCACCACATCAAAAATGCATTTGATGTGTCGGGTTTAATGTTAATGGCAAATGGCATTCTTGTGTGTATATATGCAGCTGGAAAATGAGAGTTGTGGGTTACAGTACGGTAAATGAAGACCAGCTTTCTTCCTGACATCATTAGGTTTCAGGAGACTTAGAATATAGTGTACAAGTCATTATGGTGGTTTGGTCCTTTTTAGTCCAATTTGGAGCTTGGCAGTTTGAATAACCATTCACTTTACTTGTATGGAAAAAAAACTTTCTGTTTAACATCTCATTATATGTTTCAATGATGAGTGTCAGTTTACCTTTTAGTATTTAGTATTCCTTTATGTTATGGAACTGGAATAGCAATAGACACAAATATTAAAATGTGCACAAATGTGCCATAATCTTGGGGAGCTGTGCTTTCTGGAAAAATATAAACATCCTGCTTATCAGTAATATCACAGTGTGGATGTAGTTCAGCATCACATCTTTCTTCACACAAAAATATAAACACACATTATTCTTGATCATTAGGTCAGTAAATTAATTTTAAAATTACTGTTACTGTTAAATATTAATGTATATATTGTAAAACAGATGTTTAGTAATATGTTGATCTGTCTTTTTTTTTTTTTTAGTTATTCAGACCAGTTTCTATCATGTGTTGTTAGGGACTAGATGGGGAGTTTAAACTGAATTAAATGTTTTTTTTTTTTTTTTTTTTTTTTTTTTTTTTTTTTTTAATGCTTTTATGCAAAATGGGATAGGGGGTGACTTGTTCTGTTGGAGTTTTATTGGCTATCATTGTGTTGTAGAGTCAAGCTTGTGTTTTGTGATTAGGTTGAGGACAGGCTGATGTAACTGAAGATTGTTCTATATTTTGCTTTAGTTAAAGAGCCAACCAATCTTCCAGCCAATACCACACACTTCACAAGGTCATTTCTTTATATTTTATGCATCCAATGTGTGCAACCACTGTCCACAATTGAATTAGGTTCAGCCAAAGAATTATGTTTTGAATGTAGATCTGATTTGCAACACAGTGCATTACTCATGCATAGGGAGTGGGAGGACATCTAATCTAATTCCACCCTCTTACACAACACCCATACAGTCTTCATTTCAGTTGTTCAGTCAGGATTAGTACTTTCATGTTGTCTAACAAGAGTACCTCAGTTAATTTTGCTTGCTAAACACACTGAAACTGCTATTTAAGTCAAATGTTAGAATATGACTCTAATGCTATTGGTTCTTGATCTAAACTGGTAAATGTGGGCAGCATGTTAAAATTTTCAGTAAAATATCTCTGAAGTGCCAATAAATGTCACTGTAAGGATCAAGATTACGGCACTACTCAGACAGGATTTGTTTTCTAAATAACATTTCAGTTACAATTATTATCAACGGATGTCTGTCATTTTTTATATACTGATTCAAACAAGAATAATTAATAATAATGAGATCTCTGTTATAGAGGTGCTTATGTCAAGTCACTTTTCACAGTCCACATGTTTCAGAGCTTTACAGAGATGTGCTTTGTAAGGGACACAGGTCAATTTAGCTTAAAGGGAATGAATTCATTTATAGGCAATTTTAAAAGAGTCACTTATTTTATGAATGAGCAAATGAATTGTCCAGCGTTCATTTGAACGGCCGTAACTATCAGCTCTGTATCGGATATGAATATCCAAACTATAGTGAAAACACTGTTTATTAGCAAGGTAACATAGATCGGCAGTTTAAGACATTAAATTCATAAGCACATAACACAAGACACTCCTTATTAAAAATATAAATGAGATTTTATTGACTATCTTAACACATAAACTAAAATCTAACACAAACACATGCACACACACATTCACACGAGTTGCAGAAAGAAAGGAAGTGAGGAAATAATGAGTTTTAAGAGAGTGAAATGATGAAATCCCAAGTTTCTAGCAACATGCACTTCATAAGACCTGATCTGAACAAACCATCAATCATTAATTTAACCCTTCTATCGCTTCTTAGGTGGAGTTATAGGCTTTATATTAATGCACCAATTCAGCTAGAATCTGGAGGTATATTAGCGTCTGTCGTTTGTGCCTTTAAATGGGGATTCCCTTTATCGTCGTCTTTGGCTTGGAGAAGGGATTTCCCGGATTCGTAGAAGGTCTTTTTGTGTCTGGATTGATGTTTTCTTGGGAAGCTAATCACATGGGTGTGTTGGCAGATGAAGGGAGTCTCCCTCGTGGCTGAAGTTTGAAGTTTTGAGGCGGGCAAAGAGTGTAGAGTCATTGATTAAACTTTGCGGCAAAACTTAACTTAGAACACGAGACTTTCAATGGAAAAGAAAGGAAATTAAGTTAAAGAAACAAATTTAAGAGAGACAAGAGTAGTTAGATGACTTGAATGAAGTTGTTTGTTTTTATTTTCATCTGATCTTGATTTGCCTTGATCAGGTCATCTGCTCTTCATCGTCTGGTCTTCGTCTGATTCTTTGTTTGTGTCCTGAATTTTTAAACTGAGGTGTATGTCCAACCTCTGTCCAAGGAGTTCTGACCAATTAGGTATCGTCTTTGTTTCAGAGGTGGGTTTTCTCCTCCTCTCACCATAAATTACATGTTATCACCTGGTCTCTTAACTTTCCTGCTCTTAGCAGAGGGTACAGAAAGTTTAGACATGACACAGTTTAGACATGATTTCTCTAAAAATAATATGATACATTTTACACAGATTTCATTCAAGCCAAAATTTGAGTTATGAACAGAGATTTATACTTATACCAAACAATGCACACTTTCAATCAACCATTCCATAGTTATAATAATTACATGAAATGTGAGTGATCTAAGAATAATGGTAACATATATAGGCTGTAGACATGTTATAGAATCATGCAGTTGAACAATGTTTGATTACAAGTCTGTTTAGAATTTTTTGGGAAGATTTTATGAAGTTTATATGTAAAAAACAGTCTCTGTTGGTTTTCCTGTGGATTTCAACTCTGTCACTCAGAGGTCACTCAGAAGAAGAAGATCTGTTTTGTATCTATGTTTTGGAGATCAAACAACCTCTGGTGTTATCTTGGTGGGGCTCGAGCTGTGTCCTCTTCAAACCAATCTGTCTTTTACAAACTGCTTAAGTTTGACATCTTCCTTAGCTAGGCTCATCTTTTACAAGCTTGCAAGGCCATAAAGTACTTAGCCGGGGGGGGTTCGTTAGTTAGCTCAGATGGGCTGGAGCCCACTTCATTTATGGTCTTAGATTGTTGATTTGGTTGTGAGTCTGAAGTTTTGAGTTTTTGCGTGGAATTATGTTTGAGTGAGTCATCTGGAAGATTCTTTTGTCTGGTTCGCCCTCAAACCCTACAGCTTTAATGTCTGAAATTCCACAGTTAACAAGCCAAAGGCAACTGTGACAAAGACAATACATTCTATTGCTCTTCTATTTGGAATATTTTGTCTACGCACCTCACTTGGACTAATTTGAAGGCGTGGTGAGTTCCAGACTAAACCTTGGGTCCTGCCATCCATGTGGATGTTACTTTGACACGTACCACCTACCTAAGCATTGTTGCAGGCCTCTTTCAGCAGGATAATGCGAAAGAGGCCTGCAACAATGCTTAGGTAGGTGGTACGTAAGCCATCCAGGAAACCATCCAGCCTGCAGCCCAACCCCCACCCCCATTTCTAGAGAGGAAGTCAGCTACAGCCATCTGCGCCCAAGCCTGTGGACCACCTTGAACTTAAAAGGCTGTAAAACTAGATACCAACCGGGAGATCCACGCATTGTTATCCTTCATATGGTGGAGCCACTGGGTGGGTCTGAACAGAGAGTGAATTCCCAGAGCTAATAACAGAGATTGAGGATGGGCCAACGACTGGCCAAACTCTCTTTCTCAATGGTGCTGTATCTAGTCTCTGTGTTTGAGAGCTTCCGACTCAGATACAGCACCGACCGCTCCTCTCCTCTGACCACCTGGGAAAGGACTGCACCCAGCCTCCTGTCAGACGCGTCAGTCTGCAACACAAAAGGGAGAGTGTAAGAGTGGCCCGCTGCACAGGGCAGCCATCCACTGGACCGGATCTGGTGCTTCTTTTTTAGTGAGATCAGTCAGCACACTGGTGAGCTCAGAATAATTCAGAATTCTTGGGACTTGGACAGGCTGAAATCGCTGTGGTCTTATCAATTTGGGGACGCACCTGCCCATGTCCCAAGTGGAAACTCAGATACCATACCATTGTACGTGAGTCCAGCCACCCTTAGCGATCTCAGGACAGCGCATTCCAGATGCTGCTGCTAATCATTACTGTATATATGTCATTGAGGTAGGAAGCTCATCAACTCGAGGCATTGGATAAGCACAGCATTCACCTGTCTACAATCGACACAGAAACAGACAGAACTGTCCATTTTGGGTAACAAAACGATCAGGCTCGCCCAGTCGCTATGCAATTCCTCTATTATGCCCAACTCTAGCATGGCCTTTAATTCATCCTGTACCACATTTTTTTGTGTTCAGGTAAACGATAGGGGCAGCTGCATGCCACCTCCTCGGGGATCGTTTAGATATGGTGCTGTATGAGGTCTGTGTGACCAGACAGGGGAGAAAACACATCTGCATGCAACTTGGCTATATCAGTAAGCTGCAGCAGCGAGAAGTGATTTCCCCCAGGGACCAGAGCGAGCAGACTGACTGGGATATCCGCTTCTGGTCCGAGATCCTCCTCTGCCGAAATGGCTGCTGTTAGCTCAACCGATGTCACCGGGTCATAAGCATTATGTCTTATGAACCTTAATGCTGCCTGAATCATAATCATGCACTGTTCATTGTTGGCCAGAGGAGAACTGGCCCCCCCATTGAATGAAACAATACTCAACTTCTGTCTAGACATAATAAACTGCTGTCTTCTCGAAGAGGTCCACAAACACCTTTGGGTTGTCCTGTGGACCCATCTTCACCAGTGGCACGTGGGCGATGGTGGGGGCTGCCTCCGGGGCGACCTCCCGGCCAAGCAAGCTCCGGATGACCCGCCGGTCTTCTTCCTGCACTTCAACCAACAGGCGGAAGCAATCTTCCGGCTCAATCCTGAGGTCCATTAGCGCCTGGTGTTGAGTCTGGTGAAGACCTGCGGGTGACTTGATGAGCTTCCGCAAGCCGTCTTGGTTGAGCTGGCTGCATGGCAGCATGCCAAATTCTTCGTCCTGGGTTTCGGCACCAGTGTAAATAGTTCCAGTGAAAGGACGAAGAAGTCAGGGTGGCGAAAAGTTTGAGGCAAATGGGTGTTTACAGGGCAATAAAATATTTTATTAGCATCTTATCAGCCTTCTCTAAAAACTCACTGATATGGTCTAATGCTTAATAAAATTCATAGCTTTAGAGATTTCATCCTCAGATTTCAAATTCACTTTAATTGTGGTTATTAGTTGCTATATCACATCCACATAATATTTTTATACATTTAAAAAATATATTCATTTTTTTTGTTTTTTTTTGTTTTTATGTTTGAGCTTATATATCTCCATATTAATAACATTGAACTGTAAACTATCAAGTGTTGGCTTTCTAAATATATGTTGGTCATGTGCATATTCAGAATGACTTATGAACAGCAACCATTTTATTTTGGTTCCCTTTCGAAAGGGAACTCTACTCTGCGTTTGACACGCTATGGGGAACGTCACACGTGAACCGATGTCTGTAAGCCAAGTATCAAATCTCTCCAATCCTACTGGCCGGCAACAGCCTATGACATCATCATAGCATGACCCAGAAGTATAAAAGGAGCGCCTAGAGAATCAGTCAGTTTCTTTTCGTCTTTCGGGACTGTTGTGTCTGATCGCTATTGCAATCGAATCTGGTAAGGAATATTTTCTATCATGTCTGACAAACGTTTCAGGAAGTGTGCTGACCCGTGTCCAAGGTTTTTGACACCTGAGGACACACACGACCTGTGCGTTTTCTGTCTGGGCGAGGAGCACGCAAGGACAGTGCTTGAGGGTGCTGTCTGTGTTAACTGTGAGCGTTTTCCCATGAAGAAGCTCCGTTCCTGCCTGTCACTCTTCTCGAGGGAAGGGGCGGCGGCATCTGTGCCTGGTGGTTCTGGCCCCGCTTGCACTGAGGCAGAGCGGTGGCTGAAATCATGGGGCTCGCTGAGGAGTTTGAGAGAGGCGTTAATCTTTCTCAGCCCCCAGCGGCTGGCGGGGATGAGTTGCTGGATGACGATGACGTCCTTTCTTTGACGTCATCGGATCCAGCAGTGAGTGCTCTTTTGGCTGCTAGCGCCAGAGAGCAGGAGGTGGCGGTTGAAGAAGAAGCAGGTGAGCCTGCTGGTTCTTCTAAGCCTCCCTGCCCTGCGTATGCTGAGCTGCTGGAGGTTATGGAGCACGCTTCTGGCAGGCTGCAGCTACCTTGGGAGCGCGTTAGGAAAGAAACTGCACGCGGACGGCTTGACGAGCGGTTCCTTTCCGGCCATGGCCCTGCTGCTCCCGTGAGCCTTCCATTCCTTCCTGATCTCCATGTTGAGATCAAGAAGGCATGGAAGAACCCGTATTCGGCTCGTATTCATCGACATCAGCGAGTGAACTTCCAGGCCTACCAGGCCGACCTGCTGAAGGATCTGGACCAGGGGCAGGGTTTGTCCCCTGAGGTGGTGGAAGAGCTGCGTCGCACCACAGATCTCGCTCTCCGGGCCACTAAACAAACCGCCGAGTCAATCGGAAGAACATCTGTGGCTGAACCTGGTGGACATCAGGGAGAAAGAGAAGGGTTTTCTCCTCGATGCCCCGGTGTCGCCCTCTTTTTGGCACCTCCGTCGAGGCAGTGGTTGGGAAGTTCAGGGAGGCGAGGGCGCGCTCGGCAGCGTTTAGAACCTGCATCCCGCTCAGATCCGAATCTGGGCCCAGACAGCCAGGAGGTCCTGGTCCATCTCGAGCTGAGGCTCAGAGACAGGGCCAGAGGTCCAGTGTGGCTCCTCGAGCGCCTCAAGTCCCGCCAGAGATGGCGGGACTTGAGGAGGAAGAAGCAGGATTTAAGGGAGGTGATCGATCGCGGACGCCAGTAGCGTCGGTAATCGATTCCCTCTCTTTGCGAGGGAGACTTTACACCGCCCTCGCCCCTTCTTCCTCCGCCTCCTGAGTTTTGGATTCGTTTAATATGCTCAGGTGCTTCTTAAACAGTCAGGCTGATGGCTGGGCCCATGATGAAATTTTTTCTGAAGGCCTGCCTTCTGGCTTGATAGTGAAAGACTCTTTTTCTGCAAGAGTTTCAAAGAACCCTAGATTCCATCCTTCTATGTGGAAAGAGAAGGAAAAGAGGAGTCTTCGGTCTTCGAGCCGCAAGAAAGTAAGCGGGGTCTATATTTGTGTTTCAAAATATGTTGACCTTGTTTTCCTGTATAGTTTTTCCTGAGCATGTAGTCGGAAAAAGTATAGGGGTTTTCTGGGCGATACTGAAGTTTGTTAGGTTGGCTAGAACGATATTTGTGCAGGCCACAAAATGGCCGCCTCTTAGCCACCATTTTATAGAGTAGCTTCTCATCTGGTTTTAGCTAGAGTAAGTTTGAGTTGGCACTCGTCACTTCAGTTAGATCTGGGTCTAGTGTCGGCCTCTCGGCCACCTGACATTGTTTGCTTGTTGAGCTTCGCTTTATTTATTTCCTCTTCTTCAGTGAAGTTCAGAGGTGAAGCCCAGGCTTTGCTATGCTTCGTGCGGCCTTGCAGGCCCACAGCTTATCGGCCTAGGCTAGGACTAGGATTAGGTGTTTTTTGTTATAAATCACCCTTTGTATTACTATCCCTTGTTAGGTTGTATAGTTCCTAGTTCTGGCCTCCTCCTGAGGGAGGCCATAAGCCCATTTCCCCCTTATTAGTGTAGGTGCAATGGCTGAAGTCAACAGCTGAGGTAGTAGGCTGTTGTGAGCCTCCCTGATGCTGTTGATTCGGTTGGTAGGCCCTTATCTTTGCGTAGATAAGTTTGTGCTGTGTATGCTAGGCCCCACTTTCTAGAACCTCATTCATGCTATGAATTTGTCTTTCCCCTGAGCCCCTTGAATTAACATTCAAGTTTGAGGTTACGGTGCTAGCTTATTTTAGCTCCCGTTCTCTAGAGTTCAATACAGATGTTTTTCTGTTTGGTGAGAGCATTTATCCTTTTCAGGATAGCATGTATAATATCAAAGCATCATGTCTGCTTTGGGTTATAGTTTTTGCCCTACACGTATGTGAGCTTTACTCCTAGTGCTGCCACAGGTTAGCACCTGTTCTCATAACTAGTAGGCTTGTGTTTAGCCTCTGTTTAAGAGAATGGTGACTATTTGTACTCCCTGTTTAGGGTTTGGTGTTTCACTGAGTGCATCACCTGATGGATTATACACTCAGGTTGAGTGTAGGGAACCTCACGTTCAGTTTGGTTCTGTTAGCTCCCTTTGGTTTGATCACTGCCACAACAGTTATATTGCATATACTGTAGGAGTTGTAGGCTCTATCAGATTGAGCCTCCTTCTAGTATGGTAGCTTGTGTTTTACAAGCGTTGCTGGTAGATGTTCATGAGTTTTGCTCACTTAATTTAGCACTGCCACAGGTTTATGCCCATGTCTGTTTGAGGTAGTAGGCCTTTTTAGGCCTCCTTCAGACCATGGTAGCATGATGTTGTGCCCTTTGTAATTGTAGTTGGTACATTGCCTGTTGGAATGTGTAGACTTAGCTCAGGTTGTGTTAAGCTAGTTACCCACAACTGTTGGTTGGGTTTAGAGCTGGTCCCCTTTGAGCTTGGTCCCCTTTATAACCACTAGCTGGCGCCACGTGTTGTTGGAGTTGTAGGCCCCGTTAAGGCCTTCTTTCAAATAGCATGTTGGCACAGTTCTGTGCTGATTTGTTTCGTAACCGCCATTGGCCACGCCCGTCTCTGCTAAGGAGTAGGCCCTCTTTGAGGCCTCTCTCAGAGTATTGTGGCAGAGTGTGCACTCCTCTTGTTTAAGAGTAAAAGGTGCTTTACTGAGGGCATGGCCTGATGGCTTGTGTGGAGATAATAGCCACTAGCTGATGCCACTAGCCACTAGCTGTGTCTTAAGTTGTAGGCCTTCTGGGCCTCCTGTCAGAACATGTTGGCGTATGTTTGTGTACTCCTCTCACTTTGAGAGTAAAAAGTGTTTTTACTGAGTACATTGCTGAGTGGCTGGCCTCTCAGGGTGAGTTTATTTAGTAAACCTTACGGTGGTTCGGTTTTCTGCATTTGCTCCCTTGAGCTTGGTAGCACTTCCACGAGCTGATGCCATGTGTCTGTTTGGAATCTTAGACCTGTCTTGAGGTCTCCTTAGGACGCGATGGCGTATGTTGTACTCCTCTTGCTTAGAGAGTAAAAGGTTTTTTACTGAGTACATAGCTTGTTGGTTTGTGTCGGTTTCTTTAGCTCTAGTCGAGCTAAATAGCTACCTCTTAAGTAAGTTGGTTCTATTTTGCTCCTAGAACTTTAGTGGCCACTAGCTAACGCCACGTGTCTACAAGTAGTAGGCCCTCTGGGCCTCCTTTGAGAGCATGATGGTGTATGTAATGTGTACTCCTACCGCTTAGAGAATAAAAGGTGTTTTACTGAGTACACTGCTGGATGGCCGTTGGCCCAGGTTGAACTGGTTTAGTAACCTCTCTGTAGTTCGGTTGTTGTCCTCCCTGGAGCTTGAAACACTGCCACGAGCTGACGCCACATGTCTGTCTGAAGTGGCAGGCCCATTTTTGGGTCTCCTTTAGATCATGATGGTGTATGTTGTACTCCTCTTGCTTCTAAGAGTAAAAGGTGCTTTTACTGAGTACACTGCTTGTTGGATTGTGTTAAGTAGACTGTTGTGTGGGCACTTTACAGTCTTATCTGCTGTTACTTTCGTGTGGTAGATTCTTGCTCTCAGCAAGATAGGTGTTCAAGGTGTGTGGCCTTGTCAGGCCTCCCTTGGATTTTCCCACTCCCACTTCTGGGGTTGTAACTTTAGCAGCATAACATATATTGTTTTCTACTCTGTGTAGAACTATGGTCATGTTGTAGGCCCCTTCCTGGCCTCCATGATTGTGTGCCTACAGTATGGTCTATCTGTTAGGTTGAGCTTTGTACTCCCCTGTTTGGGTTGTCCTATATAGTGCTTAGCTCCCTAAGCTGGTCATTGGTTGAAGGCTTCTATGAGGCCTCCCGTTTTAAGACCAGCCCCCAGGCTGGTTTGTGCTCCCCTTTATCAGGGTTTCTTTAGCGCACAGCCTCCTCAGTGCAAATAATCAGGCGCTGAGTAGATCCTAGGATTGAGCAGAGTTTACTCCCCTCAATAAGAGGGTAAAAAGCACTCAGCTGAGTTCTGCTCTCCGGGATGCCCGTCTCTTCACTCGAGTTTTGAGTTGCTTACTGCCTTTCTGCAGTCGCTCTTACTCACTGTCTTCTCTGAAGAATGCGTTGTTGAGACTCTGTATACAGACAGGTTTCTGGTCAGAGACTAGGTTTTTTGTCAGACCAGGTCAGCCTCCCTGGTGGCATTTGGGGTGACTATGTCCCCCTTCTAGTGGCTGACTGGGGTTCCTTTTGGATCCCTAGCCACATTCCCTTAAAGGGACCTTCTTTCTTCGGAAGATTTGGTCCCACAAGACTTGGAGCAGCCTTGGTAGGCTTTCTGCGGAAGGCCTCTTTGAGGTTTAGCTTGGGCTGTTGGCCGTAGGGAATGCTGTCACTGACAGCCTTTGTGTGACCCGAGGGTGAGTTGCTCTGGCGTTTCTTTCGAAACTGCTTTTACGTTTGTCTAGCCATTGTGGCATGCACTCCCCTCAAGCATGGCAGCGTGGGTATATCGTTCCCCATAGCGTGTCAAATGCAGAGTAGAGTTCCCTTTCGAAAAGGAACGTCTCAGGTTACGTATGTAACCATAGTTCCCTGAGAACAGGGAACGAGACTCTGCATTTCCTTGCCATGCTCTGGGGCTGCCTGCTGAACAGTCCCCCAGACAATAAAATACTGACTGATTCTCTAGGCGCTCCTTTTATACTTCCGGGTTGCGCTATGATGATGTCATAGGCTGAGGCCGTGTCAAACGCAGAGTCTCATTCCCTGTTCTCAGGGAACCATGGTTCCCATTCAGTCGGTCACGTTCGACGTACGTCGGACAGACCGACGAATAGGAATCTCGCTAGAGAGGCCAATCTACTTCGAGTGTAACTACAACAAGCCAATGCACATTGGCATGCAATCATATGCATCAGCTGCTCGCCTCGCAGCGCGGGTATATAACAAGCAGCAGGTGCGTTGCATCTTCAGCTTTTCGCTTCGGAGCCGAATGGTGTTTGTTCCTGTTCTCTGCAAGCAAGTGTCTGCTAGAAGACGAGTCAAGCTTTTTGGTTGAACTTCTCTTTTTTTTCGAGTGCGGGCGAACAGCACAGCAGCGGGGTCGAAGTCCTCTCTTTATTTTCTGTTTTTTGTTTCGTTTGCCATTATAGAGCAAATAGCTGTTTTGACAGCGTCAGAAGGCTGTTCTCACGGCCGGTACGGTGCGCTTTGAGCGCTGAAAGCCGTTTTTACGGCTGGTAAGAGTGAGCGCCTTCAAAGAGAGAAAGAGCACACGACAGGCTGCACACAATCCCTGTCTGTGTTGCGGCGGCCGTTCCCCTGCGTGCTTCAGCACTCTAAAAGAGTAAAGTCCCTAAAAGAGCTTACACAAATAGAGCTTGCGTCTTTTTAAAGATGACATTCTATTTGTGTGTTTCTGGATGCGGTCGTTTCCTGTCCTCACTGACGGCCACGATCATTGTTTCACATGTCTGGGCGCGTGCTGAAACGATGTTCGTGGGTGGTTTATGTTTTCGTATGAGAACATGATCACGTCGACACGCCGGTTGTGACTCTTCTTTCTCCGGGAAGCTTGAGTCCCCTCTGTTGTTGGCCAGCTGCCGCTTGTGTGTAAAAGCACAGCCGCGGGTCTGCCCGACACTCTGGGAGACCGCGGAGATCAGCGAGAGCAAACCTCTCGCTCCTCTGCGTGTTGTGTGCCGTCGAGCTGTCGGGCTGCAGCGCGGGTTGTCACGGCAACCCAGCGCTCGCTTGGCGCTCTAGATGCGCGGTCTCCTTGACTAATCTCCATTGTAGCGCCCTCTCTGGTGCACCAGAAGAGGTCTACTTTAGTGAAATGGCTTGGGTGTCTTGAGGTTGAGGGGTTCCTTCGGGGAACCAACCCCCTAGGGCCCCTCCCTCTCTAGCGCATTACATGCTGTGCAGCTTCTGGATTGGATTGCTGGTCCTTTTCATAGGGGAACCTAGCATTTCATTCAGGGCTCCAGCTGAGGGTCAGATGTCGATTGCAGCATCGGAGAGAGGGCTGTTATGCTCTGGAAATGAGGGTGACGCTGCCCACTGTAATGGTGTGTGCTTGTGCTGACTCAGATTCAGAGTTTACAGCCATGCTTTCCCGGGTGTTCCGGATGTGCATGAAAAACTTGGCAGTATGGAGCTATATTGGTGCTGTAAATATGGAATGCCAAAAGTCCCAAAATCTGCATAAGTTTTTACTCTCTCACTACCCTTATGGGTGGGGTGGCTGTTCACAGACCACACCCACCCTGCATGTGAGGCCAAGGCACTCTTTATGCATGAGGGTAGTTCTGAGCCGGGGTTGAGCTGCGCTTGTTGACTAACCGTGATCAAAGTCACGGCGCAGGCCTTCGGCCAGACGATGTCCACCTCAGTGGTCCAGAAGCGCCCCCCTGGCTTACCTTGCTGAGGTGCAAGAGGTCGTCAAGCTAAACGCTTTCTCGACACTCCCATCTCACAAGGTGGCCTTTTCGGTGACACTGTCGGGGACTGAGCCCAGCAGTTCTCCTCAGTTAGTGGCAGACCGGGGAGCCTCCCCCGACAAACCATTGAGTTCCTCGTGGGCCCTCAGTCTGCTCGTCGCCAAGGGTGTCGTCCCCTGCAGAAGAAAAAAAAACTCCGGCCCAGTCTGCTCTACTGTGTCCGCTGCAGGAAGATGACGCCTCCCGTCTCTGCTACTGTTTAAGTGGTTAGTGAAAAATCACCCCTGAGACGGGTGACCCAGAGATGGGTGGGGCTGCTCTCCCCACCCCCGGAGGAGGGCCGGGTGGTAAATCCTGTTGGTTGGGTTTGTTTCTGTTCTCCCGCTGGTCCAACAGCCAGCGGTACCCAAATTTTCAAAAAGAGAGCAGTTCCTCCATCTCTGGGTCTGAAGAGGGCTCGGAGAGCAGTGGGAGGAGAAAAGCCTCACCACTCTCATCCCCCTCTTCCTTCGCCAGAGGGCAGCAGCGTGCAGTCGAGAAGGTCCCTCCAGCCGATATGAGGTCAGGGTTCTACAGTCCCTACTTCATTGTACCCAAGAAAAGCGGTGGGTTACGACCGATCCTGGATCTGCGAGTTTTGAATTGGAGCCTTCACAAGCTACCGTTCAAAATGCTCACGCAGAAATGCATTTTCGAGTACATCCGTCCCCAGGATTGGTTTGCAGCGATCGACCTGAAGGACGCGTACTTTCATGTTTCGATTCTTCCGCGACACAGGCCATTCCTGCGTTTTGCGTTCGAAGGTCGAGCATATCAGTACAGAGTCCTACCCTTCGGGCTGGCCCTGTCTCCCCGCGTCTTCACGAAGGTCGTGGAGGGAGCCCTTGTTCCCATGAGAAAACAGGGTGTTCGCATCCTCAACTATCTCGGCGACTGGCTCATTCTGGCACAGTCCCGGGATCAGTTGTGCGAACACAGGGATTTGGTGCTGAGACACCTCAGCCAGTTGGGTCTTCAGGTCAACTGGGAAAAGAGCAAACTCGCCCCGGTGCAGAGGATCTCTTTTCTCGGTATGGAGTTGGATTCGGTCGAACAGATAGCACGCCTCACAGAGGAACGTGCTCAGTCGGTGTTGAACTGCCTGAATACGTTCAACGGCAGGACAGCGGTTCCACTGAAATTTTTTCAGAGGCTCCTGGGGCATATGGCAGCCGCAGCGGCAGTAACCCCGCTCGGTCTGCTTCATATGAGACCACTTCAACACTGGCTCCACGGCCGGGTCCTGAGATGGGCGTGGCAACGCGGCACGTTCCAGGTGGCAATCACTCAGGAGTGCCGCCAAACCTTCAGCCCGTGGTCGGACCCCTTGTTTCTTCGGGCTGGAGTACCCCTAGAGCAGATTCACAGATGCCTCTGCCACAGGCTGGGGTGCCACGTACAACGGGCATGCAGTGTCAGGGGTTGGACGGGCCCCCATCTGCATTGGCACATCAACTGCCTCGAGTTGCTAGCGGTACGCCTTGCCCTGAGCCGCCTCAAAGGGCCGCTACGGGGCAAGTATGTACTGGTTCGTATGGACAACACTGCGACCGTTGCATACATCAACCGTCAAAGTGGTCTACGCTCCCGTCGCATGTCGCAACTCGCCCGCCATCTCCTCCTCTGGAGTCAGAAGCATCTGAGGTCGCTTCGTGCCATTCATATTCCCGGTGTGCTCAACCGTGTGGCCGATGAGCTATCACAAGCTGCGCGGCCAGGAGAGTGGCGACTCCACCCCCAGGTGGTCCAGCTGATTTGGAGAGAGTTCGGAGAGGCTCAGGTAGACCTGTTTGCCTCACCAGAAACCTCCCATTGCCGGTTGTTTTACTCCCTGTTCGGGGGAACACTCGGAACAGACGCACTGGCGCACAGCTGGCCCCGGGGCCTTCGCAAATATGCGTTTCCCCCAGTGAGCCTACTTGCACAGACCCTGTGCAAAGTCAGGGAGGACGAGGAGAAGGTCCTGCTAGTTGCGCCCTATTGGCCCAACCGGACCTGGTTCCCAGAACTCTCACTCCTCGCGACAGCCCCTCCCTGGCCCATTCCTCTGAGGAAGGACCTTCTTTCTCAGAGACGGGGCACTCTCTGGCACCCACGTCCAGACCTCTGGAAACTCCATGTCTGGTCCCTGGACGGGACGCGGAGGTTCTAGGTGACTTACCCCCCGAGGTACTTAACACCATCGCTTCGGCACGTGCTCCATCTACGAGACGGGCTTACGCCTTGAAGTGGAACCTGTTCGTCGAGTGGTGTTCTTCTCGTCGAGAGGACCCCCGAAGATGCTCGATCGGTGTCGTGCTTTCCTTCTTGCAGCAGGGGTTGGAGCGTAGGCTGTCCCCCTCCACCCTCAAGTCCATACTGCTGCTATCTCCGCTTATCATGACCACATAGATGGCAAGTCTGTTGGTCAGCACGACCTGGTCGTCAGGTTCCTTAGGGGGGCGAGGCGGTTAAATCCTCCTCGTCCTCCCTCCATACCCTCTTGGGACCTTGCTCTGGTGCTGAGAGCACTTCAGATTGCTCCCTTTGAGCCCTTGCAATCAGCAGACTTAAAGATTCTGTCTATGAAGACTTTGCTTGCTGGTTGCATTGGCCTCCATCAAGAGGGTAGGGGACCTGCAGTCTTTTTCGGTCGACGAATCGTGCCTAGAGTTCGGGCCGGGTGATGGCCACGTGGTACTGAGACCCCGGCCTGGCTATGTGCCCAAGGTTCCTACCACTCCCTTCAGGGACCAGGTAGTGAGCCTGCAAGCGCTGCCCCCGGAGGAGGCAGACCCAGCCCTGGCTTTGCTCTGTCCAGTTCGCGCTTTGCGACTGTACATAAACAGAACTCAAAGCTTCAGGACCTCAGACCAGCTCTTTGTCTGTTACGGAGGCCAGCAGAAGGGAAAGGCTGTCTCCAAGCAGAGGATGGCCCACTGGATAGTGGATGCCATCGCCCTGGCTTACCAAGCTCAGGGCGTGCCCTGCCCGCTCAGGTTGCATGCGCACTCCACGAGAGGCGTCGCATCTTCCTGGGCGTTGGCTCGTGGCGCCTCGCTAACAGACATCTGTAGAGCTGCGGGCTGGGCGACACCTAACACGTTCACTAGATTCTATAGCCTTCGTGTCGAGCCGGTCTCCTCCCGTGTTCTCACCTCAGGGTGAGGCACGGAGAGGCCCCGGCTTAGTGTCGGCTTGCTGCGCTTTCATGCGCTTTTTTCTCCAGAGAGTCCCTACAAGGCAGACCCTGTTGAGTCCTCCGATCTCCCTTCGGCAGCCGACGTGGCGGAGCGTCTGGCGCCAGGCCTATACTCCGTTGTATCCTTGAGAACCAGGGTTAGGCTGGGTACCATATGTGTGACCCTACTGGGATCCCATATGTCTAGTTCCACGGTTGCTCCTAAACAAAGCCCGTGTCTTTCCCTCTGGGAGAACCCACCTCTCATCGAGTTGGAGTCACCCCAGTTCTTCTATATGTAGTACAGCCTACGGGTTAGTCCATATGTACTTCTCCACATAACTCCTTCGGGGAAGGATGTGGCTTCCGCAGCGTTCCCTTCCCAGCGGAAGGGTACGCTTTCCCAGCGTTATCCAATAGTCTCACTGAATGGGTTTTGGGGAACAGCAGTGATCGACTCTCTGTGTTAGCCCTGTCCCACCGTCCGTAGGCAAGGGGGTTCAGGTGGCTTACAACAGAGCGCTGGAAGGGGGCAGCCCCTGTGGCGCTTTGGTAGGGATTCCTATTCGTCAGTCTGTCCGACGTACGTCGAACGTGACCGACTGAATGGGAACGTCTCGGTTACAAATGTAACCCTCGTTCCCTGAAGGAGGGAACGGAGACGTACGTCCCGTCGCCACAGTCGCTGTACCCCGCTGTTGCTGCCACCTATCCGGTTCGGCTCCTCAGCGAAAACCTGAAGATGCAACGCACCTGCTGCTCGTTATATACCCGCGCTGCGAGGCGAGCAGCTGATGCATATGATTGCATGCCAATGTGCATTGGCTCGTTGTAGTTACACTTGAAGTAGATTGGCCTCTCTAGCGAGATTCCTATTCGTCGGTCTGTCCGACGTACGTCTCCGTTCCCTCCTTCAGGGAACGAGGGTTACCTTTGTAACCGAGACGTTACATATGTAACCTGAGACGGTATGTCATTTATGCCCCACTTGCCAAAATGGGGTGTGTGCAGTAATGTCCAAAAATAAACAGAAAATAAATTCCGTGGGGCTCTCTGTCACGCACAACAAGCACACACACAAATAATCCTTTGGGGTGGAAAAATCTTTCTCTCCTTGTCCCAGGTCTGCAGGCTGCTTATATCCCCCCTCTTTCTGCCAATTACTGGAATTTGAGACAGGTGTTAATCATCATTCACTTGACCCACTTATTACCGCTCATCTCCATACTCGTTCTCCTGCTGCAGACTTCACTTTACCACACCCCCTTTCCACAATAATGTTTGTAAAACATAAACTTACCTCCTCAGGGGAAATAGTCCTGTCAAAATAGGATTTAAAGTACGGAGCCCCGCACATGACATGCAAGAAAAAAAATTAAATTGTGCGCATGATTTACTATTTCGTTCCTTCGATTTACTGAATCGTGTGCACGATTTACTAATTCGTTCCCTCGATTTACTAAATCGTGCCCATGATTTACTAAAACGTGTGCACAATTTACTATTTCGTTCCCTCGATTTATAAATCATGATTTATAAAATCGAGGGAACGAAATAATAAATGCGCATGATTTAGTAAATTAAGGGGAACGAATTAGTAAATCATGCGCACGATTTAGCCTACTATTTTTTTTCTGCATGTCATGTCCGGGACTCCGTATTAAAGGGATTGTTCACCCAAAACATTAAAATTAGTTACCATACAATGGAAATCAATGGTAACCAGTACCATAGACATAATAAATACATAGAAGTTGGCCGTTGGATCGCACGTCAACGGCGCCGCCATATTGTGCGGGGCAACATGGCGTAACTCTCATAAGTGGACTGAAGAAAAGATGCCTGACTATTTTGAGGTTTTACAAATCGTCGCACAATCCAAACCACATATCGGGGGAATTACCTTTCACATATAAGTCTGAACAGTTGTTTCTGGTTGTATTTGGTCATTATAACATTATTTTGATGGCTAGTTGGCCACCAAAGTCAGACTATTAATAGCTAGCGATAATGCTAGTTAGCTATGAAAACTGAGACTTCATAAGAATCATGTAAACTTTATATTATTTTCTTATAAAGTCTGAGATTATATTATAGTTTATATTATGAACTAATCTAAATCGCAAGTGAGTCTTCCGTGCAATGAAGCCAGAGGACTTTGACAGGACAGTACAGATAGACCTAAACCGACTTATCTCCGAAGAGCAGGTGATTTGATTGATCTAATCGTGGCTCATTGATATTTTTACCCCAGTTTAGCCAGTGGAACCAGAACAACACAAACCTCAAAAAAGGCTCAAGAAAGCCTGTCAGCGGACTGTTCTGTGCTTTTACAAGAGACCTCGTCTGCCTATTATTATATTATTATTATACGACTTATATTATTATATGATTGTACTATTCACTATTTTATTTGCTATTTTTATTTTATTGACAATATTATTTTACAATTTATGATATACTATCTGCTATTTTATTCATAGTTATTATATTACTACTACATTAAACTACATTTTACTGTTTTTATACTCAATTATATTTTTAGGCTATTTATAATAATAATATAGGCTAATAATATGCTATAGAATAAAACCATATACAATTTATATTGTACTGTAATTGTTCTACTGTTCTAATTGTTCTCTAAAAAATGTTTTACTGCTGTATCTCAAATGTTTTACTGGATCTATTAAGGATTGTCTTATAATAATTAGTACAAGCTGTGCTTTTAATGTTGTCCACTAGAGCGAGCCACAGGATAAGAAATCTTTTAAGCCCAATCCTTTTATATCTTGTTGCAATCCATTTCAATCGAAATAAATTCATTTAGTACATTAACTATGGTGTACTGACATTAAATCTGTGAAATGCTTAGGCCTATAGATAATTAAATGATTAATAAGGTTTTGAGATGCAAATTATCTTCATATTTATTTGAAATTGTCCTGTGACATCCTGTGATGTGATTCAAGAGGAAAAGGTAAAGGCACGAGGGAAAAAGCTAAAATGGCGTTGTTGAAGAAAGAAAAGCATTTCCACAATTAAAATCGATGTGCACATTTCATGTACATTAAATTATATTACATTAGGAACATCTCCACAATTACTAACCTTGAAAAATAAACCAAATCTATGCTTGAGAAGTGTGAGTTTTCACAATTCCTTATTACAATGAATAATTTTCAAGTTCAAACTAGCGAGATTCTAAGTAATTGGAGACAAAACCTTTTTCGTACTCCACGCAGATCATAAACCGTTGGAATCAGTTGAGAAATGTAAACTTTATTGCGTTTTTTGTCCAGAAAAGCCACAGCTCCCCGTTTACTTACATTTGTTTAATGAGGAGTCTTGCCCCACACAATATGGCGGACTCGTTGACGCATCGCAGCAACAGTCCAAAGCGCGTATTTATTATGTCTATGACCAGTACTGTTAGGTTACCAACATTCTTCAAAATATCTTTTGTGCTTTGCAAAAAACAGTCATACAGTTTTGGAACCACATGAGGGGGGATAAATGATGACAAAATTTTTATTTTTGGGTGAACTATTCTTTTAAGATCAAAAGTTCATACGTAACAAAGATTTTTTGTTGTTTGTATTTGTAATTCACAAAAATCAACACAAAACAAATACAATACCTTTTGGAACCTGACCAAGGTACCTGCTGACGGTCCATTCCATGTCATTATAGTGGTCAATTATTAAACATCAGATATATTTTGAATGAAAGCCATGCAGCACAGTTCTTAATCACTTTAATGTCTTGTGCTGGGTACACACCACAAGATAATCAAGCTGAATTTGGGCCGATTTCTCCCCTTCCGACAAGCCTAGGTAATGTCCTGATTATCTTGATGGTTCTAGAGATTATCCTATCAGATTTTCCTCTGGTGTGAGGTGTGTTAAGAGTGACTGAATCTGCTCGGAAGAACGTCAGAGCCGCCCTGATCCAGAAATCCTGATGTGTAGGCGGAACCCCGAGGACAAACGCGCTCACTCTGTACATTATCACGTGAAACGAAACAATATCCAATCAGAAAGCGAGCTGACAGAAGACGGAAGCATAACAAATGCAGTCATTGTGCAGCACAAAGTTAAATGGATTTGGACAGCAGAGATGGAGGATCAGCTTGTCAATTTGTGGCAACAGCACAAGTGTTCATACAACGTGTCCTGTAAAACATACCAAAATCATTCCAAACACTATCATCACAATTTCTTCCTGCCTATCGTCCGACATGTTTATTCTGAAGTCTCGAGAGATTTTGCGAGATTTCCTGTGTTCACAATCGGGACTCTGGTTGAAAATCTGTTCGTGTGTGGTGTACTGTGTTAGTCACATCACGGCACACCACACACTAAAGGAGCAAAACGGTTAAATCTAGGATTTTTTTGTCTTCATGTTTGTGGTCTCTCACAGTTTGAAAATCTTATAAGATTGTAAAAATCGTTTAGCCTTAGGTTGTTGTGTACCCAGCATTAATCAGCAAAGAGCTGTAATATCTTTTCCCTAAAAACACTATCAAATGCTAGCATGAAGTATTGACAATAACTGCAACTGCTAGTAATGGTCAAGTCCCTGTTCTCAGTTCAAGGTGCATTGACCTTTGATAAATAATTTAATAAATAATTTGTAGCCAAGTCGGTCTGGGTGCATTTCCCAAAAGCAACTATATTCGCAAGTTCCGTCTTTAACAACCGAGTTCAGCGAAACTTGCGACCGTAGTTGGTTAAAGATGCTTTTGGGAAATGCACTCCTAAATGATTTCTTTCTTCTGCATTATTGGCCTTTTTTCCACATTAACTTATAGGAATATTAAAAGACATGAAAGTATGGGAGAAGGTGGGAAGTGTGAAAGTCTTGTTTATATCCTGGTTTCTTAGAGTTGTGTTACAACATCTTTATGTCTATGCTCCTGGGCAGAATTTGGTGAGCCTGGATAGATTGCCAGTGGTTTGAAATGTTCTTCATTTTAAATCCTTAACTCTTAAGAATTCTTAAGAATTTCTTCAGAGGATTTGGGAAACACAACATAAGGTTCTTATGTAAACCTCCCCAGTAATTATCTATTAAAAAAAAAGAATTAGAAGAACTGAAGGATGGAGGCATGGCTGAGCTCAGCATCAATGAGAAATTAAGTGATCTGATGATCACTAATGACACCCACCACAGTTGAACACAGCGCCCCAACAAATATACAACATCCGCACCGCCACCATAGTACCCTCAGACGTTTCACCATTGTCAGCAGAGGAGAACCGAGGAACTATGTACACATTGTTATTGTTGTGGTAGCAGCAGTGAGCACTTTTCAGCAGGCTGCAGAACTAGAGCCACAAAAGTAGAACTCCTTTAAACGGGAATGGATTGCCTCCACTGGACAGGGAGTGAGCCAAACCGCCAAAATGTCCCTTCAACATCCAAAGCAACCCTTTGAAAATGCAGAGCAACAGTGAGTTGCCTCCACTTAATAACATCCTAACCACTCCATGTCAAGTTAACAAATACTCACCTGTAACTTCTCTTGCCACCCAATAAATTATGGTAACTTGCTAGTTACCAGGACACAAAACTAAGGCATTATGGGATACAGGTTCCCAAATATGTATTGTAAATGATGGAGGAACAAGTACCGAGGTGATACTGAAAGACATTTCTGAGGGAACAGAAGCCCCAGACGGCCTGCAGCTTGAGGCAGCCAATGAGACCAATATGGCTTATGTTGGATAGGTAGAGATAACTTTCAGATTGGCTTCCCCTGTTGACAGTGTGAAAGAGCTTGTCATTCGTGTTCTTGTCTTAAAAGATCAAAGGTTATCTGAGCTAATCATTGGCTACAATGTGATTGAACAAGTGATGAAGCAGAGTGAAGTTAATGAAAACAGTGAGTAAAGGAAGTTTGCACAAGATTGTTAAGTATGTCTTCCCTGGCATGAAGAAAAACAACAGACCTTCAGGACAGACCTTGACCACATGACCACGGCGGATCCTAGTGAATACCTGTTGAAAACAACAAAAGACCCTGTGAACATACCAAAACTTATAATTTTGCAGATACGGTGTCAAGTTAAAGTGCTGTATGTGAAGCAGGATAGTGTTCTGTTAGAACCACATGTAAACCTGCAGTGTCTCGAAGCCCTGAAACCTTGGAACTCTAAAAAAGGGGAAAAAAGTCCAGTGGTCAAGATCAGTGTCCAGAACATCACAGACCATAAAATCAGGCTTGCAGGGAAAACTGAGCTTGGGACAATGCAGTCAATAAAGTCTGTACAAAAGTCTGTGCTGCAGCATCACTTTGTGCAACAACAGCCAGTGTCAATGAGGTTGCAAAAGACACCAGTGTGGTTGGATGTAACAGTGAAGAATTGTGGGACCCATTTCTTAATGTAAGCTACTTACCTATGCACCAGCGAAACAAAGTGAAACAGTTGCTGCAAGAGGAGTGTCAATCTTCTCAAATGATGATATTGGATGCATCAAGGGTCAAGTATCTCCCTGACTGAAAATATTATCCGCATGTACACTTCAGTTCCTAAGCCAACTGTATTAGCATGACTTGATTGCTCAGGGCTGGATTGAGAAAATCCATTCTCCCTACTCTTCGCCAAATGATGTTTTATTAACAAAGTTTGGGAGGAGCAAGTTCAGATAATTAACCTAGTTAACACGGGAGAAGCACATTCAGTTAACTCAATTAATGAGATAAGAGGTATATATACAGCAGACTTGCCTCTGTTCCATGACAGTTTTCCAGCATCCCTCCCCCACCCCATCACCTCACTTCTAACTATTCCTATCCCAACCTGGGATGGGAGAGTACTCTGGGTTCGGGCCAAATTCCAAGCTCTGAGCCCTCCCCTCGGACCGCATGCCAAATACTCATAACCTTTACTCTATTTAATTAAATGTAAGTGTGAACTCATGAATCGCATGTGTCTGTAAGAAATATGGTAGCCTTAGATTGTGCATCGACTATAGAGACCTCAATAGGAAGACACTACTTGATTGCCAGACCCTTTGAGTTCAGGACATTCTGGACAGTTTAGGAGGTAACACGTGGTTTTCTGCAATAGATCAGGGCAAGGCTTACCACCAAGGCTTTATGTCCCCAGAGAGCAGAGTCTTTAAAGCATATAGTACACCATATGAGTTCATATTCCCTTCACCCTCATGAATGCACCTGCTGCATTTCAACATTTCACGGAGGAGTGCTTGGACAGACTTAGGGAGGAAATTTGTGTGCACTTCCTGGATGATATCCTGGTTTTCACAAAGACTTTTGACAGACATCTTGAAGCAATGATAAAGGTGTTGCAACAGTTACAAGCCCATGAAGAACAGATGAAACCATGGAAATGTGAGCTGTTCAAAGTACCAGATTCGCTACCTAGGTTGAATTGCTTCTGCAGAAAGCATTCGAATGGAACCTGCTGACATTGTCAAGTCAAGTTCTCCTATGGCCAATGAACGCATATGTTGTGGTTTAAGTGCAAAAGAGCAACCGTGTCTAGAGTGCTGGAAAAGAGAGAGTCAATAGTTTCTGTTGCAACATCGAGTTCTTCTAAGCTATCTGGTATGCCGAGGAGTAGAAAATGATCAGGAAGATTTTTTTTATAAAGCAATCTTTAGTGGTAGAAGTAATAGTTCTATTATATTTCTAACAGGGAGTTTGTTTATACTTATACTAAATGGAGTATACACAAGAATTTCAGAATTTCAACGCTCTCAACATCGATTCCATGTGACAATATTAGATCGAAAGTATGATTACGGCAGTGAGTGTGTCCTGACAAGTTGTCTAACTCCAATAGAGTTTAGAATGTCTGTAAATGCCAATCGCAATGTGTCTTTTTCATTATCTACATGTATATAGTATGTATATGGCTAGCAGACGGTTGGTTTAGCCAGTCTGTCTGTCTGCCCGCTAAAAGGGATTAAAGTACCATTTCCATGGTAATGCAATGTTCAATTTCAAAACGGTTTTCAAAGGATGAATTTTGAGTATTAAGCTTTTGATTGATACCTAATTTATGGTGATTACTAAAATATGTGTTAGGAAAAAAATAGGCACACTGACGATTTCAAACAGTGCTGTGATTCACAACAAATTACTGGACTGGGTGATATACTGCATATTCAGTATGTTCATAATGATTTTGGTGCCAAAATAAAATGGTATTACAATACAATTTTGTGAATGATATCAATGCTATGATTTTAAACCTGCTATGATTTTAAAAGTTGCATTAGAGTCAGTAAATTCAATTTATTTCTGAGAATCAGTTCAATACATTGCAATCACATCAAAACACTTGTTCAAACAATTCATTTGTGTCATCCTCCTTGTGGTATTTTTGTGTATTATGTTTTATTAAGTAAACATCGCTGTTTATTATTACTATGTATTGTTATATTGTTGCATATAATAACATTCACCCTTGTGTTTATTTTTAAACTGCATGGAAAACATGCCTAAATTAATTTTAACTGGATTTTTACTGTGTGTTAGTTAACTTTGGTCAAAACTAATTTCTTCTGGTTGAAAAAAATTGAAACATGTGGCTATGTTTAATCTATTCAATGTCCATAGATATCCAACGTTCTGGAAGGTATTACATACCAACCTAAAAAAAATGGTCCAGCAAGCCTTCAGTGACAAAGGCTTGAAAACTGGAGAAAAATAAATAAATAAATAAATAAATAAAACTGGTCTACCATATAACCTTCATAATACATAAACATTGGCATGATATTGGCTTTGTCACAGGCATCTTTGGCAAAAACAAACAGCAAAAAAAAAATCTTGTTTTTATTGCTCGCTGCTTCTGTGTTGACACAACAAAAGCAGATGGATTGGTGCTTATCAGAATTGTTTGAAAGGACAAAGCTGTGAATAACAAAAAAGTGCTACGTTACTCCTATTTTATTACTTTGTTCAGTTAAAGGGTTTATCCACAAGAATCTGACTTTGTGAGTGACTGTTATTATGGCCTAGTTTTCTGCAATATCAATTCTTGTGGTGTCTTGCCATCTGAGATGGATGATTACACAATAAATTAAATCATTAATTTTTATTCCTCTTTTGTATTTCAAAATTCACAGCAAGTCTGTGTGTAGGTTTTTTTGTTGTTGTTGTTTATTTGTTTGTTTGCTTGCAACTCCACCACATAATTATAAAGATTTGGGGCATGTCAGAAATGTGATCTTGTGAATAGTAGCTGTTGTTACATTCAAGGACGTATTTTTTGTTGTTGTTGTTGGGTTCTTTTTCCCCTCTTCTAACTCCCTGCCTGCATCCAAAATTGCATACTATTTATTTTGAATAAGTAATTACATCACGACTGTTAAAAAAGTACATTCCATATAGTATGAAAGTGTTTTGAAAGTGTGTATATGAATATAATTCGGACATACGACATCCGCCATGCTGTCATTATCATGTGACCTACCAGTGTCAGTTATGTTGCTTCACTGCCATTCACAAATCTTCTCCCATGGCCACATGGGATAGTACAGTGTCTATGGTATGCACACTTCAGAATCTCTCCGGAAATCAAGCATAGCATCAGTTCTGGCACGTCTACCTATAGGAATACGACGCCTATCACAGCATCAATATATAAGCTCCAGTATTATCAGTAGCTATCGCATTTCTCAAGAGCTAATTACCCTCCTCCATCCCCAGCTCCTCCTCTCATCAGTCAGGATTTGGCCTCTGATTCCCCTTGAATCAGACTAATTCTTGAAAAATGTGTACATGTTAAATTATTGACATTAATGATATCTGCACATTTATGTTGGTTCTGTTCTGTTACCCTAAGGGGGATTATTGCTGCTCTCCCTGCTCTTATCCATACTAGGCTGCATGGATGTGCAGGGAGTTCTTGCCCAAAATAGAACCATACCGCCAATCCAAACTCTATGCAATTATCAAACATATTTGAATGTACTCATGGTTAACTATAGATGGGGTCTTTTTCTGGGAAATGTACTTGCTGGTGGTAAGATTTTCCCTAGACCCATTGTAGTACACAAACCTAGCATTGAGTTGCCTGATCTCTCTCTACCAAATTCTCTGACGCATTTCCTGCCTGTGTTGACCCCTGCACAGTCAAGGAAATTTGAAAATACTGTTGACCTGTCAGACACTGTTATTATCTTTCAGCCTAATTGTGAAAAATGCGAGTTGAGTGTTGTGCCTGAAATTGTCACAGAACCTACTGAATCAAGTGCAGTACCAAATTTTTCTCTAAAGGTTTGTAAGAAAGACTTTATTGGGGCCCAGAATTCTGACCCTTCCCTGGCTCCTTGCATTGATGCCGTGGTGGACATTAAGTCGTCAAGTCACCTTTATTTATATAACACTTTTTACAATACAGATTGTGTCAATGCAGCTTTACAGTGGTAACAGAAAAATAATACAACAGAGTTTGTCTTGGCTGTACAGCAGCTCTAGAAGAAAAATAGTGTCACTGTCCAGCTTAAGTAAGTTCAGTGTTGATTAATTTCCACTGTAAAACCGTTATTAACTTTGTTAATTTATCTATACAGCAGCTCTGGAGAAAACAGTGATGTCATCGTCCAGCTCAGTTCAGTTCTCTTACAATTGTGTCAATGTAGACCAATAATATTGTTGAATATTAAAGGGGGGGTCTAATGCTATTTCATGCATTCTGACTTATTTACACTGTCAAAGAGTTGGATTCTTAGGCTAAACATGGCCAAAGTTTCAAAAAAATTAGTTGGATGTATAACGGATAATATTTCTGTACTAAAAATACTCTTCAGATTTCTCACGGATTTCGGACAGTTTTTTTTTTCGAGCATGGCCCTTTATTACGTAATAAAGGGCGGAATTCCTTGTACGGGCACTTCTCCCGGAAGAGCGTGCGCGCACACATCGACCAGAGCGAGAAAGCAAGAGCACACCCATCAACGTGCTTTGTTCGGGTTACGGAAGTCGTCGGCAGCCCTGCACAGGACTTGCTCGAGAAAGATTTGTCACTTTGTTTTTAAACTACGAAATCAACAATGTCATCAAAGAAGTGTGTTTTTGGTTGTGAGGGAAAGATAACTTTGCTTCCCAAAGAACCCAGCGTTAAGTGAACAGTGAAGTGAAGAGAACTGTGCTCATGCATTACATTGTTGTGCTCTCGATGTTTGTCATTAAAATAACCATAGAAACTGCCTTAAATTAACTATCAAAATAAGGATAAAGTCGTGTCTGATAGTTGCAATCAATTTTTTATTGGTTAAAATGAATGGAGAATATCTCATGTTTTTCCATGGCTGCTCAAGCCCTCAGGATCGGCGCTAATGGTTTTATAAACAAGGCCCAGTTCAATGCTGGATTTACAGATCGTTTGAAACTGAAAGATGGAGCGGTCACAGCGATAGTGATCCTGGTCATGAGTTGGAACCGCAGGTGGTAAGTAAAACTGCATCAAATGTCTGTTTTGTTGGCAATAGGCGCCTAAGTGCATATAATGTAAACAACACGAACGTAGTGAATTCATAAATTCATTATTCATCATTCACTATACGCTATATTCATTATAGTGATTCAAAAGTTACCCAGGGATAATGCGATGGTGTATTGTGTGTGTAAATACATTTGTTTAGCTGACCACCGATAGCTTGCAGACGATCGCTACACAAAAGCTGCACGTGCTCGTCACTCTTTAGCTTCGCCCAAGGCACGCCTCCAGGAGCTCGGCTGTTTTCAGAAAGACTCTGTACAGTGTATCTGTCTTTTATAAATCTGATAAAACTAAAGACTGTTCGGAGATATGAAGAATGCTATACTACTCTATAGGTACTCAAGATTAACATGAGACTAGCAGAAACTATTTGTGTTATGTACCCTTTAAGTGTCCCCAACAAAGCAAGCCAGAGGCAACAGTGGCAAGGAACCCAAACTCCATGAGGTGACAGAATGGAGAAAAAAAGAACCTTGGGAGAAACCAGGCTCAGTCGGGAGGCCAGTTCTCCTCTGGCCAAAAAACAAACAGTGCATGATTATGATTCAGGCAGAATTACAGGTCAGAAGTCAGATTGGATCGGAACATTCAAAATATTTAATCCAGTTCCATCTGGTTGAAGATCAGATTCATCACGCCCGTATGGAGACGGGTTTGTTGAGGATCTGTTGAGGCTGTCATGTTGATGAGGCCTTCACAGGGGATAGTCTAGTTGAGACAATCTCTGCTGACACTTCAGGGATGCTTTGTGGTCGTGTCTAGGCACAGGTCCTCCGTCTGATCTGGATATGGCCCAGATCCGGCTGAATATGGTAAACCTCAGGATAAACAGAGAGACTAAGGCCCCGTCCACACGGAGATGCGTTTAGGTGTATACGCAAAAATTTTGTATCGGATAGGCATTTCATCTAGACGAATCCGGCGTTTTCAGAAGGTGAATCCGTTTTTTTTTTAAACCGGGTCCCAGAGTGGATAAATCTGAAAACGCTGTCCTTGCGTTTTCGTGCATACAGCCTATCCGTATATTTTGTGAAACGATGATGTCATCACCCCGCGCATCGACCCTAGTCAGACACCGCTAACAGCACAAAACAGCAACAACAGCAACAACAATAGCAGACTCTAGATGCTTGTGTTCGTGCTGCAGAAGCTACTGAGTCAAAACAAAGCGTTATTTCTAAGCTTCACTAAAGTTTGTATACAGCGCGCAAGGTTTATGCGCATGCTCCAAGTCTTATTATCTGTTTTAAGTGTATCTCTGTGGCAGAATTACAGCGCCACATACTGGTCTGGCATGTATACTACATCGTTTTGAGCCGGTTTCAGCGGTTTTGTGTGTACGCAGATATTTCTTGAGACAAGGAAAAAAAAATATCGGATAGGGAAAAATTTGGCTTCGTGTGGACGGGGCCTAATATAAGCTTAGATGCCATTCGTCTTATGATGTAACAAGTACATCCTGTGTTCCCGATTCCAGCTAACCTTATTTATGCAGCCTAAACAATTATTTAACTGATTTGAATAATAGAAATTGATAATGCACTATGTGTATACCAGGTTAAAGAGATGTATTTTAGTCTAGATTTAAACTGACAGAGCGTGTCTTCTTCCCAAACAATGTTAGGAAGACTGTTCCAAAGTTTAGGTGCTAAATAGGAAAAGGATCTTGATTTTTGATTTTGATATTCTAGGTTATCAACTATTATCAACTGGCCAGAATTTTGAGATCGCAATAGATGTGAAGGACAATAATGTGTTATCAGCTTGCTCAAGCACTGGGGAGCTAAACCATTTAGTGCTTTGTAAGTAATTAGCAAGATTTCAAAGGGGTGGTTGATTATGTTTTCACTTTTTTTAAACTTTATTTGGTGTGTAATGTTGCTGTAAGAGCATAAACAACATCTGCAAAGATAGGATGCTCAAAGTTCAAAGCAAAGCGAGATTTTTTTTTTTTTTTTCTACAAACAGCTGGTAGGGACTACAATGAGCTTCTTCCTGGGTTGGTGACATCACTAACCCTTAAATTTACAGGGTTAGTGATGTCACCAACCCAGGATAGGGTTAGGGTTAGGGTTAGGGTTAGGTTAGGCTAACCCTAACCCTATGTTATTGCAATACAGTATGTAACACAAATGCAATAGCATGTCATAAAAGCAAGATGACAACATGACAAGTTATAACTGTAATTAAACTGAACTATACCTGTTCTGTCTTCATGCAGCATGTATTCTCTAGCTCTGTAGGCATTTTACAACAGTTCCCACACGAGCGATTTATAGATTATCATGGCAAAAATTTTGCAGAGAAAATTTAAAATATATCACTTCCTGTTGGGTTTTTAGATTTGGCTTCCAATGAATTTTTTGTAGGTATTGGGCTGTTACATGTGTCTACCGAATTTCATACTTGTACGTGAAACATAGCGTGAAGGGCACTTAATTGAAATTTTGTAGGTGGCGCTATCGAGCCATTTTGCCACACGTAATTCTAAAACCCATATTAGACGTACATTTTCACTACTTCTGACGCGTGTGCAAAGTTTAATGAGTTTTCGAGCATGTTTAGGCCCTCAAAAATGTGATTCATTTCGGAGAAGAAGAATAATTGACCAAGCAATTACAATAGGGTCCTCACACCGTGCACGGAGTGTTCTGGCCTATAACTAGACCTCTGAGTAATACTGAAGATATTCCTATAAATTATAGCAACACTTTCCCCCCTTTGCCTTTTAGATGAGGCTTGTGTTTATAACAGTAATCTTTGGGGGTGGACTCATTTAAAGTAATGTAATCATCAGGTTTTAGCCAGGTTTCTGTCAATCACAGTACATCTACGTTATAATCTGTAAAAATATCATTTACAATAAGTGCTTTTGAAGAAAGGGATCTAATATTCAGCAACCCAAGCTTTTTCATTTGTTCATCTGTATTATATCTGTTTTTATTTGTTGAACATCAATTAAATTTTTACCCTTAAATATGTTTTTCGGAGTTTTTTGTATTTACTAATTCAGGGAACAGACACAGTCTCTATGTGATGATATCTAGGTAAAAGCGTCTTTATGTGTTCAGATTTTTCTGACATCTGTGATGTGAGACAGCTAGCAGATGGTTGGTTTAGGCAAGATTAGTCAAGGTTAGTCAAGGTCGACAGTCTTTCATCACTCCAGCGAACAGGGAGGGTGCCAGAGCATATTACAGTGTCTGACATCATACTTATGAGTTCACACACCTCTTTAATGTTAATTTTAATGATCTCCGACCGGTGAAGTCGAACATCATTAGTGCCAATGTGAATAATAATCTTAGAGTATTTATGATTAGAATTAGCCAGCACTTTTAAATTTGCTTTGATGTCAGGTGCTCTGGCTCCCGGCAAATGTGACTATAGTGGCTGGTGTCTCTATTTCCACTTTCTGTGTAACTGAATCGCCAATAACTAGGGCACTTTCAACAGGATTCTCAGTGGGTGCGTCACTGAGTAGGAGAGAATGTGTTTGATGTTCTAATTGGAATGGAACAGCAGTGTTTTGTCCCCACGACTATGCTGTATCACAGTAACCCATTGCCCTGCTGCACGGGCTCTACAGCCGGATCCAAACAATGTACAGGGCTCGCTGAGCTATAGTCACATCCAAAGCAGTATCTAAAGCCCTTGCATTCTTACTATCCTCGATTAATGTTTGGATGCATGTCTCTAGTTCTGAAATCTTCTCCATCAGCCTATCTACAGTATTTCCCTGCATTTATGACATGTGAATTTCTTTGTTGTTGACAGAGAAGGCTATGCTAAACATGTGGCAGGTAGTGCAAGTGACAAAAACAAGAGAAGATGACATGACTTGCCATGTTTGTTGACTGATTCTGGCTTACCACAGTTGTTTGATGGACTCGTAGAAAAAGGAGCTTGAGAGAAAAAAGACGGTAAGCACTGATGACGAATTAACAGGCTAGGGAAATGCTAATGCATTGTGCTAGCGATTTAGATAAAAGCTAGCGATGTCAGATTAATGTGATAGGCAATATTAGACAATATCAGATATATGGTGATGAGTAAGTTATCTTTAACAATATAAACAACGAGGAATGATAGTAAATAAAGATTCAAAACAAAGCTACAAACGCAAGCCACTCAGCAGCGAGGCAGACAGGAACCGGAAGCAGCGTCAGTGCGTTGTATTTGTGTAAGACACAGCGTCAGTGTGTGTGTGTGTGTAAAACATTATGCAAATGCCAGACGCTAGAGTAGCTTTTTTGGGGGGGAAGATGGAGTGCTGATGCACAAATGGAAGCCTCGGCGTTCTGACTTGAATTGACAAGAGATTCACCAAAATGTACTACCTTCTGATTATAATTTCCAAGTTCTATAACTAGCTCATGAAAAAGCTTTATCTGGACACTTAGGGGTGACGAAAACCTGCCATTGTGTTGCCAAATATATAATTTTATGGCATGGTTTAAAGTCATCTGTGTCCAAATTTGTTTTTCCTTCCTACTTAACAATTGGCAGGTAACCCAAACCAAACCCAATACCATTTCTCGGGAAGCCATTCAAACGATTTAAATCATTGACTGTGTAGGGCCCTTGCCTAAGTCAAAGTCAGGTCACCAATATGTCCTGACTATTATGTGACCTGTGATTCGTTACTCAGTGAGCAGTTGCTGTCACAGAGTTCTTTGCCTTTGTCTGTTCTCGATTATGTCAGTTCTTTTCGTGAACGACTTCAGACTAGGATGTAAGTTCAGTATGACCGAAAGATTGTAGAATGTACTTTCCAGCCCAGTGAGTCTGTGCTCGTCCTGCTTCCTGAACCTGGATCACATCACAATGACATTGCAGGCTAGGTTCTCTGGCCCTTACACAGTAGAGAGGAAGTTAAGTGATACAAACCGCATCATTTGTACTCCTGATTGTAAATGTAAGAGTAGGGTATGTCATCTGAACATGTTAAAGGCCTATGTTGTACGTAATGTGACTAAGGATACATCCCTTGTTAAACCAGTGTCTGTGTCTACAATAGTTTTGCCAATTGTGTATTGCCCGGAGGCGGAGGGGTTAGTGGCAAAGATGCTCAAACTTCATGTGCTCGCTTGCAGAATTCTGATATTTTGGGTAATTTAAAGTGCTACCTTTCTAGCCTGTCTTCAAGCCAGTGTGAAGCCACTGATGTGCTGTTCCAGTACTATGTCATGATATTGATGTAGGTGACAGTCAGCCAATTAACCAACATCCTTACCGTGTAAATCCAAAAAAATAAAAAACCCTGATATTATGAAAACTGAGGTTTAGTATCTACATGACCATGGTCTTGCCATGCCTAGTCAAAGTCCATGGAGTTCACAATGTATGCTGGTACCTAAATCTGACTCACCTTTAGATTTTGTACTGACTACCGTAAAATCAATGCTGTGACTAAGCTAGACTCCTTTCCACTTCCAAGAATGGAAGATTGCGTAGACAGAGTTGGTAGTGCAGGCTATGTCACAAAATTAGACTAGCTAAAAGGGTACTGGCAAGTTCCCTAACACCTCGTGCTTCAGAAATATCAGCATTTGTAACATCTGATAACTTCCTACAATACTCTGTCATGGCTTTTGGCATGAAAATGCTCCTACTTTCCAACGGCTTATGAACAGAAGGACTACTGGATTCCGAAGTGTATCTGGATGATGTAGTGGTGTAGTCAAACTCATGGGAGGATCGCTTGGTTAAGTTGGATGGACTAACCTTGAACCTAGCAAATTGTGAGTTTGCTAAGGCGTTTGTCACATATCTGTCACATAGTGTGTGGGACAGGGTCAGGAGCGACCAGTGGAAGCAAAATTTTGTGCCATTATTGAGTTTACTACCCCGACTAACAAGCGTGAGTTGCGGCACTTCTTGGGAGTGGCCAGTTATTATATTTAGTAAAACGAGGGAACAAATTATTAAATTCTGTGCACAATTTAATTAAATCGAGGGAACGAATTAGTAAAATGGGCTGACATATTAGTAAGGGTGTACTCACACTAGGTGCTCTGAACCGTGCCTGAGCGTGTTTGACCCCCAAAGCCTGGTTCGTTTGACTCGTGTGATAGCTCCATTCCGTGCCCGGGCGTGGTTCGCTTAGGCTCGGAAGAGGTGGAAGAGGTGGGCCAGAGCATGGGTCAATTGGGCTCGAGCGCTGTTCGCATGCAGTGTGAGCGCTAACCGTGCCGGAGCACGGAACAGCTACCACTTTTGTGTGGGCTACTGTCATCATTACGACGGCAAACAACTTTATTAATATTTTGATAGTACACTTTTCAATTAATGTAATTAATATGAGTGTATTTGGGTTTATAACGGGTCTGGTTCTCACCTTATTGATGAACAGGAATTGTAGTTTGCGAGTAAAGCTGCAAATTCCTCCATTAACTTCAGCTGCCTTCGTAATAATCCTGATACGTGCAAGTGAAAATCGCTGTGTGGCATAAATGATAAATCTGTTAGGCAGTATCTTAGCGAAAGTGCTTTTCTTCCTGTTTTCTTCAATACAAAAAACATGCATCGTATATGATGTAAGCGTGCTCCGGCCCGGAACGTTAGGTGCAATATGAGTGCAGGCCAGCGGGGGAGTGGGGAGCAGGAACAATCACGCTCAGGCTCGGTTCAAGGCAGCCTTGCCTAGTGCGAGTACACCCTAAGTCATGGGAATGAATTGTTAATTAAGATCCTCAGGAACACTTGATAATTGCAAACAGGTGAGTTAGAAAAATGTTGGAATTGCACTCTGCGGGAAGGTAGATCTCCAGGAACATTATTGGGCACCCAGGTGCCATAGGGGGTTTATTAGAGCTTGAGTTGCATCTTCTCCTTGAGCCCCTTCATTATGGAAAGCACGCCAAAGTAGTTTAACCTTTATCATTGAAAGATTTTATTGGCATGTGAACTTGTGAATTTCTTTGTGTAAAACATGGATCATCATTTTTTGAGTCCTCAGAATGCTTTTGTTTTATTGAAGACATTTGTAACACAATAATGGCAATATATTTCCAATGATTAGTTACTAAAGTGGTTCTTAATTCCAGTCCTGGTGCCCCACCACTCTGCACATTTTGTATACCTCTTTCATCTGACACAATCATTTCAGTTCATAGAGCTCTCTCCTAACAAGCTGATGGTCTGAATCAGGTGTGTTAGCTAAGAGAGACATAATGTGGAGAAAGGTGGGCTGCCAGGACCTGAATTGAGAACCACCGGGTTACTGAAATACAAATATTAATCTGGCCCAGCAATCTCTAAGAATTGTAAAAACCACGAATGACTGGAAAAGTCATTGGATATTAGTAGTGGTCAACAGGTGTAGGAAGCCTGAATTTAGTTAAATCGAATGCCACTCTATATCCTCCATCTTCTCTGTCTCTTCTCTGTTTCTTCTTGTCTCTCCATTCTTGTCTTATCAGTCTTTTCAAGACCCATCTTGCCTTTCTTTTTCAGGATTTGTACAGCACTGGACTGGCTCTCAGTGCACGTTCTCCTCCTCTGCCCAACCCCAGTGCCCCCTCACACTGCTATGCCCCTCACCCTATCCTCTCAGCACATCCAGAGGAAGGACTGCCTGTCCCTGTAGGAATGCCTGTTCGGGCCTGGCACCTGCCTCTGCTAGCGGCTGCTCCCATACCTTTCACCATTCCACCCCCCACCAGCTCTCACCAGCAGGCTGCTCATCATGAACGATGAGGTCATCAGCACTAATGCACTGGCCTGGCTGGTCTGCTCGGGAGTGTCCATCCTGGCCAATGCCTGGGGAATCCTGAGCGTGAGCGCCAAGCAGAAGAAGTGGAAGCCACTGGAATTCCTCATCTGCACACTGGCTGGCACGCACATTCTTAACATGGGCATCCCCATCACCATGTACTGTGTCATACAGCTGCGCCGACAACACTCCAACTATGAGTGGAATGAAGGACTCTGCAAGGTCTTTGTCTCCACTTTCTATACCCTTACCCTGGTCACCTGTTTCTCAGTCACCTCCCTGTCCTACCACCGCATGTGGATGGTCCGCTGGCCGGTCAACTATAGGTAAGTGAAAGACACTTGAGCTGACCTTTGTTGACATAAGAATTGGATTTTATAGTTCGGAATTTATAGTGCGAAAATTATTACATTTTGAAAATGCCTACCTATTAAAAAAAAACTTAACTGGCTTTGAAATGTAGGTCATTTATGTGTATTGAATGAAACGAGGTAAACTAAAAAATTAGCTTGGTTTTTATAAGATAAATAAAAATGATCACTCTGAATCATATTCCATTCAAGTATGCCAGTGTAAATATTTAAATAATATACTGTATAATCATTAGATGTTCATGCAAGTTAAGAAATAGTAAAATCCATCCATCATGTTATCTGCAATGTGGAGTTCAAAGCAAATTGTTGTTGATAGTTGATTAAGTCCTGATATAAGTCATGCAAATAGACTTTTTGGTCATTCTGTGTCAAATCAACCAAATTTCAGAAACTTCCCTGGCTCAAATTTTTGATTTTGTTAATATTTTTGTCGATACAAAGACAAACATAAACGTAACCTGTGCTGGCAAAATGATTCGCAATGAGCAAATTTTCAAAGAAACCCTTCAAAATGGTGTATGATTTGTTGGAATCCGACAAAAAATGACTGAGCTACACCTGTTTGAAGTCGATAAAGTCTGCAAAGTCAGTTTTGAGAAAAATCGAGTGAAAGTTTTCTGAAGGTTCTAAAACGAAATCACCTAGCTACTATACCTTAAAATCCCTGGTAATACCACCAAATTTGGCACAAACCAAGTCAGAACTTCAACTTTTTTCCATTCCACAGTTATTTGATTAACATTAATGACACAGACAGCATATTAAGACCTACTCAGGGTTTTTCCTACATTGAAACATTTTTGCCGGCCACCAAAACGAATTTTTGTCCCGCCAAAGCCTTATTTGATCAGATATTGTGATTTATTATGAGTGATGCATATGACTGCTGCACTTGTGAAAGGGTGCATGTTAAAGGGTTAATTCACCCAAAAATGAAAATAAAGTCATTTTTTACTCATCCTCATGCTGTTCCACAACTTTTATTTTGAATTCACATATTTAGAAACATATTTATGTATTCTCCTGTGTTAATGTAGATTTACAAATGACTTACATTGCAAATCTTATGAAATGGCGCACACTGCGTTCACAAATTATGTTTTATTAACAAAGTTCGGGAGGAACACATTCAAATGATCTAACTAATCATCACATCACTCCAACCAGCAGTCGGCAATCAGCAATCAACATGTCTACCCAATCATCATGAGTGGAGACACACACACACACACACACACACACATATACATTATATATATATATATATATATATATATATTTTATAAGCTGTCGACCAAAAAACTGACTAAAAAGTGGATATAGGCGATTGCGACAGAGCGCGACATGTCATATTACTATGAGAACTACGCCCACTGGAGGGTAACGTAATCAGCGACAGGAAATATTATATATAAAACTGACATTTGGATATTTGACTTGACAGTGACAAAATGTTTACTGCACCATAGGCTTACTGAGGCATACTGAGTGTCAGGATCCCAAAATTTACCCATTCTTCCTGCTGATGCTTCACGTCTTATTGCCTGTATCCATTTTTGTCTCCTTAAAGGCTGGCTTTTACGGTTCGGTAGCTTATAAAAACTTAGTTCTGGGTTTTTTAGCTTGTTTGCTGTACACCTTGTCACACAGCAGCTTTAAGGCATTGTTCTGTTTTTTGTTATAAGTCAGAAATGACAAGGAGGCAGCCTCACGCAATACAAAGTCAATGGAGACGGTTGGATTGTTTTCCTCCCCGGTGTGGGCGTGGCCTAAATGCGCTCTGTCTCTATTCTCCGCCTATAATAATTTAGACTCCACCCATACGTGATATCATTAACCAGAAATGACATCATTCAGGTCTCTTTTACAGTGGTGCAGAAGATGGTAAGGGGTATCATACTTTTTATTCATATTTTTGAGGCGTATTATAGTGAGGGAGGGTACTGTCAAGCTTAACAACTCAACTCCATAACATAAAATTAAAGGTGCAGTAAGCAATATCTGAGAAACACTGTTGATATTTGAAATCAACCCCTCCCTTCATTGCTCCGCCCCAAAATACACAAACACGCAATACAAGAGTGGATGACTTTATCATAGCTGAAGCGAAGCAAAAAAAAACGCTTCTCAAAAAATAAAGCAAAGATAATGAACAAACAACAAGAAAGAAAAAAAAATGAACATACAGTACACAAGAGTGCATATACAAGCAAGAGTCTGTTGTTAGTCGCCAGCAGCACACCAGCTTCAGACAAACAATCACACTCAAAACTGTCCTGTTACTATAGCTAACATTACAACAACAGCATATCTTGGTTCTGTGAAACAGCAAAACCAATGTTACTTTGTCACCTTTATTTATATAGCGCTTTTTACAATGTAGATTGTGTCAAAGCAGCTTTACATTGATAACTGGTACATTATTTGGCTGCACAGCAGCTCTTAAAGAATAGTGTCAATGCAGGCAGATCAAAGCACTGTTGAATATCAAATGTCAAGTCAAATGTCAAGTGTCCCCAACTAAGCAAGCCAGAGGCGACAGCGGCAAGGAACCCAAACTCCATCAGGTGACATCAGGTGGCAGACAAGTGGCAAATTGGTGTTAAAATGGAGAAAAAAACCTTGGGAGAAACCAGGCTTAGTCGGGGGGCCAGTTCTCCTCTGGCCAACAGTGCTTTGTTACAATTCAGGTTGCTATCATAAGTCCAATAGGATCGCAACATTAAAAGTATTTATTCCAGTTCCATCCAATTGAGGATCGTATTGAGGATCACGCCGGTATGGACGGTTGTTGAGGAACTGTGTCATGGCTGTCGTGTCGATGAGGCCCTCACAGTGGATGATCTAGTTGACTCAATCTCTGCTGATACGTCAGGGCTGCGTTGTGGTCGTGTCAAGGTGCAGGTCCTTGGTCTCACCTGGATACGGCCCGGATCCGGTTGACTACGGTGAACCTCGGGATAAACAGAAAGACTAATATTAGCGTAAATGCCATTCTTCTTCTGATGTAACGAGTACATCAGGTGTTATAGGAAGTGTTCCCGGCTCCGGCTGACCTAATTTATGCAGCCTAATAATCCTTTAACGGATTTGAAAATATAAATTGGTAATGTGTTATGTGTATGCCAGGTTAAAGAGATGCGTTTTTAGTCTAGATTTAAACTGACAGAGTGTGTCTGCTTCCCGAACAATGCTAGGAAGATTGTTCCAGAGTTTAGGTGCCAAATAGGAGAAGGATCTACCGCCTGCAGTTGATTTTGATATTCTAGGTATTATCAGCTGGCCTGAATTCTGAGATCGCAATAGACGTGAAGGACTATAATGAATTAGGAGCTCGCTCAGGTACTGGGGAGCTAAACCATTTAGTGCTTTGTAAGTAATTAGCAAGATTTTAAAATCTATACGATGTTTAACAGGAAGCCAATGCAGTGTTGACAGAACTGGGCTAATATGGTCATACTTCCTAGTTCTAGTAAGAACTCTAGCTGCTGCATTTTGTACAAGCTGTAGTTTATTTATCAGGCAAGCAGAACAACCACCCAGTAGAGCGTTACAGTAATCTAGCCTTGAGGTCATGAACGCATGAACTAACTGTTCTGCATTTTTCATTGAGAGCATATGTCGTAGTTTAGATATATTTTTAAGATGGAAGAATGCGGTTTTACAGATGCTAGTAACTTGGCCTTCAAATTAAAGATTGGTATCAAAGAGCACACCCAGGTTCCTAACTGACAACGAAGACTTAACAGAGCAGCCATCAAGTGTTAGACAATATTCTAGGTTATTACGTGAAGAAGTTTTTGGTCCAAAAATTAGAATCTCTGTTTTTTCTGAATTTAGTGTTAGGAAAGTACTGGTCATCCAATTTTTTATATCAGCTATGCATTCCGTAAATTTTGTGAATTGGTAAGTTTCGTCAGGGCGCGAAAAAATATAGAGCTGAGTATCATCAGCGTAACAGTGAAAACTAACGCCATGCTTCCTAATGATATCTCCCAAGGGTAGCATGTACAGAGTGAACAGCAACAGTCCTAGTACTGAGCCTTGTGGTACTCCATATTGAACTTTTGATCGATATGACATGTCTTCATTTACTACTACAAACTGATAACGGTCAGATAAGTATGATTTGAACCATGACAATGCAATTCCACTAATGCCAACATAATTTTCGAGTCTATTTAAAAGAATATTGTGATCAATAGTGTCAAATGCAGCACTAAGATCCAGTAACACTAATAGAGAGATACAACCACAATCTGATGATAAGAGCAAATCATTAGTAACTCAGTTACTTTTTCAGCAGTCTCAGTACTATGGTATGGTCTAAATGCTGACTGGAAATCTTCACAGATACCATTTCTTTCTAAAAAGGAACATAGTTGTGATGATACTGCCTTTTCTAGTATTTTTGACAGAAAAGTGAGATTTGAGATCGGCCTGTAATTGACTAATTCTCTAGGATCAAGTTGTGGTTTTTTAATAAGAGGTTTAATAATAGCCAGCTTAAAAGTTTTTGGTACGTATCCTAGTGATAAAGATGAATTGACGATATTAAGAAGAGGATCTATGACCTCTGGAAGCATCTCTTTCAATAGCTTAGTCGGTATAGGGTCTAACATACATGTTGTTGATTTCGATGATTTAACAAGTTTAGACAATTCTTCCTCTCCTAAAGCAGTAAATGAATTGAATTTTTCCTCAGGGACACTACAATGCACTATCTGACACAATACTGTAGTAGTAGTTGCATGGTTATTATTTTTTCTCTAATATTATCAATCTTGCAAGTAAAGAAGTTCATAAAGTCATTACTGCTGTGCTCTTTGGAAACATCAGAAGTTGAAGCTTTATTTCTTGTTAATTTAGCCACTGTATCAAATAAATACCTAGGGTTGTGTTTATTTTCTTCTAAGAGTTTTGAAAAATAGGCAGATCTAGCAGATTTTAAGGCCTTTCTGTACTCAATCATTCTCTCTCTCCACGAAATACGAAATACTTCTAGTTTTGATTTCTTCCAGCTGCGCTCCATTTTTCTGGCTGCTAACTTTAGGGCCCGAGTGTGCTCATTGTACCATGGCATTGGATTAATTTCCTTAATCTTTTTTAAACGCAAAGGAGCAACTGAGTCTAATGTGCTGGAAAAGACAGAGGCAATAGTTTCTGTTGCAACATCGAGGTCTTCTAAGCTGTCTGGTATGCTAAGGCGATGAAAATGATCAGGAAGATTATTTATAAAGCAATCTTTAGTGGTAGAAGTGATGGTTCTACCATATTTATGGCATGGAGGCAGTTTAGCCGCCTTGACTAAATGTAGTATACACGAGACTAGATAATGATCTGAGATGTCGTCACTCTGCTGCAGAATTTCAACAGCATCGATATCGATTCCATGTGACAATATTAGATCTAAAGTATGATTACGACAATGAGTGGGTCCTGACACATATTGTCTAACACCAAGAGAGTTTAGAATATCTGCAAATGCCAATCCTAATGCGTCTTTTTTATTATCTACATGGATATTAAAATCACCAACAACAAGGACTTTATCTGCAGCTAGTACTAACTCTGATAGAAAGTCAGCAAATTCTTTGATAAAGTCTGTATTGTGTCCTGGTGGCCTGTATACAGTAGCCAGCACAAATGTCAACTTACATAATGTTACGTAAAGTACCATAGTTTCGAAGGAATTATATTTGAAAGACTTTTGACTAATACTGTAAATATTACTATAGATTACAGCAACACCTCCCCCTTTGCCTTTCTGACGAGCATTGTGTCGATAATCATAACCTTGAGGACTAGACTCATTTAAAGTAATGTGATCGTCCGGTTTTAGCCAAATTTCTGTCAAACACAGCACATCTAGATTATTATCTTTGATAATATCATTAACAATAAGTGATTTTGAAGAAAGGGATCTAATATTTAACAACCCAAGTTTTATCGTTTGTTTAGCATTATTATCTCTATTTTTTATTTGTTGAACATCAATAAAATTTTTACCATTAAATGGGTTTGGAAGCTTTTTGTTTTTACTAATTCGGGGTACAGACACAGTCTCTATTTGATAATATCTAGGTGTAAGAGTTTCTATGTGTTGGGAATTATCTGACTTCTGTAACGTGAGGCAGCTAGCAGACGGTCTGTTTAGCCAGTCTGTCTGCTTCCTGACCTGGGCCCCAGTTTGTCATGTTTCAGCTCTAAGACTATGTGCCATATTACTAGACAGAAGAGCAGCACCATCCCGGGAGGGATGAATACCATCTCTTTTCAACAGGTCAGGTCTGCCCCAAAAACGTTTCCAATTGTCTATGAAACCTATATTATTTTGCGGACACCATTCAGACAGCCAGCCATTGAGTGATGATAATCTGCTAACTATCTCATCACTCCGACGAACAGGAAGGGGGCCAGAGCAAATTACTTCTCCTGACATTGTACTTGCGAGTTCACACACCTCTTTAATGTTAATTTTAGTGATCTCCGACTGGCGAAGTCGAACATCATTAGTGCCGACGTGAATAATAATCTTAGAGTATTTACGATTAGCATTAGCCAGCACTTTTAATTTGCTTTGAAAAAAATAAAAAAAAATAAAAATAAAAAACTCACGGATGGAGCAACCTCGGCATTCGTTTTCAGGCCTTCCCGCTTTGGTCTCTCCAGCGCTAGAAAGCTTTTCTAATATTAATGCAGGTCCTAAAGCTCTTGCCTGATCATAACCCTTCTTTTTTCAGTGATATTCCTCTGACCTTTTCTCTTTTGTAATGTCTCTTAGCCATCTCTTTTTCTACAGTCTTTCTTCAAATCTTCCTCTTGCTCACTCTCTCTCCTCCCCCATCATGTGTGGACACACCCCTTACTGCTGATTGGCTACAAGTGTGTTGTGGTGCTCGCTCCGATCCACTTTCAACAGCGTTTCTCAGAAATTGCTTAGTCATCAGTCAGTTTTAATCCACAAGTATATACAATATACTTATTTCATTGCTGCCATATATGGTCTACTCCCCTACACTGCAACAGGAGCAGTGGCCACTTTGAGCAAAAAACCTCAACCCCGTTACATATCTGTATATTTCTCATTGTTTCGGGGTTGAAAATTCATGACAGGGTTGAGTTTTTCCACTTCATTTATGAATAATTTTAATAAAAATGATAAAAAAAAAATTGTCATGATTTCAGTAAAGATATACTTACTAAAATCATGACAACTCATAATTTTTTTAAATATAGAATATTTGACGTACTGTATGCACTTAAAGATTGACAAGCATCCTATGTCAGAAATGGCAGCTACATTAGCAGCAGAAAGACTGTGTTTTGCATGCAAATTTGTTGACCCAGAAAGAAGGGCGCAATATGAGAGAGAGACAAAATTCAAAAAATTCAAAATTGAAGGCAATTTCTCCCTTCAAAGTTTCTCAGTCTTCAACCCCATCACACTATTCTCAACTATTATTTTGGAAAAATATAGGTAAGATGATTAAAAATGAAGGTATTTCTTGCTGATTACCATCTGACATGTTAAGGACTAACACAATAAAATTGTGGTTTTAGTTAAACATCTAAATTGAAAAAAAAATTATAAAAAGAGACCTGAGACACACAATTTATTTATTTTTAACTTCAGTCCCATAAAAATGTGAAAATGATCATAAATGTTACATTTGTATTTATTAAATTGCTATGAGGGACACATGAGCAGTAGGTAGATGTGTTTTATAGCAAGTTTTGTGTAAAATCCTTTTTAAACCAATTCCATTTTGTCCGTTACAGGGTTGAGAATAAAAGGTGTTTGAATCTGAAAAAAACTAAAAAATAATAAAAGATCTTTAATGACTGAGGTAGAAAAATATGATTTGTTGGAAGTTTAATATGTAATGATGTGGGGTATTTAGAAAATTAATTCTATGTAGTTTTAAAAATACAAAATACAAATTTAAATATTATCGAATCCCAGCAATGACCCATATATATATATATATATATATATATATATATATATATATATATACATATATATACCAGTGGCGTGCAGTGGTGTTCTGAAATGAGGAGGCAAATTTTTTATTTATTTATGAATCAATGTAAATTCACGTGCATTACTCTTAATGTTGACACATCTTCCTTGTTAAATGAACTTTACTTTACATTACATCAAAAAAGAAAAAAAGAAACCAAATACAATTCTATTTTGTAATTTTACATTAACAATGTATTGTAATAAATGTTCTATTTATCAAAACCAAGTCAATCTCATCAAGTTAGTGTTTTAAGCATTTCTACATTCATTCCAAAATAATAACTAAAGGCAATAATAATTTAAACAATATATTTTATTTGTGTATTGATGTTTTTCTTTTTAATAGTCAACTTAGGCTATTTTGGATCATCAGTCATGCTCCATAAACACCGTCTGTCACAGACACGAATTGTATTTTTAATTTCACCAAGCTGATTGCACTAAAAACCCCCGCAGTCATCGTGTTTTCAGTTCATTTCAAGTTTGATTTTGACGTGACGTAGTTCTCATAGTAATATGACATGTCGCGCTCTGTCTCAATCGCCTGTATCCACTTTTTAGTCCTTAAACGCTCGTTTTTTGGGTCGACAGCTTATAAAAACTTCTGGGTTTTTGGTTCTGTTTTTCTTTTAGCTTGTTTTCTATACACCTTGACACATAGCAGCTTTTAGACATTGTTCTGTTTTTTGTTATAAGTCAGAAATGACAAGGAGGCAGCCTCACACAATACAAAGTCAATGGAGATGGTTGGATTGTTTTCCCCCCCGGTGGGCGTGGTTTTCAGATTATGACGCGTGTCGCTCTGTCTCTATAGAGTTCCTACACAGTTTGGAAAAGTATGGTATTTTGATTTGAGTATTTGTTTAGTGATCCTTTAGTGGTTGTTGAACACGTTTGAATAAATTCAAGGCCACATTTTTATTATGCAGAGCTCTTCATCTTTTACCATAAGCAAGTCTCTTTGAACTTCATTAAATGAATGTGCGTGTGCCATGCAAACCAGCAACAGATAAAGGAATAAACTATCATATAAATCAGACTGTACTTTGCTGTTTGATGATTCATCTCCTCATTCATATCTCATCTCAATAGCATCAAGAACCTACAAGCTAGCTCCATCAAGGGTTACCTAGAAAGTCAATTCACAGACATCTCTACTCATCAAAGATATCCAAAGAACTCAACCCACCCGCCCAGATGCCAGGCAACCAGTAACTTTAGAAATACTCACCAAATGTATCTCCACCCTCCGCCGAGGCTACCACTACATCAACACAACCCGCAGACTCGAGGCAACGTTCATATTGGCTTTTTTTTCTGGTTTATTAACACTTGATGATGAAGCCATTTCTTACTTCATAAAGCAAAGCAAGACAGATCAAATGAGAAAAGGCCATTTCATCTACATTTTCAATCTTCCATCACCAATCCAACCATACCAATCCCTCTTAGCCTATCTGCATTTCAGAAACTCACAGGCTAAACTCCCATCCGACCCACTTTTTAGACGACTCCAATCGCCCCGTCACACGTTTCTGGTTCCAAAGACACCTTAAGTCCATTTTACTCCAATCCAGCATCCCAGCAGAGCATTTCTTCAGCCATTCATTTCGTATAGGTGCAGCAACCACAGCTTCCCAAAAAAGGCCTTCCCAGCAGCAGATCCAAGCACTTGGACGCTGGTCATCGGAGAATTTACATTCAATCAAATCGCTCCCATATCAAAGAAGCTCAACAAACTCTCATCAGCTAAATTCTTTAACACCAGCTTGCTCCCATACACCCAAACCTACAGGCCCACCTTATCCACTTAACACCACCAATCCACATATAGTGGAAATATTTCCATTCTAACTACTGCAGCAGCATCCACCCATGTGCTCCCGCAGGAGCCAACTTCACTATTCAACTGCCGCAACAGCAATACTACCTTAAGTTCCCAGAGAAGATCTGCTTTTCCATCCAAAAACTGTCTCTGCCTCAGCAACGCTATTCCCTCCGCTTCCACAGAAGTGCCTTTTCTCCACTGCCGCAGCAATGACATTCCTCCATGCTCCAGCAGAAGCTCAGTTTCAAAAATTTTCTCCACTGCCGCAGCAGTGATGTTCTCTCATGCTCCCGCAGGAGCTCTGTTTCTTTGGAAACTTCTCCACAGCCGCAGCAGTGATGTTCCTTCACACTCCCACAGCAGTGCAGTTTTTTTTTTTTTTTTTTGGAAAATTTTCTCTGAAGACAGAATTGAGTTCTCTTTTGAGTCTTCTTGCACCTGAATGGAAAAGATCTTAACTGAATCATTTTTCTAACTGTCAACAAGCATCGGAATCAATAAGCAGAAATGGAATTACTAAAATTCAAATGATACCCAACCTTAATCATCATCATCATCATCGGTCACTATTATTATCATCATAATCATCATCCCTCACCATTTTCATCTTCTCCATCATTATCATCATCTTCATCTACTTCAACAGCCAACATCATCATCACTAGCATTATGACCATCATTACCATCAGTCAACAACATACTGTAAACCATGCATAACCATGACTATAGTAAACCATGCATAACCAACCTTCCACAGCTGACTACCAGCGAGGCTCACCTTTCTGATGCCATGACCATCAAACTAATCGTAATCATTTCCAGCTGCTGTCCCATGTTAGTTGCAACTTTTTGGGGGAGTACTCTGGGTTCGGGCCAAATACTGAGCTCGGAGCCCTCTCCTCGGACAGCACGCCAAATACGCATACTATTTACTGTATCTGATTATTTGTAAGTGTGAACCCGTGAAATGTACGTTATAAACAACCCAAACTCACAGCATGCAGAGATGTTTCATAACCTGAGACGCACTCCACACATGTAAATGATAACAGTCCAACTATGAAACATAAAGCATGTCAGATTTTATGCGTTCCCAAATGCGCGTTATTGGAAACCCAAACAAACAGCACATGAAGAGACTGAGTTAGTGTGGAGCAGCATTTACTGTGAGCGGAGCCATTCTGAAGTAGGCCTACTCAAACATGTAATCTGCACGCATGTAAATAAAGAGTTGTGCTTCTCTGTGAAAAAACCTACATTTATTTAATCACAGCCTTTGTGATTTCACAATAGCATTATGCTATATTATGGTTTTAAATGGTTTTAATACATCGTGCAGCCTTAGAAAATGGTATAATAATGTGGTTCATGGATCCTCATCCGGAATGCGCAACTGGGTATCACGCCGGTTACTCGACACGGGTGCATTAGAGGATTTTTTTTAAAAAATGGATTAAATTAGAGTATTTGAGGAAACGTGACAGCACTAATTGGATCATTAGATCTTTGTGGTTTGCTATTGCTGGGATCTCATGTAAGTGACTGGTTGTCCAGCCCTCGTGCTAATAAACACAAAAAAACAAGAATTGTCAGTTCTGATTTCATGGTGACTTTAACAAACACTGTGTACGTTTACATCCATTTAATTGGATGTAAATCCTTGAATCTGACTATTTTCTCAACTAGATTAAAGAATTCTTGATGTGTTTATGTTGTGTTATTTGTCTCAATAACCAGTCTTTATTGTTGTCATCTCAACTTTAACACACTATCAACTACATGATCGCTCTCATAACTCTCGCAATAACTCTCTTGTTCAGACCCCTGTTCTCACAATATCACTACACTACATCTCTCCCTTTGTTAGTATTAGAGAACTTCTACTATCAAATAACAAATTACTTTTGTTTCAGCCACTTTGTTACTGTTACTCTAAACACAATATACTGCTATATTGTTTCAATCCAAACTGACTAAAGAGTCAACAAACATACTCAAACATTTACATAATCATGTCCTTGAAACAAGCAGGTTTCTTAATCACTCTACCGCTTCGGGTAGTGAAAGGCTTGCTACGGGTGTCTTGTACTGTAACAAAGGAACTCTGTGGCTCTTTTGATGAATCTGACTTGACCACTGTCTCTTGAGTTTCTTGATTGCTTTGTTTTTCTGCAGGTCCTGGTATGGGTCAGCAAAGGGTCAGATGCAATGGTGTAAAGCACGCTGCCACTGGACTTTAGAGCAGTGGAGACGAATCACGCTTCTCTGTCTGGCAATCCGATGGACAAGTCAGGGTTTGGCGGTTGCCAGGAGAACGGCACTTGCCTGACTGCATTGTGCCAAGTGTAAAGTTTGGTAGAGGGGGGATTATGGTGTCGGGTTGTTTTTCAGGGGTTGGGCTTGGCCCCTTAGTTCCAGTGAAAGGAACTCTTAATTCTTCAGCATACCAAGACATTTTGGACAATTTCATGCTCCCAACTTTGTGCGAACAGTTTGGGGATGGCCCCTTCTTGTTCCAACATGGCTGTGCACCAGTGCACAAAGCAAGGTCCATAAAGACATGGATGAGTGAGTTTGGTGTGGAGGAACTTGACTGGCCTGCACAGAGTCCTGACCTCAACCCGATAGAACACCTTTGGGATGAATTAGAGCGGAGACTGCGATCCAGGCCTTCTCGTCCAACATCAATGCCTAACCTCACAAATGCACTTCTAGAAGAATGGTCAAAAATTCCCATAAACACACTCCTAAACCTTGTGGAAAGCCTTCCTAGAAGAGTTGAAGCTGTTATAGCTGCAAAGGGTGGGCCAACTCCATATTAAACACTACAGATTAAGAATGGGATGTCATTAAAGTTCATGTGCGCATAAAGGCAGGCATCCCAAAACGTTTGGCAATATAGTGTATGTCAGCAATGACTACTGCTTCAGAATACGATGTGTAGTAGTCTATAACAGTAAGTATATAGACATTCTGAATAGGACCCACCAAATCAACACCTATCTTGCCCCATTGTTTGGGTGGTAATGGATGCAGTGGTTGTTCTTCATGCATTACAGTTTTTGACCATTCTTTCTACATCCATGTCCATATTAGGCCAATAGAATTTTTTCTCAAAAATTGCTTTGTGTGAATTACACCTTGATGTGACTTGTGTGCAATTTTCAAAGCTTGGGAAGAAGAACAACAATCCTGTGTCCCTGCAGCAAAAGACCATCATGGGGTTGACAACTCCTCTGAGCAGCGTTTGTATGGATGTAGGGTTTCAGGAATTGTAGCAGGCCACTGTCCTGTCTCCACTATGGAAATCAGTTGCGTCAAGGTAGTATCTTCCATTGTAGCTCTTTTAAGTTTCTTGTACATCCATCATTTTTACAGACAACACTCTGTCCATATACGTGTCCATGTAACTGTTGTCCTCAGTTTCCGGTAAAGGAAGTCTAGAAAGTGAGTCTGCAACATTGTCTTTTCGTGCAATGTGTTCAATCTTGTAGTCATATGGATACAATCTCAGTCCAAGTCTTTGTATTCTAGGAGGCAAAAGCTTTGACTTCTCTGGATTGAGCATATAAATGAGGTCGATGATCAGTTTGAAGAGTAAATCTGCCTCCCCACAAATATGCTCTGAAATGTTCCACTGCCAATACGCACCCTATCTGCCCGCTCTATCTGAGAGTAACGCCTTTCTGTGGGTGTCAGAGAGTGGCTCGCATATGCTACAGGCTTCTTAGCTCCATCTTCTTGTGTCTGAAGCAAAACTGCTCCAAGTCCAACTGGACTTGCATTACAAATCACAACTGCTGGAGCACTCATGTTGAAGTATGCTAGGCATGGCTTACTAGTTATTTTTCTGCTTCAGATGACCACTGCCACTCTTGTCCTTGTCTAGTCACTTTTCTGAGAGGCTCAGACAGATTTGCGTAATTGGGAACAAACTTCATCAAAAATCCACAAGTGCCTAAGAATGAATGTAACTGTGCAACATTTTCGGGTCTGGGAGCATTACAAACTGCTTCAACCTTTCGTGGATCTGGTTTTATTCCGTCCACTGTGACAGTGTGACCCAAAATCTCAATCTGCTTAAGTCCAAATAAACATTTTTCTTTATTCAAGGTCAGTCCTTATTCTTGGAATCTTTGAAAAACATTTCTCAGTCTTTGCTCCAGCTCATTTCATTTTCAGCAAACATGACCACATCATCCATGTAGCACACCACACCTGGCATCCCACATAACATAGAGTCCATGACTTTCTGGTATGCTTCAGGAGCACTGGACAATCTGAATGGAACCTTCCTAAAACAGTAGCATCTCTGGTGCATAATGAATGTGGTCATTTGTCTGGATTCAGGTGCCAGATCATCTTGTTAGAAACGCTTACAGGCTTCCAGTTTTGCAAACACCTTTGCTCCCTGCATTGCTTGCAGTCTATTGTTGGTACTGGGTGTCTTTCACTTACCACCGCTTTATTCACTTCTCTCAGATCTACACAAAGTCTTACTTCTTTAGTGTCTTTTTTTTGGAATGAGAAGAATATTTGATACCCATTCAGATCCTTTGTGCACTTTCCTCTATGATGATGATCAGATTGCAGAGCCTGCGAGGAATTGCCAATCAAGATCCTTCGTGTGAGGCTGGCCGTTGTTCGCAGCAGTGGCCAGCAGACTGTAGATTAGTCCTTCAGGACGCTCTACCGAGGGTCTGACGTCGGCCCAATGTCCACGTCGAGAGTTCCCACCCTCCAGCAGAAGCGCCGGAAATGGTCTTGTTCAGCTGTGGAGAGGACGATGCCATGTCCATGAGTGCCTCTGTCCCAGGTGCCTGGTCAGAGGTCCCTTCAGAGGCTAGCTGCACCCCGACTTCAATGGACACGGAGCTGATGAGCATCCTCACGGAGGCAGTAGCAGATTTGGAGTTTGACTGGGCAGCCCCTGAACAGCCGTCTAAATGTTAGATGGACGGGTCTTTCCTCGGCGCGAGTCGCCAAACGGACGCACCACAGAGACCCGCCCCTTTCTTCCCTGAGCTCCATGAGGAGCTCACTTGTTCATGGCGCTCCCCTCACTCAGCCCGAGCCCATGCACAAGGAACTCAGCTTCTCACGACAGCGGAGGGGGTGGAGAAAAGAGCTCGACCACCTACCGTTGAGGATGCAGTTGCGGCTCACCTATGTCCGTCCCGAGGTTTGAAAACCGCCTCATTGCCTTCTAAGCTATGTCAAGCCACAGCTCTCTATTTCTGCAGGACACACAGCATCTGCCCTTCACACGATGGCAGTCTTGCAGGTATTCTAGATGTGGCTGCTGAGGTCCCTGGATGAAGAAGACCTGGACCCAGAGTCATTCCGCAAATTGTGGACAGCAGCTGATCTAGCCTTGGCCGCATCTAAAAAGGTCGCCCAGGGAATCGGCCGCAATATGGGCAGCCTTGTGGTTCTGCTTTGTCACCTGTGGCTGACGCTTACTGAGATGCTAAATGCAGAGAAGAGGCAACTCCTCGACACCCCGGTGAGCCCGTAGGGTCTCTTTGGAGTTGCAGTGGAGGCTTTTTCTGAGAAGTATACAGAAGCACTAAAGCAGTCGAAGATGCTGCCAGATCAAGTTCCAGATCATCATCAGCTCAGTGATCAGCCGAATATGCTCCCACCTCGAGACTGAACCGCCACTTCGTCAGAGGCAGTTCAAGAAACCCCGCTTCGGAGCAAAGCCGACCCCTCCTGCGGAGAAAAAAAGAGCAGCGTTCCTGATGTTCGTGCCAGGAGGAAAAGGGCACGGTCCATGCACGATAACGGGCCAGTGGCCAAAAGAGCATGTTCTTGCTCAGAGTTCACTCGGCGGCCAGAAGAGAACTGTCATTCAGCCCGGGGACCATTTCATAGCGGTGGATCTGAAAGATGCTTATTTTCACATCTAGGTAGCCCCTCATCACAGGCGCTTTCTGCGATTTGCATTCGAAGGTGTTGCATACCAGTTCAAAGTGTTACCATTCGGACTGGCCCCCCGTACGTTCACGCTGTGCATAAATGCAGTGCTCTCAACCCTGAGACTCAGTGGAATGCGCGTGCTGAACTATCTCGATGACTGATCATCGTTTAATCGAGGAGTGTGCTCGAGGAACACAAACACAGGCTCCTCGCCCATCTAGCGTGTCTAGGTGTGTCTGTGAACATAAAAGAGGATGCTTCTGCCCTGCCAGTCGATTACTTTTCTGGGTATTGTTTTGGACTCGTCCACGATGATCGCTCGCTTATCAGAGCAGAGAATCCAGTCCATTCACAATACACTGGCCTCGTTTGTGCAAGGCGATTCCTCTGAAAACGTTTCAAACACTGCTCGGTCTAATGGCAGCTGCAGCCTCTGCCTGCCGGCTGGGCTTGCTGCATATGAGGCCGTTGCAATTATGATTACAGGACCGAGTCCCGCCACAGGCGTGGAGAGAGGGGATAAAGTGCCTTGTCATAACGCGTTCATGTCTCGAGGCTCTGACGCCCTGGTTCGGCACAGCTATGTACAAACAGGGTACTGCGATGGGCAGGGTGGACAGACGGATAGTGGTGACCACGGATGTGTCACTGTCAGGCTGGAGAGCCCTCTGCGATGGCAAACCAGCGTGTGGGCGAGAGACCAGAAGCACTGGCATATAAATTGCTTGCATCACAGTGGCTTTCTCCTGTTCTGAATGCAGCGACTGGATGCTGTGCGTGCACTGAAGTGTTGTTTGGAATACATGTTATGCACATGTAAACAAATATACTAAGTTTATGGTTCATATAAATGGAACATTCAGAATCTGAAATCGGATTTGATTCATTAAAAAATTAGTGCATATAAACATAGCTACTGTGGACATTCAGCTTTTGTTAATGGTTGGCTTCAGGGAGATAGTCCACAGCAGTGGTTTACTGAATTTTACTCTATTTGGGCTGGATTTCCCAAAAAGTTGTCTCTTAGCACGCTACGAAGACTCTAAAAGTAATACCTTAATTAAAGTTACAACTTTGGCCAAAGTTTCAAAACACGAGTTGGACGTATGACATATTTCTGTGCCAAATATACTACTTCCAGTTGTAGACATGTTTTGCCAAATTTTTTTCGAGTATGGCCTGTATCACATTATAAAGGGTGGAATTCCTTGTATAGGCATTTCTCCCTGATAAGCGTGCACACACACACCACCCAGAGAAAGAGCAAGAGCACGCCCATCAACGCTCTTCGTTCGGGATATGGAAGCCGAGAGATTTTTCAACAATGGCTGTGTCCCAATTCAGGGGCTGCACCCTTTGAAGGCTGCATACATCATCGAGGCAGTCTCATTTAAGAAAAATAACTGTTAGATTGCAAAGTAAGAAAGAAATTACAGTATTTTACACCTCACAATGAATATCAGTCAATTTTATTAAGGTTACTTAAATATGAAATCCTTGATGACGTATGCAGCCTTCAAATCCGACCTCCGGAGGACGCAGCCTCCTTCGTATAGACTGAGATGTAAAGAAGCTTTTTGCACAGTGGTGGCCACTAGCGGAGTGAACTGTCAACAGTGATAAGGTATAATTAAGAGTGGCCCAGACCAACCTTACGAATAAATGACAGAAGGTATACTTAACCAAAAACATTTTGGGAAACACTTAGTAACATTAAGGTACAGCTTAAAGTATAATTTAAGAACAATGTAGAGTTCTTTAAGAAGGTTTCGGGAAATCCAATTGTTGATGCAGTCATGTTGGATTTTGGTGTCAAGCCACTGGAAAAAAGGCCTGTCAATGACAATGTCACAAATAAATATATATTATTAGATACATTTGCCAGACAGACAGTCAGTTAATTTAGAGCTATATCTGGGCAGTGATTCAATTTGAGGACAACTCTCCTTTAATCACAGATGTTTTATCTCAGTCCTCTGTAGTTTGGAGAGACATTAGAGTGTTTTTTTCTGTGTGATTATTATTTTTGTCTATGCTGTTCTCATACACTCCCACATCACAAAGCATTGAATGAATATTTGCAGGTGAATGCTTTTCTAGAGTGTAATGATTGCCAATCCCCATTAGCAAACAATGAAAAGAAGCTCTAAAATTAGTTTTTGTTGACAAACTACTATCAAACTGTAGAGGTGGAAAATATAAATAAATAATTATGATAAAACAACGGCATAAGACAGAGGATAAAAATGCATGTCTTTATGTTTGTATTTCAACTCACCATCCCTTAGAAAAGAAAAATCAAAAATGAGATCTCTTTAACATCTCAAAAGTTTCTCCTAGACAAAAATGAGGTTACTTTAACATCAAATGGAAACTTTTGCTTGAGCCTTCTGCTTCTCACGCTTATCTCCTGAGACAAAAACTCTAACACTCTCACAATGGTCTCTTTTAAAGTTTTAGAGGAGATCTCAACAACATCACACACTGTGCTCAGACAATTCTTCTTATTTAGAGACACTGGATCTCTCACATTTGTCTCCTGTAAAGATTCAGAAGAGATCTCATCAACTTCATATACTGTGCTCAGTTTTTTCTCGTTTCTTAGAGACTGCTGCTCTCACATTTGTCTCTAAAGTTTCATAAGAGATCTCAATAACATTACACATTGTGCTCAAATTTTTCTCCTAAACTAAAGACTCTGAAGCTCTCACATTTGTCTCATCTAAAGTTTAGAAGAGATCCTAGCAACATCACACACTGTGCTCTGATTTTTCTCCTAAACTAAAGACTCCAATAGTCTAACACTTGTCTTCTCTGAAGTTTTAGAAGGGACCTCAGTAACATTGCACACTGTGCTCAGATTTTTCTCCTCAGCTAGAGACTCTGAAGCTCTCACATTTGTCTCTTAAAGTTTAGATGAGATCTCAACTTTACAAAGTGTGCACCAATAAAGTCCATAATTTTAGCGTTTAAGCCTATAAGAGAAAAATCTGAGCACAATGTGTGATGTTATTGAAATATCTTCTAAACTTTTAAGGGGACAAATGTGAGACCACCAGAGACTCTAGTTAAGGAGAAAAATCTGAGCGCAGTGTGTGATGCTGTTGAAATCTCTTCTAAAACTTTAAAGGAGACCATTGGGAGAGTGTTAGAGTTTTTGTCTCAGGAGACAAGTGTGAGAAGCAGTAGACTCAAGCAAAAGTCTCCATTCGATGTTAAAGTAACCTCATTTTTGTCTCATTTTTAAAATGTTAAAAAGATCTCACTTTTGATATTTCCTATGGGGGGTGAAAAGAAAGTGGGATGCAGTAGCGACCATATCCAATTTTCTCTCTGTGAACAACCTACATGTATGTAGAGATCGACCGATATATCGATTTACCGATATTTTCCCCTATATTTAAGCATTCAAGATTCACTTGTTTAAAACACCGTAATTATATAAACATTTACTATATAACCATTAATTCGCTAATAAACATCCAAATAAACACAGCTCTATGGAAATTAATTATTATCTCCGCAAGCGATCGCAGTTTGAGTATAGTTCTGTGTAAATGCATAGATAAACAGAGCTTTGTCAGCAGATATTTCATAATCTAGAACGACAAAAACAGTATTAATAATTCTGATATAACATACCAGTTGAGAAATGCAATAAAATACGATGTTTTCTTTGTTATATTTCAATATTCCAGAGAATATTATTCAGTTATTTAACATTATCCAGCGAATTATTCTTCACTCTTGAGCCTATTAAACAGCTTATAAATCTACTAAAACTGTAGTTTAAAATGAAGTATTACATTTCTGCAAAGTTGATATGACTCCTGTCTTTAATTCATTTTCTCCATTTGAAAACATTACACATTCTTTTGCTTATTGTTAACATTAGTGTTGCTGCTGATGCTTTTTTATAAATAAAATTATTTTTGTAATATGAAGATTAAAATTAACATGAAAGACTACTAAATTTCAACACTTTTTTTTTAAGATGACTGAAAGGAGGAAAAACCAAAATGAAGTATGGACTTACTTCACTCAGTCATTGCCAGGGCTGGCAGTTTGCAAAGAATGCCAAATGAATAGGGGTCAAAATCTAAAACAACAAAAAAAAAAAAAATTTATTGTGTCAAAAACAAGTATAACTGTAAATAAATGTCGGTTCTGCATATCGGTTATCAGGCACGTAAACACATATATTATAAAAAATAGGCCCTAAACGATAATTATCATAGAATGGTCAGTTGAAGTAATGTACTAATGAACTGGGAATAAATACAAACTGAACATGCACAAAACTACACATGTAAATATTTATTTTAATTGTGATTCAAAAAAGCGAATGACACTTGACACCTGAATCAGAATACGAAGCAGTCACGTGGTTGTGTGCGATAACGAAGCTTCGGACATCACAGATTACGTGGTTATGGCAAAACGAATCAAGCTCTGGTACATCTTCACTGTGAGATGTTTCTTTTTCTTTCTTTTTTTCTTTTTTTTTGATACAAGCTTCGAAGCTTCGGTGTCAAAAATGTCACATCACCAGTTTGGAGTACAGTGAACAAATAAAATGTGATTTTGAATTTATGTTGTATTTTGGTGTATCTTATGGTTGTATTGTCAGTCGTTGCATCGGAGAAAACGCCTTTTGTGTCTCACAGCAAACAAACCAAATATTACAAAATGGTTAAACAATTACAGAAATGTTATTAATTTTAAGGTTTTAAAGTGTATTCTTGTTTAACATTATGTAATCCTCCGAAACGAGTTTGCAACACAAGTCACGAACAGAAATGTTTTTTCATATTAATGAGCATAACTGCATTTAATAAATGTGACTAAAACATTTATATGTCATTGATATGATAGTTGATTACAACAGAAACAAAACATAATGCCACGATTTTAATATTAATACATTGGAATTCATACACATTCACACTTGGATACGTAAATAATTTACGTTTTATTGCTGTCAATACATCAATATTGTACATTCTTGTGTGTATGAAAACGTGTTTTGATTTTGCAACATTTATGCCAAACGTTGATATAATTTCCCCACTGTGTAAATAATGGCAAGTACACAGGGTGATGTTGTTACAATTTATCCCACTACTGGGGTGAGTTGTAACAGTAGCGATTAGAAAAGTGTGGTATGGTGGACATGGTTTGATGTTCATTTCATCCCTATACCTACAGTATTTTCTATGTGGATTCTAACTGATGATGTTACAAGTTACAACTCACCCTGTGTTATAACAATCCTCAGTAAAATTAACTGGACCAAACAGTTTAATAGCAATGTTGCAAAAACAGAGTTATACATGATTAAGCTCAATAATGCAATCTAGTTTTATTAGCCACTTATATAACCAGTATATCAATTCTAGTATTATTAAAAAGAAATTCTCCTCAGAGATGTGTTATTCTGTTTTTGCCGATTTATTAACCTTTCATCAAGACTTTTAATCTTTGATCTCCTTTATCTTCTACCAGGTTGAGTAACACCAAAAAGCAGGCTGTCCATACCGTCATGGGCATCTGGATGGTGTCATTCATTCTGTCCACCTTGCCTGCTGTGGGCTGGCATGATACCACAGAACGCTTTTACACCCACGACAACTGTCGCTTCATTGTGACAGAGATTGGCTTGGGCTTTGGCGTCTGCTTCCTCTTGCTGATCAGCGGGAGTGTGGTGATGGGCGTCATCTGTATTGGAATTGCCCTCTTCCAGACCTTTTCCATCCAGATGGGCCAAAACATGGACAAAAACAAATTTAATGTTCCCACCATCGTAGTGGAGGATGCTCAGGGCAAAAGGCGTTCATCCATTGATGGGTCAGAGCCCATTAAGACATCGCTGCAGATCACCTATCTGATCAGTGGAATAGTCTTCATATATGATTTTCTAACTGGATTCCCCATATTGGTGAGTGTTTGTTTTCATTTAAAAGGACATGATTTTCAAGAAGGGCTTTAGTGGAGTTATAAGTGTTACTTCAGACAGGACCACTTTGGCAAGTTAGTTTGGCAGTATGGTTCCTTATGGGGGTTCTTGCTCCGTAATTAATTGAACATACAACAGCTTTAGCATTAACCCCCCATGGAACCATCAGCTTGGGAAATATACAGACGATTAAGACACTTTAGTAATGTCTTTAAAGCGAAACAGTGGTAATGTGTAGACGTGGCAGTGGGACATTTATACTGTAGCTTGGCTATGAGGATGAGTGTCTCTCAGCAGTGAGGTCCATGCCAGCTAGGACTTTAAAGCCTTGGTAATCTGAAACAAAAAATAAGACAACACCCAGAAGGTGCACAGTAATATGCTGATACTTATAGCGGGGAGGGAGGGAGGGAGGGTTGCGAGCAGTTTGAGCATACTTACCGAGCAGTAATGCCACGTATATATGTCCCCGGTCTAATAGGAGAATAGTAGTGATTGGAGTGATTTGACAGCTGACCGCAGCACTATTCCTACGTGGCCTGACTGAACTAACGCTGCGCTTAATTTATCTTTGCAGGTAAATGAGTTGAGGAGTTGCTCTTGATTGACTTATGATTGATATTGACTTTTTGAGGACTACTGACAAAGATAGTGCCTTTGATTATAATGATCCTATATGAAATCCTCATATATGTCAGTTAGAAAACTCCTTGGAACAATTCTCAAAGTTTCACATAGCTAAAAAATGTCGCATGGCGTTGATGGAAACGCTTCTGCATTAGCCAGTGTCTGAAGGTAAATCCAAAAGCCTTTTCTGCTAAAATCTGTTTTGTACTTTGAAATCCACATATTAACATATCCATATTAACAGTGGTGGTAAAGAGAAAGCCACATAATGAATCAATGTTCATCACAAGTAGCTTTTTCACAAGCTGAGGTAAATACTAATATATAGAAGGTGCACACAGTGTCATACACACAAATACAAAACACCATCATGGTAACACATATGACACTACAATAATGCAGTAAACATTCATATAACAACATAAGATGTAACATAAAACCCGAATGTACATAACTGATAAGAAAAAACTAAGAAGAAACACAATAATTACATTTTTAAAAAACATCAAACGTAAAGTGGGAATTCTAAGAAATGCCAGTTTATGGTTTTTAACTGTCAATTATAAGATTATTTGTTCTTGTTACTTCCAAAAATGGTACATATACTTGCTGTTAAAGGGTTAGTTCACCCAAAAATGAAAATTCTGTCATTAATTACTTACCCTCATGTCGTTCCAAACCTGTAAGACCTTCGTTCATCTTCAGAACACAAATTAAGATATTTTTGATGAAATCCGAGAGCTCTCTGACTCCTCCATAGACAGCAGTTTAACCACCACTTTCAAAGCCCAGAAAACTACTAAAGACATTGTTAAAATAGTCCATGTGACTGCAGTGGTTCAAACCTTAATCTTATGAAGCGACGAGAATATTTTTTGTGCGCTAAAACAAAACAAAAATAACGACTTTATATACTTATAGGGACTTTATATTAGGCCTTTGGCTGTCGCAATAATCAATATATCGACTTATTGCACAATATATGTACATAACCTCAATAATTTTTGGTGATGAAATATATCGGCCATTTTGTTTACATGATAATGAGTGTCACCAACATTTTTCAATCATGCTGTCATCTGCAGTTCCTACACAGACCAGTCATCGACAGGTGAAAAAAGGCGTTATTTGAGGCGTTATAGTGTTTTCCTGACAACTACAGACAGTTTGGAAGAAGAAGTCCGAATGCTCTGGATTTAAAAGCCAATCCACTGTTCCGGTGCAAATATAAATGTCTTTGTTCATACGGACATCTGACTGCTAAGTAGGGGTTTGTGTTTTCAGAAATAGTGCACCCTTACATTACTGAGAAAAGAAGGTCAGGAAAAAATCTGTAAATGGAAAATCTCCATAGTGCCTTTTGTGCATTTGCAGTTTTTTTGTTTTACTTGTTACTTTGCAATTTTTAGAAAATATTTACCATTTATTCAAGTTTTTTATTTAGGATATTACATTTTTTGATCCTTAATTTCCATCATCTAAAGAATTAAATGGTTGTCATTTGAAAGTGTGTAGGTCTACATGCATTATGCTGTTATATTATTATATATTCAGTGGCATAAAATGGTCTTAAAATTTCATCATCCTCATCGGTATAGCCTAGTCATTCTAGATCAGTACTGAAGGAACTCTAGTTCACATGCTGCTTTTAAACACTTTGAGAATTTAAATTCTCTCCTATCTTCATACATCAAGGCTATAGAATATATTTAGGTAATCATCTCCTTTAGGTAGTAATTTCCTTTAAGTAAATCTGTTTCCTCTTGAATGGCACCAGGCACAGGAAGGGATAGAACTATGGCCGGAAGTGACGCAAAATCTCACCATAAAATAACAATAAATTAAATTTGCTACTTATCAGATTGTGTTTTATTAATGTCTACATCTGCCCCAACCCTAAACCTACATTACAATGTACAGAATATACATTCTTCTCCAAAAAGAAGCCCCATGAAGAGGCCACTAAATGTTGCCTTACAGATGTGTCTTGGTTATTGAGTTAATTAGTATTACGATAAAATTTCCATTTTATCGTTGAGGTGTAACAATAAATTGTCCCTTGCACAAAAATGTGACTTTGAATCATGCATGTGAAAAAATTAATCGTCGTATAGAGTTAATCACAATGTTGCAATCAGAAATGTGATTGTTCACCACTGATCATCTAAACTGCAAATGTGCTGGAGCGCCAGTCCTTCAGTCTGACAGAAGCAGTGAAAGCAGAAGCATTAATTAAAGTATCCATATTGCCATCTGTTGTGCATTCATCATATATCAAAATGATGTTGAAAAGGTTGAAATATGATGGTTGCTCTGTGCATGGCGAACAAGGTCCAAGTCTGACAAAGTCCACCTCTGAGCAGGCATGTTTGTTCAGCCTGGTCTCATTGTTAATACGTAGGTATTAATACGTAACTTTCAAAGACACAAAACGTACATTTTTGTACGTTTAGAAAGGTGCTAAAACGTACAATATTGACGTAATTATGGCACTAAAACGTAAAAATACTTACGTTTTTACAGCGAAAAAACGTAAAATATTTACGAATCTTTCATGTCATAAAGATATATGTATAATTTCCATTTTATCGTTTTATAGATAAATGTAAGATCCCTAAACCCCATCCCGAACCTAAACCTACCCATTTTATACAGAATGTTAAAAGAATAAAACATAAAGAACAGAAATGTGTAGGAAAATGACAATTTTAGTAAAAATATAACATTAAAACGATATTTTGAGCCACCAATCCTACACCTACCCCTAAACCTACCCATAACCATTTCTTTAAACTACCTACTGTTATAAATAAAAGAATGACAGACAAACAAGCGTAATCACAATAATTTATTTTTTGCGAAAATGTCAAAAGTGGTACCAAAAGTAGTTCAAATGATGATGATTCCAGTCACAGTCCTCTCTGGCGGTAAGTTTTTTATAGGGTACAGAGCAGAATTTAACTTTTTAATCCATGAAAATATGATAAATCCTGCTTCTCTCCGTGAAGGCGCGCAGTTATTTCAAATGTCAGTCCACTGAAACACGGCATGTCGCAATCTGTGACGAAGCAGATGAGAACCAATGAGCGTTCGATATCAGTGCCGTAAACCATGTCGTAACGCTTCTCGAGGGTGGCGCTACTTTCAAATTTGAATCATAACGAGCGCGAGCTTTGACTGTGACGGTTGCTGTTGCTGAGAATGAAGATGAAGATCGATGGATAAAGGGCTGAATTTGGATCTGTTGCTTACAAACATATGGATTCTAAAGATTTGGAGTACAGCGAACAAATAAAATGGATGTGATTTGTGAATTTATGTTGTGTTTTGGTGTATCTTATGGTTGTATTGTCAGTCGCTGCAAAGGAGAAAACGCCTTCTGTGTCTCACAGCAAACAAACTAAATATTACAAAATGGTTAAACAATTACAGAAATTTTATTCATAAGGTTTCAAATTATAGTCTTGTTTAACATTATGTAACCCTCCGAAACGAGCAGCACAAGCCACGAACAGAAATGTTATTTCATATTAAGTAGATGAGTAAACTGCTTTTAATAAATTCGACTAAAAACATCGTTAAATCATTAAAGCCACGATTTTAACATGGGAATTCATATACATTCACACCTTACGTTACATGATTTACGTTTTTTTGTTTTGTTTTTTTTGTTTTTTTTTTTGCTGTTAATACGTAAGTATTTTTACGTTTTAGTGCTATAAATACGTCAATGTTGTAGGTTTTTGTGTGTATGAAAACGTAAGTAAATGTACCCCTGATAGCGCACGTACATCTCGGAGACGTCTATTTGATGTGTGTGTTTACGTCTGGAAGACGTATTTTTTAGAGTGTTTGCTCATCTGCAATACGTCTATAGGACGTTTCCTGTCAGATGTCAAAGAGACGTTTAGAAGATGTCTTTAAGATGTTTATGATTTAGAATGTATGTAAAACTGACATCTTCAAGACGTCTATCAGATGTTTGTAAACAGCAGATGCTTTCCAGATTAAGTGATCTTTAACAGACGTCTTGCAGACGTATGTGTGCTATCTGGGCGTGGTAGAACCACAATTTACGTAAAAATACACACGTTTTCTCATGAGATCACGTTGGTTTGTTCTTATGTGTGTTGTTGAATAGGATCAATAACATCCAATAATTTATCTTAACATTGTAGATATTATGTAAACAGAGAGCATGGCTTGGATCTAACCAACAGTGTGTGGAGTCACTAACAGTATTCTAGATATGTGTTGAAGAATTAGATGCTTGCAGCTAGTGCTGCTCAATTATGGCAATTATTTTTGGTCAATATTGAAAACACGATTATTTAACACAAGAGAGAGTCTGTGGCTTGGGAACCAAGGCCTGCACCAGGTGGCTTTTGGAAAAGTTGCAGGAGAACATTGAGTGGGCCTGGATGAAGATAAAGTCAAGTAAATCTAGGAGCATATCAATAATAAAGGAAAGACTGTCAGACCATTGTTTCTTCATTGGGGAAGAGCCCATACCCACGGTGACGGAGAAACCAGTTAAGAGCCTGAGTCGCTGGTATGATGCTACTTTCAAGGACAAAGAACTAGTGGACCAGCTCAGGTGGGACACCTTTAGTAAGTCCTTGGTCCCTGGCAGGTTAAAACTTTTTTAAATTCTGTCTCTTACCATGGCTGATGTGGCCTCTGACCATCTACGAGGTCTCAGTCTCGAAAGTTGAAAATTAGAAAGGGTGATAAGCTCATTTGTTAAAAAATGGCTAGGCTTCCCCAGGTACATGAGCAACATAGGGCTGTATGGAAAAGGCACCTTGGAGTTTCTGGTGTACAAATGCTCCAAATGCTGGAAATGACACTGAATTCTGTGATCCATGTTAACCCAAATAGTTCTAGTCCTGCCCTCAACACTGGAAAGAAGTGGACTGTACAGCAGGCTAAATCAGCCTTTAAAGCACAGAGACATTGTTGGCCATGTTCAGCAAGGGAGAGAAGGCCTCAGCCTTGTAGACCATCCTGGCACGAGTTGATGGCTCTTGGTTAAGAGGAGGGACATCAATTGGGCCCTGTAACAACAGAGGCACAGAGTGGGGGTAAAAGCAGAGGGGGGCTCACCTGGGACACCAAATGTCGCCAATGAGGTGTCGTGGGCATATATCATTGAAACATCTATAGGAAAGAGGGTGCCCACCTAATGACCCCAATGAAGCTTCATATTTCTCTCCCTCTATCCCTATCATATTTGTTCCCCACCCATCTCGGGAAGGTGCAATATTAGCAAGTGAAACCAACTAGTCTGGTATGTGGGATACGTGCAAGGTTAGGGACAGGTTTGGTGGTATGAGTAGGTTTAAGGCTGCAGGTGTAAGGGAAAGGTCAACAGTGTAATTATAGATGTAATAACAGAAATTAATTACAGATGTAATTATATGCAGGTATTTTTTTAAATACATTACAAGTACAATGTAAAGCATGTATGTACACAATATGTGTATTGTATAAAATTATTAATTTAAATGTTAGCACAAAATAGTTAAAGACACCTAATAAAAAGTGGGACTTTGTTTATCACCGCCATGGTTAAATGATGCATAAGGGGAACTGTATGTGTCTGTATGCCATTTTGCTTTGCTTTTTACCATATAAATAACTGCCGTGCTTCATTGTAGGTGGTGAGCTTTGCCAGCCTGAAATTTGACCGCTCTTACAGCTGGATGGTCCTATGTGTGCTCTGGTGCTCAATAGCACAATCAATCCTCCTTCCCATGTTCTTGTGGGCTTGTGACCGCTACAGGGCAGACGTCAAGATGGTCTGGGAGAAATGTGTGGCCATCATGTCCAACGATGAAGTGGATGAAGGTAAGGAACACTGAGCTTCTTTTAACATTTTTCAAGGAAAAAGCAATGCTGTTTTCAAAATAATACACAATATATAGTACACAGTACTATGCAACAATAAATACTTGTAAATTCTAGAATTAAATACTTGTCAAATAACTTTATTCAGTAAGAATCTTGAATGGTCACTAGTGAAAATGCTAAAACGAAAAAAATTACAAACAAGGTGCCTTGGATTGTGGGAAAAGGCAAATGTGCTCTGCTTGTATAACTCTGGTGAAAATAGATCATCCTGCTATCACATGCATAGAAAAAATTATTTAAAGATGCACAAAATGTATACAGAATGTGTAGTATGATAGTATTTATTCAATGGTATTATAACACAACCTCAGATGTTGATGGTGGTGAAGAAAGGAAGTAAAGAAAGTTTCATCCATTATGTTTTTATTATCATTTGTCTTTGGAATTAATTATTAATGAACTAATTAATTAATTAATTTTACATACATTACTGCCATGTTTGAAAAAAAAAATCAAATCTACAATGATGATTACAGTCATTGGGTTTATCATGTGACCTACATTTTGAGATGGATGGACATGATTTTAAATTATTGTTTTAGTCTCTTATTAATATGTTTAGCTGACACAATTAAGTTTTCTTTGGAGTAAGCACCACTGTATAAATTTTGCTGCAAAGTTCTTATTTGTCACAGGCAAATGCTTCAGTAAGCCTGCTGTAGATTGCTATATCTAAACATTTTAAATGACATAAATCCAGAAAGATGAAAAAAAAAACACCTCTCAGGTTACGACTGAGATGGGAAATGACACACTGTATCTTGGATTGACGCTATGGGGAATGCCATCAGCGCTACCGGTGTCTGAAGCACATGTGAACACATGCCAATTTTTCATTGGCTGTCGACAGTCCATGACATCATTAGCAAAGTGCCCAGAAGTATAAGAGGATGCCCATAACACACATCAACAACTTCTTTGTCTGAAGGAGACGTGCCGGCAGGCCCAAGGCATGGCAACGAGACAAAGTGTCTCGTTCCCCTTCTCAGGGAACCATGGTTACAGTTGTAACCTGAGACATTCCCATTTGAAGTGGAACGCAATACTGCATCTTGGATTGACACTATAGGGGAACAAATATCCACTCTGCCATGCTGAGGGAATGCTTGCCTCACTAGGTGAGAATATGTACAACAATAGTGGGCATAGCATAAGTTGATTAAAGGATTATTTAACGGAGTGTCAACCCAGGGTGCAACCCTTGAAAGACTCACATAAGCCACTTTTCCACCGTCGGGCTGAATGATTCTTAGAATGGTAAGGAACAGTTCCGGTTGTGTTTCCACTTGAGCCTGGTACGGCACGGCACGATTACAAATCGTTCTCAGCACGGTTGTCTAACTGTGCTGAATCGTGCTGGTAGAATCCGTGAAGTGACGTCGCCACTCAGGTTTGGTCATTTGTCTGTTGCCTGGCTACCTGGCTAAGCGTTCTATTTGAGTGATGTAAACACAAACGTCGCTCAAATAGAGGGCTCTGAACCTCAAATAGAGGCCTCGTTCACTGAACATGCATGCTCTTCACCCAAGCACAGAATGCACAGCTTGTGTGTGTCCTTAGATGTCAAAAATCAGGGACATGGAGGCACACACTTCTTGAAGTGCTTGCTAGTATTTCCAATCGGCCTTCACTACGCACTATTCAAAGAAATGGCTCCTGAAGACAAAAAAGCTGATGATGTGTGCCTCTTATACTTCTGGGTTCTCCACTAATGATGTCACGGACTGTTATCAGCCAATGAAAAATTGGCGTTGGTGTTCACACGTGCTTCAGACACCAGTCACACTGATGGCATTCCCCATAGAGTCAATCCAAGACTCAGTGATGAGTTCCACTTCGAAAGGGAATTGCAATGGAGCATTAAAAAAAAAATAAAAGTAAAGAAGAGCAAGCAAGACTGCCCAAAATTACAGCATAATTATTTCACCCACGCAACAACCTTATTTGCATGATGTCACTAGTTAATTCCCCTGCAGTACCACTGGCCAAAATACTGCAGGTGTAGTCAGGGCCGGGGGAAGACAATCCAGCGCTCTGGGATGTTGATGTTGATTTTGAGGATGAATTTTGTCCATTTTCTAAGCGGGGTCTCGTCATAATGTAACATTATTGAAAAACTGATTTTTTTTTTTTTTTGTACAAAAAATTTTAAACTTTGACAAAAAGTAACTTTTATCGTTACAATTGTGATTTCATAATATTTAGATATGAATCCAACTGAAAAAAATAAAATAAATAAAACTTGTGAAAAGATGTCTTTAAGTTAGTCAGATAGCACATAGCAAATAGTGGAGCTCTGCAGCCATCTACTGGATAAAGTGATAATTTTTCACTTTTAAAACTGCATTTTCCAAAAGATGGGCAAAAATCTTACACTAAACCATGTCAAATTATCCATGTTATCCCCATGAATGAAAGTTAGAAATGTGGGTCTTTTATAAAGTGAATTTTACATAAAAATACCTATTTAGAAATATTTTTTAATTTATTTATATAAATGTAAAAATTATCATAAATCCTCCAAAAACTGCACAAATGTTGAGTAAAAACAATAAACAGAGTAAAATTACATTTGTTTAAAAAACAACAACAACAACAACAAAAAACAATTATTTTGTTACAAAATTACGTTTTGTTGCCTGACCCCAAAGACCCTGAGTGTGACTTTTTTTTTTTTACACTAACATAAAAACAAGATATCATTCTAATTTTTTTTTTATTTGTAGGTCTAGAAAGTGTTGACAACTGTACAAAGCCTCATGCCATTTGGACAAAGAGAACTTTTTTCTTTTCTTTTTTTTTTTTTTTAGCAAACGTTATTTGGGGTCAAAAAGACCTATAAGGGTAAATTAACCGAAAAAATGAAGTGTGGAATGTTGGACACTTCATGCACTCAACTTTTGCAGCTTTAATTACATAGCGGAGGTGGAGGGGCTATCAGACTTTGATTTTGAATGACAAAATAACCTTGTAAAATTTATACACTACATGGTTGAGTACATAGTGCATAAGAATATATTGTATAAGTGCATAGTGTATACTGCGTCATTTGGGATGCAACTTTTGATACTTGTTGGTTTTCTCTGTGCTTATTTTTGGTTCACCTTTAGCAGTTTGTGTTTTTGGTTTATTTTGTAAAGGTCAGAGCTTTTTTTTTATCACTTTTTATCTTTTTTATTTTTTAATTATTTGTAGAGTGTCACCATTGTTGTTTTGTATGTTGAGTGCTGATGTCACACATTTCAAAGATGTATTTCAGCAGTTGCTTCACTGTTGAGAAAGATCCATCCACAAACAGTTATGAATTTAAAATAAGTTATTGCTTAAATAATGCTAAAATAAAATCTTCATATTCATGCTAAGAATAGTTTGTCTTACTTAAAATCAGCCAATAAGCTCATTTATATTGTAGCTTGTCAGGGTTTTAACAAATGTTTTCATTTGTCACACTTCTGACTGATCCCAAGCAAATTGAACACTAATCTCCATTATGGTGACTTAAAAACAATTGCAGTGGTAAACAATTAAATGTATTACAGTTGCATGGTTAAAGACAAATTTATAATGTGAATTCACAGTAAAACAAGAGCAGTAAATTATTATGATGTTAGCATCATTCCGTTGATTCACAATAATTTGTAAGAAAATCTCCCAGCATGCATTGATTTCACAAAATAAATAAATAAATAAATCTGACTACAGCAGTTTATTGTAAAATAATACCCTTTAATCCTGTAAAATCCTGGCATTTTTTTTACATTGTACAAAAAATTCCTTTCAATGAACCCCCATATTAATTTACTATGCCCATCATTTTCTGAACCTAAGAAAATACCAAATGGTATTTTGTTTGCAACTATGGTTACCTTGTAAAAATTTGTACAGAAAATATTAAAATGAAAAAAAAAATTGCAACAATGTAAAAGAATTTATCTGGATTCCCATAAAAAGAAACTAGAGGTCACATGATAATTATATGATTAATATGCTTAATCACAGACTGTTAGTAAATGAAGCTGTCATTATGTATTGCTGAATGTAGGTGTTAAGTGTTTGACTTTGCTGTTAGCTGTATTTCATTACCCTTCCTGCTGTTTGGCACCATTTCTTAGTTTGCAGTCATAAGGAATATGTGCAAGAAATGGAATTTGTAATCTTAATTTTACCAGTGCTCTGCTTCTTTTCAGACGGTTTGCCTTGTGTAACACAACTCAGTTGTATGTATAAGGGTTGCTTCTTGTACTTGTGTCTCACTCAAATGCATGCTAAGCTCAGCTGCCTGTGCTAATAGCTGATCTCATCTGTCATCCCGCTGTGTGCCCCCATTTTGCCTTAAGATCAGCATTTCACATTGCCCTACAACTGTTTTTAAAGTTCTGAAAAAAAAAAAAAAAAAAAAAAATTGTTTGTCCCCCTTAGAGAATCTTTTGCACCAAAACAAATTTTAGGGAATCTTAAATGACAGTTTGCTCTAGCTGGATTCGGTAGCACTGCTTAATTAAATTGCAACAGTCAGTCATGATTTTCAGTACAAGACACTTCAATGGATTCTAATGATTTCAAATAAAGCATTTTTTACGACCTCCAATTCTAATGCGGACCCCGTAAATCTATAAAAAGATTTTTTTTTTTACTACCTATCCGTCTGTCTGTATGTCTGTCTGTCTGTGTATTTTGAGCACACTGATTTTTAATCCTGATATATATGCTTTCTGCATTTGCAGAAAACAGCCAGGATGGAGGCATTCATCCGGACTTAATATTTGACAGACCATTTGACTATAGCTCCGCTGGTGATATCATGACGGTAGACCGTATTGCCAAATACGAATTCTCAACCTTAGAAAGGGGGGGCCCCCAGGGTTATCCATTGAGGGAGCTTCAGGAAGATAAAATGCACTATTTGCAGGTATATTTCCATTGATTTTGTTTTCAAATCTTTTCTTTATTTTTAATTAAAAATGTGCATGCTGCAATGGCCCTCCACCTCAGTAATTTGCAAAACCTTTAATAGTCACTATACAATATTATACGATAATATTACCTCTTTTACTGGAATCATTTTACATTCATGTTGTCTTACTTATTAGACTTTTCAAACGTCAAGATTTGAAATTGGAGACTTTTTTTATGTGAGAAATGTTTGGAAAATATGATCTAACAAACACTTTTGTTTCTTCACCCCAGTGGTATCTTGGTATTTTTGATGTAGGCCTACTGTTGCAGGGCTCATGTGACGACTGCCACTGATGCCTTTTCAGTTTATATTTTAAAGTTAAAAGCTTGAAGTCATTGCAAATATAAATGAGGGGGGAAAAAAAACAATTCAAATACTAGTCCAAATTCAAAACACATGGCTAATCATGTGACATGTTGTAAAAATCCCATGTTATAGACACTATGACCCACTATGTATAGAACCATGATCTGAACCACTTCTACAAGGAAATAAAGGCTTTATTTAAGAGTTCATGTTAGAGACTGCCAGTAAGTTTTAGAGGTGTGCAATGCTTCACTTCAAACTTTTAACCTTTTTACATTCAAATGATTACTTTACATACTGCCCATAAACACTCACATGTAACCTCCACATGTAACTTTCATTGGCCTGGATTATCAGTTTCACATATTATACTTTTTTTTTTTTTCTGTATAAATAATTAACCAATTTTAAAAAATATGCCTGACTGGAATGAAAATTTGGACTTGGAGGTTAAATGTGGAGAACATGCCATAAATGTGTACACCAAACACTTCCCAAAGCTCTGTTAGACAATCTGCAGTGCTTGACTGCTTTTCATTGCTGATTTTATTGCTATATACATTGCACGAATCAACTTTTGAAGTTCTCTTCAAAATTTATAAAACATTGTGTGTGTTAGAATTGCTCCAAAGACGTTCTGCAAAAAACACTGATGCTTATTGACAAAGAACTCAAAACAAACGTGTCTACATTAGAACATTATATTATTAGACTACAGAATCAATGTTCTTTTTCAATTTCACCAGTGTTTTGCATCATCATCATCAGAGTATCAGAATATCATAATAATTGGGAAGTACAAGCTGCTATTGTTTTTGCTGTCAAGCTATTTAGGCTTGAACAATAAACTCTTCCAGACAATAATATTTAACACTGTCAAACAATTGTGAGGTAATTCCATCTTTATCTTTATATGAGACAAAATGAAAAAAAAAAAAAAAAAAAAAAAAAAAAAAAACAGTGGGCAGTATATTTAAAGCAAGATGAAAAGCTTTTACAAAATAGACATATCATTTTAATCAGCTGAGTAAAAATGTAAAATGCCAAAATGTAAAAATGTTGAAGTGATCATTACAGCTGGTCCTGTATCATAATATAATACATAATTAAGTTTGTGTAATAGTTGATATACTTAAACAGTAAAAGAAAAAGAAAAAAAAAACCTGAATGGCATTGCTTAATTGATGCTTTGCTTCCCTCTACTGGCCAGAGTATAGTAAAGACTTCATAATCCATAGGACTTCTTTGTAAACTGCCGTCTCATTCCTTCATTAACCAATACAATTGCTTCCATGCTAGGCTTGTGCTGTATGCTTTGGATAGTGTACTAAAAGTTCTTTCGAATACTAAAAACTAATTTTATGTCTTTCCTGTGTAGTTCTCAGAACAATGTGGAATGTGAGTATCTGTGTGAAGAATGAGTGATTATGAGCTAAACAAAATATTCACTTCATTTTGTACTCAAAACATTTTTAAAAGACATCCCTATTAAAAGGTAAAAATCTATGAATATTAGTAGCCTACTTTAAAGTGAAAGCAGGCCTGTATTGCCATTATACGTAGTTCACAAAATTCCATTGATTGACTTTATAAGAGATGCATATGCATTGAGAAAATGTTTCATGTCTTTAGATTGAGCCGGAAGCAGAAATTTGTAGAATTTTGCTTTTAGAAATGTACTGGTTCATTCGTCTGTGTATTACTCCAGGTGCCCCCTACAAGAAGATACTCCCACGACGAAACCGACATGTGGACCACCGGTCAGATCCCGTCTTACCTACATCGCTGGGGCTCCACAGAGGACATCATTGGCATCCCGCAATGCAGCTTGCCACGCCACGAGAGACGTCGGAGCAGCCCGGCACCCTACCACGAGGAGAGCCACCCTCACCGCAAAAGGAGGCGATCAGAGGACATGCATTCACTCAAGCAGATTCCACGAGTCGAGCGTTATGAGGACGATTTCAAGTGCTTTAGCCGCGACGAAGTGATTAAGTTCATCGACGAGACACCTCTGGCTAGTCCAATGAGGAGCCCGCGCCGAGCCTCTGCGATCTCTCTTGTCCCAGAGACGTTCGAGCAGCACATCGTCTTGTTGCCGCATTTCCCGCTCACACACTTTGAGCGCGAGCCTCAAGCGTTGAGACGCTGCTCCGACCATGGCAAAGGAGCCACACTAACTGAGATCCCTCAGGATACGCCAAGAAAGACGAAGGACGGTAGCGATGGCAGGAGTGCAACTGGCGAAGGCTCAGGCATTAAGGGATGCATTGAGCATAGGCGTGATGCCAAGCGTGCATCAGAGCTGATTCTGTTGGGCCAGGGTGGACGGACAGGTGATCAGTCTTCTTCAAGTATTAGGACACGACAGGTAGATGCATCTGCTTGGGTGGAACAGAAACACCTGTCTAAAGGTGAAAGCAAAGGAAGCACAAATAGTTTTATAAGTTCACAATCTGCATCGTCAGGCTATATCACTTTTCACTCTGAATCCATAGGATCCACAAACTAAGGAACAGTTTTATTAGTATTATAAAATAGTCCCTAATATGCTTATTAGTATTAAAGCTTTGACTAAGTGGAATGTTTTTGTTATCTAGGAACAAGGCTTTTTGAGATGTGGTTGATTCAAAATGGCATAGGGACAGCATTGGTTGGTTGTTACTGATACAGGGCTGGATAATGGGCTTGGCCAGTAGGGCCAGTTCGCCTCCAAGCCAAGAGAAGATGAACAAGCGGTTAAGAGTCCTGAGCTCAGCACTTGAAGTGTGAGATGATCACAAGGCCTTCTACTCATAGATGTGAGCTTTTTACTGAGGCCCATACCATATAAGACAGTTTTCAGCTTTTATGTTTCAATGATAATTTAGTGTTCTGGTCAAAATACTGCCTTTCTTGACTAAGGAATAAGGGCCTGTTCCATCACTTTGTGTAGGTCTATATAGGGTAGGCCTGGGAGTTCATGCTTTATTCAGATACTTTTTACATTTTTTTTATATTCATGTCTAAAGATCCATAGATGCATATTATGTTTAGCCATCTAATATTAGCCAAACAAAACATATGTTTCCTTATTTTTTTGGCCAAATTGCCCTTGTCTGTTATTACATAGGGGAAGAGGTGAATTCAAAGACGTGAGCCCAATAGACCATGATCCAGATAATTCTCTAGCGATATAGCATTATAGGCTATTGCTTTTGAGGGGATTGATATATCAGTAAACAGTTTGCAGATTTCTGATTTCAGATTTTATTCCCTGCATTTAATGAAACCTCAAAGGTCAACTTGGTTGTGGAAAAGGTTAGCAGTAAGTTATATAGTGTTTCTTTACAACACTTTAGCTCACAGAGCTTTTAGCTGACTCTTTAACTGTGTTTTTGTTGTTTCTGGTGGTGTGGCATGTTTTTAATATTTTAGTTTTTAATATTTAAGTAAGGAAAAAAAAATATTTTGTTATATCATTTGAATTATCAATTATCATATTTTTGAAGCACAAGGTTCTCTTTGTAGATCCAGACATGCTTGCCAATAGCCTAAAAATGTTTCATTTCACAGATATGTTTTAATAAGTTTGTGTTAAGTGCTTTGTGATGATTGAAAATGTATATCCGATGCATTGTTATTCTCATGATTACAGTCTTATTTGTCTGGTAGCCCGTAACAAAGTATGATATAAAAAGTGACACTATTTAAAAAAACCCATAACCTGCACCGACATGCATCGACATGCACTTTTTACAAAACAAGTGACATAATCTTACCATATGGAGAAAAGGACTTTTTGAAAGCTGGTGTTATTTGATTTGTTATACTGTAGTAGACATAACCACTAAATCAGAATTGGATATTTGTTGTATTTTATGTTGTATATGACCACATTTTCTACACTTGTCAAAAGATTTCAGCTTTTTAAATGATTTGTTTTTGTTAATTTATATAAAAAATTGATTGCTTGCTGCCAGCATGCACTTTTGTACGTTTCATACAGCCAGATATTGGTGTTGAAATATCAAATGGTGCTGGATACCTTGGCAGCTTCATGTGGGATCCACTAGGACGTTCTTAAAATGTCATGTGGGAAACTGCAGATTGCCCCTTATAGTCTAATATACATTAAGGGCATCAATAAGTCTTCCTCCTCCTATACTCAGGATGGCTTTACAATACCCCCCCCCAAATTAATCCACATTTGCTTTTGACAACATCATTGGGATGACTTTAAAATGAATGTGTCTAAAGAATTGCTACCTGGTGGAAAATATACATTGACTAAAATCAAGACTTGTTTTATATAACCGTTACATATGATATATTTTACAGTTATCTAGCATATGTAGCACTGAAACCTAAACATGCCATAGATTTGAGCCTACATTTATGGTGAGAATGATTACTATTGCCGTAGCACAGTGGGTATTTTTAAATAATTTTGAATATGAATGCAAACAGACTTGTTCAGTTTCAATAATATAATGAAACTTTAAAGCTACTTCAAAGGTTACAAGGCTGGTGTTGTGTCCATGCATTGAGTGTTAAACTCTCTTAATCGAACAGATTTAAACATTTGTATCTCCACCTATAGCAAAGTGTTTTTGATTACTGATGTTTTGTTGTTGAAATAATCTCTCTCTCTCTCTCTCTCACTCTCTCTCTCTCTCTCTCTCAATTCAGTTCAATTCAATTCAGTTCACTTAGCTTTACTGACATGACTGCGTAGAATAGCACAATGTTGCAAAGCATTAAAGGCACAGTATGTAACTTTTGCTGCTAGAAGTCGCTTATTCAAATTAATAACGTTGCTGTTTATATTATGCTTTAATGCCGCAGTCGGCCGCTGCCGCTCCTTTCGTTTTATTGTTTATGCATATTTTATGATTAAAATTTCGATTGAAGTTGCGTTTAACATTCGCCTCCTCTTAACTTGAACTTTCTTACAGTTATGTTAGATCACTTAAATTCACATTATTTTATTTCATTCTAATGAAACAGCTGCAAGTGATGAATTACTTCTCATACAGGTCACTTTATTTGACAAATTAAAATTGTGGGGTAATGCAGCACTGTTTTACTTAGTCAAAATAATCATACTAAACATAAATTTGAGTGTGTTGAAAGTTAATGTTACTCTGTGCGTTTGTTCAGTGGCCGGTGTGAGACAGTTGTTGCACACTGCAGTAAGCTAGATCGATATTAAAATATATTAATAAAAGATGGATGACTTGAGTTGCTAAATGACATGCAATTAATTTCAAAACATTGTATGGTGGAGAAAATGCTGTATTACTGTTACTACAAATAAATCTCTTTCTGATTATGCAAAGTTAGTTACTTGACAAAATAGTGTTGTCTGATTTACTTTTTGGGTACAAACATGTTACTTGCAGTAAATCAAGGAAAAGACATTCAAACAATAAGACTAACCATGTTGAGCTAACAAATGATTAGTTTTCTGTCAATAAAGGTATCCAAACAGTGGCTCACCTGTTTAATAAAACACTTAGGGCTGGTTTCACAGACAGGGCTTAGATTACGCCAGGATTAGGCCTTGGTTCAATTAAGACATTTAAGTAGCTTTTATAAATATGCCTTAGAAAAAAAACATTACTGGTGTGCAAAACAATGGCTCTGACATATTTTAAGATATGTCAGTGCAAGTTGCTTTCAGTTAAAATAGCTCAAACATGTATTTTAGTCCTGGACTATGCTTAAGCCTTGTCTGTGAAACCGGGGGATAATATATTCAAGCGTATTTTGTTTCTACGGAAGTCGAGGGTAATGCGGATCTGACGTTATTGACAGGCAACGCAATGACATGGAACGTTACACTGGTCAAAATAGCTGATTTCTCTGGATTGAAATATTGGAAACAATTGGGATAATGCAAGTACAAAGTCAACAAAATATATAACATTTTTCTAGTGGTATCCAATTTAATCTAAAAATCTTACATATTGTGCCTTTAAGTACTAAATATATTACACACATATATAAATAAATGAATAAATAATTACATGTAAGCAAAAAAAATAAATAAATAAATAAATAAATAAATACACAGAGCAGTGAAAAAAAGTAAAATTAGGCTCAGCTTATATGATAACAGGAGAACAGATTGCTCTGCCAGTTGGACACACTCTTAATTTTCTCCCAAACATATGAACGTTTGTCAAAATGACTTGTTCACTGGAAATCAGATAGAATTCAAGCTATCTGAGTAAAGTAAGTGTCTCCAATGGTCTTATATTTGCTGCACTCCATGAAGAAGTGCAACTCGTCCTTGACTCCATCAGTGCAGTGTGAACACAGACTGTGCTCTCCAGGTCTCCAGCTCTGCTTGTGTTGGCCCATCTCTACAAACAGACTGTGCTCACTCACATGATACTCCATCAGCAGCTTTATCTGATGATAGTCTTTAAAATTCATTAGGTATAGTGCTAATTTATGGTTTTAACAATTTTCTTATGCTATAATAAGACCTGTTTGTTGATCAGATATTTTATTGCCCCATCAAATTGTCCAGAGGCTGAGATTGTCAGACCCAAACACATTTGACATGATTAAGAATTGTTCCACAAGTGTAAAAACTTATTTTTTTCAAAATATAATTTAATTTCAAATAGCATGTAGATGTTACTTTATAGGTAAGACCAGGGCTAATTTTCATATTTTTTTACACCAGTGAATATTTTTCAGGTTAGGTTTCTTTTTTAAAGTCAATCTGTATTCAAAATATATAATAAACTAATGACTGATTAAAACAGGATCATCCTCTAGTATCTCCATGCTGAGTTTAAGATGTTGTCATGCAAGATGAAATAAACTGACTTCATTTCAGTGAAGAAAGGTGAGTTACTTAACTTTTTTTCAGTTAATTTCTTTGCTACAACATGCGTCTGTAAATAAATGGTATTGTGTTTATTATTTGATGTTTATGGAAGTAGGCTTATGCCTGCTTATTCTATAGTTGGAACTGTGGTGTAGTGTTGACGAAGTGATGACACAAACTTTAAATGCTTCTTATAAAAATTTCAGTTCCAAGTCCTGAATACTGATTCTGATTTTGTGCTTATGTAGAGGACTGTTGTTATTTAATGTGGTCACATATAATTGTTTTACCCCACCACAAATAATGATAATCTACATAAAACTATATGGCCTATAAACTGTGGACAACCTAAATATGACAGAATTCTAGAAAATGCTGTGTATCCAACTTTGCTGCTGCAGTATGTGCAATTGTTTACTGACTGGCCTTTCAAACTTTTAAAAGTAATGTTCAACAAGACAAAAGCAACAGAGATCAGTCACTGACATTGAGAAAAACGGCCTGCAGACTGCAGTTGCTTTTCCAATTATTCCTGAAAGTATGTAATGGGGTTCAGGTCTACTCTTTTTTTTTTTTTTTTTTTTTTTTTTTTTTTTTTGCTGGCCAAAAAAGTTGAAAATTTGTAAGTACTGTGCAGGTTGGCATTTTCATATGAATTTGTGTAATCTGACAAAAACGTACGATTTGTTGGTAAAACATCAACATGAAAGAGCCACTCCTAAACCAAACCCTCAGGGGACCATGAGCACTATTTTCTCATTACAAAATGTCAAATTCACCAGATTTAAAAATCTGGTGAATTTGAATTTGTGGGTGTTTTCAAACTGGTGGGTGTTTATAAATCATGCAATAATAAATAACTACATGCTCCTTGTTCGCATTACTTTATTCTTGCAATCAATGATTGTAAGAAATAATCAAAACATAGACCTATAAGCAATTTTTTTTTTTTTTTAAATATAGCAAGTCCATCTTGAATCTTCACTGAACGTTATTTGATCAAAATATATGTGGTGTATATGTGGACTCATTTAACATTTAAATTTTGATGAAACACATGGACAGGACAATTTCAAATGAACTGAAGATTTGCAGCTCCTTTGCAGCACAAAACTTTATTTATCTGAAGCATTTATCTTAAGGCCCTCTTCATTTGTATTATTTATTTCTACTGTATGCAACACCTTCTATCCATATACTTGCAGTTTAACACATACAAGTATTTATTTTATTATTCATACCAGACAACGACAACAAAAAACAAAACAAAAAAAAGTCTTTAAAAAAATTTTATAATATATTGTTGTGAAAAAGACAAAAATGTCTCTTCATTTTAAATGGACAGCAGTATTTTAAATCATGTCTGGCTACATAAAAATGTGTTTTATTGGGCTCTAAAAAGTTAAACATTTAATGATCTATAAGTATTTCGCAGTACATTTCTATCTACACAGTTATATAAAACTATATACTGTCAATACACCATAGTTATACAAATGAATTGGATCTATGCATTTATTTTCAATCAGATTATTAGAAACTGATAAAAACTTTAAGCTTAGAAGATTCCTTATCCCGTGGCTCCCTCTAGTGGGCGTGATAGAAATATTTTACGTCAACATGAAATGTACAGAAAATGCAGACTAAGGATGGTCAGGTCAAAGACCAGTTATACGATTAGGTTAGATCATTACAAACCAGTCACCAGAACAAATCACAGTGAAGAAGACATTGATTTTTACTCAACTGTAAGACTTAAATGTGCATGTATCTTTCTATTCATTGAGACTCACTCTGTCGTTGTGACAAGTGACCTCCCAGCCGTAAATAACACTTCATTTCTGCAAAGAGCAACTTGGAAGTCGTGTCAGGTATATGCTGCGCAGCTAAGGAATAGAAGTACTAAAGATTCTACGCTCAAAAGACCACGGAGACAGTGATAGTGTTGGAAAACTATAGAGTCGCCCTCGGGGTGAGGCAGTAATACTCGGATTTAGTATTAATGATCCTGTGTCGGATCAGCGTACACCTGAGAATGACGGTGAGAGTGTATAGACGCTAAAGACCTGTGCGCTCATGTGTGATTGAGGTAGCTTCTTGACGGGATGCCCTCACCTTATTTCGGGAGGGGAATTACCTCGAAGTATTGGAAATGTAGTAGAAGTTTTCGAGAAGGGAATTACCTCGAGATACTGTAGTATTGTACTGTATTATATTCGGGACAGGAATTACCTCGAAGGTATTGTAGTACTGTATTTGTAGTGTAGTATTGTATTATATTATATTGACAACTGGAGGTTGTTTGAATTGTCAGTAGTGAAGTCAGATTAGTATTGGGAATTTCCACGAAATGGGCAACATTAATGACACAGCCTTCATCTTTCAGTTGAAATGACTGATAGTTTAGAATTTGCTGTTAGCCTCCGGTGCATCATGAATTCATGAAACTAAGCATGTTTGCTTAAAATGACTAGTCCTCCATATGCCTACAAAGTTTTGAGATATTTGGACTTTGTGCACACTAAATATAAACATAATAGTGATAATGGGTTATACCAGAAGTCAGACACATATAAAAAATATATATATTTATATTGTCTCTAGCCCATAGAGTTCCAAACTTGTGATCTGAAATGCAAATTGTCTTATTATAGCGCTACCTAGTGTCAGATGGGTGTGAGTCTGTGCGCCTTAATAGCGGTGCACGATTGGAACCATGATGCCAATTTGGGAGTATGGGGTCTCTGCGGAACAAAAGTGGGCGTTTCTGAAGTTGTGGGAGTTTTCAAACTGGTGGGTGTTTATAAATCACGCAATAAAAATTAACCCCTTCACCCGACCCCATCCCTACACCCTACCCTCACTTGGACGTGGGCAAATTAGGTAACGCGGTCGAAAACGCCCCTCTGTTTATGGCCTCGCCCAAACTGATCTGGTAACTCCTATTACTGTCCTGCAGAGACCTATACTTGAATCATGGGGCCTCTTTACCATTGACATAATAAATACATAGACGCCCTATTGGCTGCTTTGGACTGTTGCTGCGATGCGTCAACGAGTCCGCCATATTGTGCGGGGCTAGACTCCTCATTAAACAAATGCAAGTAAACGGGGAGCTGCGGCTTTTCTGGACAAAAAGCGCAATAAAGTTTACATTTCTCAACCGATTCCAACGGTTTATGATCTGCGTGGAGTACGAAAAAGGTTTTGTCTCCAATTACTCAGAATCTCGCTAGTTTGAATTTGATAATTATTCATTGTCATACGAAATTGTGAAAACTCACGCTTCTCAAGCATAGATTTGGTTTATTTTTCAAGGTTAATAATTGTGGAGATGTTCCTAATGTAATATAAGTTAATGTACATGAAATGTGCACATCGATTTTAATTGTGGAAATGCTTTTCTTTCTTCAACAACGCCATTTTAGCTTTTTCCCTCGTGCCTTTAGCTTTTCCTCTTGAATCACATCACAGGATGTCACAGGACAATTTCAAATAAATATGAAGATAATTTGCATCTCAAAACCTTATTAATCGTTTAATTATCATTAGGCCTAAGCATTTCACAGATTTAATGTCAGTACACCATAGTTAATGTACTAAATTAATTTATTTCGATTCAAATGGATTGCAACAAGATATAAAAGGATTGGGCTTAAAAGATTTCTTATCTTTATATATAGTTTAATGTAGTAGTAATAACTATGAATAAAATAGCGGATAGTATATCATAAATTGTAAAATAATATAGTCAATAAAATAAAAATAGTGAATAAAATAGTGAATAGTACAATCACATAAGTCATATAATAATATCATAATAATAGGCAGACAAGGTCTCTTGGAAAAGCACAGAACAGTCTGACAGGCTTTCTTCAGCCTTCTTTGAGGTTTGTGTTGTTCTGGTTCCACTGGCTAAACTGGGGTAAAAAATATAAATGAGCCACAATTAGATCAATCAAATCACCTGCTCTTCGGAGATAAGTCGGTTTAGGTCTATCTGTACTTCTGACAGTCTGTCCTCTGTCCTCTGTCCTCTGGCTTCATTGCACGGAAGACTCACTTGCGATTTAGATTAGTTCATAATATAAACTATAATATAATCTCAGACTTCATAAGAATCATGTAAACTTTATATTTTTTTTTTATAAAGTCTCAGTTTTCATAGCTAACTAGCGTTCCCTTTTGAAAGGGAACTCTACACTGCGTTTGAAACGCACATGGTGGAACGCCTCTGTGTGAACCGGTGTCTGAAAACAATATCAACTCACGACAATCCTATTGGCCGGCGACAGCCTATGACGTCATCATAGTGCGACCCGGAAGTCCCGGACCTGGAAGAGTGCCTAGAGAACCAGTCAGTATCTTTTCGTCTTCAGGGACTGTTCTGTATGAAATGATATCAAACCGATATTAAGGTAAGACAATTTATGTCTGAGAAAAGTTTCAGGACGTGTGTGCATCCGTGTCCCATAGTGTTGACATCTGATCACACACATAACTTATAACGTCGTCTTTTATGAGAACAAAAGAGCGTGTACAGGCTGTTCTTGTGGGATCTGTCTGTTTGTTATTGTGAGTGTTTTTACTTGTAAAATGCTCCACTCTCTTCTGGTCTTTTCCTCGAGAGGAGAAGGACCGGCAGCTGCACCTAATGGTTCGGGTCTTACTCTTGCTGAGGCAGAGTAGAGACTAGATCATGGGGTTCTCAGCTGAAGCTTGTTGAAGAGTTGAAAAGGTGAAATTCCCTGCGACCTTCGACGGCTGACGGGAGAGAGCTGTGTGATTATGATGATGTGTTGTCTGTGACATCAGTAGATTCAGCAGCAGTTGCTCTTCTTGTTCTAAGCTAAACAAGAGAGCAGGAGATGGCTGATGAGGATGAAGATGGTGAGCCTCCTGAATCCTCAAAGCCACCCTGCCCCCGTATGTACAGCTGTATGAGATTATGGAACGCGCCTCTGGCAGACCTGCTGCTGCCGTTCGAGCAGGTTAAGAAAGAAACCACTCGCGGATTGTTCGTCGAACGGTTCCTTTTTTGCCATAATCCTCCAGCCACCGTAAGCTTTCCATTCCTTCCTGATCTTCATACTGAGATCGAGAAGGTATGGAAGGTCCTGTATTCAGCTCGCATTCATCAACATCAGCAGGTTAATTTGCTGGTGTTGATGGTGTGAGTATAAGTGGGTGCAACTATCTCGTGATATAGGTAGGCTCCAGCGCTCTATACACGGCAGCAGGTCAGGCGGGTGTTGCTTTACACACAATGTCTGTTTGTAAGCATATCAGTTAGACCTGCTGAAATTGGCTTGGTAGGTCTCTTAATATTTATAATCAGTTTCCTGTATAGAATGCTGGTAAATGCTAGAGATTTGAGATTAGCTTTCACTAACTTCAGATAGATCTAGGTTTAGCTTACAGGCCTGACATTGTGTGCTTGGGTTGAGCTTTGCTCCTCTGAGCTTTACTGTAGAAATTTAGTATTCTCAGAGTTTGCCTCCTCTCAGTTGAGAGTCGTTGGTAGAGGCTGTTGTTTCTTAGCCCCAGGCAGATCTATGCTTACGTGTTGGCCTTATAGGCCCACAGCTATAGCTGGCCTAGGCTAGAACTAGGGTTTAGGCGGTCTGCTTTTACCATTTTACACCCTTTTTATACTACCCCTGTTATGTTTGGCTTATAATATATTTTCCTAGTTCTGGCCTCCTCTTATCAGAGTTGTCAGGCCAAGGCCCATTGTCCCTTCGGTGTAGGTGCAAAATAGATAGCAGCTAAGGTAGCAGACTATTGCTAAGTCTCCCTGGTGCCGTTGTCTCAGGCGGTGTAGGCCCTTTTCACTATGTGAATAGAAACTTTGTTGCTGTGGCCCCGCTCCCCCAGAACTATCTAGTGGTACTTTGACTTCAGTTTTTCCCCTGAACCCCTTGAACTATGTTCAAGCTTGAGTGATATGGTTGTAGCTTTTTATGAAAGCTTCTGTTCCCTAGGGTTCAGTACAGATTCTATCTGTTTTTGGTGAGAATTTCTGATGTGAAGTATCCACCCTGTATTTTTCAGGGTTGGATTAATAGTACTCCCTTGTTGTTCAAGGTTATTGTACTTTAATATGTTAGTTCTGATTCCTGCCCTACACTTTGTGAGCTCAGTAACTCTAATACTGCCACAGTGTGTTCTGGAGTAGTAGGCCTGACTTTGGCCTCCTTTAGAGTATGGTGACGTAGTTTGTACTCCCCTTGCTGTAAGGGTAAAAAGTGTTTTTACTGAGTATATTGCCTGTTGGAATGTATAAGCTCAGGTTGAGTTTAATAAAGCTAACCTCACTACATAGTTTGGTTTTCATATATGGCTCCCTTAGAGCTTGAACACTGCCACAAGCTGACACTCGTGTTGTGTGAAGAAGGCTCCGTTTGGGCCTCCTTCAGAGCACAATAGCTTGTTGTATTACAGGCTTGTTGGTAGATGTTTCAGTTAGAGTTTGCTCACTTGGAAACTAGCACTGCCGCAGGTTGACGCCCGTGTCATTCTGAAGTCGCAGGTCCTGTTTGGACCTCCCTCAGAGCATGATGGCTTAAGTTTGTACTCCTCTTGCTTAAAGAGTATAAAGTGTTTTTACTGAGTACATTGCCTGATGGATTGTGTGGATAAAATTAAGCTTAGGTTGAGCTAAACTAGTTAACCTCACTGGATGGTTTGGTTCTCAGATTTGGCTCCCTTAGGGCTTAGACACTGCCACTAGCTGACACCACGTGTCTTTCTGAAGTCGCAGGCCCTGTTTGGGCCTCCTTCAGAGCATGATGGCGTAAGTTTGTACTCCTCTTGCTTAAAGAGTAAAACATGTTTTTACTGAGTACATTGCCTGTTGGAATGTGTGCTCAGGTTGAGCTAAACTAGTCAACCTCACTGGAGAGTTTGGTTCTCAGGTTTGGCTCCCTTAGAGCATAGACACTGCCACTAGCTGACGCCCGTGTCATTCTGAAGTCGCAGGTCCTGTTTGGACCTCCTCTAGAGCACGATGGCGTAAGTTGTACTCCTTTTGCTTAAAGTGTTTTTTACTGAGTACACTGCTTGTTGAAATGCGTTGAGGTAGACTGTAATATGTGGGCACTCTACAGTCTTATCTGCTAGTTAAACTCGGTTCATTCTGAGCGAGTTCCATGTTTGTGGGATCTTGCTTATCATCAAGCAAGCTTTTTAGGAGTGTGGCCTTCACAGGCCGCCCTTTAAGCTTTTCCCCCCACATCTGGGTGTTCTTTAAGCAGATTGAGCATGTAGTTTCACATGTTGGCCTTTCGCAAGGCTGCTGTGAGGTATTTCTACACAATGTAGAATTTGTGTCATGTTTCATCTGTTAGGTTGAGCTCTGTACTCCCCTCGTTTGAGGGTTGTCCTGCATAGTACTTAGCTCCCTAAGCTGGTCAGTGGTTGAAGGCCTCTCTGAGGCCTCCCTATTGAGGATCAGCCCCCAGGCTAGTAAATGTACTCCCCTTGTTGGGTTCCTTTAGAGTGCACAGCCTCCTCAGTGCAAATAATCATGCGCTGAGTAGATCCTAGGATTGAGCAGAGTGTTACTTCCCTCATTGGTAAGGGTAAAAAGCGCTAAACTGAGTCTCCGGGATGCCCATCTCTACACTCTGGTCTGAATTGGTTACTGCCTCTTTGGAGTCACTCTTACTGAATATCTTCTCTGAAGAATGTGATTTGAGACTCTGTAATCAGACAGGTTGTTGGCCAAGACTAGGTTTCTGTAAGAGGAGACCAGGTCGGCCTCCCTGGTGGCATTCAGGGTCGAGTGCGTTCCCCTGACAAGTGACTGGCTAGGGTTCCCTCGGGCCCCCTGGCCACATTCCCTTAAAGGTACCCTCTTTTCTTCGAAAAGAAGTTTGATTCCAGAAGCCTTTGAGCGGCCTTGGTAGGCCTTCTGCGGAAGGCCTCTTTGAGGCTTATAACTTGGGCTGTTGGCCATAGGGAATTGCTGTCACTGACAGCCTAAGTATGACCCGTAGAGGGAGTGGTTCTGGCATTTCAGTTGAAGCTGCTAGTTCCATTTTTGGCATGCACTCCCCTCAAGCATGGCGGCATGGGTATATCGTTCCCCATATGCGTTTCGCAGTGTAGAGTTCCCTTTTGAAAGGGAACGTCTCAGGTTACGTATGTAACCATGATTCCCTGAGAACAGGGAATGAGACACTGTGTTTCCTAGCCATGCATCAGAACTGCTTGCTGAACAGTCCCTTCAGACGATAAGGTACTGACTGGTTCTCTAGGCGCTCCTTATATACTTCCGGGTTGCGCTATGATGACATCATAGGCTGTCGCCGGCCAATAGTCGTGAATTAAATGAGTTGTGTGTACACTCTTAACCCGAATTAGTTGACTTTACTAGAAATTTGCGTGGAAACCCGTTGCACTAATCCATTTTAGTTTTTACACAAGATGAAACTAAACAGGTTAAGTTGTATGAACATAAAATCTTAAGTTGTGCAGTAGACAAATCAAGTTTATATTAGTAGTCTTTACTGAAATTCATTAGTTCACATTATTAATGTTTTTGTGCATATGTTTTATAAAATAACTTTTAATTTAAACTAATGATTTTAAGTAGAAATAAATTTTATATTTAAGTAATGTCTTATAATTTAAAAAATGATACTACTTAAATTAAATTTTTTTGTATTAATTTGAAGAAATTAAACAATAAGAACATTTCAATGTTTATTTATTTATTTATTTTTTTTATTGTTGACAAAAAAGAAAAAAAGGAAACACTTCAATGTACTCAACTTGTCAACCAAAAAGACAAGTAAAAAAATTTTGCATAAGCAAATCTTTTTACTTTACAATTGTAAATTGTTTAGAGGAGGAAAATCAACACAGTATTCAACAATATGCAGACAAGCATTAAACTGAATGAAAATGAAAGATTAAAGAAAAAGACCACACACGCACACACTCCCGCACACACACACACACACCCTCAAACTGTTGACAGCTTTTGAGTTGACAACTTAACTCATATCAATAGAGCAACAACATGCCGTTTTAAACATACAGTACATTTTTAACACAGAACACTTGTAAACTTTAGAGCACTTATTGCAGTGACTGGACAATCTGAACAAGAATCTGTTCAAAGATTCACATCGCCCTTCTTGAGAACAAAAAAAACAGCTTTTAGCAAGTCTTTAATACCTTCCATCACAACTTCTCCCTCAATGATGATCTTAATTGAAGCTGGATTGAGATGAAGAGAAGATGGGAGCACAGCACCTTCATGCTCAACAAGGGGGATCCCAAAGTCAAGGTGGCAAAATGAGTGATCACCATCGGAGTCCTAACAACAGAGCACATTCATGACATTTCTTATTACATAACCATCAATAATGTTAAACAATATAGTCTTGTAATGAGACAGACACATGAGGGAATGTGTGAAGTGATTGCAGAATATGACTATAGATAAATAGTAGCAGAATATGTATATAGAAAGAGGTTAGAAAGACCTTTTGCTACTAAGTATCAGTGATTTAAAGGGTTAGTTCACCCAAAAATTTAATTCCTGTCATTAATTACTCACCCTCATGTCGTTCCAAACCTGTAACCTTTGTTCAAACCTTTGTTCTTCTTCGGAACACAAATTAAGATATTTTTGATGAAATACAAGTGTTTCTGATCCACACATTGGCAGCAACGTCATTGCAACTTTTGAGGTCCAGAAAGGTACTAAAGACACTGTTAAAATAGTCCACGTGACTCCAGTGGTTCAACCTTAATGTTATGAAGCGACGAAATTATTGAATAAAGTCATTATTTTTGTTTTGTTTTGGCGCATAAAAAGTATTCTCGTCTCTTCATAACATTAAGGTTGAACCACTGTCACGTGGACTATTTTCATGATGTCTTTACTATTTTTCTGGACCTCAAAAGGTGCAGTGATGTTGCTGCCAATGTGTGTTTCAGAAACCCTCAGATTTCATCAAAAATATCTTCATTTGTGTTCCGAAGAGGAACAAAGGTCTTATGGGTTTGGGACGACATGATGGTAAATAATTAATGACAGAAATTTTATTTTTTGGGTGAACTAACCCTTAAAGCTCTATGCACACATTTTATCAAACACAAGGACTTTCAATTAATAAAAGAATTATGTTGTCAATGTCCTTTGAGAAAATGAGTTACTTACAAAGCATGCTTTGAAGAAGTTCGTGGGGTTGTCACCAAGGACAATCGGGAGCCCTCTGAGCAGTGACGTATTATCAGTTGGCTCTTGAATCTATTGGGTAGTAAAATGAAAAACCAAGTTAAATAGCTAGAATAACAAGAAATGATCTACAAGAAAGCTGAACCAGCAAAGCACAATTTTGATTGTATTGGACAACCAATATAATATCACTTACTGTGACATGTTTTCATTACTGTAAAAAAAAAAAAACAATGCAACAATGCAAGTGTATAATGGATATGGACTAACCCTGGTTTGTTGTGAAAGCGGTGTCAACAGCTGTCCAACATTCCCTCTCTTAGATCGAAAGATATAAATTAGATGAAGACTGTGTCGATTAATGCTTTCATAGAATTCCTGCTTGAGGTTCTTTCCCACAATCCTGTTGAACTCCATGAACACCTGCAAAAATAGAAATAAATACAAAGCAGTACATTTAAAAACTAAATTATACTGTGGTTGAAGGTACCCATGTTGTGATTGAGAAAATATTAAAGGGATGCTTCACCCAAACATGAAAATTTGCTCATCATTTACACATCTTTATGCTGTCCCAGGTGTATATGAATTTCTGTCTTTCTTTGGATGAACACTAAGAAAGATTTTCATAAATCATTTCTGTGAGCTTATATACATATATATATATATATATATATATATATATATATATATATATAATGTGTGTATAATGCAAGTGTACGGGACGGTAGTTGATGCTTCAAAAACCACACAAAGTGAATACAATGGTAATTCATACAAACCCACAACATGTATCGTGTTCCCTTTGTGTGGTTTTTAAAGCGTCAACTTTGGGGGTCCTGTATACTTGCATTATATAAATATTTGTTTGTGTTCATCTGAAGAAAGAAAGTCATATACATCTGGGAAAGCATGAGGGTGTGTAAATGACACTGAACAATGACATCAAATAATAATAGAAAGATATAAGTAATAACACTCTTGAACATACCTGTTCTTCTGTAAAAAGAGCAGGACAGCGTTCCACCATCTGGCTTATGGACCTTAAGAAGCAAATTTTTGAACTGTTACCATAATAATACACCAAAGAGACATATGCTAACGTTAGCCACAAGCGTGTACATACATTCACACATGCTGATATGAACAGACTGAAAAAAAAAAAAAAAACAACGAAAAGCAAACGTTATAGCTAAACTGTGAACATACAGAAACACACTGGCTAACGTTATAAACTATGACCTGACAGAAACAGCAGATTTAAATGTTAACGTTAGCTAATCTGTGAACCGAAAAAAAAAAAAAAAGAAAAAAAAACTTCGACCGGCACATTAACACTACAGTTTTATCTTTCAGCTAACATCGGCCCGGTTTTGGGGTAATCACTTTTGTCAGAAAGATAAGATTTATACACGTTTAAAGTTTCTTTCAAAAATCCATGTTTAGCGTGCAGCATCGGCCAGGACGAGCAGACTCTTCAAAAAGTGCGCTCTGCTCACTGTCAGTCACCTGTTTCAATAGGCCCCTCCCTCCCTTACAAAAGCGTAACATTCCGAGTTATCACAGCTTAACATGATCAGTGTTTCCAATATTTCGTCTGATTAGTGCAAACAACTAATTTGATTTAGTAATGGCAATGCTTTTTCAAAAACAACAAAGAATAAGTAATGACCACTTAAAATGTTTCATTAACACAAAATCCGAGTTTAGAGTGTAGGCTATGTCAAATGCAACTTAAAAAATGATAAAATACAGAATTTAATACATGTAATTCAAAATACATTTTGAATTAAAATTTCTCATCTGCTCTCTTACTTCCTCTGAATCTGCTCTGAATCAAGGTTGCATATCCTCCCTTGAAGAGTATCATTGTCATCAGCAGCAGCATCTTAGTCAGAAACATGCTCCCCCTCTTCCTCCTAGTGAACATTTTCCCTGTTGTGGAGAATAGCAGTAACCACTACAACTGCATAGTTTCAAGTCTCCATTGAAATTGCTAATGCAACAAAAGTGTTGCTCCATATGGAGCGTGTCCTTCCGTGCTCCTGATTGAACCTCTTCTCTCTAACGGCGGCTGGCCACAGGTGTAAGTATGGGTGAAGACAGCGGATATGTCTCACAGCAGCCAGTTGTGGCCAAACCACCCTCTTCAGGAACATGACAAAATTTTTCCCATGCTCGCGCGCACATACGTGTTTTAATGTTTCATGAGATTCCATAAACATAATGATTTTATTCTGTAAAAACTGTATTCTCTATCCCCTAACCTAGGCTACTATTTAAAAAAATTTTCTGCATTTTTCGAATAACATCCTATAAGTATTAATAAGCTGTTTTCCTCATGGGACCAAAAAATGTCCCAACAAGGTCAAGGATTTCGGATCTTTGTGGGGACATTTTGTTCCCATAACGTTACCAGGACTACACGTGCGCGTAAAAAAACAAGATTCATGCTTGTTTATGGCCCATTTGCTACAATTTGAGTGAAAATTCTCAGGTGACCACACACACTACTTGTTAATTGAATCTCTATATATTTTTGTTCATCAAATGGAACTTTTCATTTCTTTTTTCAAATTCAACTGGTAAAAAATGTAATTAAGTGATTTTAAAGGGTTAGTTCACCCAAAAATGAAAATTCTGTCATTAATTAGGCCTCATGTCGTTCCACACCCGTAAGATCTTCGGAACTCAAATTAAGATATTTTTGATGAAATCCGAGAGGTATTATGACTCGTCCATAGACAGCAATTTAACCGACACTTTCAAGGTCCAGAAAGGTACTAAAGACATTGTTAAAACAGTCGACGTGACTGCAGTGGTTCAACCTTAATTTTATGAAGGGACGAGAATACTTTTTGTGCGCAAAAACAAAACAAAAATAACGACTTTATTCAACAATATCTATCTAATTAATGACAGAATTTTCATTTGTGGGTGAACTAACCCTTTAACTTCTCTTTCATTGAAGTGCAAATTGAAAATCGTTTGATGCTATGCCACACACACAGCTTCAACTGACCCAGACCCAGCCTGTTTACACCTCCTACCACAGCTGAGGTGTTGGATTTTAAAAAAGCTGGTGCCCTACGTTGTTGTATAGCATAGGCTAACTGTAACGTTTGTGACTTTTAATCTCATCTTTTGGACTTTTTTTCCGCTCTCACTGCAGCCACAACGACCCCTATATCTCGTTTGATGGTAATGGGCAGCCAAAATGTTGCTCAGCATGAAGAGCCCTCAGACAGAGGGGAATTAGGGGAAAAGAGACATTTCCGTTCAGAAGTTTTAAGTATATATGTTTAAGTACATTTCAGACTTTATAAAATTTTGAGTGAACAGAATAAGTATGAAAATTGATCGTATAAAATTACATTCTAAAAATGCTGGGTTAAAAACAAGTTGGGTTGAAAATGGACAAACCTAGCAATTAGGTTGTTTTAACCCAGCGAATGGATGTTTTATTTACCTCAACTATTGTTTAAAAATTACTGTATTGCTTGCTTAAAATGAACCCAAAGTATGTTGGAAATTAACAATTATAAATATGTTTAATAAATGAACATTTATTAATGAGTTTAATGAATAATATTTAAACAATAAACATTTATTAAATTGCTCATTAATAAATGTTCACATTATGATTATTATTGTTGCCTCTAGTAATTATGTGTCTGATTTTTAATTTCCAACCTATTTTTGGATTCATTTTAAGCCAGCCATATAGTAATTTTTAAACAATATTTGGGTTAAATAAAACTGCCCAGCATGTTGGGCAAACATTTAACCCAACCGCTGGGTTTGTCCATTTTCAACCCAACTCGGGTTGTTTTTAACCCAGCATTTTTTTTTAGAGTGTACCATAGTAAGAGTGTGCATTTTTAAATCTTTTATTCCCTTACTTATTCCCTTACATACATTCTATCTCCGCAGCAGTTATTAACTACTCCATCTCCTATAACGTCATTCATTCATAAACACAAATTCGGGAAGAGCTTGGACCAGCTTGTCCATCTAATGTAATATATCAGCTAACCATAGAATGTATAAACCGACGCATGATATATTGCTACTTTAGCAGTAAGCAGTATAGTGGTCCCATTTTATATTAGGTGGCCTTAACTACTATGTACTTACATCAAAAAATAAGTACAGTGTACTTATTGGGTTCATATTGAATTGCAAAACACTTTTGCTGCTATTGAGGTGGGATATGGGTAAGGTTAGGGAAAGCTTTGGTGGTTTGGGTAGGTTTAAGGGTAGGGGTAAGGTGTAAGGTGTAAGGGATGGGTCAACAGTTGAATTATAAATGTAATTACAGAAAATAATTACAGATGTAATTACATGCAGGTGTTTTTAAAATATAAGTACAATGTAAAAACATGTATGTACACAATAAGTGCATTGTATTAAATGATTAATTTAAATGTAAGTACATAGTAGTTAAGGCCACTTAATATAAAGTGGGACCAGTATAGTTATTCAAGAGTGAAAATTAGCTCAAGTTGCAAGCCATAGTTTACAAACAGTTTTACGTGTTGGTTACTTGGAAATGCTCTTGGGAGACATGCAGAAGAGATTAAAAAGAGACTTGACATCTAGTCATAAACAATGTATGTTGTTCACAAATACACATATTTTTGTAGTCTTTTATTACTAAAATAGACATTCATAAAAAATAAGATCTACATATACAGTGCATGAGAAGCAAAAATTAGAGCTAAAGTCTAAGTGTTAAAACAATGAAATTTGAAATTGTTCATATTTACCAAGGCCGCCAATAATTATGTTTCAAAATGCAGCACTCATCAATCTTTGTATTTTTTAAACTGAAGTGCATGGTTTTGAGCTTCTTGAATCCAGACGTCCCAACCTGTGCGTCGAATGATTGTTTGTCCATATCACAAATCTCAGTCCTCTTCGGCATAAAGCAATAATTTCTGTCTGATGTTTGCTGCACGTTGGGATAAGAAGCTTCTGTTTTAAGCGAAACCTTAGGCCTATGTGATCGCCGAGGTGTACTTGTTGGTGCAAGGATCGGTGCGGGGTCGCTTTCCGCAGTACTGAAATCATGAACTCTGGCGTGGTGAGGACCGCTCTTAAGATGTGTCAGCATAGTGAAACGGGAATCCCTGTCTGTGTCTGACGCAAGAAGATAATGACTGACAGAGGCGAGACAACTTCTGTAGCCAGCGTGATATTCAGCAGAGTCCCAAACTTTGGCCATTCCTGTATTTAGAGAAATCAATGTTTAGTTATTGTCTCCAATAATACACTTCTTATATAGCCTATTATGTTGGAAAATTAATTAATTCTTTAAAAATGAAGGGCACACGAACCTCTTTCGCTGTTTTGCAGATGCCTCAGATGTTTCACCGTCATTTCCAAAATGTCAGCCTTTTCCAGTTTTCGCTTGCGGATCTGAATAATGCAATAAGTAAATATATATATATAAAAAAGATCAGTTAGATTTTGGGACAGAGATTTGATGTTAGGATTTGAATAGGCCTATATCTAAACCACTTTAGAAGATAAAATTCATTTAAATTCCTTACATTGTTGGAACAGACGCTTTCCAGGAGGCTTTTCAGTTGATTCAAACATTTATTGATACGTGCCCTTCTTTTCTTCTCCATCAGTGGTTTAGAAACCTGAAAGACAAAATCGTTTTCTTTGATTTCAAATACAATAAATATACACAGATAAAGAAGTTCTACAATTTCTTGTCAAAAAATCACGCTACTCATAATCACCTTTTTAACGCATTTAGTTTTTGCCGTTACCGCACAATCTGATGCTGCAGCCATTGTCATCAAATGCTCAAAGTACTTAGATACCCAGATGAATTATCAGACTTCCTTGTGTTGGAATGAAGGAATTCTCCCTAGTATCCTGCTTTATAAAGAAAGACTTACTTAACATCTCAATGCACTGCTCACATCATTGGTGAGAAAAAAAAGAGCATCCATTTAGTTTCTGCTGGACACCCAATCAGCATGAAGTTGCTTTCCTGGCTGTGCTTTTGTTCTCAAAAAAGAGCTTAAGGGTGACTTTGGTATTAGGCCTACTTTATTTTATAAACCACGAGACTTCTAATTTATGCAAACAGAAGAAAAATAATTAAGATAAAATAAGATGTGTTTTGCATTACTTGTCCGTATTTTGGCGTCATACGTAATTAGGTATAGGCCAATCTTTTTTTACAGACACCTGTCAGCCTATTTTAGTTTGAAATGGCATACTTGGACTAACGCTTATGTTATCCCTAAGAGGCATTTTTAAGAGAAATTAACAAATAAGCGCTGGCCTAAAACGTCATCGTGTGGGGTGAAAATGTAGCTTTTAGAGAGCTGCATAAGCACCGTAAAATGGAAAATGTTATACAAATAACCAGACGAGCTTTAGAGGAATTAGCTCCGACTATTCATCCCTTTCTCTTCAAGTTTCACGCCATGTGGGACAGGCAGCACCGTGGAAATCTTTTCCGTGTCTTCACAACGTGGCAATTTTCTGCCAATAAGGAAGGGGAACCTTCACCTTTGCTGAATTAAAATGTCAAGATTCTACAAACCAAAGTAACATTTTCTAAAACTGTCCAACGCTCTAAGATTCTTTGATGGCCTGTAAAATACAGATGGTCATGCTACAAGCAGAGCTCTACGTGTTAAAAGCTTGCCTTGATAACATACATGGTCTGAAAGAGAAGTAGAATTCTCACAGATGCTCGCTTCAAAGAAGCAGAGCGAGGAGAATTAGAGGAACGCCTCCTGTCCGAGGGCCCTATCTGCCTGATTTTCCACACTTCCCCATCAATAGGCACTGTCCTTGGGAATGTCATACAGGGTTTTAATAGAAATGAAGAACCTTTTAAAATAAAGCCACTAGTTTCCACTGTGGGAAAAACTACAGTTTCACATTAAAACAATTAAAAAGTAGTTAAATGAACAGTTAGGTGAAAAGGGTTCTAACGCCAGAGCTTGGTGTTCATTTCACAATTAAAACTCTTTGGTTACCTTTATTTTGTTCATTAAAATATTGTAGACACATTATTGGTGCAATCACATTTTGGTTCTGAATTTTTCTTTGATCAAAATAAATGTATTTGGTCAAAATTATCATACCATGTTGCACATGCGCAGTAAGAAAGACGGGGAATAACTTCAAACACATGACACGCGACAGGATGAATGAATGTCCATTGATAGCTTTAAGACTTTTTTTTCCACTTGAAACTGCCTCAACATACAATAGGAGTATTTATACAGAGGGAACAAATGACGTGACACTGGGATGGAATCACATTACCATTTCAGCAGCTCCGGTCAAGAGCCTTCAGAAGGCAATGAAAAACACAACAGTTTATATATGTATAGAGTAGCGATTGATCTTTCGGTCTATTGTAAGGCTATATCTTCTAAAATGAGTTCTCTGTCAAAGAATTCGACCATTTTAATACGACACAATAATATTGCACAAACCTTTGCAAAGATCATACAGTGTTTAAAAGTTTTCAATTTGTATGTTAAATGCAAGGAACAATAAACTAGTCATATTGTCAAAAGGCCAGTTGGTTGAATAATTAGCAAAAAAAAAAAAAAATCAGAGTGCTGTTAACGTCTATTCCATCTTTAACTCTTAGCTTTTCTGTTGTTCCGTATTTTAATTTTAAGTTTTACTTAAAACGTCTTGGGTTAACAAACTAAGAGACAGGCAGGCTAGTTCACAAATGCATGTTTGTTATCTGCAAGCGTTTGAGATTCAGTTGTTTGTAATAGCCAAAAAATTGGTTCAAAACGCTGCAGTGTTTCTCTTTTCACAGGATAAAATGGCGCAAATCAGTATGAAATCGGAGCAAATCAGCTCTCTTTTGTGACGTTGATTCACACGTCAGTCACAGGCTCAGAAGCAACACGTGGTACAGTTTACAGTTAATTTTCAAAAGCAAATAATCTTATTTAGTCAATTGTGTCAAAGTTTATAATTTTAGATCAAATGAAAGAAAGAATATTTGCATAGCAAACACACACACAACGCTTATATAGAAAAAACACTTTATTGCCATGTGTTCTATTTATAGAGGTTTCACCGTTTTCTCCACTTTGTCAGAAACAATAAGATAGGAACAATATGTGATCGTGTTTGGCATAATAACAGACTGCTATGAAGGTTAAGCGCATGTTTATCAAAAGCTTGGAAGTGCTTTCACTTTTCTCCATCTGTAACTGATTAACCCTAACTGCCTTTTATCATGCGAGCTTAGTTAGAAGATCCCGTAGTGACTGAAGTATTCAATGGCTTGTTAACAACAATTAGTGAAGCAATTATACAATTACTGCAATAAACGTTCCCTTTCCAAAGGGCTGCAATTCATTGTTAACATGCAAGTACAAAAACCATGGCTGTAAAAGAGAATCAGCTGATGTTCTTGGGCTCGAAATTGCCAAATAAAGTAAAACAAAAACAAGTCAGCATTGTCAGCACAATTCAAGTGTTTGAATTTAGTGTTGCCTTTTTACAAGGAACATTACTTGCTATGTGTCCTGAAAGTGATCTGCCACGTGAGCAATGCAACTTTTCCAAACAACATCAACTTTACCGATTATTTAAATAACAGATTCCCACATATATCATAATACCAATATCTTAAAGTCCATGCAATAAAATACGACGACTCACTTACTGTGACACTTACTGTAGGCCTATTTGTTTTTCATAAAATGATGATTATTACAAAGCATAAAACACCACGCGACAACACCTTTTTTTTTTTGGTCTGATCAAATATCGTATGTTAAGAATTTCTATAGACCGCAGGTCTTTGAGAAGTCTTTACTTTGACTTAGGCGTCCACGGTATGTGTTTGGCTGTTTGCTCTTAGGTTACTGTCTGAGGAAGAAAAACAGAGGGGCACATTAACATTGCTTTGGGTATTCTTAGGGGCTGAATTAAATTAGAGAATAGTAACTTAAAACCCAGCGAAGGATGGAAGCTTTTGTGAAGCCATTCAGTCAGAAACTAAAGACAAAAGCCCTCTCACATTGTTAGGTACCAAATCTTGTCTATTGAGGCTCTTTGAGTTGCAAAGCATCTGCCATTTACCTCACAGAATAAGCAACAAATTTGTATAAGAACAAAAGACTTGTGGGCACTGTTTTTAGGTGAAATGTAGCAGCGAATCTTGAATTATTGAATTATCACGATGAAGTATTGATTCTAAATTCCATATTCTTTCAATTAAATATATTTAAAATAAATCCAAATTCATAATTTGTTTTGATCTTTGTTCATTTTATCAGTTTGATTTATTTGTTAAGCGTTATCAAATATTTTGCAAAAATAAAAATAATTTAGGTGTTACCACATGAAGCACATTTTTAGGATACCATTTTCAGTGTAATAAAGTGAAACAAGTGTGTGTTTTTACACACGCACGCGCGCGCGCGCGCGCACACACACAGAGAGAGAGAGAGAGAGAGAGAGAGAGAGAGAGAGAGAGAGAGAGAGAGATGTGTTACCATTGATTCGCGTGGGTGGCATTTTCCCGCCAGAGAAAATTAGTATGAAATCTGCAATTTGTTGGTGTCCGCGTTCGGTTAGCTGGCAGCACCATATGCTATGCTACGACGTACTATTGAAACTATTCGTCTCTGGTTTCACGGTTCATCCTCTGGTTCCGCACAGCAGAGGTCTCAATAAGAGAACAATTTACCTCTCTAATAAGCATATCGTCATGGTGACTGGTATCCCACTGCGGCCTTTCTAGCTCGTGTTCAATATACTACTTTTGCAAACTGCGACTTTTGTAGTCATGTATGGGTCCATGTGAAAAGCTGGATCTCAACATCATATAGACACTTTTGGTAAGACGTTTTTCTTAGTAACAGTGAACAGTTTCACTACTCGTGCACAACTATCACAAAGTTGGCCTATACAAACAGTCATTTATTTTTGAGGAAGTTACACACCATAATAAGAAACAAGGGACTGAAAGGACTTGTCCAAGGTACTGAAACCAGTATTTGCTCTCTTGTTAGTTGTCAGTGCACGCCTATTCCGCCTATTCAGGTATACATTGAAAGACTTAAAAGCTTTAATGTTTTTGAATACCTGACGAAGACAGAAATGGTCTAAACGTTGCTTGTCAGTCATTAAACAAAGTTTGAAAGCATTGTGAAGGTGTGCTGTCCTTTTTTAAGGCTATGTTACTGCTATAAAGAACTGACGTTACAAACAGTCACTTGCAACCTGCAATGGTCCTATCTATTCACACTTAACATTTTATACGTCACTGACCCACACCTTGGGAATTTAAGAAGTGTCTTGTCAAGTATAAGTTAATAATTTCGTATGTGTACGCGTTTCTAATAGGATGGTCGCTTCTTTTGTGATGAGTAGAATCCGAAAATGTATATCTTTTGACACAGGGTGCTCCCTTCAAACAGCAGAGCGAGGCCAATAACGCCTCCTATCGAAGGCCCTATCCGCCTGATTTTCCACACTTCCTCGTTAACAGCGGGTCCTTGGCAAAGTCTTAGAATACCCTGTGACCAACATGTAAGTCATAGTCTCCTATTACACTTTCTACTTGCATATTTCCAAGGCTTCGTGCTTAATGCCAACGTCAATCATTTAATCGAGGACACATAATTTAACTAAAATCTGGCAGCCTATATGCATTTGGACAAAAACAGACTTCAACTTTAAAATGTAGACTTATGCAAATATGACATAGGCTATGACAGTTTCCTGCGATTAGAGAAAATGAGAAAGATTGTGACGTGGATATTATACAGCCACAGACTCGTATTACTTTTTCTCTAATTAAAATGTTTTACCAATTACTGTAGCTATAATGTAGCTATAATGTAGGCTGCTGAACTGAAGAGATTGATCATTAGGCTACTTATTTGTTGTTCGGTGTTCCAGACAATGATGTCTATCAATGAGTCTACTATAGTTATCAATACATGAAAGTGTTTTTAAGATATCACTTGTAAAAAACAACAACAACAACAACAACAACAACAACAAAAAACATTGCATCTTTTTATTTAAAACGACACATTGCTGAATTATAAGTCTAATATTAGTGAGAACTCTGAATTCACTATTTTTATATTTTACTAATTAAAAGATACATTGATTTATTTTTGCCTATTATGTTATTATTATGTTGCTATACAGGCAATCTCTTAAGCATGTAAACCTCAGATTAAATTGCGTGTAATGCACCGAATAATTGTTTCAAACACTGCATGCTGTCTTACAAAGTAGCGCGAAATCAGTATGAAATTGGAGCACAGCAGTTAGGTGCATGGTGGAAGGCTCTACTCCTTTGTACCTCATCAATGCTGTTTATCACGCTATTTTCACGCTCAAATTCAACATGTTGCTCCACGTTGGCCCTTCAATTTAGCCACTACATTCTGAGGAAAAGCTGTGTTCTCTGTTCACAAACATGCATTAAATTATGCCAGACACACACGATCCCTAAAAAATACACACACTAAATTAAGACAGATGCAATTTACAACATTTTGTCAACAATGAAACGCGTTAAACATATGTTTTTCAAAGGTCTCTCAAATCCCGTGATTCTTAGTTCGCTCTGATTAACTGTTTAACCCCAATTGCCTTTTGTTATGTTTTGTTAAGGGGATTCTGGAGTTTGCTACAACTTGTCAGGAATAATTAGTGAGTAATTATAGTACAGTTATTCGCATTTTAAGGGAAAATTACAAGGGAAAAGGGAAAATTATTTTAAACCGCATATGGTAACACTTTAGTATAGGGAACACATAACTACGACTTTTCCCTCAATAAACTCCTAATTTACTGCTTATTAATAGTTAGTAAGGTAGTTGTTAAGTTTAGGTATTGTGTAGGATTAAGAATGTAGAATAAGGTCATGCAGAATAATGCATTAATATGTGCTTAATAAGTAGTAATAAACAGTCAATATTCTAGTAGAATGCATGCTAATAAGCAACTAAAGACCCTAAAATAAAGTGTTACCCATAATATAAATACAGATAAATAAACAACTGATATGGATATAAATACAAGCATATAAATAGGCCTACAGAATTTTACAAAAAAAAAAAAAAATCAGACAATAAATACACAAAATACAATCATAAAAATATGGGTTATGCAAAGCCTAGAGTAGAAGTACAAAGACTGAATATCGCAGTAGCAATCTTACATTTTGGCAATATATACAGCGATGAAATTACATTTATATTTTTGTAAATATTTATGGACACCGTCTATGCACCATAAGTTATAATTCTTTAAATTACTCTTTAAAATATTTGAAAATATGATACACTGAACGATTTTTTCTTATGCAAATATGACGGTGTGTCTCGGGAATCCTCACTGAATGTCAACGGAACGGGTCAACCAAGAGCGAAACAAATCGGAGAACCGCCTTCTATTGAGAGGTCTGAAAAAAAAAAAAAAAAAAAAAAAAAACTAAATGAAACAAATGTCTTCCCGCAAAGTTAAACAAAACAGAAAACTTGATATTTAATAACGTGTACAACCCACAATTTGACACGTTTTATGTCACTGTATAATGCCACGCGTCGGTCCTGTTTGTATTGGGCTAATCAAACAAGTTCTATTAATGAATTTCTATAGACTAGACTACATGTTATTCAGAAGGCTTTGGTTCAGGTGCACAATGCCTTATGTTTGCTTGTGTGGACTGAGATCTCGGTCTCAAAGGAGAAGAGAGGGACATTAACATTGCTTTGGGTTTTCTCAAGGGCTGAAATGAACTAGTGGAAAGTAACTTTAAAACTCCATGAAGGATGAGCCCTTTGTAACGCTTTTCAATGAGAAACACAAGGGCATAACAAAAGGCGAGCCCCCTCTTTGTAAAGCTCTAAATCCTGTCTATGGATGCGCCTTGAATTGCAAAACATCTGCCATTTACTCGTCAGAACTTGAGACGCATTTGTATAACAATAAACGACTTGTGTACACTGCTTTCGTTTAAACGCAAAATGAGACAGGGTATCAAAAAAAGGTTTCCTTGCAATGAGTAATTCTACATTTTCTCGGTGTTGTTACTTTTATGTTCAACTTCAAATAGGCCGACATCTTTCTTTTGGAAGACCCACAAACCTAGCGGTCTTCCTCCATACTGCTGTATTTTTGGCTCGATATTTCATGACGTCAAGGCAACTGTAATTTAATCAAAACAGTTCCCAAGATGCCCTATAGCGGCTGTAATACGATAGAGGATTGTTATGGTTATACTTCTGTGGTTTCCCAGAGCCCAGAGAACAAACTTTATCATTTCAAAGTATGTAAAGTCGATCCATCTTCTGAAAAGCTTGGGGGCGGCCCGTCAATTCTCCTCGCTTCGAATTTTTGGCGCACAAAATATGCGTTCGGTTAAAAGAATGAATGGGTTCGCTGATGCAAAAAAAAAAAAAAAAAAAAAATGGAGGGGTGTGTGTGTTGGGGGGTGTTCAGCTCTTTATTAATAACACTTCTCCCCCTGCTGCTGTTAGTAGGCCTATATGATGCTATTGTGCGGCGTTTTTTAGACTTAGCCTTCTATTCTTCAAAGACTAATAATACCACAATAACTGTGTCATGTGCTTTATATCTATCAGCCTACTGCCAAATTGTTTAGTTTAACATAGCGTAGTAAGCTAACTAGGAATTAGGGTGTCATGAGAAGCCTGAAACTGTATGAAATGCTTAGGTATTAACATGAAATGACAATGGCATGACATCTTACGTATAATAGTGAATGGAAAGAGGTCCACTTTAATAATATTTTAAAAAGCATCCAAGGATTAGAGAGATTTGACTAAAAGTGTGGAAATTGACTGGTTGTTGTAGTTGTATTTGCCCCTTGATTACAGTTAACATGCTCTTAGCTCTTCAACTGAGGTCTTGTAATAAGATGAGTGATTGAATGACAGCAAACTGTCTTTATAATCAACACACGCCTGATTAGTAAAGTTCATCCTGCTTTACCAGCATGTCGTACAACAATTCATGTGGATTTCCTTCACAGACATTTGCCTTTGGGAACTAATGGTGTCTCTAAATTAATTTAATTTGATCATTCAAAATATTTTCAAGAACAATCTAATTGCAATATCCATAGATAAAGAATAGTAAAAAAAAAAAAAAAAATTAAAACATAGTCAATAGCCTGCATTGTAGAGTCTTTAACACACTGACGTAGCTAGCATTTGTGGTTGGGGACTGGGAGACCGGGGATGGTTGTAACATTTTTGACATTTCTGTCTGTATCTTGGAGTTCTTTTAAGTCAGTGCGTTGATTCAAAGTTACTAGTGTCTGTTATTAAATAGCTGTTTCCTTTGCAGGGCAAACAGAAAATGCATGGTTTAGTTTCAAATATTAGGAGTAAAATGTTACAATTCACTACATAGTCGGGATTAGCTGTAACCTGTGGTGAGATGTAAGCTAATATTATGATATCCACCGGGATGATATACATTATAAACTAAGGATTATGACAAAAAAAGGATTTTGAAAACTTTTTGTAAAACTGATTTTTCAACAATTTGTGTGTGTGTGTACTTGTTTAACCCATATTGTGAGGACCAAAACAAGGATAGTAAAACCTGAACTCACCTACATTGTGGGCAGAGTCTGTCTATGGAGAGTCCACACAAAGATATCGAAATCTAACTTGTGTGTGTGTAACAAAAATGAATAAAATTAGCAAATATGCACCAACTTCAACAACTGAACACTATTTGTGTGTGTGTACGTTACATTAGTATCATAATAATAAAACTGAATAATGCACATGAGTGTGTAAGCATGTGTAAGGGTGTTACTGTCAGCCATAGTAATTGGCCATAATTGAATGCTATACAATTTTGCCACCACAGATCTTACAGACTTTCCCAGCTCTTTTACATCATCTGATGCTTTCTTCAAAATGCAGAGAGACACCCCTCAGTTTGTTTTTCTCTTTCAAAACCTAGGTACACTGAAATTCAAAGAAAACATGCCTATATATGTAGGGCTCTACTTCTTCACATATGGAATAAGGACTAAACTGAGCATATGTGAAGTGATTCCAGGTGATTTGTAACGAAGAAATTGGAAGTGTTTCAACTGACACCTGTTACAACCATGCCGGTCTCCCCTACCTCTGTTGTCTCTGTCAATGGAATGACAGAAAACAACAATTAGCATATTTTCATCTGAACATAATGACCTTGAAAGATATATAGAGCTATGTCATCATGTGGCCAAATGAAGCACTGATGGGCAACTAAAATGGGCTCATTACTGTATTATTAATTTACAACATTTGATTATTATGGTAGAATATATTACATATATATCCCACATTATAATGGAAGAATTGTTTTTAATAATGAATCAAATAGATATTTGTACTACTACAATCAGTGGTTAAAAATATGATATTGAGACTCTTGAGATGTCGTATCTATGTGAACAGAATAGCAGTCTTCTTGTAAAGCACTGTCAATAATGTTAAAAGGATCTTCTGTTGTGTTCCACAGAAGAAAGAGATGCATGTTTGGAACAACATAATTGTGAATAAATGATGACAGAATTTTTAATTTTTAATTTCTTTATTCACCTGTTAAATTGCAGTGTGATTAGGACGGCCTGTCTTACCATTTAGGCTTATGTTGGCATGATGAAGTTAAAATGTCTACCAGCACACCAGTCACTGCCTTGTTAAAGTGTTTTAAAACAAAAGGGGATAGCTTTTTCTTAACAAAACTCAAATACAACACCACAACAAGCAGATATAACAACAAACAAATGATATCTGATTGGGAATTAATAGTGGATCTAAAGACACAGTATGGAAATGAGTATAAAAGCATTTTACAGAAAATTTCTTAAAAGGAAAGCTAATTAAAAGGAAGCATTTGTGTTTACTGTGTGCTTTGTTGTGGTCTAAGTCCTACTAATGGTCTGGGTGTAATTCTGAATAGATGTTTGAAAGTATGCAGGAGTGTTCTTTTGTGGTTGGAATATCATAATGTAAGATTTTGGTATGAAATAGCTGAAGAGAATTCCGTATATACTAGCTAGCTGTGTCATTGCATTAAGAAGCTGAATGTATTGGCTTTTGAGAATGAGGTATGCTGTGAAGTATACAATCCAACTCACATTGTGCAGAATAAGACTGAAAGTTATTGATTTGGCCTCATTGTAATTTTTTGGCAGATCTCTTCCCATGTAAGAAAATAAGAGACACAGGAAACCAAGAAACCAACCCATGGACACAACAATGCTAATAGTTACAGTGTTCCCCATTTCACAGCTAAGTATAATCTGGTCTTTAAAAGTTAACGAGTCCCTGAAAGCTTTGGGAGCCGAGACAGTCATCCACAGCACACAAGAAATTAAATGAATGACAGAAAAAAATCCAACAAAGAGCCACTGTCCATTGTACTTTACCCAAAGGCTGTGAACACTGGGGAACTTGGCAGCCATTTTGAAGATACACACAATTTGAAAAGAACGGACAGCCATACAGGAGAGAAAAACAATGAAGAAAAATGCAAATATGACATTTCTCAGGAGGCAATGTACAGATGTGGGTTGTCCAAAGAAAAAGAACACACTTATGCTAGACATTATCAAACATGTTAACATCAGGAAACACATGCTACCACCAGCAGACCTAACTACTGGTGTGTTGTAGTTATATGTGAAAAGGCCAAATATGGCAAAAAGGAGAATAATTAGGCATGTGGCAGAAATCATCACAGCGATGGAGGAGATTTCTGTGAACTGAAGATAAACAACAGAACGTGCCTTACATTTCGCGCTGCCCTCATCAGACCATTCACTCTCTGCACATGGAAAACAGGCATAGGGATCCCCTGAGAATCAGAAAAATAATATGAAAATCAGACTTTCGTGAACAAGGTCAAACAGAACTTGATTATAAATGCATGATGGTGGGAAATATTTGGGGTAAATTCATTCACATAGATTTAAATTCCAGTTTGGTAACCATGCAGTTAATAAGGACATGATTTGTTAAAATAATGACATAATTACAGGTGGTATGGTGTGGAATGGAGACTGGAGCACCAGTAAACCCCATTAGAGCTTAACATAACATAACTATATATTAGGAGATGGCACAAAAGAAAAAGATTCGTCTTTATTCAAGTATTCATCTTTTTTTTTTCTTGAACTTTTAGAGTGGCTATTAATTTTGACATTTCATCTGAACATTAACATTAGTGAGATTTATTTGAAGTTTTTTTTTTTTTTTTTCATTGTTATCTGTGAATTTATTTCATATTTGTAGACTAATTAATTTAAAATGTTTAAGGTAAAAATATTAACAGTTAAATTTTGACTATTTCATTAAATTTTATAATAATTATTATATTCATAAATAATTGTTATACTGGAGCTGTTATTAATTAAATGTAAATTTAAAAGATTGTTAGGTAACACTACAATAAGGTTCATCAGTTAACATTAGTTAACTACATTAGTGAACTAATAATGAACTGCACTTATACAGCATTTATTAATCTTTGTTAATGTTAATTTCAACATTTACTAATAAATTATTAAAATCTTGTTAACATTAGTTTAAATCACTGTGAACTAACATTAACAAACAATGAACAACTGTATTTTCATTAATTAACGTTAATGAAGATTAGTAAATACAGTAACAAATGTATTGCTCATGGTTAGTTAATACATTAACTAATGTTTAACTAATGAACCTTATTGTAAAGAGTTACCGGATTATTCATTATAATCTACAGAATAATTTAAGCATAATCACTCAATGTTATCTGTTATCTGTCAAAGTACACATTTACCTTTTAAAAAAATAAAATAAAGAAATTGTGCAAAATACATCTCTGATATCATTTTAATTATTCAAATCATGTTATTTGATTCAATGAGATATCATCTGGGCTAACAAAGATTTTTTTGTACTATTTTTTTCTTTTTCTTTTTTTTTTTTGCTATGACAAATAAATTTGCAAAAGTTTCAGTTTATTTCCCCTATTAAATTAGAGTGGACTGAAGAAGGTGGAATGCCAAGGTTTTGTCATCCATTACTTAAAGTACTCACGAGAATAATCCACATAGCTGTTACGTGGACATTTTTTACACAGAAAACAGCAGCTATGAAATCCATCAGGTTCCCTCGAAAATCCTTCTTTGCACTCAACAGAACAGTTTGAGAAAGGAACCTTTATGGAATGAGAAAATGTGTTATTAAAATTAAGTTACATCAGGAAAATGTTTAGATAAGTACTCACCAAAAAATAACTTACAGAACCATTGTTATGCCAGGACAAGAGAGAGTTGTTGATAGTAAAAGTAATTTCTGGATATGTATCATATCTGCCCACCATATCGAATCGTGGAGGATTTGTTTCAGTATGCCAGCGTATGACTGAAAAACTGACAGTTGGATCACCATTATCATCATATTTCACCTGACGGCCGTTAAGTGGGAAGTCCAACTTCTTGATTTGTCCTAGAAGCTGTTTTAAAGTGTGGTAAAAATGTCCCAATTCATATAAAGAATGCTGCTAATATAAGAATTAATATTACTTTTCCTTTAAAATTTCATTATCTTATGATGCATTCACTCACCATGTATGGCTTAACTGTTGCGTTTTTGCAGCATTCATTCATGTCGCACTGCAGAGCCTTATGTAATGCATGAGCTATGGTATATATGGCAGCATAGATGGCATAGGAGAATGTGGGATTTTCATTTATAATCTCCTCTGCGGTCAACAATGTGCAGCAATCACAATCTTGATTACATGTCTTACTATTACTCTTGACTTCACTATCAGCACTATCATTATGGTTAACATCAGTTGTTCCCCTCTCTTTATAGATGAATTCATCAAATCCGGGCAAAGACAACAATCTTTCTGTAATACCAATAACTGTTCCAATTTTCCCAATTCCTGGCTCTCTTGGAAGCTGTTGATTCATAGCCCATGTTTCACTTGCAATCCATACTTTGTTTTGGATGTTGTTAGCTATGGCTGCTTTGATAATGCTGCTTGCATATTGTGGCACAGCAAAAACAACAATGACATTGATGTTAAGCATATCAATCTTTTTAAGTGTTAGAGTGTAGTTTGCCCTTTGACTTAGAGCCTCTTGATAGGCCAAACAAATTCCAGTATTTTGTATATACTTGCTAAATAGTCTTAGGCCATCTTCACTGTAATCATCTTGGCTACCAAGAAAGGCAACCCAGTTCCATCCAAACCACTGTATAATGCGAATAATCATTTCTATCAGGTCTTTGTTGCTTGGCACTGTTCTTAGAAAAGAGGGGTACTGAAGTTTATTACTTAATGCAAAGCTGGTAGCTCCATAATTCACCTTTAAAAGAAGAGGAAAACAGTATTATGTGTTATGTGTAGTACTACTTTATAAAAATTAAAAGGGGAAAAAAACTATTTACCATTGGTATAAGGTCCATTGTGATCAGTGGAGCAATAGTAATAGTTCTTGTGCTTCCATATGGCCCTGTTAAAGCAATCACTTTAGGCTGATAGTTGTTGAGTTTTTCTTTGGGTTTTATCGATCCATTTTTTGAGATAAAACTGAAGACTGAAGCGAAATTCTTTGTGTCAGAACAATGGTCAAAAATTTCATAGCCCAGAGAAACATTGGGCAGAAGAGTGGTGGAGTTATTAATTTCCTCAACAGCAAACCTCATCACTTGGAACATCTGATAGCCAGATTTTGAGAAACTGTATCTAGAACACAATAGTGATGAAGTGAATTGCACTTAATTGAATCTTTGTTATATTGAATATTAAATGTTGAAGAAATGCTGCTGCTGCAAAAAAGTGTTTTCTTACCTGGAACATTCAATGGCTTCTGGGGAGAACAGAGGTGTTGCATGTTGAACTTCATGTAAAGCAAAAAGGCCACCCAATAAGTAATCTCCTTTCAAGCTGAACTCAGATTCTAAGCAAGAAACTTTGAAAGAGAAACAATTAATAAAGGCCAAAAGGAAAGAGTAAATGCTACTCAGAAGCATGGTTTACGGTAGACCGTTGGTTGTGAAACTAGAATCTGCAGTGGCAAGCAATAGAAGTCAGGTTCATATACAACAGTGGAATTTGCTTACAACACAATTCAATTTGCTTAAACCACTGTATTCACTGATACAAAGTACAATTTCCATACCTAAACTCAAAAAAAAGTTTACATCCATCGGTTATTAAGTAGAGCATTACACCACATCACAAACAACAGATGCAAAATATCACTTTAAATACACAGAAGGTAACACTTTATTTTAGGGTTTTTTAACTAGTTGCTTATTAGCATGCATATTACTAGAATATTGGTTATTTACTAGTACTTATTAAGCACTTATTAATGCCTTATTCTGCATTACCTTATTCTACATTCTTAATCCTACCCAATACCTAAACTTAACAACTGCCTTACTAACTATTAATAAGCAGTAAATTAAGAGTTTATTGAGGGAAAAGTCATAGTTAATAGTTTATATGTGTTTCCTATACTAAAGTGTTACCGGAAAGAATTTTAAAAAATATATGGAAAAAAAGTAAGGCACCCTCTCCTTGTAATACCTATGTCATACCCATGTCATTATACAAATTTGTGTCCTGATATGTCCCAAAAACACACGCGCGCGCGCACACACACACACGCGCGCACACACAAATTCTTTTCGAATTTCGCTATTCGAACTCGAACTCTCCTAAAACAAACTGCTCGCAATAATGCAAAGTTTCAGCTGGCTTTTACAGTTGGATTAATAATATCATTCACAATATTTCTTCGTTTAGAGCATAAATTAGCTCTGTAACTAGTAAGGTTTTTTGACAAGTGCTTGAACCCCAGTTTCTCAGACAAGGTACCCCTGAGCTACTGGCAAAGGCAGACAGCAAGTGGACTCATATGCAACACAAGGAGATATAAAGGTATAATAAAACTGGTAAAATAAACTCACAAGACTCACAAGCAAAAAGCACAAAATAAGGCAGCAGTGTATGTCAGGGAAGTTCAATCATTTTGATTGCAAGTGTGTATAAATATACACACACACACACACTAATATATATATATATATATATATATATAATATATATATATATATATATATATATATATACACACATACATACATACATACATACACACACACACACACACATTATATATATATACACACACACACACACACACACACATTATATACACACACACACACACACACACACACACACACCCCAATCAGGCATAACATTATGACCACTTTCCTAATATTGTGTTGGTTCCCCTTTTGCTGCCAAAACAGCCCTGACCCATTGTGGCATGGACTCTACTAGACCCCTGAAGGTGTGCTGTGGTATCTGGTACCAAGATGTTAGCAGCAGATCCTTTGAATCCTGTAAGTTGTAAGGTGGGGCCTCCATGGATCAGACTTGATTCTCGATTGGATTGAGATCTGGGGAATTTGAAGGCCAAGTCAACACCTCAAACTCGTTGTTGTGCTCCTCAAACCATTCCTAAACCATTTCTGCTTTGTGGCAGGGCGCATTATCCTGCTGAAAAATGGAATACCATTTCCAGGAAAGGAAAATCCTTGCTTAGATAGGTGGTAACATCCACATGGATGGTAGAACACAAGGTTTCCCAGCAGAAAAAGCATCACACTGCCTCCGCCAGCTTTCCTTCTTCCCCAGGTAAGCAACGCACATGCACCCGGCCATCCATATGATGTAAAACAAAACGCGATTCATCAGACAAGGCCACCTCCTTCCATTGATCCGTGGTCCAGTTCTGATGCTCACGTGCCCACTGTTGGCGCTTTTGGCGGTGGACAGGGGTCAGCATGGGCACCCAGACTGGTCTGCGGCTATGCAGCCCCAAACGCAACAAACTGCGATGCACTGTGTATTCTGACACTTTTCTATCAGGACTAGTATTAACTTCTTGAGCAATTTGAGCTACAGTAGCTCGTCTGTTGGATTGGACCACACGGGCCAGCCTTCGCTCCACACGTGCATCAATGAGCCTTGGCCGCCCATGACCCTCTCGCCGGTTCACCACTGTTCCTTCCTTGGACCACTTTTGATAAATACTGACCACTGCAGACCGGGAACACCCCACAAGAGCTGCAGTTTTGGAGATGCTCTGACCCAGTCATCTAGCCATCACAATTTGGCCCTTGTCAAACTCGCTGCCCATTTTTCCTGCTTTGAACACATCAACTTTGAGGACAAAATGTTCACTTGCTGCCTAATATATCCCACCCACTAACAGGTGCCGTGATAAAGAGATAATCAGTGTTATTCACTTCACCTGTCAGTGGTCATAATGTTATGCCTGATCGATGTATATATATATATATATATATATATATTAGTCCTGGTCAGAATTATTGGCACTCTTGGTAAATATGAGTAAATAAAGCTGTGAAAATACATAGTTTATCCTTTTGACCTTTTATTGAAAATAAAAACAAACACAAAAATCTAACCTTTTACTAAAGTAAAACAATTTAAATAAATATGTTTCTCCAATACATGTTGGTCACAATTATTAGCACCCCTAGAAAATCTTATGAGTAAAATATCTCTGAAGTATATTTCCATTCATATTTACATTTTAGCACACCAGGATGACTAGGAACATGACATTTTCCAGCCATGACTTCCTGTTTCACAGGAGTATAAATACGAAGAAACACAAAAGCCAAATTCCCTTAAATCTAAAAAATATAGTTCTGGATTGGAGCAAAAGATTGTTGAGCTTCACAAAATATAAAGTGGCTGTAAGAAAAAAGCTAAAGCACTGTAATCCCAATTTCCACCATAAGGGCAATAATTAAGAAGTTCTAATCAACTGGATATGTTATGAATCTGATTGGAAGAGGATGTGAGTCTATATTTTCTTAATGCACAGCATGAGGTTTGGAATGGCAGGCTCAGGCGTGTATATGACACGATGGTCCAAAACAAACACAAAAATGGATCACTGAGCATAAAATTAAGATTCTGCCATGGCCATCCCAGAGAAGAAATTATGTCATAGTGTCACCTTGTACATTTGTTGAACAGAACAACTGAAACAATTAGAAATTTAAAGATCTCAAAGGGACAGGAGATAAATATCACCATTATCAGAATGTTCACTTCTATTGAAATGAGAACAGTGACCTTCAGTCAGGAAGTTTATTCGCATATGCTTTACATTTTTAAATTTGCTTAACCATCTGTTCAAACGCTTTTGCATATCTGACAATATTTTGGATTTGTCACCTAAGAATTGTCACATTTCACCACCAATGTGGTAAATGTGACAATTGTGACAATGTGAGGGAGAGAGGGAACAGGTGAGAGAATCAGGAGCCATGAACATTGTCATTTGTGATCAGCTGTGAGCAACTGCCACATGAAAAGAGACCAAACCCGAGTCCTGACCCATTTCCCAAAAATTCACTTAACTAAGTGCAATTAAAGGGGTGCTGTTTGTTTAATGAAGTGCTGAAATGTCAATAACTCATTATTGTTTATTATCCAGAGACGGTGTCATGATCACCTGCTGGAGTGCCCTTGATAGCCACCAGAGGGCACTCCACCCCGGACTATTGCCACTATCACGGACTCCATTTGCCATAACCCACTTCCCGGACTCATTACTCTTCGTTGCACTCAGCTGTATTCACTCTTATCATTAGTTTCTGTCTATTTATACTCAGTTTGGTTTTGTCATGATCATCGAGGTTTTGTGTAATGTTACCTGCACGTCTGAGCACTATCTCTGGTTTGTTTTCTTGTTTTTGTGGACTGTTTTCATGGATTTTGACCCTTTGCCTGGCATTGTACTCCTCTTTGGATATCCTAAATAAAAGCTGCAATTGGATCTTACCCGCAAGTCTCAGAGCACCGTGACAAAAACCTCAATCATGTTTAGATTCAGCAGCAGGAGAATTCAGCCACCTGCTAGTGTCCGGGAAAGTTAGGCCTGCCCTTGAGGTCTGACTACACTTCGTCAGAGGGGTATGGAGGTGCGGGCCTTCACCCAGAAGTTTTGGTTGAGGACGGAGAGGTTTAATTACCCTGATGCGGTCCTCAAGGATGACTTCAACCACTGTTTAGATGATCCTCTGTCGCAGTGGGAAATGGAGCTGGTAAAGAACTTAAACTTCTGGAATTTCTCCAGTTACCTGTACCTCTGCAAGAATGAGATGGTTCGGATACCTCCAGCGCCCGCTCCAGTCCGTGATTCCACTCCAGAGCCTGCTCCAGCCCGTGAGTCCGCTTCAGAGCCCGCTCCAGCCCGTGAGTCTGCTCCAGCCGGTGAGTCCGTTCCAGCTCCTGCTCCAGTCCGTGAGTCTGCTTCAGAGCTCGATCCAGCCCGTGAGACCGCTCCAGAACCCGCTCTAGTCCATGAGTCCATTCCAGAGCCCTCAGCCGAGATGGTTGCTACGCCTGAGCCCTCAGCCGAAATGGCTGCCACGCCTGAGCTTTTAGAAATTGCAGCGCTGGCCGTTGTGGCCACAGCCATTTGGTGTGTGTGGGCTGTGCACACATCAGCTCCAGTCCATGAGCCTGCTCCAGAGCTCGCTCCAGTCCATGAGTTCATTCCAGAACCCGCTCTAGTCGGTGAGTCCGCTCCTGAATCCTCAGCCGAGATGGCTGCCACGCCTGAGACCTCAGCCGAGATGGCTGCCACGCCTGAGACCTCAGCCGAGATGGCTGCCACGCCTGAGCCCTCAGCCGAGATGGTTGCCACGCCTGAGCCTTCAGCCCATGAGCCCGCTTTAGAGCCTGTTCTAGTCCCTGAGTTCCCTGTTTGTCTTGATAGTGGTGGTCATCTGCTTCGCCGTGGGGCCCTTCAAGCCCATTTGCGCTGCTGTGGTGGCAGCCTGCCCCGCACTGGCCACCTATAAAGACTTCGTCCCTGGTCCCCCTGCCCCTCCATGAACCTGGCCCACCAAACCCCTCCCCCCAATCTGGAAAAAAACAGTCACCCCACCAGATATCCCTCAAGCACCACCATAGACCACTCACTACAGCACCTTCTGTACCTACTTGACCCCCAACCTGATGGCTTCACCACTTTGCCAGTTGGGAAAATGGAATCAGGAAGGTCAGGACAATTTGACACAAAAGACGTGTTACCCTGTGATCGAGCCATAATGTTATTAAAAAAACTGGGAGTTGCTAACCAGGATGATAGCAGAGATTATAAAGTTTTATTGTTATGTCTATCTATTGCCATTTTTTTTTTTAATTTGCTCAATAATACAAATTGTTAATAGTTGTAAATAGTCTCCTTGTGAAATAGGTTTAAAATAAAACTAGAATAAAAATATATCAGGGTCCAAGCACCACAAGCTCACCAGTTATACAAGACTATACAGTTATTATATTTGAAAAGTGATATGGCCATTGTATATGTCTAAGTAGGCCTATCTCTTTATGGAAGTATTAATCTATGTACTACTGTATTAAAATAGAAAAATAAAATTGGACAGCAATACCTTCAGTTATGTCTGGCAATTTGTCAAATATGTTTTATAATATATCATTAGAATATAAATTAAGGTGACAATGATCTGTAAGTACTGTGGAGATTTCTTTGCAAACTGATTATATAAGACTTTATTAAACTTTATGAAACTATAATGATTTTCAATGCGTTTTTTTTTTTTTTTTTTTTTTTTTTTTAAGTCAATCTATCGAACCATTTACACGGATTGAGACTAAAAAGGATTTGTTATCCTGTGCTGCCCTCTAGCGCACAACATTAGTATTACGGCCATCTTCGCAGAGAATAGTGGCTAGCCGTTATGACTCCCACAATAAAGACATAAAATAACAAAAAATCTTTGTTAACCAGTACGATCTCGTTACAGTACTAAAGTACTTTTAATAATTTAATCATTCCAGCTTCTTGGCCCCGTTTGCAATATTTTTTTTCCGATTTGTGTCGTGTGAGTGAGTCACAGGCAGCTAGAGAATGCAGGTGGCGATTGCAAGTGACGTCACTTGCAAAGGAAGCGTAGGTGATTGAAGGTGCGTTCCATTCGACCGTAAGTGGACTGCGAAGTGGACTTCACAGGGTATTTCGCCATCTTAAGTGAGATTCCAATCCGAAGGGAGCGAACATGTTCAGTTCGAAGGGCACTGCGAACGGCATAGGGAATAAGGCAGTGGTGTAGTCTAGTTTTTGTAGTGAGTATACTGTGATTTTTCCCTCCCAACCTCATACTCACCCGTCCCAGAGCAACACCCCATAAGCACCACCACACTTGCTAATGCATATAGTATGTATCTGATCTAGGCTACATGTAATTGAGAGCATTTTGAAAGACTGCTTATGTGTGTTTATCAGCATGTCAATTTATTATAAGCAACACAAGACTTTAACATCCAATGACATTTACAGCTGAAGAGACTGGACTGATTTTGTACTGTTTAGTGTCAATCTCCATCTAACTCAGCCACTTAAGATCTATACATTTAGCCTTAGATGTTATATGAATATGGTCTCTGGATCATAGATTTTATCAGCTGGCAAGTTTCAATGCACATTTAAGAGTGCAAGTTGCAACTATTATTACAAAATGCTGGGTTAAAAACAACCCAAGTTGGGTTGAAAATGGACAAACCCAGTGACTGGGTTATTTTAACCCAGCGGTTGGGTTAAATGTTTGCCCAACGTGCTGGGTAGTTTTATTTAACCCAACTATTGTGTAAAAATTGCTGTATTGCTTGCTTAAAATGAACCCAAAATATGTTGGAAATTAACATTTATTAATATTAAATATAATAATTAAACAATAAACATTTATTAAATTGTTTATTAATAAATGATTACCTTTTGATTATTGTTGCTTCTACTAATTATGTGTCTGATTTTTAATTTCCCACCTATTTTGGGTTCATTTTGGCCAGCCATAGTCATTTTTAAACAATAGTTGAGTTAAATAAAACTACCCAGCAGGTTGGGCAAGCGTTTAACCCAAGTGCTGGGTTTGTCCATTTTCAACCCAACTTGGGTTGTTTTTAACACAGCATTTTTTAGAGTGTAACAATAATGGAAAGATGAGGATTAACAGCATGTCACAATATCACCCCGTTTGGACTTTGTTTTCTGTTTTGCACCATTTCCTGCCAGTCTGTCATCATAGTTATGCATTTCAATTCACTAACTTGAAATTCGATTCAATATCAGTTATTTTGGATATACTGTATATCAGGTACAGTACATGGCAAATTTTCTCAAGAAAAAAAAAAATCTCTCAACTAATACTGTAAAATATACATGGGAATCAGTTGGTACTACATTAATATTTAAGGTTAGAATGAACTGATTTGCATACGAACTTAAACTACACTTAAGGAAATTTTTATAATAATAAAGTTATAATAGGCCTACTAACTTTAAAATTATTTCTATTCCAATTGGTTTTTTTGAAATATAAACATCTAAATGGTGGCTGTCAACTTGACAGATTTATTCAAACATGCATAATATAGGCTATTGAAGAACACTATAAAAAATATAATTAATTTGTAATATGGTGCATATATTTAGCTAAATGCTCCTCTCTAGAGATAATTTTTCTAGCTGACTAACGAGTTTATGGTCACTGTTTGTTCTGAGGTAACGTTAGCCTAAATGTGACGTTACGTGACATTGTTTACAAGCTATTTTATTAACGTCTTTCCGTGGTTTAAACACTGATTACACGAATACACGAGACATGATACAGATTTCGTTAAGTTGTACTGTATCTTTTAACATACCTTCAGAAGTTCATTCATGTTTATTTCGCGTTGTAACTGGTATTAAAGCGGAGGAGAGGATCAGTTCACGTGCGCTTCACGCTGCCACTTCTCTTGAACTGATGAGGCGCTATAGCGGTCAGGACACATTAAAGAGCGCCAAAATGGTATTTAGGTTTTTTTTTTTTTTTTTTTTTTTTTTTTTTCGTAGTAAAATGGGCAGAATTTGAAATATGAGACTTTGTTTCATGTCAAAAGCAACAAAACAACAAATCTTATTGTGATTTATTGGATGGTTACGTATCCTCGCGCTTTTTAAGTGGGTATACGGAAATCCTTAACCGTATACCTGCGTATCACGTAGACTACACCACTGGAATAAGAGAACATCGATACATCACTTCACAGGAAGTAGAGAGGTAAAATCACCCAACTGTCATTGCGCACCGCGTCACCAGTCAGAACTACGATGGAGCAGAGCCTTTGAAAGAGTTTTTAAACGGCTCTGCGATGGAGGAATTTACGTTTTTAGTATTCATAAATTTTGTTATTCTTATATGAACAAAAGTATGTATGGTTATGGCGATGAGTGTTATATTTGCATATTTTATTGTATGAATAGGCACGACAAAGTAAAAGTGTTGAAAAGCAGCTGAGGCTGCTTTTTATTTTACTTAATTTACCTCGGCTGCGCGTGGAAAAGAAAGCGCACGAGATGAGATCCAGACCATGGATTAAGAATACATTTACACAGTTAACCATGAGAATTTATTTTCATATTGCATGACAGTTAAAGCTTCAAATCTATGAGTCAATTTTAAATTCTAAAGTAAATTATAATATCTAGATTTATGTTATAATCTGCGCGACACCGTCATTGACTTTCTTTGATGACGTTTGCAGTGCGTTCCAAATGAGCGATTATTCTCAGCGAAGTCCACTTCAACTGATATACCGTGTTCAAGGAGTAGGGAGCAGTGAGCACTGCGTAGGGACCCTGTCGAATGGAACGCAGCTTGAGAGTGCAAGTACAAGTCTGCAGTTCGTCTTGCCTTTCCGGTGTGCTTCAATATGCTTCTGCAATATACAGACTGGTTAATCTCTGTATTCATCTTCATTCTTCACATTCTATGCTATTTATTTACCTCATCATTGGATTTCTACGTTTGTTAATAAACACCTGCTTTTGGGTTCAACTGCCTTGTCTCCGTGTCTGGTATTAAAGGATTAGTTCACTTTGAAATGAAAATTAGCCAAAGCTTTACTCACCCTCAAGCCATCCTAGGTGTATATGACTTTCTTCTTTCTGATGAAACTTCAATACGGAAAGGTGGTCTGGCAGAAGCTACATTTTTACTTCAAAACTTTTATATAAGGATATTTTTTTTTTTTTTTACACAAACGCATTGCTTTGCTTCAGAAGGCCTTTATTAATCCCCCGGAGCCGTGTGGAGTACACGTTTCTGATGGATGGATGTAGATGGAAGCACTTTCTTCAGCTCATTGATCCCTATCACTGCCATTATAAAGCTCAGATGTGTCAGGATATTTATTAATATTTCTGCAATTACGTTCATCATAAAGAATAAAGTCATAGGCCTATACAGCTAGGACGGCTTACATGGAGGATGTGGAGGAGTGGAGGAGTTCCTCAAGCTCAGCCACCAGGTGTTCTGGAATGTCAGCACTTTGAAGATCCAGAGTGGTGATGTTTCCAGAGATTATGAACTTTTCCAAATACTGGCAGTGGGAGCTACCACCTGCAAGGTGGTGCAATACATGGACTATGCGCTGTGGCTGAGTGGCTTGCATTCATTTTCAGTGAAATGGAAGAGGAGGGCATCATTCAACCTTAGAACTTCTCCCTTTATTCTAGCCTCATTTAATTTATGTATATTTTTCCAATAACACTTTACAATAATGTATTAACTAACATGAACTAACCATGAGCAATGTAGTTAACTAATGTTAACTAATGAACTTTATTGTAAAGTGTTACAACTATTCGCAAAGCTGCCGAATAAACATAAGTCTTAAGGCCCGTTCACACCAAGAACGATAACTATAAAGATAATAAATTAGTTAAAAAACGATATCGTTGGTTCCTAACGTTAACGTTAGTTAATGAAAATACAGTTGTTCATTGTTTGTTCATGTTAGTTCACGTGCATTAATGTTAACAAGATTTTAATAATGTATTAGTAAATGTTGAAATTAACATTAACAAAGATTAATAAATGCTATATAAGTGCAGTTCATTATTAATTCATGTTAACTAATATAGTTAACTCATGAACCTTATTGTAAAGTGTTACCAAAAATGGATGTATGGAAAACAATCTGTCATACTCTCGGAATAAATGGTGAGAAGTAGCTATTAACCATGAAATCATAATGCCAGGCTAGCAAACAGTGTAATAAAATTACCCAGCGCTAGTGTTAACAACATTGTCTTGCTTCCTTTGAAGTTGCAGTGAAAAAGACTAGGTGCTGTTTTTATTCCACTATATTGACTTCGTCAGCTAAATTCACTGTTAGATTATTACACTATTCACTGGAAATATAGCATGCTGAGGACATCTGCTGGGTAAAGCCGTGTAAATGCAACAAGAACAGCAAAAACGTTGTACACACTTTGAAACCGCAGCGCGTGAGCAGACAAAACGTACTCAGTTACTAACGTAACCTCGGTTCCCTGAGATATGGAACGAGTACTCAGGGAACCGAGGTTACGCTAGTAACCGAGTACGTTCCCTTTCGATACTTCACTAGTACTGCGTATGGGGAACGAATTCAACTGCGCCGTGCCACGGCAGGGAACGACTGGACTTGTTTTGGACACCGCAGGGGAACCAGCGGACAAGTGAGATGGCCGAGGCCGTCGAACCCTTTATGTTACATTTGCAAGGAGAGAGCTAACCCTCTAGAGTGGCATGATGGTGGAGCTCGACAGAGGCCACTGTATCATACCGAGAGGACCCGAGCTTGTAAGGTCGGGACATCCAGGTTATAAAATCTGACAAAAGTGGACGGCGAGGAACAGGCGGCCGCCTCACAGGTGTCTCTAATAAAGACTCCACTGGACCAGGCCCACGAGGAGGCCATCCCTCTTGTGGAGTGGGCTCTAACTCCTAAGGGGCAATCGAGGCCCACAGAGGAGTAACAGAGCAATAGCGTCAACTATACAACACGAGAGACATTGCTTTGAGACCGAAGACCCTTAGGTGCGGCCGCCAAAGCAGATAAAGAGCTGGTCAGACTGCTGGAACGGCTGTGACCGCTCAATGTAGGTCCTCAATGCCCTAACAGGGCAGAGTAATTCCAGCTCTCGCTCATCCGACGAAGGAGACAGCGCTGAGAGGAAAATGACCTGTGTTCTGAACGGAGTCGAGAGCACTTTAGGGACATAGCCATGCCTAGGTTTCAAAACGACCTTGGAGTCATTGGGCCCGAACTCGAGGCAAGCAGGGCTCATAGAGAGGGCCTGCAAGTCGCCAACATGCTTAACCGATGCTGATGCAAGTAGCAGAGCGGTTTTGAGTGTCAGGGGCCTTTTTTGTCAGCTGACCACAGTGGAAAGTGGTCCCAGGTGGGAACAGTGAGAGGACATGGGGGGTTTAACCGCCTAGAACCTCTCAAGAAATGCACAATGAGGCTGTTTCGACCCACTGATTGGCCAGCAATGGGAGCGTGAAACGCTGCAATGGCTGCTACGTACACCTTGAGCGTGGAGGGCGTGAGGCCCCTGCCCAACCGCTCTTGGAGAAAAAACAGCATCTGAGATACATCACTCTCCACAGGATCAACGTTGCGTGCTGAGCACCAGCCAACGAAGACTGACCATTTCTGGGCGTAGAGGAGTCTCGTGGACGGGGCTCTCGCCTGAGAAATGGTGTTTAGCATGTCCCCGGGGAGGTTCACAGGCTCCCATCGAGGGACCATAGGTGCAGAGCCCAGAGTTCTGGCTGAGGGTGCCAGATCGTCCTGTTTGCCTGAGAGAGGAGGTTCCGTCTCAGGGGAATTGGCCAAGGAGCTTTCGTGGAAAGCCTGAACAGCTCCGAGGACCAAACTTGGCTCCTCCAGAGTGGGGCCACCAGGAGGACTCTGTGCTTGTCTTCCCTGATTCGCCTGATGACCTGAGGGATCAGAGCAATCGGGGAAAATGCATAAAGGAGGAGGCTGGGCCAGTCGTGGGCCAGCACATCTACGTCCTTCGAGAAATAAACTGGGCAATGAGAGTTGTCTTCTGAGGCGAAGAGGTCTACCTCTGCCTTCCTGAAGATCTCCCAATCATGAGAACCGCCTGGGGGTGGAGCATCCACTTGTCTGAGGGGACATTGCTCCGAGATAGCATGTCTGCTCCCAGATTCGTTCTGCCTGGTATGTGTGTCGCTTTGAGCGACTGCAACCTTGGCAGTGCCCATTCCAGGAGGCGCTTCGCCAGTGTGCACAAAGGCGGCTGGACGAGAGGCCGCCCTGGTGATTTATGCAGGACACCACTGTCATGCTGTCTGACTGGACTAGGACATGGCGTCCTGTCAGGAAGACCTGAAAGGAATGAAGGGCTCGAATCACTGCCAGCATCTCGAGGCAGTTGATGTGGAGATGGCTCTCCTCGTGAGACCACAAGCCGAAGGCTGGTCTGCTCTCGCAAAGAGCGCCCCAACCCGAGTTGGACGCATTTGACGAGAGCACCGTCCTTCCGGACACCGCCTTGTAGGGGTACTCCATGACTGAACCATTTAGGGTTTGTCCAGGGTTTCAGAGCTGCTAGGCAGGCCTGATTGACCTTGATACGCAGGCGGCCGTGCCGCCAAGCGTGAGGAGGGACCCAAAATTTCTTGGCAAAGTTGACCCTGAGTCCTAGGCACTGTAAGTGGCTGAGGAGCACGGATCTGTGATGTTCTAGCTCGGTTCGCGACTGGGCCAGGATGAGCCAGTCGTCGAGAATTCAGAACCCGGATTCCCATCTGTCTCAGTGGGGAAAGCACCGCGTTCATGCACTTTGTGAAAGTGCGGGGAGCTAGGGACAGCCCAAAAGGATGACTGTATGCTGGTAAGCCACACTCTCGAATGCGAATCTCAAGAATCGCCTGTGGTGGGGGGCTATCTGGATGTGAAAGTAAGCGTCTTTAAGGTCCAGTGAGCAGAACCAGTCCTCGGGGCAAATCTGCGCGAGGATCTGTTTCAGCGTTAACATCTTGAAATTCTGTCTCATGAGGGAGAGGTTCAGGAGTCTGAGGTCTAAGATGGGTCTGAGACCACCATCTTTCTAGGGGATGAGAGAATAACGGCTGTAGAGCCCCGATTCGCTCTGAGGGGGGGGAACTATTTCTATAGCTCCTTTCCCTAGCAGAGTCATCACTTAGGCGTGGAGGACATGAGCGTCGTCCGGATTAACTGAAGTGGGAAGCACCCCGCTGAAGCGCGGGGGCCGTCGGGCAAACTGCAGTGAGTAGCCTTGATTTATTATCCCCAACTTCCAGCTTGACACTCCGGGGATGGCCTACCAGCCTCAGCCTGCGTGTAAGGGATTGAATCAGAGAGCATGTGTCATGTTCAGCTGAGCAAAAATGAGCACTGAGTGCGCTCTCATAGAGAGCATGTGTCCTCAACGAACGTGGCTTGGAGGGGCTGAGCCGGCAAGCGACACGCTGAGAGACTCGGCATTTTATAAAAACACCAGAGAAATGCTCATGCGTCCTCAGTGAGGACTCTCATTCTCATTGAGCGTGGCTTGCGGGGTGAAACCGGCAAGCGACACGGTGAGAAACTCAGCAACAGATACATGCTTCTTAGAAAAAAATATACATCATGAGTCCCACCTGAGTCAGGGGAGAGCGTCAAGGTATATTCAGCCGAGCGGTGTCGGAAGTGAGACCGCTCTTCCTCAATGAACATGGCTTGCGGGGCAGAGCCAGCAAGTAACATGAACAGAGGTCCAGCATAATGAGCATATGTTGGTTCCACCGAGCACGAGTGAGCATTGAGCTCGCTTTCAGTGAGCGCATACGTCCTCATGAACATGGCTTGCACGGCAGGGCCGGCAAGCGACACGCAGAAGACTGGAATAAATATGCTATATCAACTGAATATAAACAATATAGGTCTCACCCGAGATGGGGGAGAGTGTCATGTTATAGTTCTTAAAGAACGCGGCTTGCAAGGCGGAACCGGCAAGCAACGCGCTGAGAAATTCAACAAACTCGGCAGAAATATGATATATATATATATATATATATATATATATATTCAGTTGATACAGCATAAGTCTCACCCAAGACAGGGGAGAGCGGCATGTTATATTGCTCAATGAATGCGGCTCGCAGGGTGTAACCGGCAAGCAACGCGTAGAGAAACTCAGCACAAACAGCAGAAATATGCTCCATTAAATTGAGTATGTAACATGTTTCTCGCCCGAGTCGGGGGAGAACGTCATGTCATATTTCTCAATCGACGCGGCTTGCGGGGCGGAACCGGCAAGCAACGCGCTGAGAGATACAGAAAACTCAGCAAAAAATCTTTTATATCAACTGAATATATATAACATAGGTCTCACCCGAGAGGGGGGAGCGACATGTTTTATTTCTCAATGAACGCGGCTTGTGGGGCAGAACCGGCAAGCAACGTGTAGAGAAGCTCAGAGCAAACAGCAGAAATATGCTCCATTAAATTGAGTATATAACATGTTTCTCACCAGAGTCGGGAAAGAAAGACATGTCATATTTCTCAACTGACGCAGCATGCGGGGGCGGGACCGGCAAGCGACGTACATAGAGATATGGAGAAATACACTCAATCAGATAGAAAATGTGTCATGAGTCTCGCCTAAGTCAGGGGAGAGCATTATGTCAAATTCAGCTGAGTCAGAGCTCGCTCTTGTGCTCCCGAATGAGAGCACGCATCCTCGAGGAACGCGGTTTGCGGGGGCAGACCCGGCAAATGACGCGTTCGGAGGAAGTATGCCAGCAAGAAAGTAGAAAAATAAGCTCTGTACTCACCTGACGGAAGACAGCAGGGGATGAGCTGAATACTCTCAGATGCTGAGGGCGGCACGAGGACGGCGCGGGAAACAGCTGCTAGAGAGCGGAGATCCGCAGAGCGAGAGAACGCCGTGAAAACAGCAGAGAAATTGCTATTTTAAACGGTTAAAACCGCTGTAAATAGCTCTTTAAATTGTTCGCCGGATGGCGGCAGGAGACTAGCTAAGAAGGCGGCCGGAAGCGGGCGGCTCGAGAGCGGCACTCGAGGCGGCAGTCTGCGAGGGCGCCGGCGCTACAGGCGTTCGGCGATCTCAGCTGGTCCGCTGCGGTGCCTCTTCTACGGCGGGAGAGCTCGTTCCAGGCGGCGAAGGCTTTCAGCTTCGAAGATCAGCGAACAGATATTACGTCATCGCTGAAAGAGAGAGATCTGAAATCATATGGCGAAATGCCCGCTTATATAGCCTTACGCCCCGCCCATTCTGGCGGGCTTTGGCGCGCTGCATCGCCGTAGGCTCGCGCAGCTCCGCCGCGCCGTCATTGGTTCAAAAAGTTCTCAAGTTTGAACCAATGGCTGTGCAGTTACACTGCGCTATTGAAAAAGGCTTCAGCAGCGGGGAAAAAGGAGACCTTTCCCATACGCAGTACGAGTGAAGTATCGAAAAGGAACAGACCGTTATGGTTCGTTGGTGTGGACGCAAATAGGCTATAGTTATCGTTATAGTTAGGTATCAGTGTATTTATTCATAGAAATATTGTAGAACGAGGTATCATGTTGCCATATTCAAATAAACATTTTAAAATAAAAATGTTGTCATATTCAAATAGATTTTAAAATGTAAGTGTCATTAATTAAACAAGTATATGTTCAGCTAATGGGCTATATGCACGGACCGTTCTTTAGAACTTCCGCATTAATATAAGCCAGCTCGAAAACTTCCGGTGAAATGTCATTTGCTGGTGTGTTGAGCATCAGTAGTGTAATACTTAGTTTATAATCAGAATATAGTCACTTAAATAGTCAGGCATAGCATTAATTTAGTCCAACGTATTCAAAGGTAAGATGTCATAAAAAAATAAATAAATAAAGACGTACCTCATTGTTCCTCCTCGGCTAAATTCAATTCGACCATCAGTTCCCTTTCGAGGGAACTCGCGCTGCGTCCGATAGGATCGCTTTGGGAACGCCCTCAGCGTGATAGCGTCTGATGCACGTCTGTCAACTAGTCCAATGGCGAGAGTGAACGTCACGGGCGGGTGACGTCACGACCAGGAAAGGATAAATACACATCCGGCGAGACCGGCTTCAGCTTTTCTGCCTCAGCTAAGCGCTCTATGTGAAACTGTCTTTGTCTATTTATTGTTGTCTGTCCCGATATAGTGCAGCTCAATATATATACAGTTATAGCGAACACACAAGCATTTAAACCGTGTACTCCTCCCTGCCCTTGTTTCCTGACGGGTGGGGATACACACGATTTGTGCGTGATGTGTTTGGGAGCAGAGCATGCTCTTTCAGCCTTCGAGGGGGCTGAATGCGAGCACTGTGAAAAGCTTCCTTTAAGGACGCTCCGCTCCCGCCTCGCACTTTTCGAGGAAAGTGCGCAGGCAAGCGTTCCCCACGGCTCTGGGCCCGCGTCTGCCGAGGCGGCGCGGAGAAAGATGTCGTGGGGTTCGCAGATGGATCTGTCAGCGGGGCTTGAGACGGGCATGAGTGCTCTTTCTCAGCCTTCACCTGGCAGATCCCTCGCCCCCTCGCTGGTGTCGGAAGCCCGCCCCGCGTCTTCTTCCGCCCAGGGAGAGGGCTCGTCGCGTCAGCACCCTAGTTCTGAGGAATTGGATGTGCTGAGCGTCGATATGGGGGAAGATGACTCGCCATCACTTTCCCCTGAGTATGAGGAGCTGGTGGATGTGCTTTCTCGCGCTGTGTCTAAGCTAAGCATTGATTGGCCAGCCGAGAATCAGGGCGCTCGTCCGAAAAGCAAACTGGACGAGCGCTTTTTGTCATCAAATAAAGCACTTCCACCACGGGGTCTACCATTCTTCCATGATCTGCATGATGAGCTAACGAGATCATGGAAGAAACCATATTCATCACGCTTGTTCATGTCAAGCACTATTCTAACATAAGAGGGCTGAAAGAATATGGTTATGGGACGATGCCCCGGGTTGAACAGACGCTTGCGAGCTATCTGTCCCCGGGTTCAGCGTCGTCTCTGAAGACCCCCACGCTTCCCACTAAACCACTTAAAGCTACATCAGGGTTAGTGGGAAAAGCGTATACGGCAGCAGGTCAGGCTGGTGCATGCTTGCACACGATGGCTATTCTGCAAGCATACCAGGCAGACCTGCTGAAGGATCTGGATGGCGGGGAGGGGATTGGCCCAGACGCAGTTCGAGAACTGCGTCGAGCCACAGATCTGTCTCTTAGGGCCACCAAGGAGACCGCCAGAGCTGTTGGGCGGTCTATGGCAGCCTTGGTGGCGACAGAGAGGCACCTGTGGCTCAATCTGTCTGAATTAAAGGATAAAGACAGGGCCTTTCTCCTCGACGCCCCGCTTGTGGCTTCTGGCCTGTTCGGCGACGCGGTTACATCAGTCGTCGACAGGTTCCAGGAAGCTAAGAAGCAAGCGGAGGCGTTTAAGAATTATTTACCACGCCGCCATCCATCCTCTGGGGCTGCTGGGCGTGAGCAGCCCCAGCCGTATAGCTCCTCATACCGAGCGCAACAGAAAGAGAGTGTCGCTTCTCGTGCTCCACCTCAAAGACACGGTGGGCCGGGACGGCACTCTCAGCCCAAGCCTTCTAAGCCGAAGACAGACCTGAGGGTTTTGCTTCAGGCGAAGAAGGCTGGGCAGAAGAAGTCCTGACGCCAGGGGTGTCAGGCTTCTGAGGGCAGCCCCGCACGGGGTGGTGCGGTACACACCTCAGTATATGGTGCCCGTTCCACCTCGTGGCCCTCAGGAGGCCGTTCTGCCAACCCCGCCACCTTGGGTGATTCGGGGCGCAGCGGTTCCCACCGAATTAGTGACGCAGTGTTCACAACAACACGACGCTGCGTCACATCCTCTGAGGAGGATAAATTTACATCAAAAATGTGCTGTGAACAAAACACCAGAGGCCAGCCTCGAGAGGCTGGTTCCCTTAGTAGATTTTCTGGTAGAGTGGAAATCTCTTCAAAATATCTCACGTTGGGTCCTGCAGATTATATACAAAGGTTACAAAATCCAGTTTTGGTGCCATCCACCTCTGTTCAAAGGAGTGCTGCATACGTCAGTGCTTCCTCAGCAGGCTCTGGTGTTGGAGCAAGAAATAAAAACCCTATTAGCAAAGGAGGCTATAGAGAGGGTTCCGGTTGCCGACAGGGAGTCTGGGTTTTACAGCCGGTATTTCTTGGTTCCAAAAAAGGATGGGGGGTTGCGCCCTATTTTAGATCTAAGACATCTGAATCGAGCAGTACGAAAGCTAAAATTCAAGATGCTGACGATAAGTCAAATCGTGACTCAAATCAAATCCGAGGATTGGTTTGTCACAATAGATCTCAAGGACGCATACTTCCATATCTCCATCCTTCCACAGCACAGGAAGTTCCTGAGGTTCGCTTTCGGGGGCGAGGTGTACCAATTTCAGGTTCTTTCGTTCGGCCTAGCTCTCTCACCCCGCACATTCACGAAATGCGTAGATGCAGCACTGGCCCCGCTCAGGCTGCAGGGCATACGCATCCTGAATTATATCGACGACTGGTTGATTTTAGCACAGTCAGAGGAGATGGCGGTTCGGCATCGAGATGTCGTTCTCGCGCATATTCAGAAATTGGGGTTGAGACTGAATGCAAAGAAAAGCGTGCTCACTCCACGACAGAGGACCACTTTTCTTGGTGTGGTTTGGGATTCAGTGATAATGCGAGCATGTCTCTCTCCAGTTCGCATCACTGCCATTCTATCAGCCATGAAAGAATTGAAGCTAGGCCAGTCACGCACTGTAAAGCAGTTTCAGAGACTGCTGGGTCTGATGGCAGCAGCGTCCAACGTGATACCTTTTGGCCTGCTGTACATGAGACCCTTACAGTGGTGGCTCAGGACCAAAGGGTTCTCCCCGAGGGGCAACGCACTTCGTATGATCAAGATCACGCGTCGTTGTCTCCACGCCTTGATCATATGGAAGAAAAATTGGTTCCTGTCCCAGGGCCCTGTGTTAGGAGCTCGATGTCGCCGTGTCACTCTGACGACGGACGCTTCTCTCACAGGCTGGGGAGCGGTAATGGAAGGCCGCTCAGCTCAGGGTCTGTGGAAGACTCATCAGCTCTCATGGCACATAAATTGCCTGGAGATGATGGCGGTCTTCAATGCGTTGAAGTTCTTCCTTCCAGACCTGAGGGGCCATCATGTGCTAGTCAGGACGGACAACACATCGGTGGTCTCGTATATAAATCGACAGGGGGGTCTGTGGTCGCGCCCATTATACAAACTGGCGCAACAGATCCTCCTGTGGTCTCTGGGGAAGATGCTCTCCTTGAGAGCTATCTACATTCCAGGGACTCAGAATATTGGAGCAGACATCCTGTCGAGGCAGGGGCTGAGGCCAGGGGAATGGAGACTTCACCCGGAGGTGGTGAAGCTCATATGGCCAAGCGGAAGTGGATCTGTTCGCGTCTCAGGATACGACGCACTGTCCACTTTGGTTCTCCCTCACACATCCAGCTCCTCTGGGACTGGATGCCATGGTACAGGCGTGGCCGAGGCTGCGTCTGTATGCATTTCCCCCAGTTGTTCTGCTCCCAGAAGTTCTGGAGAAGATTCGCCGGGAAGGGATAAGTCTACTGTTAGTAGCACCTCACTGGCCGAGCCGCATATGGTTTTCGGACCTGATAGCTCTTCTCGATGGCTCACCTTGGAAGATTCCGATCAGGAGGGACCTCCTGTCTCAGGCGGGGGGCACAATTCTCCATCCCCGTCCAGAAATGTGGAATCTATGGGTTTGGCCTCTGAGGGGGCCAAACTCATAGAGGCTGGTCTCTCAACTGAGGTTGTAGAGACCATTCTTCAATCCAGAGCTCCTTCCACGAGGAAACTATACGCTTTGAAGTGGAAACTTTTCACTTCCTGGTGTCAAGAACGGCAGTTGGATCCAGTCTACTGCCCGATAGGTTCAGTACTTGAGTTCCTACAGTGCCGCTTCTCATCTGGGTTAACCCCATCTACACTTAAAGTATATGTTTCAACTATATCTGCTTACCATGCCCATGTGGATGGTACTACTGTCGGGAAGAACCCGTTGGTTATTCGTTTCCTCCGTGGCACCCAGAGGCTGAGGCCTGCGATGCGCACGAGGGTCCCTGCTTGGGATTTGGCCATTGTATTGGAAGGCCTATCTACAGCTCCATTTGAGCCACTTGAGTCAGTCTCAGATAAGTTCCTGACACTTAAGACTGTCTTCCTTCTTGCTATATCGTCCCTTAAGAGAGTAGGAGACCTTCAGGCCCTTTCAGTGTCCCCAACCTGTCTTGAGTTTGCGCCGGGGATGGTCAAAGCCTTCCTCTACCCCAAACCTGGGTATATCCCTAAGGTTTTGACTAATGTTCCAAGGCCTATTGTGCTGCAAGCTTTTTGTCCTCCTCCATTTGTTACCCCAGACCAGGAGAAACTGAATCTACTGTGTCCAGTGCGAGCACTGGACACATATGTCCACAGAGCTGCCCTGTGGAGGAAAGCAGACCAGTTATTTGTGTGCTTTGGACCACATAACAGGGGTCGTCCTGCCTCTAAACACACTGTGAGCAAGTGGATAGTTGAGGCAATTTCGCTCGCTTACGAGGTCTCTGGCCAGCAGTGTCCTTTAGCTGTCAGAGCGCATTCAACTAGGAGTATGGCGGCCTCCAAGGCCTTAATTTCGGGGGTTTCCCTCAAGGAAGTTTGCGATGCGGCCGGTTGGTCCTCGCCTCTCACTTTTGTGAGATATTATGACTTTGACCTGGACACAGCTCCAGGATCATCGGTGTTACTGTCCTAAGTGTGCCACAGTTTCACACAGACAGGTATTTGTGATTATGGCGTTTTGGTATATCGTTCCCAAAGCGATCCTATCGGACGCAGCGCGAGTTCCCTCGAAAGGGAACGTCTCAGGTTACGTATGTAACCATAGTTCCCTGAGAAAGGGAACGAGACGCTGCGTCGCGTTGCCATACTCCCTGCATCCCTGTGTTCGATTTGCTTCGGCAGATTTAGCTGAAGCCGGTCTCGCCGGATGTGTATTTATCCTTTCCTGGTCGTGACGTCACCCGCCCGTGACGTTCACTCTCGCCATTGGACTAGTTGACAGACGTGCATCAGACGCTATCACGCTGAGGGCGTTCCCAAAGCGATCCTATCGGACGCAGCGTCTCGTTCCCTTTCTCAGGGAACTATGGTTACATACGTAACCTGAGACGTTTTCACACTTTTATGTGGAAAAAAAGCTTCAAAAATTAAATATTTATTGTGCACTTTAGATAGATTAATTGAATAAAATGTGTGTTTTTACAAGTGTGCTGAAATCATTGATCTTGCGCTGCACTGACTGACAGCTGCTGTAATTACAAAGGGAAAGCCCAGTGCTCGCTTTCTGTCATGAATCACAAGAAAAGTTATTGTTTTTCTCAAGAATTTTTGAGTACTTCATACTTCACATTGACAAAATGTATTTTTAAACCTAGTTATTTTATAATGTTTAATATTTAGTCAAAAACGAAGTGAAAAACGATTAGAGGAAATGGCTGATATATGCGCAAATAAATGCTACTTTGCCGCCACCTGCTGGTTAAAGTGGGAATTATTGTCTTTTTTATTTTTAAATAAGTGTTCTCTATCAAATGTTGAATTTCCTACATTTTGAAACGTTCGGTTTTACAATAGGGACAATCTCAGAAGGATGAACAAATAATGTTTGTGGTGGGGGAAAAAATGCGTGTGCGTGTCTAATTACAGACACAGCGTTTTTAAACGGTCCTTATTGCAATCAATAAAACTGGTTTATTGGAAAATTAGGTAAATGTGATAAGTGCATTAAAATATGAATACAACATTAAAAAGTCAACCATTGATGGTTTTGTGTTGATGTAAAGCGACTACAAAATGAACAGCTAACAGTTCACCGGAAATGCCTGAGCTGGCTTAACGACAACCAGGAAGTAACCGTGCATATAGTCCATTGTCAGTCTCATGTCTGCATCTCGAGAGATTGCAGAATTCTGCCCACAAAGCTATCAGTGCAGACGATGGGATATTATTTTCAACTTGACAGCAATGTTTTATTCTCCATCATTAAATACATTTTGCCTGTACATAAATTAATCTTTATTTCATTGCATATTTCAAGTCTACAGTTCAAAATTCTTTTAATCATCACATTTTAAAGTCTATAAATCAAAATATTTATTGCATTTATGTAGAAAAGGCTCAGCACTCAAGGCTATATTGCCTGTGGCCTCAATGGTCTAACAATCTCTTTGGGCAGATTGCCAGCAACAGCCATTTTAGGATTGTTTGTGATTTGGTCTTAGTGACTTAGGAGTCCTATTGACTACTAACTTTTCACAGATTTAGGAGCTAGTTTTAGCGCAATTTTCTTTTTTTCTTTTTTTTTTTTTTTTTTGTGAAATAGCCTACTCTTAGAGCAAAAAGTTCGAGTCCTAAATTTAGGACTGACATCCATTATTTTCAAGAGGTTGTTCTAAATCAGCAAGTTAGGAGCTACTTTTAGCCTTAAGATGTTTTGTGAATACAGGTTCGCAAATCACACTGAATTATACATTTGTGAACTGGACTGATCCGATTGCAGCTGTTCCCGAGTCAACAACTCACTGATTCAATGATCTGTTCGGAGCGAGTCTCTAGTTACAGTTTTTTTTCAATCGATTTGACACATTTCTCCTACCTCAGGCCACTGTTCTTAAAACAGTTAACACAGTAATCTGAGCACTTTGTAATTGTCCTAAACAGATTGTAAGTTTTCCTTTATTTAATGCAAATTACAAATCACATGCATTGTTTTCTCAAAACACTGTGCACAAAATTCTCAAATATTTTCACAGTAGTTCATACAGTCAACCAAAACTTTAATATAGCAGGAAAAAACAATTACAGCTCTTTTTATTGGTTTTACAAAAATCAACAATCATTTGTGCACAATTTTTCCAAACACAAAAAACAAAACTGTTATTTGTTAAATTCTCAATTGCACTTAATTGGAATATCCTCAATTAGCCCCAAATAAATATCTGCTGAGTTATTAATACACAAAACACAGGAAACGCAAATTTCCTAATTGCTTACAGAGTTATCTCAATTACAAAAACTATAAAAGGGGAAAAGAAAAACAACAACAACAAAAAGAAGAGTGAGAAAAAGGAATAGGTGTAAGAGTGAGAGGTTTTGGAGAGGATAGAGGAAGGGTAATATTGAGAGAGAGATGAGGGGATAGGAAGAGGAGACGGAGCAAGAACAGTTGAGGATGAAGGAGAAGCAAGAAGAGCTGAGGATGTAGGAAGTGGAAAAGAGGGAGATGAGATGGGTAGAGGTGAAGACATTGGTATTAATGGAAAGAGCAAGAGAAGAAAATATAAGAAGACATGGACAGGGGGAAAGGAGAAAGCAAGGTGTAAGAGGAGGGAGAAGAGGTAGAAGGATAGGGTACAGACGAGTTTCAAATGAAATCAGAGCCAACATAATTGACCATGTCATAAATTATGGTCTTTCCTTAATAGAAGCTGGACTGAGAGTTCAACTCAATATAAACATTGTGCCACAGTCAATGTTCCTGGACAACAAGTGCTACAATTTACTGGTGTTGTGGCACACAGTGCTGTCTTTGGGCCGCATAACACAGAAAGGCTCCTAAAAGTTTTTTACCTCCCTCAATGAAATCAGCTTTCTGCAGTGTGATCAGGAGCAAATTGAGCGAAATTGTGTAGTTGTGTGTGACAATGTCCACTTTCACCATTCAGCACTGCTGCAAGAGTGGTTTGAGCATCACCCACAATTCAGGATGGTGTTCCTTCCAGCACTGGAGATAGACAGTATATGGAAAAGGATGGAAAGGCCTGCAGAGAAGTTGAGGCACAAGGATGCATCCAGCATTCACAGCTTTTTTCTCCACAATGCATGACATCTCATCGTTTTACAACTAAACTAAAGAACTTTGAAGAATACTATTACAGAACACGAAAAACATGTATTTTCATTCATGCATTTGTATCTACAGCAGAATTTATTAAATCAACAGAGAACACACTTGTAGTTTTGATGTTAATATTTATAACATTAAATGCATAAATGCATTACTAGAATAAACTAGGGTGTACCATTATGCAGTGAATAGTGAACTGTTTTGTCAACATAAGAGTGTTAATTGTTTTGAGAGCAACTACATTCATTTGGAGAAATGTCAAATAAATTGAGAAAAACTGTAACTTAATTTACAAGTCTGACTCAGAATGAGCCAAGAACTGGGAGATCCTCAGAGCTTGAGTGCATGTGCGACTGATGGCACGAAAAGTAAGTTATAAATGCCGAATTTTAGAATTGATCATTGTAAATGAAACTCATCTTTAGGTCACAACTGTCAGTTGTTTGTAAATTAAATCTGCTGTAAAAGGGTTAGCTGTAATGCTTGAATGCGGGCATGTCAACATAATTTCATCTGTAGATTTTAGGTAAAAAACAACAACAACAACATAACATTAAAATAGCACAAATACTTGCATTCTTCCTTTCTGCTCAAACTTCAAAAATAAAAGTTAATTTATGTAATGCTCCCTATTGTTTGTTCTTTTTAGTGACAATGGATGTTTTCTGAATGTAAATTGTTGCCAGTGTTATGGTGGAACAAGCTTATTTTGAGACATATATGTGTTTTATTGGTCTGAGTTTTGGAGGTGACATTTGGCCAAGATTCATGTTGATAATGCAGACTGTATAAAGAGTTGGGCTTCAGCAATTGAAAAAACAACAACAAAAAATTCAGGAAGACTATTGCACATATAAAAAGAGGACTATAACTGATATTGGTTACAAATGTATGCTCAGTGGTAGTAAAAGGGATTTTTTAAAATATAAACTTAGAAAATATTCAATAGTTATTATAACAATATTATTGAAAATGAGGCGTTTCAGTTTTATTCAATACATTATTTTTATACACCTCACTCCAGTGATAATAGGCTATACGCACGGTTACTTCCTGGTTGTCGTTAAGCCAGCTCGGGCATTTCCGGTGAACTGTTCATTCTGTAGTCGCTGTACATCGACATAAAACTATCAATGGTTGACTTTTTAATGTTGTATTCATATTTTAATGCAGTTATCACATTTACCTAATTAGCCAATAAACCAGTTTTATTGATTGCAATAAAGACGAAGCCATTGGGACCGTTTAAAAACGCCGTGTCTGTAAACACGCACACGCATTTTTTCCAGCAGCACTTCAAATGTTATTTTAAATGTGATGACCACAAACATTATTTGTTCATCCTTCTGAGATTGTCCCCATTATAAAACCGAACGTTTCAAAATGTAGGAAATTCAACATTTGATAGAAAACACTTATATAAAAATAAAAAAAGACATTAATTACCACTTTAACCAGCAGGTGGCGGCAAAGTAGCATTTATTTCCTCTAATCGTTTTTCACTTCGTTTTCGACTAAATATTAAACATTATAAAATAACTAGGTTTAAAAATACATTTTGTCAATGTAAAGTATGAAATACTCAAAAAATCTTAAGAAAAACAATTACTTTTGTGATTCATGACACGGAAAGCGAGCACCGCGCTTTCGCTTTGTAATTACAGCAGCTGTCAGTCAGTGCAGCGCACGATCAATGATTTCAGCACACTTGTAAAAACACATTTTATTCAATTAATCTAACTAAAGTGCACAATAAATATTTAATTTTTTAAGCTTTTTTCACATAAAAGTGTGAAAACTGATGGTCGAATTGAATTTAGCCGAGGAGGAACAATGAGGTAGAATAACTAAATTAATGTTATGCCTTACTATTTAAGTGACTATATTCTGATAATAAACTAAGTATTACACTACTGATGCTCAACACACCAGCAAATGACATCTCACTGGAAGTTTTCGAGCTGGCTTATATTAATGCGGAAGTTCTAAAGAACGTTCTAAAGTTCTAAAGTTCTATAGCCCATTCTGATGATTTCTTTAAGAAAGTGAAGTTATTTTCCTACAGTTGAGAACTCATTCAAAGAATTATGTGATTCAGACTTCACCATGCAGGAATTAGATCTAGCCCTAAAAAGAATGAAAACGGGTAAATCTCCTAGGCAAGATCATCTAAATTCAGACTTTTATAAATTCTTTTGGGAATACTTAAACCATTTACTTTAAGTACTACAAGATTGTATTAAGAATAATGATTTACTGCCTAGCATGCGGCAAGGGCTTATTATTTTGATTCCAAAACCTGGAAAGGAGAAAAGGATTTTAGATAACCTACAGCCTACTCCACTTCTCAATATGGATTACAAAATCTTTACTGGAGCGATCGCTGCTAGATTACGAGTGAGACTCAATCTGGGTAGATTAATTCATAATATTCATCTGGTGCTTGACATCACAGAATGCAGTCATTTAATTGAACATGGATTTATTTTATTTTTGGATTTTTTTTTTTTTTAATTTATTATTATTATTATTATTATTATTATTTATTTATTTATTTTTTTTTATTTTTTTTAAAAGCTTTTGATATGGTTGAACATCCTTTTCTTTTCCAGACTCTATTATTTATTTATCAAAATGTTTTATAATGATATATAGATATATAGAAGTCAGTAACTCTTCCCAAAGGGACATGCCCAAGATTTCATGTGAACAGAGGTATAAGGCAAGGTTGTGGTAGTTCACCTCTGTTGTTTATGGTTGTGGAACTGCTAGCCATCCTAATACAAATTATAATACTGCTGGTATTAACTTTATGGAACACAAATTTATTATCAGTCAAAATTATGAGTTACAAAAAAGGAGGAGAAATATTTAAGGATTATGATTTCAAAAGATTAAGAGAGAATGGAAATGTTGAATAATATATTGATAAAAAAAAAAATGAAAAATGTAAAACAAATCTGAATTTTTGGTTGCAGAAGGGACATCATAATATTTGGGAAAATATTACTAACGAAAACTGATATTCTTTCAGGAATAATTTACCCAGGGATTTTATTACCGATTTCAACCAGAAAAATAAAAGCAATTAATAAACTGAATTTTAATTTAATTTTGGAGAAAGAAATATCACTATATTAGGAAAAAAAAAAAAAAAAAAAAAAAAAATTATATATATATATATATATATATATATATATATATATAAAACAAAGGAATAAGCAAAAGGTGGACTAAAGGCAATAGATTTGATATCACAGTGGTGGATGTCTACAGAGCCTCAGTCAGGTCTGTTTTGTTTTTGTATTTAATGAAATTAATGAAAAGAAGACACAATAGAATTAGTTTGGTTTAATATACTTTATTTAAACTTTCGTCTGGAGTTGAGTGCGCACGCTCTTTAACGAGTAGTTTGTTTATTCTTACCGTTTCTTTTGTTTACAGTCCCACGAGCTGGTGTACCATCAAAAGAGGACCGGGCGGATACTTCGGACGTATATGTACAGTTCCAGCCAATGATCTAGCCACAACAATTCATGATTCTGCCCAGGGGGACTTCGATGACTGTTTCTCTTCTTTTTATGTGTATAGAGAGTAAATTTATAATGTGAAGTAATTCAACAAAGTGTTATTTGAAGTTGTTTATGTGTATATTTGATGTTTTCATATTTGTTTATTTTGTGTAATGGCCATTATGTGTATGTGTTTTCCCCTTTTTTTTGTTAATTGGTGCTGGCCACCATTGTTTGTTAGTTGTGGTTGTAGGTGTTAGTGTGGCTCTTTGTGAGAACAGGTTCTGTAGTCTCTAGAGCTCTGTATTCTTTTAAAAAGGCAAATGCAGTGACGTTTATTGTATTATTTTTTTTGTGTGTGTGTTTATGTTTTTTTTTTTTTTGTTTGTTTTTGTTTCCTTTATACTTTTGTTTATATCAGTTGGGGTTAACATTTGCTTTACTTTTGTAACCTTATTCTGTGGATATAAACCCCTAAGCATTTGCAGTAACCTGCTGCCTCTGTGATCTTTTCCTCTTTACTGGTCACATCTGTCACAATCACAAATGGCTTAAATGACTGCAATCATTTATTAAAAATGAGCATTCATTCTGGTTTGCAATTCCATCCAGTCTTTTTTTTAAATGTGACTTGTCTGTTACAGTTGGGACTACTGAACAGACATTTAGAAGTTTATTTGGTAACACTTTAGAATACTGATCCTTCATTAATGAATAACTACACAGGAACAAATGAGTAATGCATTATTAACACTCTAGTAACTATTATTAACTAACAATAAACTCTGATTAATGAATTAGTAAGTAATAGTGCTCAGTTGAAGGTGGTAGTTCACTATTAGCTAATAAGTAACTACTATTTTTTTTCATACCTCCCAGAGAACTACTAAGAACTACTATATACAGGTTCATAATTAATGTGAATAATGCATAATGTATAATTAATTCTAAAGTAAAGGCCATGGTAACCGACTAGTAATGACTGAAGTATTACCAAATCCTTCAGAAGGAATTACTTATTATTTGGATCAGTATTATAAAGTGAGAAACATGATAACTCTCTAGTAACTACTGAAGTCATTGTAAACGTTTGAGGTTTTTGTAAAGTATTGGATAGTAATAACTCAAGAGTTACTATATAACTCTAAAGTGACAACTACTTATTTTGATCAGTATTTTAAAGTGAAGATCATGGTAACCCACTAGTAATTACTCAAGTGTTACTACATCCTTTTAAAAGAACTACTAATTATTTGGATCAGTATTCTAAAGTGAAGATCATGGTAACCCACTAGTAATTACTCAAGTGTTACTACATCCTTCTAAAAGAACTACTAATTATTTGGATCAGTATTCTAAAGTGAAGATCATGGTAACCCACTAGTAATTACTTAAGTGTTACCAAATACATCATAAGGAATTACTGTACAAAACTGTACAAAAACATGCAAAAACATCAAAAGTTTACAATGACTTCAGTAGTTACTAGAGAGTTATCATGTTTCTCACTTTAGAATACTGATCCAAATAATTAGTAATTCCTTCTGAAGGATTTGGTAATACTTCAGTCATTACTAGTCAGTTACCATGACCTTTACTTTAGAATTAATTATACGTTATGCATCATTCATGTTAATTATGAACCTGTATATAGTAGTTCTTAGTAGTTCTCTGGGAGGTATGAAAAAAACAGTAGTTACTGATTAGCTAATAGTGAACTACCATACACCTTCAACTGAGCACTATTACTTACTAATTCATTAATCAGAGTTTCTTGTTAGTTAATAGTAGCTACTAGAGTGTTAATAATGTGTTACTCATTTGTTCCTGTGTTACCGTTTATTTTAAAATGCAAAGGATGGAAAATCAAAATAAAGCTCTTTTGCATTTTTACAACACTATAAGTGTGTTGGTTATGCATTGGGTAATCAAAAGTTCTACACACATGCAGTCTTCATGCTCACTTGAACACCAAATACAGGAAATACATCATGTAAGTGGTCAAGTGCAAAGACCGCAAGTGCTGTCTTTCAGAGCCCAGTGCTTGCACAGTACAAGCTCTGTTACCTGGTTCCACGGTTGGGCAGGGGGTGCAGAAGAGGCTTTGGTTGCCTTCTCGAACTGCGTGCTGCTGCCCACTGGCAATAAAGAGGAGGATGAGCGTGGTGAGGTTTCTGGCCTCCCACTGCTCTCCGTGCCCTCTTAGGGCCCAGAGATAGAGTAACTGCTCTTTTTTTTTTTTTTTTGAGAATTTGGGTACCACTGTAACTCCAGTGGCGGAACAATCTCAAAGGATTCTCTGCCCGGCCCTCCTTCTCCGGGGAAGAGCAGCTCTACCCATCTCCGAGTCGCCCATCTCAGGGGTGGCATTGGGTAGCGTCGTCTCCCTGCAGCGGACACAATAGAGCAGGCTGTACCGGAGTTTTTTTGTTTGGTTTTTTTTTTGCAGGGGACGACACCCTTGGCGATGAGCAGACTGAGGGGCGGCCCACGAGGAACTCAAATGGTTTGTCGGGGAAAGCTCCCCGATCTGCTACTAACTGAGGAGAACTGCTGGGCTCAGTCCTGACAGTGTCGCCGAAAAGGCCACCCTGTGAGATGGGAGCGTCGAGAAATATTTAGTTTGACGACTTCTCGCACCTCTGCGAGGTAAGTCAGGGGGCGTTTCTGGACCACTGAGGTGGACATCATCTGGCCGAAGGCCTGAGCCGTGACTTTGATCACGGTTAGTCAACAAGCGCAGCTCAACCCCAGCTCAGAACTACCCTTGCGTATTAAGAGTGCCTTGGCCTCACATGCAGGGCGGGTGTGGTCTGTGCACAGCCACCCCACCATTGAGGGTAGTGAGAGAGGAAAAAAACTTTATGCAGATTTTGGCACTTTTGGCGTTCCATATTTTTGGTACCAATATAGTTCCATACTGCTAAGTTTTCCATGCATATTCAGAATGACCTGGGAAAGCATGGCTGTAAACTCTGAATCTGAGTCAGCATAAGCACACACCATTACAGTGGGAAGCTCAGCATCACCCTCATTTCCAGAGCATAACAGCCCTCTCTCCGATGCAGCAATCGACATCTGACCCTCAGCTGGAGCCCTGAATGAAATGCTAGGTTCCCCTATGAGAAGGACCAGCAATCCAATCCAGAAGTTGCACAGCTTGCAATGCGCTAGAGGGGGAGGGGCCCTGAAGGAGAAGCCCTCAATCCTCAAGTCACCCAAGCTATTTCACCAAAGTAGACCTCTTCTGGTGCACCAGAGGGCACTATAATGGAGAATAGGCAAGGAGACCGTGCATCTAGAGTGCCGAGCGAGCGCTGGGTTGCCGTGACAACCCCCGCTGCAGCCTGACAGCTCGACGGCACACGACACGCAGAGGAGTGAGAGGTCTGCTGTGCTTTTACACACAAGCGGCAGCTGGCCAACAACAGAGGGGACTCAAGCTTCCCAGAGAAAGAAGAGTTGCGACCGTCGTGTCGACATGATCATGTTCTCGTGCAAAAACATCACCCAAAGTCACCCACGAACATCGTTTCAGCACACTATGCCCAGACATGTAAAACAGTGATCGTGGCCATCAGTGAGGACAGGAAACGACTGCATCCAGAAACACATGGGTGGAATGTCATCTTTGGAAGACGCAACTCACACCCATGTAAGCTCTTTTAAGAGACTTGCTCTCTCTTGGTGCTAAAACACACGGGGGAAAGATCGAGGCAACACTGACAGGGAATGTGCAGCCTGTAGTGTGCACTCACTCTCATTGAAGGCGCAGCTCTTACCAGCCGTAATAACAGCTTTTAGCCCTCTGAAAACACGCACCGTCACCAGCTGTAAGAACAGCCTTATAGCACTCACTGAAGGCGCACACACACAAACAAGAGGACTCAATCACCGCCATAGCGCCGTCACGCAAACACCAATAAAGAGAAAGCTTCTTCCTTGAAGAACTGGCTCTTTTTTAGAAAACACTGCTTGCAGATTAGAGATAGGAACAAACAAACCGCTTGGCTCCGAAGCGAAAAGCTAAAGATGCATTGCACCTGCTGCTCATTATATACCCATGCAGAGCAGGGCAGAGCAGCTGCTGCAAATAGTTGCATGCCAATATGCATTGGCTCGTTTTAGTTACACTCGAAGTAGATTGGCCTCTCTAGAGAGATTCCTATTCGTCAGTCTGTCCGACATACGTCGAACATGACCGAATGAATGGGTACTCGACGTTGCAACAGAAACTATTGATTCTCTGTTTTCCAGCACTTTAGACACAGTTGCTCCTTTGCGCTTAAAAAGATTAAAGAAAATAGTCCAACACCATGGGACAACGAGCACACTCGGGCCCTTAAAAGAGCAGCCAGAAAAATGGAGGGCAGCTGGAAGAAAACAAAACCAGAGGTTTTTCGCATTTCGTGGAGAGAGAGCATGATTGCGTACAGAAAGGCCTTAAAAACTGATAGATCTGATTATTTTTCAACCCTCTTAGAAGAAAACAAACACAACCCTAGGTATTTATTTGATATAGTGGCTAAATTAATGAGAAATAAAGCTTCAACCCCAGACATTTCCAAACAGCACAGCAATAATGACTTTATAAACTTCTTTATTTACAAGGTTAATAATATTAGAGAGATAAGTATAACTATGCAACCGTCTACTACAGTATCACATCAGATTGTAGTGTCCCTGAGGAAAAACTCCATTCATTCATTGCTATAGGAGAAGAAGAATTCTAAACTCATTAAATCATCTAAATCAACAACATGTATGTTAGACCCTATACCGACTAAGCTACTGAAAGAGATGCTTCCAGAGGTCATAGATCCTCTTCTTAATATCATTAATTCATCATTGTCATTAGGATACGTACCTTTAACTTTTAAGCTGGCTATTACTAAACCTCTTGTTAAAAAAAATGCAACTTGATCCTAGGGAATTAGTCAATTACAGGACAATCTCAAATCTACCTTTTCTGTCAAAGATACTAGAAAAGGCAGTATCCTCACAACTATGCTCCTTTTTAGAAAGAAATGGTATCTGTGAGGATTTCCAGTCAGGATTTAGACCATACTATAGTACTGAGGCAGCTCTCATTAGAGTTACAAATTATTTGCTCTTATCATTGGATTGTGGCTGTATTTCTCTATTAGTGTTACTGGATCTTAGTGCTGCATTTGACACTATCGACCACAACATTCTTTTGAATAGACTCGAAAATTATGTTGGCTTTTGTGGAATTGCATTGGTATGGTTCAATTCATACTTATCTGATTATCTGACCGTTATCAGTTTGTAGTAGTAAACAAAGAGATGTCATATTGATCAGTATGGAGTTAAGTATGGAGTACTGCAAATATTCAGTACTAGGACCGTTGTTGTTTACTTTGTGCATGCTACCCTTGGGAGATATCATTAGGAAGCATGGCATTAGTTTTCACTGTTAGGCTGATGATACTCAGATCCATATTTCTTCACACCCTGACGAATCACCAATTTCCTACTACTTAATTCTGAAAAAAAAACAAAAAACAAAAAAAACAGAGATTCTATAATACGGTCTAACACTTGATGGATGTTCTGTCAAGTCTTCATCATCAGTTAGGAAACTGGGTGTGCTCTTTGATACCAATCTTTCATTTGAAAACCACATTTCTAGCATCTGTAAAACCACAATCTTCCATCTTAAAAATATATCTAAATTATGACATATGCTCTCAATGAGAAATGCAGAACAGTTAGTTCATGCGCTCATGACTTCAAGGCTAGATTATTGTAATTCTTTGCTGGGTGCTTGCCCTGCACGCCTAATAAACAAACTCCAGCTGGTCTAAAATGCAGAGCTAGAGTTCTTACTAGAACCAGGAAGTATGACCATATTAACACTGCATTGGCTCACTATTAAACATTGTATAAATGTTAAAATTTTGCTAATTACTTACAAAGCACTAAATGGTTTAGCTCCCCAGTTCTTGAACAAGCTCTTAGCACATCATAGTCTTTCACATCTATTGCAATCTCAAAATTCTGGCTAGTTGATAATACCTAGAATATCAAAATTAACTGCTGGCAGTAGATCGTTTTCCTTTTTAGCACCTAAACTTTGGAACAGTCTTCCTAGCATTGTTCGGGAAGCAGAAACACTCTGTCAGTTTAAATCTAGACTAAAAACACATCTCTTTAACCTGGCATACACATAACAAAATTAGGTCAGCCGGAACCTGTGTAAGGGTGGACCTCCTACAGGGGTTCAGGCTGTAGGGTTGCCGAGCGACTAAAGAAACATTATCAGCAAGATGGCAGAAAACTGTACATTTCTTGTCTATAACCACCCACTGCAACTTATACCAATGACGGAAATAAGCGCAGTTATAATAGCAAAATATGTGGGAGATCGTTGCTATAGTATGACAATATTATATTGCAATAGGGAGCACATCAAAGTTAATACTAAATCAAAACTAGTTAGCACATCATTTGTAATAGAAAGGGTTTAATGACAATATCTGATTATGGTTACACTTAAAATAATTACAAAATAGATGTATGAGATGATAAAATCATATACCATTAATCGTACCTGTCACGAATGTGGTTCCCTCGGCCCTTCCTCCGGACCACCGGAGGGAGCCATCACCGGAATACTGATCAGTTCTCATTCGGACTACGTTTCCCATGGGCCCTCATTCCTGGGACTGATTGCACACACACCTGCACCGCATCACACTCACACTATTTAAGACACACACACACACTCACACATCGCGAAGTCTTGATTTGCCTTGGTGATCATTTCTGAGCGTTTTTCTGTGGACTGTTTACCTGTTATCGATTGGACTGTTTATTCCCTGCGACCCTTTGCTGCCGACCCTGATCTTTGCCTGTTTCCTGGACTGTGATTGTTTTGCTGCCTGCCCTGATCCTTGCCTGTACCCTGATTCTGTTTGTCTGCCGCCTGCCTCGACCATTGCCTGTTACTGTTTATGCCTCTGCCTTTGCCCTGTCTACTCTGTAAGTACTTTTAATAAACTAGCTGCAAATGGATCCACATTCTGTCGACCCATCATTACAGAAGACTTCGCCACACAGTGATCCAGCAGCCCTCATGCAGATTTCATCTGAATTAACTGCCCAGGCCAACCAGCTTGCGGTGCATCAACATCAACTCAACCGCTTAACTTCCCTTACTGAAGAGCTGGTGAAGACGCTTCAAGGCCTCCGATTCAGTCCTGCCGAAACCGCCACGCCGCCGCCCGCTGCTCCCGCCAATCCAGGCTTCGCGGCCTCCCCTGCAGTCAATCCTCGCCTAGCGCTCCCAGAAAAGTTCGACGGCACTCCAGCCAGATGTAAGGGGTTCCTTCTCCAATGTTCCCTGTTCATCAACCAGCAACCGTCCCTGTACCCCACCGAATCCAGTCGGATATCGTTTGTGTGTTCCTTGCTCACCGGCAAAGCACTGGATTGGGCCACCGCGGTGTGGAGAGATGACAACCCCGTGTTTTCCACTTTTCAAGATTTCTTGCGAAACTTTAAAGAAGTCTTTGAACATCCCGAAGGAGGCAGAAGCGCTGGCGATCAGTTACTTTCTCTCAGCCAAGGTAAACAAACAGCAGCCGAGTACGCGCTGATATTTCGTACTCTGGCCGCTCAAACGAACTGGGTTGAGGACACTCTAAAGCTGTTGTTTCGAAGGGGCCTAACACTGGAACTGCAGGCCGAACTCGCATGCCGGGATGAGGGAAGTTCGCTCAACGCTTTCATTGAACTTGCCATTCACATTGACAACCTGCTACGAACCCGACACCCCATCCGGCAATCCTCCTCAGCCAGTCCCGCTCTGGAACCCATGCAACTTGGCTATACCCCACTACTTCCCGAAGAGAGAGAAAGGAGACGACAACGACACCTGTGTCTCTACTGCGGCCAGGCTGGCCATGTCAAGATCAATTGCCCCGTACAACCTCAGTCTTCCAATCCCAAAGCGGTGAGTTCTCCACATCACTCTAACTACTCTTCCAACTGCTTCAAAATCCCAATTCAAATTACCGTTAATGGCAAAAATCTATCCACTCACGCCCTACTGGATTCTGGAGCCGCTGGGAATTTCATGTCAGATTCATTCATCAAAGATCATAACATCCCTCTAACAGACTGTAATTCCCTGTTGACAGTGGAGGCGCTAGATGGGAAGCCCATCGGTGGAGGCAGAGTAGTCCATATCACCGCCGAGCTCACTTTGCCAGTAGGAGCTCTTCACCATGAACAAATCCGCTTCTATGTTATTCACTCACCCAACAACTCAGTGATCCTTGGTCTACCGTGGCTCAGAACCCATAACCCTCACGTTTCCTGGAAAGATGGCCAGATTGTGCAATGGGACGCTAACTGCCATAAAGGTTGCTTGAAACAAATCACCCCCCTGCCAGTTCAAACTGCTTCACTCCACGATTCTGACACCGGAAAACTTAACATACCCGAAGTATACGCTGATCTGGCTGTGGCATTCAGTAAAAACAAAATCCACTGAGCTACCTCCTCATCGTCCCGGTGACTGTGCCATCGACCTGCTGCCTGGTACCACGCCTCCCAAGGGCAGGATCTTCCCCCTGTCACAACCCGAGTCGGCAGCAATGAAAACCTACATTGAGGAGGAACTAGCCAAAGGGTTTATCCGCCCGTCCACATCACCAGCAGCATCAGGGTTCTTCTTCGTGAAGAAAAAAGACGGCGGGTTAAGGCCCTGTATTGATTACCGTGGATTAAATGACATCACCGTCAAGTTCCGGTACCCCTTGCCTTTGGTTCCTCCAGCCCTTGAACAACTCAGACAAGCCGCATACTTCACCAAGCTGGACCTCCGTTGTGCATACAACTTAATCCGCATCAGAGAGGGGGACGAATGGAAGACAGCCTTTTCCACAGCCACTGGTCACTACGAGACCCTCGTCATGCCGTTCGGGCTGTCCAACAGTCCCTCTGTTTTTCAGTCCTTCATTAACGACGTCTTCCGTGACATGCTCAATCGCTGGGTCATAGTCTACATAGATGACATCCTCATCTATTCCAACTCTTTTGAGGAACATGTTCAGCACGTACGGGCAGTACTTCAAAGACTGATACAACACAGGCTATATGCAAAAGCTGAGAAATGCGAATTTCACCAAACCTCCACAACCTTTCTAGGTTACGTTATCAGCCGTGAGGGCGTGGCCATGGATGACAGTAAGGTGAGGGCGGTACTGGATTGGCCACAACCTCGCACACTGAAGGAATTACAACGGTTCTTGGGGTTTGCCAACTTCTACAGGCGATTCATACGGAACTTCAGCGGCGTTGCAGCCCCGTTAACGTCCATGACCAAGCGGCAGTCCTCACGTCTCACCTGGTCCTCTGAAGCAGTACAGGCTTTCCAGGAGCTAAAGGAGCGTTTCACTTCAGCACCCATTCTCCGTCACCCAGACCCTGAACTCCCTTTCATTGTAGAAGTGGACGCCTCCAGCACGGGCATAGGGGCCGTCCTTTCTCAGCGCCAAGGTAACCCAGAGAAGATGTACCCGTGTGCCTTTTATTCTAGAAAAATGTCGGCGGCTGAACGTAATTACGATGTGGGCAATCGGGAATTACTGGCTATGAAGGCAGCACTGGAGGAGTGGCGTCACTGGCTGGAGGGAGCAAAACATCCGTTCACCATTCTCACAGACCATAAAAACCTGGAATACCTGCGTTCCGCCAAGCGTCTAAATCCACGGCAAGCTAGATGGGCCTTGTTCTTCACACGCTTCCAGTTCTCGGTAACTTATAGACCAGGTTCTAAGAACACCAAGGCAGACGCGCTGTCACGGCAGCATGAGGAGGTGGAACGGACAGAGAACGCAGAGAATATAATCCCTGACACTTTACTGCTTGCTCCAGTTCAATGGGACATTATCACAGAGATCACACATGCTAACGAACAGACCGCTCCTCCTCCAACATGCCCACTTGATCGCACCTACGTCTCAGCACAGCTCCGAAATAGGCTACTTCATCATGTGCACGACTTCCCAAGCTCAGGTCACCCAGGTGTCACAGCCACCTTCCACCTGCTACAAAACCGGTTCTGGTGGGACTCTATGCTCTCCGACACCTCCCGCTTCATCTCTAACTGTTCACTCTGTCAGACCACCAAAGCATCACATCAAGCGCCAGCCGGTTTGTTGCAACCGCTACCCATTCCCCAACGTCCCTGGTCTCATATCGCCATTGATTTCGTCACTGATCTCCCAGAATCCCAGGGCCACACCACCATTCTCACAGTCATCGACCGTTTCTCAAAAGCCTGCAGACTTATACCACTGGCCAAGCTCCCCACAGCATTCGAAACGGCCGAGCTTCTCTGCAATTATGTGTTTCGATTCTATGGACTACCCGAGGACATTGTGTCAGACAGAGGCCCACAGTTCACATCTCGAGTCTGGTCCTCCTTCTTCAAAAACCTCAATATCAATGTCAGCCTCACTTCAGGGTACCATCCAGAGTCCAATGGCCAAACAGAGCGCATGAACCAGGAATTAACACGTTTTCTACGCACCTACTGCCAACGCAACCAGACGGACTGGAGTCGTTATCTGCTCTGGGCGGAGTATGCCCAAAACTCCCTACAAAAACCTGCCACTGGTGTCACGCCCTTTCAATGCGTCTTGGGCTTCCAGCCTCCATTATTTCCTTGGTCTGGGGAACCATCCAATCTACCATCTGTCACTGAATGGATGCAAAGAAGCGAGGAAACCTGGGACCAAGCTCATCAGCACTTACAACACGCCGTAAGAAGGCAGGAGATGCAGGCCAATCGTCACCGACGTCCCAATCCCCAGTACGCCGTGGGACAATGGGTTTGGCTGTCCACTAGAGACCTCCGGCTAAGGCTTCCATGCAGAAAACTCAGTCCCAGGTTTGTAGGGCCCTTTCAAATTATCAAACAAATAACTCCAGTATCATTTCGTTTAGATTTGCCTGTTAATTACCGTGTCTCTCCCACTTTTCATGTTTCGCTGTTGAAACCCGCCGGGGGTCCGAGAGGGGAGCCAGAGGGAGCCGAGGTCCGCTCTCCCCCACCCTTGATGATTGAAGGCGAGGAAGCCTATCAAGTACGAGAGCTGCTCGATTCCAGGCGCCGGGGTAGGAGACTACAATACTTAGTCGACTGGGAGGGGTACGGCCCGGAGGAGCGATCCTGGGTCAATGCGGATGATATCCTGGACCCCTCACTCACAGAGGAATTTCATCGGACGCACCCGGAGAGACCGGCCCCTCGACCACGTGGTAGACCCCGGCGTCTGCTTCCTCGCGTCTGGAGCCGCTCACAGGGGGGGGGCTCTGTCACGAATGTGGTTCCCTCGGCCCTTCCTCCGGGCCACCGGAGGGAGCCATCACCGGAATACTGATCAGTTCTCATTCGGACTACGTTTCCCATGGGCCCTCATTCCTGGGACTGATTGCACACACACCTGCACCGCATCACACTCACACTATTTAAGACACACACACACACTCACACATCGCGAAGTCTTGATTTGCCTTGGTGATCATTTCTGAGCGTTTTTCTGTGGACTGTTTACCTGTTATCGATTGGACTGTTTATTCCCTGCGACCCTTTGCTGCCGACCCTGATCTTTGCCTGTTTCCTGGACTGTGATTGTTTTGCTGCCTGCCCTGATCCTTGCCTGTACCCTGATTCTGTTTGTCTGCCGCCTGCCTCGACCATTGCCTGTTACTGTTTATGCCTCTGCCTTTGCCCTGTCTACTCTGTAAGTACTTTTAATAAACTAGCTGCAAATGGATCCACATTCTGTCGACCCATCATTACAGTACCCAGCATGTATGTCAAAAGTTACCTGAGAGATAGAGTGAAAGAGAGAGAGGGCCAGAGAGAATGCCCAAGAAAAGCCAAAAATCAAAGAGCCAGAGCAACAGTTACAATCTTCTTTTATCCCTTCCTTGACCATGTGACTGAAACCAAAATATGAGACATTTAAACTGACCAATCAGGACATTAAAACTTCCCCCACTGTACTAAAGGTGTGACCATTTGTAGGCCCCCGATGTATATACATTTTGGCCTACAGGCCTTGATCACCTTCAACACCTTTGAGTCTTTGTTCATTTTAAAATATCTTTAGATATTTTCAATCTTACACCGGGAACACTTCCCATAATACCTGATGTACTCGCTACATCATAAGAAGAATGATGTCTACGCTAATATTAGTCTCTCTCTGTTTATCCCGAGGTTTACCGTAGTCTGCCAGATCCAGGCCATATCCATTTGAGATGAAGGACCTGCACCTAGACACGATGACAATGCAGTCCTGAAGTGTCAACTAAACCATCCCCTGCGAAGGCCTCCTTCCCTTTCCTTTCCCTATGTACAGATAAAACGTTATCAAATTGATTGATTGATCAAATAATTCCAGTTAGTCTGGATCCGCGGAAACGACTAATAATTCTGTATTATGCGGGCCAGACAAGTAATTTGGTGATGTCAGTTTGTAAAGAAAGACTAAGCGTCTGCGCACATAGACATTCAAATGCACATACCTATAGACTAAACACATAAATGAACGGCAAGAATGCATTAAAAGTCTTCTGTTTTCAGTTAAAAAGGTGTCATTTAAGTAGCCCCTAAGTTAATAATTAATGATTTTTACAACGGAAGTGTGTGTGTCTGCGTGCGTGTGTGTGTGTGTGTGTGTGTGTGTGTGTGTGTGTGTGTGTGTGTGTGCGTGTTTTTGTGACATATCAGGACACAAATTTGACATGGGTATGACATAGGTATTACAAGGAGAGGGTGACTTATGAGGACATTACCCCATGTCCCCATTTTTCAAAAGGCTTATAAATCATACAGAATGAGTTTTTGTGAGAAAGTAAAAATGTGCAGTTTCCTGTGATGGGTAGGTTTAGGTGTAGGGTTGGTGTAGGGCGATAGAAAATACGGTTTGTACAGTATAAAAACCATTACGCCTATGGAATGTCCCCACAATTCACAAAAACAAACGTGTGTGTGTGCGTGCGTGTGTGTGTGTGTAAGTCAAGTCAAGTCACCTTTATTTATATAGCGCTTTTTACAATGCAGATTGTGTCAAAGCAGCTTTACAGTGATAAATGGTATATAATTTTGGCTGCACAGCAGCTCTTAAACAAAATGCTGTCAATGTATGCAGATGCAAAGCACTGTTGAATATCAAATGTCAAATGTCAAGTGTCCCCAACTAAGCAAGCCAAAGGCGACAGCGGCAAGGAACCCAAACTCCAACAGGTGACATCAGGTGGCAAATAGGTGTTAAAATGGAGAAAAAAACCTTGGGAGAAACCAGGCTTTGTCGGGGGGCCAGTTCTCCTCTGGCAAACAGTGCTTTGTTATGATTCAGGTAGCTATCATAAGCCCGATAGGATCGCAACATTCAAAGTATTTATTCCAGTTCAATCCAGTTCAATCCATCGTATTCATCACGCCGGTATGGACGGTTGGTTGAGGAGCTGTGCCACTGGCTGTCGTGTCGATGAGGCCTTCACAATGGATGATCTAGTTGACTCAATCTCTGCTGACACTTCAGGGGTGCGTTGTGGTCGTGTCAAGGCGTAGGTCCTCAATCTCACCTGGATACAGCCTGGATCCGGTTGACTACGGTAAACCTCGGGATAAACAGAAAGACTAATATTAGCGTAGATGCCATTCTTCTTCTGATGTAATGAGTACATCTGGTGTTATAAGAAGTGTTCCCGGTTCCGGCTGACCTAATTTATGCAGCCTAATAATCCTTTAATGGATTTGAAAAAATAAATTGATAATGTGTTATTCAATTCAATTCAATTCACATTTATTTGTATAGCGCTTTTCACGATATATATCGTTTCAAAGCAGCTTTACAGAGAATGCATGTCAACATTACAATTTGGAGAATGCAGTTAGCTAATAATGTAATAATTTAGGCGATTAATATACAATCACTGTTTGCAATTTAATTGAAGGTAGAAGCAAAGATCTCCTGGAAAAATGAATTACATATTAACAATAATTAGGATATATAGAAATTTGCGAATGTGCGTGTTGATCCAGATGTTGCATCTTCTGAAGTCATCGCAGGAGTTGGCGCCGTCTCTTCCAAAGTTTTAGTCATCTGAGGTCTTCTTAAGAGGCTGGATCCAAACTGAAACTGATGTACTCTCTAGTCAGACGGGCGTCCCGAGGTAAAACAGAAAAGCAAATGGAGAATAATTAGCATAGCTGCTGTTCATAACATTAAGCAAAGATAGTCATGTGCAATTGATCTGATATGAGATGGATTATGTGAATGCTTGGCTAAAGAGATGTGTCTTTAATCTAGATTTAAAGTGGGTGAGCGAGTCTGAGCCCCGAACATTATCAGGAAGGCTATTCCAGAGTTTAGGAGCCAAATGTGAAAACGCTCTCCCTCCTTTAGAGGACTTAGCTATCCTAGGTACAACCAGAAGTCCAGAGTTTTGTGATCTTAAAGAGCGTGAAGGATTGTAGGGCGATAAAAGATCGGTTAAGTACACAGGAGCTAAACCATTTAGAGCCTTATAGGTCATTAGCAGTACTTTATAATCGATACAGAACTTAATAGGTAACCAGTGAAGAGATGATAAAATTGGTGTTATATGATCATATTTTCTTGACCTGGTAAGAACTCTAGCAGCTGCATTTTGTACCAATTGTAGCTTGTTTATTGAGGAAGCAGGGCAACCAGCTAGTAATGCATTACAGTAATCTAGTCTAGACGTCATGAAAGCATGAACTAACTTTTCTGCATTAGAAACAGATAACATATTCCATATCTTAGCAATGTTTCTAAGGTGGAAGAAGGCTGTTTTTGTAACATATGAAATATGATTTTCAAAGGACAAGTTGCTGTCTAATATAACACCCAGGTCTTTAACTGTCGAGGATGGAGTAACAGTACATCCTTCTAAATGCAAATTGTAGTCTGAGAGATTCTGTGTACAGGTTTTTGGCCCAATAAGTAATACTTCAGTCTTATCTGAATTTAACAGAAGAAAATTACTAGTCATCCAATGTTTTACTTCTTTAACACACTCTGTCAGATTGGATAATTTAGAGTTTTCATCTGGTTGTGTTGAAATATATAATTGAGTATCATCGGCATAGCAGTGGAAACTAATTCCATGTCTTCTTATAATATTACCAAGTGGCAGCATGTATATTGAAAATAGCAGAGGGCCTAACACAGATCCTTGAGGCACTCCATAATTTACTATCGTTATCTTAGATTTTTCCCCGTTTAAATAAACAAAATTGTGACGGTCTGATAGATACGACCTAAACCACCGTAATGCCTGTCCCTGGATACCAGTGTAATTCTGTAGTCGATCTAGGAGTATTTTATGATCTATAGTGTCGAACGCAGCACTGAGATCAAGTAACACTAGTATTGAGATACAGCCTTGGTCAGAAGCTAGAAGTAAGTCATTTGTAATTTTAACGAGCGCAGTTTCTGTGCTATGATGAGGCCTGAATCCTGACTGAAATTTTTCATAGATAGCATTTTTTTGCAAGAAGGAGCACAATTGGACCGACACCACTTTTTCTAGTATTTTAGATATAAATGGAAGATTTGAAATGGGTCTGTAATTTGCCAATACATTTGGATCTAATTGTGGTTTCTTAATGAGAGGCTTAATAACTGCTAACTTGAACGGTCTTGGAACATGACCTAGAGATAAAGACGAGTTAATAATATTGAGAAGAGGCTCTTCTGCTACAGGTAACAATTCTTTCAGTAGTTTAGTGGGTATTGGATCTAATAAACATGTTGTTGGTTTAGACGCTGTGATAAGTTTATTTAGCTCTTCCTGTCCTATAGTTGTAAAGCACTGCAACTGTTCTTGAGGGACGATAATTGAGGCTGAATCATAAAACTCTGTCAAGGGTTGTACATTTACAACTGTATTTCTGATGCTTTCGATTTTTTCAGTAAAGAAATTCATAAAGTCATCGCTACTAAACTGTAATGAAATGTTTTGTTCTGGTGATGTCTGTTTATTTGTTAATCTAGCCACTGTACTAAATAAGAACCTTGGATTGTTTTGGTTATTTTCTATGAGTTTGCGGAGATGCTCGGCCCTGGCTGCTTTTAGAGTCTTTCTATAACGGGACGAGCTGTCTTTCCACGCGATTCTAAAGACCTCTAAACGAGTTTGTCTCCATTTGCGTTCTAGATTACGGGTTTCTCTTTTGATAGCGTGAGTAATATTGTTGTACCATGGTACAGTATTTTTCTCTCGGACCTTTTTTAATCTCATCGGTGCAACAGTATCTAATGTACTAGTGAAAGTGGTGCACATACTGCTAGCAATTTTCTCAAGATCATTTGTGTGTTTGGGTACAATGAGCAGGTGAGACAGATCAGGCAGTTTATTTGTGAATTTATCTTTAGTTGTCGGAAGAATTGTTCTACCTAGTCGATATCGTGGCGCAATTTGACAAATATCAGCAGTTATGTGTATGCCAAGTTATAGAGATGCGTTTTTAATCTAGATTTAAACTGACAGAGTGTGTCTGCTTCCCGAACAATGCTAGGAAGATTGTTCCAGGGTTTAGGTGCCAAATAGGAGAAGGATCTACCGCCTGCGGTTGATTTTGATATTCTAGGTATTATCAGCTGGCCTGAATTCTGAGATGGCAATAGACGTGAAGGACTATAATGCATTAAGAGCCCGCTCAGGTATTGGGGAACTAAACCATTTAGTGCTTTGTAAGTAATTATCAAGATTTTAAAATCTATACGATGTTTAACAGGAAGCCAATGCAGTGTTGACAGAACTGGGCTAATATGGTCATACTTCCTAGTTCTAGTAAGAACTCTAACTGCTGCATTTTGTACGAGCTGTAGTTTGTTTAACAGGCGAGCGGAACAACCACCCAGTAGAGCGTTACAGTAATCTAGCCTTGAGGTCATGAACGCATGAACTAACTGTTCTGCATTTGTCATTGAGAGCATATGTCGTAGTTTGGATATATTTTTAAGATGGAAGAATGCGTTTTTACAGATGCTAGAAACATGGCCTTCAAATGAAAGATTGGTATCAAAGAGCACACCCAGGTTCCTAACTGACGACGAAGACTTCACAGAGCAGCCATCAAGTGTTAGACAGTATTCTAGGTTATTACGTGAAGAAGTTTTTGGTCCAAAAATTAGAATCTCTGTTTTTTCTGAATTTAGTAGTAGGAAATTACTGGTCATCCAATTTTTTATATCAGCTATGCATTCCGTTAATTTTGTGAATTGGTAAGTTTCGTCAGGGCGCGAAGAAATATAGAGCTGAGTATCATCAGCGTAACAGTGAAAACTAACGCCATGCTTCCTAATGATATCTCCCAAGGGTAGCATGTACAGAGTGAACAGCAACGGTCCTAGTACTGAGCCTTGCGGTACTCCATATTGAACTTGTGATCGATATGACATCTCTTCATTTACTACTACAAACTGATAACGGTCAGATAAGTATGATTTAAACCAAGACAGTGCAATTACACTAATGCCAACATAATTTTCGAGTCTATTTAAAAGAATATTGTGATCAATAGTGTCAAATGCAGCACTAAGATCCAGTAACACTAATAGAGAGATACAACCACGATCTGATGATAAGAGCAAATCATTAGTAACTCTAATGAGAGCAGTCTCAGTACTATGGTACGGTCTAAATCCTGACTGGAAATCCTCACAGATACTATTTCTTTCTAAAAAAGTTGTGAACATAGTTGTGATGATACTGCCTTTTCTAGTATTTTTGACAGAAAAGTGAGATTTGAGATCGGCCTGTAATTGACTAATTCTCTAGGATCAAGTTCTGGTTTTTTAATAAGAGGTTTAATAATAGCCAGCTTAAAAGTTTTCGGTACGTATCCTAGTGATAAAGATGAATTAACGATATTAAGAAGAGGATCTATGACCTCTGGAAGCATCTCTTTCAATAGCTTAGTCGGTATAGGGTCTAGCATACATGTTGTTGATTTTGATGATTTAACAAGTTTAGACAATTCTTCCTCTCCTAAAGCAGTAAATGAATTGAATTTTTCCTCAGGGACACTACAATGCACTGTCTGACGCAATACTGTAGTAGATGGTTCCATGGTTATAATTTTCTCTCTAATATTGTCAATCTTGCAAGTAAAGAAGTTCATAAAGTCATTACTGCTGTGCTCTTTGGAAACATCAGAAGTTGAAGCTTTATTTCTTGTTAATTTAGCCACTGTATCAAATATATACCTAGGGTTGTGCTTATTGTCTTCTAAAAGTTTTGAAAAATAGGCAGATCTAGCAGTTTTTAAGGCCTTTCTGTACTCAATCATTCTCTCTCTCCACGAAATGCGAAAAACTTCTAGTTTTGTTTTCTTCCAGCTGCGCTCCATTTTTCTGGCTGCTACCTTTAGGGCCCGAGTGTGCTCATTGTACCACGGCACTGGATTAATTTCCTTAATCTTTTTTAAACGCAAAGGAGCAACTGAGTCTAATGTGCTGGAAAAGACAGAGGCAATAGTTTCTGTTGCAACATCGAGGTCTTCTAAGCTATCTGGTATGTTAAGGCGATTAAACTGATCAGGAAGATTATTTATAAAGTGATCTTTAGTGGTAGAAGTGATGGTTCTACCATATTTATGGCAGGGAGGCAGTTAGGATATTAAATCACCAACAACAAGGACTTTATCTGCAGCTAGTACTAACTCCGATAGAAAATCAGCAAATTCTTTGATAAAATCTGTATTGTGTCGTGGTGGCCTGTATACAGTAGCCAGCACAAATGTCAACTTACATAATGTTACATAAAGTACCATCACTTCGAAGGAATTATATTTGAAAGATTTTTGACTAATACTGTAAATATTACTATAAATTACAGCAAAACCTCCCCCTTTGCCTTTCTGACGGGGATTGTGTCGAAAATAATAACCTTGAGGGCTAGACTCATTTAAAGTAATGTAATCGTCTGATTTTAGCCAAGTTTCTGTCAAACACAGCAAATCCAGATTATTGTCTGTGATAATATCATTTACAATAAGTGCTTTTGAAGAAAGGTATCTAATATTTAACAACCCAAGCTTTATCATTTGTTTATCAGTATTATCTCTATTTTTTATTTGTTGAACATCAATACAATTTTTACCATTAAATGGGTTTGGAAGTTTTTTGTTTTTACTAATTCGGGGTACAGACACAGTCTCTATGTGATAATATCTAGGTGTAAGAGTTTCTATGTGTTGGGAATTATCTGACTTCTGTAACGTGAGGCAGCTAGCAGACGGTCGGTTTAGCCAGTATGTCTGCTTCCTGACCTGGGCCCCAGTTTGTCATGTTTCAGCTCTAAGACTATGTGCCATATTACTAGAGACAAGAGCAGCACCATCCCGGGAGGGATGAATACCATCTCTTTTCAACAGGTCAGGTCTCCCCCAAAAACTTTTCCAACTGTCTATGAAACCTATATTATTCTGCGGACACCACTTAGACAGCCAGCCATTTTCCTGACATTGTACTTGCGAGTTCACACACCTCTGTAATGTTAATTTTAGTGATCTCCGACTGGCGAAGTCGAACATCATTAGTGCCGACGTGAATAATGATTTTAGAGTATTTACGATTAGCATTAGCCAGCACTTTTAAATTTGCTTTAATGTCAGGTGCTCTGGCTCCTGGCAAACATGTGACTATGGTGGCTGGTGTCTCTATTTTCACGTTCCGTGTAATAGAATTGCCAATAACTAGGGCACTTTCAACAGGATTCTCAGTGGGTGTTTCACTGAGTGGGGAGAACCTGTTTGATGTTCTTATTGGAACGGAAGAGTGGTGTTTTCCGCGGCTAGGCCGCCTCACCGTTACCCAAGTGCCCTGCTGCACGGGCTCTACAGCCGGAACCGAACAATGTACAGAGTTCACTAAGCTAGTCGCATCCAAAACAGTATCTGAAGCCCTTACATTCTTACTATCCTCAATTAAAGTTTGGATGCGTGTCTCTAATTCTGAGATTTTCTCTGTCAGCCTGACTATTTCCCTACATTTATGACATGTAAATCCCTCGTCGCTGACAAAGAAAGCTATACTGAACATGTGGCAAACAGAACACGATATAACACTAGGAGAGGATGACATGACTCACCGTGTTTGTAGACTGATCCGACTTACCACAGCTGTTTGATGAACGCGTTGAAAAGAAAATGACCGCGCGAGAGACTGATGACAAATTAACAAGCTAGCGAGATGCAAACGCGTTGTAATAGCGAATTAGATTCAAAGATTAAAAGCTAGCGACGTCAGATTAATGTGGTAGGCAATACTATATATAAGGTAATGATAATATAAGCAACAATGAATGAAAGTAAGAGATTCAAAACAAAGCTATACGGAGTTACAGACGCAAACCACTCTGAGCAGCGAGGCAGACAGGAGCAATCGATCGCATCCAAGCATGGATTCTATCAAGTCCCAACAGATAAAAAATCAAAACCTGATGGCTTCTGCTAGAAATATTATAATGGGCCTTGTTTAGATCATCCATCAGGACAAAACAAACATGGTAAAAAATGGTCACTGAGCACAAAATTAAGGTTCTGCCATAGCCATTCCAATCTCCTGACTTGAACCCTATAGAAAACTGAAAAGGAGAGTGTATCAACATGGACTTGAAGGAAACTGAAGGATCTGGAAAGATTCTGTAGGAATGGAGGAATGGTCCCTGATCTTGTCAGGTGTTCCTGACGAGTCTCCAAACTCATCAGGCATTGACTCAGAGCTGTTATCTTGGCAAAAAGAGGGTTGCACTGAAAAAAAGGTGCCATTAATTATGGCCAATGTGTATTAAATTTTACTTTAATGTAAAAGGTGAGGTTTTTGTGAATTTTTTGAAATTCACTAAAGGATTAACAATACAGATTTATTTTCACAGGCTTCTTTGTTCATATCTACTAAGGATGCCAATAAATTCTGACCAAGACTGTACAGTACAGTATATTATAATACATTGTTGAAAATCTGGTTCTAATATTATGCAGTTCTATTATACTTTCTTAGAAGTCTGTGTCAGTAAGTGACACTGATGGTGTAATGTGACACTTGTTGGATGACAAATCTGGATTATTGTTATATGCAAAAGTATTTAAATTTTTTCTGCAGGAACTGGGTTAAGCAAATTTAATGTAAATGTAAAATGTATGCGAATAACCTTGCTGATTTAAGGTCACTGTTTCCCTAATTCAGTAGCAGTGGATTTCCTGAAACAACAGATAGTGGTGCTGTTTTTACCGTAGTTCATTGGAAATCCATGAATTTAGGCATCAACCAGGAAAGGCATTACCTATTTATTTTTTGGTTGCACTTTATTTTTCAGTACAGTACTGTACTTACATGTACTTACAGTGTACTTACCCAAGAAAATAGTGGGTAATATAAGGTAACTACAGGGGTTAAGGTTAGGTTTAGGGGTAGGTTCAGGGTCAGTAGTTATTATCCAGTTATTTTAATTACTGTAATAAGTACATTGTATGAACATGGGAAACGGAACTGTAAAATAAAGTGCTACCCCATTTTTGGTTACACTTCATTTTAAGGTGTCTTTGTTACACTGTAATAATACATTTAAGTATTGAGTAATATTAAGTAACTACATGTACTTACTATATGATTAGGATTAGGGTTTAGTTTTGTTTAGGGTTAGTTGCATGTAATTATGCATAATTTATAATTATTACTATAGTAACTAAAGTAACGTATGTAACAATGACACTGTAAAATAATACCCCATTTTTTTATATACATTCAAAATGTGATGTAACAACACAGTAATCACCTCAACAGAATTTAATTTGTAAATTTATGTATGAGGAGACATTTGTGGTGTAATGCTCTACTTAATAACTGATTGACATATGCTTTGTGAGTTTAGATATGGAAATAGGCATTTGTATCAGTGAATATAGTGGTTTAAGCAAATAGAAATGTGTTTTAAGCAAATTAAGTGTAGTATATCAGCCGGATTTCTCTTAAACGGCCAGCCACTACACAGCCCTGTTTCAAGATTAACGGTCCATCATAAACCATGTTTCACAGTAGCATTTACGTTTTCCTTTTGGGCTTTAGTAATTGTTTCTTTTTCAAAGTTTCTTGGGCAACATCTGAGTTCAGCTTGGACGGAGATTACTTATTAGGTGGCCTTTTTACTTTACATGAAATTGACCAGGTAGAACCAGTTTTCACCCCCGAGACCACTGAATGTTTCAGGTAAGCAAGGACCTTTTATCCGTCTAGAATTATCATTACGCAATAATGTAAGTAATAATGTAAGCAGCATTTCACATTTCTAAACTGAATTTTCAATGACATGCTATTAACTACCTCACTGATGTTTTCAAGGCACAGTTCCTCAAAATCTGGCTATCAGATGTTGCAAGTAATGAGGTTTGCCGTTGAGGAGATTAACAACTCCACCACTCTTCTGCCCAATGTTTCTCTGGGCTATGAAATTTTTGACCATTGTTCTAATACAAAGAATTTCCGTTCAGTCTTAAGTTTTATCTCAAATAACGGATCAATAAAACCTAAAGAAAAACTCAACAACTATCAGCCTAAAGTGATTGCTTTAACAGGGCCATATGGAAGCACAAGAACTATTACTATTGCACCACTGATCACAATGGACCTTATACCATTGGTAAATCTTAAACAGTTTACATAAAAAAAAAAATACGACTTCAGAACTACCAAGTTACAATAATGCTAAATTATTTTTTATAATATAGTGTTTTCTTCACTTTGAAAGGTGAATTATGGAGCTTCTAGCTATGCGTTAAGCAATAAACTTCAGTATCCCTCTTTTGTAAGAACAGTTCCCAGCAACAAAGACCTGATAGAGATGATTATTCACATCATACGGTGGTTTGGATGGAACTGGGTTGCCTTTCTTGGTAGCCAAGACAATTACAGTTCAGACGGACTAAAGCTGTTTAACAAGTACATCAACAATACTGGCATTTGTTTGGCCTATCAAGAGGGTCTAAGCCTAAACGCAAACTACAGTCTAACACTTAAAAAGATTGATATGCTCAAGATCAATGTCATTGTGGTTTTTGCTGTACCACAATATGCAATCAACATAATCAAAACAGCCATAGTAGAGAACATACGAGACAAAGTATGGATTGCAAGTGAAACGTGGGCTATGAATCAACAACTTCCAAGAGAGCCAGGAATTGGGAAAATTGGTACAGTCATTGGCATTACGGAGAGATTGCTGTCATTACCTGGATTTGATGAATTCATCTATAAAGAGAGGGGAACAACTGATGTTAATTACAAAGCTGAGAGTGAAGTCCAGGGTAAGAGTAAGACATGTAATCAAGTTTGCGATTACTGCACATTGTTGACTGCAGAGGAGATTATAAATGAGAATCCCTCATTCTCCTTTGCTATCTATGCTGCCATATATACTGTAGCTCATGCATTACATAAGATTCTGCAGTGCGACATGAATGAATGCCACAAAAACAGAATGGCTAAGCCATATATGGTAAATTAATTTATTTGAATCCATGAATTACTGTATATTCATTATTCATTATTTTAATAGCAATATTTTAATTAATTAATTAAATAATTAACAATGTTTATATTTTCAGGAAATTGCATATTATATAAATTATATTGTATTATTGTTTTATTGTTTGTTTTATTTAATAATTATACAATAACTTTAATGTTATAGTAATATTATTACAAAATATTTTTCTTGTTTATTTGAACACACTTCACAACAGCTTCTGGGAGAAATGAAAAAGTTGGATTTTCCACTCAATGGCCGTCAGGTGAAATACGATGATAATTATGATCCAACCATCAGTTACGCAGTTGTGCTTTGGCACACTGATGTGAATTCTCCACAGTTTGAGATGGTGGGCACATATGATTCATATCCAGAAGTTACTTTTACCATGGACAACTCTCTTTTGCCCTGGAGTAATAATAATTCTGTAAGCCTTATTTATTTATTTATTTATTGGTTGGTTGGTTGGTGAACCTTATCTAAACATTTAGCTTTGTAGAAAACATTTTCTCAATCAGTTATACATATTTCTCCAAACAAAAGTCAATACGCTCAAATCAAATAATACAACCATCTAGCAAATTCACACTATTTTTTGCAGCTAACACATGAAAAGCAAATACTGAAGTCAAAACTACTGAACTGTTCTCTATTGATTACATATTTATACACAACTATACTATTGAAAATGTGCATTTATTATACAGTTGACACAATGGAGATCTTTTTTCCATGTGTTTATCTTGAGCTATGGATCTAAAGAAAGGACGGTGTGAATTCACTTGAATTCATGCCTGGCATGCATATGCCTCAATATCTCTGCAGGCCTCTTCTGTTGCTTGGAGAAGATTTACTTTGACATAGAGGTTGTGGTTGAACATCCTCTATCTCCAGGAGAAATCCCACAAATGGATTCAGAAATGGAGAATATAGTGGAAGCAGCAGCATCACAAAATGTAGGTGATTTTGTAACCCACAATGAATGGTGAAATTGGACATTGCCTAACCCCAAGACAAACACTGACCAATGACATTCCTTCTTTTTTTGTTTTTGTTGACTATGGAATAGAACCATCTATTAGAGTGGCTCTCATCTCATCTTGGGCACTCTTGAAAGAATTTTGTAAATCTCCTTTCCTCTTCACCCATTCCACCTTTAGCCTACTCTTCCTCAGCCCACTCTACCTATTATTATGCATTATTATCTATTCTATATGCACTACTATATGCACTTCTTTTCTCTTATCCCCCCCCCTATTATTTGTTTGCTATTATTTGTTTGCTCTGTTTTCACAGATGGTCTCTTATGCAAGGCAAAGGCATGATAGTTGTGAACAATTACTTACTCATGCAGAAGATATCAAGCCATGCCATTTGTATAAAGAAGATGGCTTTATTTAAGTTGTCTGTTAACTGTTCAGATCTGATAAATTTGTGCATAGTGTTTAAGGGAATTAATTATGTAATTTGTATTCTGTAATTTGCAGTCCATTTCTGGAAACATAGCGTTCAGGCTGTGTTAATTGTTTGAGAACACTGATCTTAGTTTGGAGAAATGTGTAAAATCGATAGAGAAAATTTTGATCTTTAATAACACATTTTCCCATTCTTTAAAGGTTCCTTTCTCAAACTGCTCTGTTGAATGTAAGGAGGGATTTTCAAGGCAACCTGAAGGTTTTCATAGTTGCTGTTTTACATGTAAAAAATGCCCGCGTAACAGCTATGTGGATTATTATCGTAAGTACTTTATGTGCCGGTCAATAAAACCTTGATATTTAAGCTTCTTCAGTCCATTCTATCATCACAATAGTTTTGGAATTAGGGAACTTTTTGAAATGTGATTTGAAGAAAAAATATTTTCCTACATCCAGTTACTACTATTATGGCTTTTGGCAAAATGGTATTACTAAACATTCAAATTATTTTACTGTTTCTCAGGGGATTCCTATACCTGTTTTCCATGTGCAGAGAGTGAATGGTCTGATGAGGGCAGCACAACATGTAAGAGACGTTCTGTTGTCTATCTTCAGTTCACAGAAATCTCCTCCATCGCTGTGATGGTTTCTGCCACATGCCTTATTATTCTCCTTTTTGCCATATTTTTCCTTTTCACCTATAATTACAACACACCAGTGGTTAGGTCTGCTGGTGGTAGCATGTGTCTTCTTATGTTGATATGTTTGATAATGTCTAGCATAAGTGTGTTCTTCTTTTTTGGACAACCCACATCTGTACATTGCCTTCTGAGAAATGCCATATTCGCATTTTTCTTCACTGTCTGTCTTTCTTGTTTGACTGTCCGTTCCTTTCAAATTATTTGTGTTTTTAAAATGGCTGCTCAGTTCCCTAAGGTGCACAGCCTTTGGGTAAAGCACAATGGACAGTGGCTCTTCATTGCATTTTCTTCGGCTATTCATTTAATTTCTTGTGTGATATGGATGACTGCTTCTCCTGACAAACCCATCGCTGACTCATGGACTTTTAAAGATCAAATTATGCTCATCTGTGAAATGGGGAACACTATAACCTTCACCATAGTAGTGTTTATAAGTTGGTTTCTTGGTTTCCTCTGTCTTCTGTTTTCTTACATGGGAAGAGATCTGCCAAAAAATTACAATGAGGCCAAATCAATAACTTTCAGTCTAATTTTGTACTACCTGAGTTGGATTGTATACTTCACAGCATACCTCTCTGTCAAAAGCAAGTACATCATGCTTTTGAATGCAATGGCCCAGATATCTAGTATATATGGAATTCTCTTCAGCTATTTCATACCAAAATCTTACATTATAATATTCCAACCTCAAAAGAACACTCCTACATACTTTCAAACATCTATTCAGAATTACACCCAGACCATTAGTAGGACTTAGACTACAACGATTCAAAGTTGCAGATAAAGTCATCCACAAGGGAATTGCATTAGATGGAGGATGATTGTGTTTTTAAAGCACAGTTGTGGATATTTGACAGATAAATACATTTGGCATTTTAGTAAGCATTCCCTCTCTACATACCTTGTAAACTTTGGCAGTAACTTTAGTGTATGTAGGAACACTGCATGTATGTGGTTAAATTCATTGCTCAAGGTCACAGACCTCAGTAACTCTCTAATCCACAAAACCCTCTACTTGGTTGTGAACCCTCTTAAACTGTAAGCTTTAGATCCTTCACTACTATGTTACCACAATCTTAAATAAACACATAAGAAAAGTAAAGAAGGAAGATACATTCTGGGGTTCATTCTGCACTATATCACATGTCATTTATGGAAAAAAAAGAGCAGTTTAAATATTTATAAAGCTGTTCTTTACATGCTAGCATTTACACTTAAGTGTTAATGTAAACACAAATGCTTGCTTTTTACATGTAATAAAGAACATTTTCAAAACTTCCATAACTCAGTGTCTAAGTAATCAATATAGATTTGTGAGGTTTGGATTGTCAATCGTGTATCTTTGATGTCATACTGACCATCTATTCACATTCGTAACAATATATGTATGTATATAGGCATATATATATATATATATATATATATATATATATATATTGTTACGAATGTGAATAGATGGTCAATAGTGAAGGTGTAGTGAAGGTGGACTGTTGTAAGGTAGGCTTGGTCGTTGCCATGGAGTGTCGGTAAGGACACAGAGACAGGAACCCCAGTTAAATAATTTTAATGTCAATCAAGTTTAAATAGTTTCATGGGTATGGGTGGTCCTTTGCATATGTGGCTAAAACAAATGAAAAATTGGGTAACACTTTTTAATAACTTTCATTAATAAATCATTAATAAATCATTAACAATTATTATGTAATGCTTAACAGATCATTAGTTAATTCATATTCATATAGCTAGAAACATGAGATAATGTGCTTGTTAATGTTTACTAATTAACTTATTACCTAATGAATAAAAGATCATCAAAATTTGATTTGTTTTCTCTTGTTAATATATGATTCAGGGAATATCCTGTTTTATGATATACAATAGTACACTAATATAATAAAAACATGTTTTGCACACAAAATGCAATGTGTGTTATGTCTTTAGCAAGCATTTAGCTAAACTTAACTAACCACCCTTTGCAAAAAACGTTGTTACAGCAGCTAAAAGTCGAATGGCCATAAAGATACTAAATGATTAGTAAATGTTTATGAACATTTACAAATTATGAATAGTTTCAACTTTAGGTTGGGTATTGCAAAAATATGAACTAAAGATTAATAAATGATTTGTAAAGATGTGTGAATAGGGTAAATTCAGGGCATTTGGGACATTTTTTGTCATCGATATGGCTGTTTATAAAGGTACTAATGATTAGTAAATGTTTATAAACATTTACAAATGTTGACTATATAGTTTCCACTTTAGATTGGGTCCTGCAAAAACATGAACAAATAATTAATAAATGATTTGTTAATACATGTAAATAGTAGAAGTCTACAAAACAAAGACCAAATATGTCACCTTTACAGTCTGTGGTTATGAGTTAATGAATGTTAACATGAATAGATTGTGAAGTGCTTAAAATGACTTAAGCAATTTTTTTTTCACATTTGTAAATGTAAAAAAATTGCATTAGGTAATATATGAACTGAAGTTTATTGACATTTGTTAGCATTCAAAAGTACATTAACAAATAAGCTTTTAATCATTGCATAATTTCTGTTAAAATCACTTTACTGACATCTGTAAGCATTTTAATGTACATTAAATAATGATCTGTTAATCATTAGGTAATGTTTAACAAGTTCATTAGTAAATATTAACAAGCATATCTCATATTTCTAGGTATGTGAATATATATTAACTAATGATCTGCATTATATAATGTTTGTTAATGATTTATTAATGAAAGTTATTATAAAGTGTTACCTGAATAGTTTTTAATAGAAAACTCTTAGCTAAGAACTTTTACTGCTATTTAGGAGAACTCTTACAATCTTTTGTGAATGTGTCTGTCATGGGTGGTTACAGGCAGGTAGACGAAGAAGACATAGATCCAACAAGAAGGTTTAATGATGAATATACACAATGCACAGACTGGCAGGGTAGCACACTCTAACTGCAACATAGATCGGACAAGGAATGCAGGAAAGACACAACTTAAGTAGTGAATACAAACGAGGATAATTAATAGGACACAGCTGACACATATGAACTAATAATGATGGAAACCCAGGACATGTGATGAATAAAAAGACAGAAACTAACAGAACATAATGGTGACAGTATCAAATAATATTGTAATATTTTGATTGGTTTACTGACATTGAAAATGTACAAATAAAAAAGAAATGTACAAATAATTTCTATCAGGAACAATGGAGAACTCTGAACACATAGGCCTACTGCTGGGTATAAAGTGATAGTGAAATGCATTCCTCAAGTTTAGGGTGTTTCATCATTACAGGAAAAAAAAAACACTGGGGGAAGGGCCTTTTTACTTCCTCCAATGCTCAAAGAAAAACACACTACTCCTTTGAGATCAACATTAAATTCCTGTTACAACTCAGTGTGCCAGTACTTGAGGGGCCCCACTAGCACTGGGAAGTGAAGAAAGAGGGAAGAAAGAAAGAGAGAGAGAGAGAGAGAGAGAGAGAGAGAGAGAGAGAGAGAGAGAGAGAGAGAATAGAGAATATACGAGAAACTACATCTGTGATTATCATTATGGAAAAGTGTATTGAGTGTAGAATTTCTGAACTTGAATAACCGGTTGTTTCATGTTGAGTGCAAAGTACAGGGGGGGAGTGGAAGAACAAGATAAGCTGTGATTTGTAGATAGAAGCATTGCATGACAGCACAGAATGTAGTTTAACGCAGAAGATCTTCAAGAAACTTTTGACCAGAGCAAAAGAGAAGAACAAAAGGAACAACTTTTCACCATAATGGAAACCCCTGATTTGTCCTCAGTGAGTAAATACATATTTTAAATATTTTGAAGAAAATCACATTAATAAATCAAAAGCTGCTTCATTCACCCTTGGTTGTAAAAAATTTGGGAATGGGAATTGGCAGAAAATACAAAAAATAGTTTAAAAAGTGTGAAAATAGAAAATCACATGTTATCAGTTTTTAAAGGCACTAGTAAATTAATTGTGTTTTTGTGAAGAGTCATCAAAATTGTGTACATTCACATGAAATGAAGACTGTACTCAAACCATATACCATCAGAGCTCATAAAAGGTCTGTAAGGGTCTGTGAATGCTGTATTTAAAAATACATTTCTTTATGTATGTTTTGAATTTTACCTTTTTTTCTGGAGCTATATTGTTGCACCTATTGCTTAACTAAATAACCTGAAAAAAACTGGTCAATCCTATGCAGGAATTAATGCAGTGAAACCACAGAAACAGTAACCTGAGACTTTTTAAAACTTTAGATGAAACTACCCAGTCGGCCTGAACTGTTTGATTTTGAGGGTATTTCCATGGTCCACTACTTCACTGACAATTGGGAAAAGGTGAAAAACTTTCTAGCAAGACCTGATGATGTTCTGATCGCCACTTACCCCAAAGCAGGTGAGGGCAATTTAGCCAGCATGTGATGTGACCGCTGATCTATATAAACTACCATATAAGATAGATATAAGCAAATCAGCATGTTAGCATATTAGAATGATTTCTGAAGGATCATGTTATACTGAAGACTGGAGTAATGATGCAGCGTTGCCATCACAGGAATAAATTATATTTTTAAATATATTAAAATAGAAAACAGTTATTTTAAATTGTAATATTTCACTGTAGAACTGTTTTTATTGTATTTTTGATTAAATAAATGCAGCCATGATGAGAATAAGGGACTTCTTTCAAAAGCATAAAAAAACTTGCCAACCCCAATCATTTAAACAGTATAGTGTATATCTCATATAGATCAGTGGATTTTTCAGTTTGACAAGTCAGAAAAGAGCTGTGGTGATGTCATCAATATCATACACTCCCATCATCTTTTTAAGCTCACAGGAGAAGTGGCATGTGACTGTGAGCAGCACTGTAGATTTTATGACAAAAAAATAAAACAATAAAAAAAATAAAAATCAATATTATTTTTGCCAAGCAATCACTGTATTGCAGATACAGTTATTTGATTTACATAATCTAAAGTAGTTGTTTCTCTAGTTTAATTTGCATTCATGCTAACTTCAAACCCACATGCTAAAACAGTTAGCTTTGTTATGCTGCTTTGGGTGGGGATAGTTCATTAAAAATGTTACAACCAACCCCTTATGATGATTCCAATGAGTCTAGTTATCAATCACATCCCCTGTTAAGGCAAAGTCATGTGAATTTTTTGTTGCACATCAAAGGATTTATGTGGTAAATGTGTTTACATAAAACATAAACATAAAAACATTATCTGCCTCAACTGAGCACGTAAGTTTGTGTGTGTGTGTACATTTTTAGAATTTATACGCGTCTTCGCATTTCCATCAAGCGTTTTGTTTTATGTGATATCCCAAAATTCATATAAAAATAGGTGGATGGCAATTAGCTAGTGACTGAACCCTTATGTAACAGGAATACAGTACACACACGAACAATCACACAAACACACACGGCAGTCTCCAACACATTCTCCAATTTGCGTATCTAATTTAGGGTTTGCACTGGAGCCTATCCCAGCATTTCAGTCCAAAGGCAGGGGAACACCCTGAATGGATTACTAGAGCTCTTCTGGTGTTTAGTAATAATAGTATTTCTACTGCTCTCTTTATGGTAACTGGACTGACAAGTTTATTAATACTGAATAAATGCTGCTGACATGTAAATGTCTTCATCTGACATCACAAAATTGTGTAAGTTGGTTTGGTTTCAAATCAGACAACACTGTTTTGTCAAGTCTCTAACATAGCATAATCAGAAAGAGCTTTATTGGTAGTAAAGATAATATAGCATTTTCTTCACCATACAATGTTTTAAAATGATTTGCATGCCACTTAGCACCTCAAGTCATCCAGCTTTTATTAATATATTTTAATTTGTTCTAAAACATTAGATGTAGTACACATTACCTAAGATTTCAAACACAAAATAATGCAGAATTCTACTCTCCATTCTTCTTCTAGGTACCACCTGGGTTTCTTATATTCTAGACCTCCTGTATTTTGGTAAGGATGATCTAGAGTGCCAGACTTCCCAGCCTATCCATATGAGAGTGCCATTCCTGGAGTCATGTTTTCAAATTATACCATCAGGTCAGAGATCACACTATAATGAGTGTTCACTGAATTTCAGTTTCATTTTGTTCGTTTTTTTCCCAGTGAGTACAATTTGAAAAATTAACTTTTTTTAGTAGAACTTTTTTTTTAACTTGACTGCTGCATTTTTAGAATGCCGTTTCATGGTTGAGACGCTGCAAAAGACGTGAGGCACGAGTGCGTCAGCCAAACATGTCCGCCAAACATAAAAACAATAGGAAAAATTTAAAAAAAAAGTGACAGTTCAAAAATGGCAAAAAGCACTTCTTGTGTTTTTTGCCTCAAGTTTGCATGCCTAAAGAAGTGTTAAAGATATCTTAATATCCTTTTGGATTCTGGTTCTTAACAAACTTTCTTTTTGGTATCTTCATTTTTAAGGCCCTCGATGGTTCAATCCCAGAGATATGGAGATCTTAATGCGGCTCCATGAGTAAATTGGTAAATTGTGCACATTTTGAGTGGTCAAAAACAAAATGTGAGTCACTTTGTATACAGCTGATACTTTTTTCATTTAAAGAGGAATATCTGATGAACAAGTAATGTTGAAACTAGAAATGTATCTTGTGTTTTTCTACACAAGGTGGGGGGGGGTGTTATCACACACAGTTTCTGCCAATCTCATATTAATCTTGAGTACCTATAGAGTAGTAGTGCATCCTTCATATCTCCGGAAAGTTTTAGTTTTATCATATTTATAAAAGATACGGTCCCACTTTATATTAGGTGGCCTTAACTACTATGTATATACATAAAAAAATAAGTAGAATGTACTTATTGGGTTCATACTGAATTGCAAAACACTTTTGCTGCTATTGAGGTGGGATACGGGTAAGGTTAGGGAAAGCTTTGGTGGTATGGGTAGGTTTAAGGGTAGGGGTAAGGTGTAAGGGATGGGTCAACAGTGTAATTAGGGCCCGAGCACCAAAGTGCGAGGACCCTATTGGATTTCCTCCGTTTATTATTAGGGCCCAAGCACCAAAGTGCGAGGACCCTATTGGATTTCCTCCGTTTATTGTTATTAGGGGCCAAGCACCTAAGGTGCTTGGCGTTCTTTTCTTTTCTTTTTTTTCTTTTTCTTCTTCTTCTTCCGCTCTTGAGTCTATGGCAGCCCATAGAACCGTATGGTAAAAAGTTGTGAAATTTGGCACACAGTTAGAGGACAATCTGAAATGTGTCCATAGCAAATTTGGAGTCTCTAACTCAATCCCTCTAGCGCCACCAGCTGTCCAAAGTTGCACTCATGTTTATGTTAATAACTTTTGAATTCTTTTTTCCTCTGATTCCTTGATTCAAGACAGATCGATTGCATCCTATGACGTCATTTTCCGTCATGAAATTTTTTCGCCATTTTGAATTTTCTGAAAAACCTACTTTTTTTAACTCCTCCTGATTTTCACGAAAATTCAACCAGATCATCTTCAGACCATGCCGACAAAAAGTTATGGAATTCAAGTCGATTTCTCAAACCGTTTTCGAAAAACACGCAAACGAATTGTATGTAGCGCTTGCGAAAATAGACATAAGGCTGTATCTCCGCTTTAACGTATTCAGACCAAACTTGGTACATGTCATCACAAGCATGACCTGAGGCAACATGCAGCGTTTTGGCACAGCGCCACCTACTGGTCCTCAGATACAAGAAATGGGTATTTTTGCTTATAACTTCTGATGGGTTTGTCCAAAAGTCATAAATTTTGGCTGTCAGCCATTTTGAATTTTGTGCTAAAATGCTGTATTTTACGAACGCATTAGCGTATCGTTACGAAACTCGGCATGGGTCATCAGGACAATACCCTGAAGGAGCCTGAGAAGTTTCGGACCAGCGCCACCTAGTGGATATTTTTTTTTTCCATATACTTATAACTTTTGATCTGGTTGGCTTATTTTCATGGGAGTCACATCCTTAGACTCCTGAATCCTTGCCGAGTCCAACGATACCAAATATGCTAGGTTTTGACTTACGGTTTGTGCGGCGTGGTGATTTAGCGTTTAAAAAAACGATTGCAAATATCTTTGAAACCGTTAGTCCGATCGAGACGAAACCAGCGTAAGAAACACGAAACCTAAGCTGGTTAACTATATGTCAAAGCCCAAATGTCAAAATTTTGATAGGAAGTGGCAAAAAAATCAAAACAAAGTCGTCCATGGGTCATTTTTTATGATCTCTTACATGTAAATGTCTATAACTCCAAAACGAAATGAGATATTTGCACCAAATTTGATACACACATGTATGGGGTCACCATGAGGACACATAAAAAAATCGGTGGGATTGTGCCTCTTGGTGGCGCTATAATTGAACAAAACATGAAATTTACATTAACTACAATACAGTATTATGATAAAAAATGCTACATTATACGAATGCATTGATGTACCATTACGAATTTATGGAGAGAAAAGGGAATCAGGAAGTGTGTTATAACGTTTGCATACATTGATTGATTTTTATGAAACTTCACCAGTGTGTTGGTTGTAGGAGTCTGATCACATGGATGTGACTATTGTGAGTCAAAGTTATAGCGCCACCAACTGGCAGCAGGAAGTGTGTCACTTTCAAAATGCTTTGAGATCACTCTGTTATTTTTACCTGATGTGCTTTAAACTTCATCAGTGTAATGTCAATACACAGCAGATGTAGACCTGTGACAGGATTTTTGATATTTTAAACTGTTGTCATGGCATGCTTTTGGTGCATAAGATTGGTGCACAAACAACAGCTCAGGGAGGTCAAAAAACACATGAAGAGAAGTGTTAGGATTATACAACATCAGCAATCACAGATATTCGCATTAAGGCTGGATTAGATTTCTCAGAGCACTATTCTTTTAAGAGCTGCTGTGCAGCCAAATAATGTACCAGTTATCAATGTAAAGCTGCTTTGACACAATCTACATTGTAAAAAGCGCTATATAAATAAAGGTGACTTGACTTGACTTGACTGTGGAGTTTGCACAAATAACAATATGTAATTTGCTCTAGAATTTTTATAGGGGTTGTCTGAGAAAAAAACACAGACATGTCAGATTAGGATAATATTCTGCACTCATTTTAAATTGACTTATGACATTCTTTGACATGAAAGTCATTGTGGCGAGGGGGGCGTGGTTCAGCGGAGTCGGCAGCGGGAGAGAGAGTCAGGAGACGAACGGTGAGTGAGTGGGTTAAATGCAAATGACGAACACCTGTCTCTTGTTTCAGTAATTGGTGTGGAGAGAGTATATAACGCCAGGAGAAACAGGAGTGGGTGAGAGAGAGAAGTACTACTGACTGCTGCCCACGCTGGAAGTGTCGTGTTTTGTTTGCGGAGAGAATTTGTGATTGATTTATGACT